>NC_051068.1:100312945-101010445 GCF_004664715.2 Peromyscus leucopus
CTCCATGGTACTCCTTGATGACCCCTCACCCCAGACATCCATATAACACTGTATGTGATGGTTGATATGGTCAGTTTGACAAGATCATCTAGGAGATAAACCTCTAAGCATGTCCATGAGGGAGGGTCTAGATTATGTTAACTCAAGTGGGAAGACACACCCTAAATGTGGGTGGTACCACTGAGGCATTCTCAGCCCTCCCTTTGTACAATTCTCTCAGCAGGAAATAAAACTACTAATCACACGTGCAGAAGATCTATGGGGCAAAGAGTAGGCTGTGGTGATCATGTGGTATGTTACTATTTCTCTATCACATCTTTCATAGAAAGAACTGGAAAGAAACCCAGAACACGGAGTTATCTTGTATCACACACAAACATATAATAAAGATTGGTGAATTCATCTCAATAAAACAATTCTCTGTGTGTTGTTGTTTGTTTTTGCTCTTTTTGGGGGTCTGCCACCCAGCTCCCAGATGAATCACACATGGAGGCTTATTCTTAATTATAAATGCTTGGCCTTAGCTTGGCTTGTTGACAGCCAGCTTTTCTTAACTTAAATTATCCCATTTGTCTTTTGCTTCTGGGGCTTTTATCTTTCTCTATTTCTGTACACCTTTTCTTTTTTACTCCATGTCTGGCTGTGTAGCTGGGTAGCTGGCCCCCGGTGTCCTCCTCCTTCTCTGGCTACTTCTTCTTCTTCCTTTCCTCCCAGATTTCTCCTTCTATATATCCTCCCTGCCTGCCAGCCCCATCTATTCCCTTCTTCTGCCTTGCTATTGGCTGTTCAGTTCTTTATTAGACAATCAGGTGCTTTAGACAGGCACAGAAACACAGCTTCACAGAGTTAAACAAATGCAACACAAACAAAAGTAACACACCTTAAAATAATATTCTACAACATGTGTGGATAACAGTTTTATGAAAAGTCAAATGTTAAAAGAAAAACAGAAATTGGAATCTTTTCAGAAGAGTCTGGGCTTTTTAAATATACAAGGAACTCTCAAGTTAGGAAAACAGCAATATTGTCAGTTATAACAGACAATGACCAAAAACCTCCAAACAAACAAACAAAACAAAAACGCAAACCACCAAAAAAAACCAAAAAAATAAAAACAAGACAAAAAACCCAAATCACAATGGCTTAAATGACAGAAGTTTTCAACTGAGTTTTTTTATCTCTTATGTTGTCTTCACCATACAACTCAGGACCTCCGATATCACATACAACTGTAAAACCTAGCACGGCCCCCTGGCATGTCCCTGTGTCAGAGGGAACAAGGTCTGCAGGATTTTGTCCTGACAAGCAAGTGTAGGCCTGGAATTGATATTTTTCAATTCCTCTTGTAAGTCAATGGCTGGAATCATCCAGTGGCTGAAAGGATCAATACATGCCATGCTGTGTGCCCTGAAGGAGGCAGATCTGATGCTGGGCTCCTGGAGGCCTGTCCAGCTGCCAACCTACAGCCTACATATTACTTGGTTTCTCTAGTGAAGGTCTGGTCAGAGAAAGACGACGGCATATTTCATTACAGCTTGCATGCTGGTTATTAAAGAAGTAAAATATCCCCCGCTTCCCAAAATTTGTAGTGACGTCTTTCTGATCAACTGAGTGAATTTGAGGGTCTGTAAGATAGATGAGGCCTTTTCCATTGCCAGTCACCCAACCTAAAAGAGAAAGAATACATCTGAGCACCACATACCCTAGAAATGTCAACACATACACATGTGCATATGCACACATGCAAGTTTACACACATGTGCACACACATGCATGCTTAAAGAGATACAATTAAAACTTTATCATCCTGTGGTTTATATTTATTAAGTTTCTGCCAAGGAATTTGAGATGCATATCCTAATTATTAATTTAAAGAAGAGAACTAAATACTATATTGTTACATGTGTCAAGTATGACATACTGAGATAATGAATATTCACAGAATTATAGAGCATAAAGTTCATTCAGAATAATTATTAAAATCTCAATGTTGAATTTCTCTCTTGATTTAGAAGCTTCTTTATGCCTTATTCACTTATAGGTAAATACTGCTTACCCTACACTTATGTATTGAGCACAGATAATGTACAAAAAAGTTTTAAACACTATGTCCACAGTATTGAACAAGATAAAAAAATGCTTGTACCAATTGAGCAAACATTCTCATGAAGACAGACAGATTAGTAAACTATGAATATGTAAAATATGCAGTATGACAGCTATAAATATTATGAAGGAAGAATGGTAGATTAAAGAGTTCTTGCTAGACTATTCACTGACATGAATTATGGTGAACACAGTAACCAACAAACTGAAATATCAATATTAATGCAGATTTAAAGAAAAGTCAATTTTAAGTACACACAGCTTTCTGTTTCAAAATGATTCCAATTATGAAACTCAGTTATCAACTTTCACTATGGATAAAGGGCTAGAGAAAAGAAAAAGTGGAGATGATTTTAAATTCAATTAATTGATTATTAATTATTAATTTGTGTGTGGAGGTGTGGTGGTTTGAATAAAAATGTCCCCTATATACCCATAGGGAATGGCACTATTAGGAAGTGTTGCCTTGTTGGAGTAGTGTGGCCTTGTTGGAGGAAGTGCGTCACTTTGGAGGTGGGTTTTGAGGTCTCATATATGCTCAAGCCATGCTGAGTATGACAATTTATTTCCTCTCGCCTGTAGATCAAGATGTAGAACTCTCAGCTACCTCTCCAGCACCATGTCTGCCTGCATGCCACCATGAAGATAATGAACTGTAAGCCACCACAATTAAATGTTTTCTTTGATAAGATTTACCATGGACGACGGGTGGTGGTGGCGCATGCCTTTAATTCCAGCACTTGGGAGGCAGAGGTAGGAGGATCTCTGTGAGTTCGAGGCCAGCCTGGTCTACAAAGTGAGTTCCAGGATAGGCTCCAAAGCTACACAGAGAAACCCTGTCTCGAAAAAGCCAAAAAAAAAAAAAAAAAAAAAAAAAAAAAAAAAAAAAAAAAAAAGATTTACCATGGTCGTGGTGTCTCTTCACAGTAATAGAAATCCAAACTAAGACAGGAAGTCAGAAGGGAGTGTCAGGTAAGCTGGAACTAGAATCACAGACAGTTGTGAGCAGCTAGCCTTGTGGGTACTTGGATTGAGCCCAGGCCCTCCATAAGAACAACAAAGGCTCTTAACCACTGAGCCATCCTCTAGTCCCAAGAAAGAAGTCGAAAGGATTCTGAAGTGAAAGGCAGTAATAAGAAACTGATTTTATTCACATCCACTCAAGTCAGTAGAAGCTTCTAGGGACCACTCTGCAACTGAGCCCAAGAGACCACAGCATGGATAATGAAATGCTTAAGTCACTCAAGAATCATTTTCTACATGCAGTACAATCAATTAACTTTAATTTCAAATAGCACCCTGCACACAGAATGGTCAATGAAATATGATTAATGACTAGTGAAATCAGTTGCAATATTCAGAATAAAAAGTAAACCCTGCTTTACATACCTTGCAAATCAACCACAACATCTCTGTGCTTAGAAAACTCATAAGAAAAATGGCCGTAAGCCAAGCCATATTCTGTAGCTTTGTACTCAGTTTTGACTACTTTCGTGTTATTTGATAACTTGACGAATTCTCCCAGTATGTAAGGTTCCACACTGATGCATCCCTTTATAGTCTTGTCTTCCAAAATCTGAAACATAAAGATGAGAGGTAGTATACACAATGGTGAAGGCCACAGTCTCTGCAGTAGGTTTGGACTGAGGCTTTGCCGGGTAGACATATTACTCTACATTTCAATTTCCTCAGAGGTAAGTCTAAGAGTAATAATAATAACTCTTTAGTTTTGTTAAAAGGATTAAATGATAAAACATAAAGTACCTAGCATTATCTGTTACATAAAATAGAATCTAAAGTGATTATTCTTCATAGACTAAATTTCTCACTTAAAAGAGTAGGCCACAGATGGCTGGACAGATGGCTCAATGGTTAAGAACACTGGCTGCTCTTCTAGAGGACCTGAGTTCATTTCCCAGCATCCATACGTTGGCTTATTTCTATAAATCCAGTTCCTGGATTCAATGCCCTCTTCTGGCCTCCATAGGCACAAAGTACACAATGATACACAGACAATGCAGGCAAAATATTCATAACATTAAACAAATTAGGGCACCGCGACCTCACCCCAGGCTGGCTTGCAAGAGCGTATGAGTGGATCATGCCTTGGGACTAGAGGCTACTATCACATGCATTTCCATATGATGAGGTTGACTTACAGGTTAGTACCAACGCCTGTTAAGATACTTGAATACTTTCTGACATGAAGATATAAATCAGATGATATTTATATTATAAACACTAAGAAAATGAGTCAAGTTGTCTCTGGCCAATGGAAAAAAATCATTATAAATATGAATACAGGAAGGAGCCAATCTATCTAGAGAAAGAGGGTACTCTTGATCCAAAAAGGAGAAAGCAGTAGGAAGATTTGCTTTCACCTTTCTAAAGTGATGCTTAGTGAATAAAGAATGGTTTCAGGGTCCAGGATAGAGGAAGGCAGGTCAGGACAAACCTAAAAACTGCCTAAAAATTATTTAAAAGTGAAGTACTTACATTTTTTTTTTTTGCTAAATGTGCTTAAGCTACATCTCAGTATCACTTAGTTGCAAGCATTTGGAGAAAGAATGCAAAACAAAGGGTTTATATATCACACTGAAGGAATAATTTGTATAAAATACAACCTTGAGGGTCCCTTTGGGGAGAGACAACACAAAAAGAAAAGTCTAATAAGAATGCTAACTTAACCAGATGTTAGGATCAACTGTTACTCTAATGGCCCCATTGGACCGTCTAGTCCAAATGAATGTGTTGGAGGGGGACAGAGGGTCATTCTTCTCCTCTTTAATAGGATGAAGTTGATAAAGCAGAAGAAGGAGCCAAGGAACTGGATGTGTAAGATCTTACCACGGCCATGCTAGAAGTAGACTTGTAATGGAAATACAACCTAATGTGCTTTTGTAGGTTCGTGTCATCAGCCAAGCTCGTGCTTTTTAAAGCCCTACCAGCAGCACTGTGGATGGGATGTAGAATATCTGCGTTGGGATCTGGTGCTCATAGAGTCTCTTGTTAAATTCCGTCACGTAGTGCTGAGCCGTCATCTGCCGCTCCACGTCGGTGAAGTGGTGCCGGAGCCCCTTCCACTCTTTGTATTCTTTCCCAACGTACCTACGGACAGACGGGCAGACCCCACAGAGCAGCATGTGAAATGGTCACTACTGCGGAGTAAGTGACAGGCGAGAGGAGACATGCAATTCAAAAGGTATTTTCTGGTCCTTATCGAATCAGTATCAATTGTCTTAACTTCAGATTTAAATAATTTGGTAAGAGCCATTTCTACAACAGAGCACAGTTCATGCTAGCTGGTCTGAAATGATATGGGAATATGGGGGGAAAATTACCTCTCATTGCAGCAGTTCTTCATACCTCCGTGTAAACCAGGGGTCAACACGGTGTACTCCAGAGCCCAATGCTCCGTCAGCTGCAGTGTGGTCTTAAATTTATCAGTTAGTCAGTGTGAAGCCTTCCTCTATCCCTTCCTTGTGTGATTTCATTCTTGAGAATGCTAACTTTACCAACACCTATTATGAGCCCACCAGCGTGCTATTTCTGAGGCTACTGAGAAAAGTGTGAGATACATGTAACTTCCAAGAGCTCATAGTCTAATTGGACAGAGACTATACAAGGTAGAAAGTAATTAAATTGACAGTAATTATAGTACTGTGTGCTATCAGTTAGCATGAATTTATTAGTAATGTTCCATGTGCTTGGAGTGACCTACAAAAACCAGAGAGAGCAACCTCCCCACCTAAAAATCTCTGAATACAGTATGTAACTGAATTCAAGGAGCCTACAGCTCTGAAATTCAGACTCCTGGGGATGACAGGGAACCTGACAGTGAAATGTGCACACCGAGGTGGAGCCTCTGCAGCATCAGAGAGTATCCCAATGAGAAAGTGTCCTGAGAGGGACACCCAGTGCTGAATGCAGGTCTGCAGAGGGTTTGAACCAATCCAGAGCGTTTCCTTTATTGACTGAGGGCAGAAGTGCGTACAAAAGGGCTGCCCATGTCGGGTGCCAGCACTGAATCATTTCTGGAGCATTCTTCAAGAAGTGTGGATTGTTGCGCTATGAATAGGGAGACACGTTTCTTCCTATTTTATGCTATTTTTCCTTAGCATGTGTTTGTTAGTATCAAACTCCTGTGGCTACTTTTATTTTAATCCGCAAATGTCTTCATTGTTTCTTCCATTAGATACCTTCAAGTATGTGACTGCCATTGTTTATCAATTTTTGCTACATTGTTGCTACTGGAAAGTCAGCTGTCTATCTAACTGACGTTTCTTTGTCAGTAAATAGTTTTGCTTTGCTTTTTTTGATTGTAATTTTTAAGATTTCTTTGTTTTAGGTAGTCTGAAGTCTTTCCTTTTTTCCTTCCTTCCTTCCTTCCTTCCTTCCTTCCTTCCTTCCTTCCTTCCTTCCTTCCCTTCCTTCCTTCCTGTTTCTTTCATTTCCTTTCACAGCTTGTTCGAATCCAATATGATTTATGTATTTGAAAATTGGTGTCTTTTGGCAGTTCTGGAAAATAACGAGAACATTTCTGCTCAAACACTGCTTCTGTTCTCTTTTCTCTGTTACATTCTCTCAATCAGACATGTCTTAAACCTCCTCGTTCCATTCCCTATGTGGCTTATACTCAACGAATTTCTCACTTCAGAGCATCCTGTGATACCTTGGTGCATTAGCTTCCTGGGGTTGGCACAGTGAAGCACACAGAGGAATCAGATTCTGTCATAGTTCTGAAGCCCGGATGTCCCAGATCAAGAAGCAATAGGTTACTGTTTTCTCTGAAGGCCCCAAGGAAAGATCTGCCCTGGGCCTTGCTTCTGGTTTGTGGGATCTCCTTGCCCTAATTTAGCATAACTATAATTTTCACATGCACTCTCACTGCATACAGGCCTACCTCCAAATTTCTTTCTCTAAAGGACAACAGCTGTGGTGGATCAAATAAGAATGACCCTCATAAGTTCAGATATTTGAATGCTTAGTCATCACGGAATAGAACTGTTTGAAAGAATTAGAAGGATTAGGAGGTGCGGCCTTGTTGAAGGAAGTGTGTCACTGGGGGTAGGCTTTGGGGTTTCAAAAGCCTGTGCTAAGCCCAGTCTCTCTCTGCCTGTGGATCAGGATGTAAAGCTCTCAGCTCCAGGACCAGGCCTGCCTACATGCTGTGTGAACAGGGTCTCCAAACACGCTTCTTCTTCATGCAGTTTTTGCCTCCAACTGTATCCTCACTCCATCCCACTCCAGACTTCTATGGCGGGTGACTAGAAGGCCCAGTGATCACTTATATCACTCTGGGTATCCTTTCGCTTATCTCAGATCCTTCCTCTAGGACCTAGCAAGAGCTCTGTTTATCAGCCAATAGAATTCATTCTTATTGTAAAGGTCACAGGTCACAAGTTCTACTGTGTTTAGATGTAAGAAAAGTAAACCATGGGATCAGTCTCTGGAAGGCTATAACCTAGTGTCTACAAAGACAGCACTGTCTTGAATTTCATTCATTACCTCTCATGGATCATCCCCACCTCTGCAGGTCATGATGCTTGTGTGTGTATGGGTGTGTGTGTGTGTGTGTGTGTGTGTGTGTGTGTGTGTGTATGTGTTGGGGGGTACCCAACTATCTATAATATGGCTAAGATCTCTAATTTTCTTGTCTGTACAGTGGGTTTAAAAATGTTTCCCTGGTGAGCTTGAGATCATGTATACACAGCATCCAGACACTCACATGGTGTAGTTCTATGATATATGGAAACTGTCATCAATTGACTAATGATGAAGAAGGAAGTCAATATAACTGAAAGTATATGTTTTGGCCACATCTCAGCCCTTTTAAAATCTCATTAATGTCTACTTAAGCAAAAGGAAAATTAGCCCGATCATGCTGACGACACACATTTTCCAGTAATACCTCCCCAGAGTTTCCTCCTGATGAAGATAGTGGACCCAGAATGCGTTTCTCTGCTTGCCTTTCTTCTTCACTTTCAGGTAGTCCCCCAAATACACTACAGTTTCCTGGGCAGTCCACAACTCAGACTTTTTGGAATATTTTAGCAGAAGGGCATCTGGAAAAAAAAATAAGGTTAGACTTCTTTAAGTCATTTTGAACAGGGCTTGGCACCCAGTGAGTACACGTTGCATTGTTCACTGTAGGTTCCTGGCAGGAAATTCCATGGCTAGAAAAGCAATTTTCCCAGTGAATCACAAAATGCACCTTTCATGATTAGTGAGTGGTATACCCAGCAAGCTGTTCTAGGAGCCTGCAACAGAAATGTCCAGAAGCCTGGAGCTATAGACTAAAAAGGTTGCACTTACTATGTGCTTGTTGGAGTTGACTGGGCTTTAAAACCCCTGTATTCTCCAGTCTCTGAAGCAGCCAATCATTTTTCACTCCTGCCAGAAGTTTTTCAAGGTCATCAGGCTGTAGGGTGCGAGCTTCAAGGATTTCTTGCCTGGTCTGCCCTGGCAATGAGACAAAAGAACTCCTACTGGAGTTCAGAGGAGACCATGAACTTTCCCCCTCCAAAGAACTTTTGGAAAAGGCAGGCGATTCCCGCCACCACTGTAAGGATGAGCTGGAGTTCTGGCTACACTTCAGCAGGCTTCCGACTTCCTTTTTTTCCTCCGTGGTGCTCAAGTCGTCCTCAAGGACTGAGAAGGGACTGTAGCCACTGACAGAGGAATTTGGCCTCTCATCTCTCTGACCTGGCCTCAAAGCACCTGGTCTGTGAGCGCCGTGTTGGCAAGTGGAGTGGACCTCTGTGCTGTCAAGTAGTTGGCCCTCCTCATTCTCTGTAGAGGCATCAGGATCCACACCTTGGTCTTTGACTGAGCTGCCTGTCTTTGCTGAGTCGACATTTTGAACAGACCAATGAGGAGAGAAAGTTCTACATGTCAGCATTGAATGGTTGTCTTCTAAACATCCCAGTACTACCTGAGAGTGTGGCAGCTCATCTTTGCTTTCTTCTGTTTCCCCTTCTGGGTCAACTGAGGAAGCGTCATCTGTAAAGGCAGGCCCTATGAATCTTTCAGTGAGTTTCCCCCTATTCTTTCCTCTACACTGGTCTTTGACGTCACACTTGGTTTCTGGAAAATGACCAGGTATTTCACAGGTTTCTTCATCTTGAACTGAAGGATATGTGGCCATGTCTGTGCACTTGCCAGAACCAGACAAGGATGAGGAAACAGAACCACATGAAGGGCTGCACTGAAGAGAAGTATTCCTAAGACCTTCATCCCTGATATCCTGGTTTCCTTCAGGGGCTTCTGACAGCGCTGTACCCGAGGCCAAGCAAGTGTCTGTTGTGTTGAGAGGAAGGATGGGCGTAAGAGACGTGTGTTTGTGCAGCTGGCTTTGTGAAGACTCTAGGTTGTGATCTTCGGTTGCCTGAAGAGAGACACCATGCAGCTTTGAAAACAGCCAATATGTAGCTCTGCATCTTCTGTCACTCTCGGGCTCCTCAGATACAGCTGTGGAGCACTGAGTGTCCACAGGACGTTCCTCTTTGCTGGATTCTTTCTTTCCTGTATCCGCAACACCACAGCTCACTTCCTCCCAGCTTGTAGAAGAGCTGAGCCCTGACAGTTTGCTCCAAGAACTGGCGCTACGGCTGTCACTCAGAGACGTATGGGGAACATCCGCTCTGCCATTGCTGGAGCTTGGGGGCTCAGTCTCAGTCTCCGTCCCACATCTTGATCCAGGGAGACTCGAAATGCCTCCGAATGGGTCCAGCTTCTCCTCCTTCCTCTTCCGAGCTTCTCCTGGTCTTTCTCAGCCATCTGGGAGGAAGCTATACTCCTGCTCTCTTGAGAACACAGTTTTTCTAGACTAGCGCCCATAGTATCCAGGGTGTTTGTTTCTGTTTTCAGAGCAGTGATACAGACCTCTGGTTTTGTGTTTCTCTGGTGGCTCTTGCTGTTCCCACAAGTGCTTTCAAATACCTCACACACTGAAGTATGGTGTTGGGAATAGGTTTCAAGAATTTGTTGGAAATCCATGTGCCCTTGCAAGATAGGCTTATCCAAGCCACATTTAAAACTCTCTGGGACGTAAGATCTATCATCTAGATTTGGGAAGCTTTGAACTTGTAGATGTCTCTTCACCTGGCTGACAAGAGACATGATTTCCTGAGCCAGGGCTTCTCTGTCCTGGCTTGTAGAGGACGTGCTAAAGGTGTACAGCTTCCCCACAGCCTCCCTGCAGAGCTGCCTTGCGGCAAGGACTGCCTCTGTCTCCCCATGGAGTCTGCAGTGTGCCAGTGGCGAGGCCGAAAGCGGCTTTGATGAAGCTGTGTAGCTCCTGCTTCCCACTGACCAGCTCTCCATCTTTCTTGGTCAGGAGGCCGATGGCAAATGCCTCTTTGGCATCACACAGATACACACTTCTCATTCCCAGAGGGCAGTCAGTAGAACAGCTGTATGACAACAAGCACGTGCCACGGATAGTCTGTGGAAAACAGTAAATGCAGGTCAGGTGGTGCACTGGGTACTAGATGTGAATCAGAACAAACTTTTCTTCTTCTTTTCCCTTTACTTTACTTTTTTTTTGGAGACAGGGTCTCTCTATGTAGCTCCCCTGGCTCTTCTGGAACTCACTCTGTAGACCAGGCTGGCCTCATTCTCACAAAGATCTACATGCCCCTCTCTCCCGAGTGCTGGGACTAAAGGTGTGTGCCACCACCACAGCCAGCAACCCTTTCTATCCCTGGAGGATAATCACTTGAAATATTACAGAAACATAAATACACACCACAGGCATTCTGAAAGAAGGTTCACAAATGTTTAATGGAGGGCGTGAGTTTTGTTTTGGTGAGTGAGAAGGTATGGAACATGAGTCATTGACTGGTATGGAGGGTAAGACATTATCTTTTCCTTCCATCCTGCCGTAACCCTGATGTTTGTGGGCTGAACACGGCCAACTTATGATCTCTGCTGTTGTTCATTTTAGCAGATGGTGTATGGCGGCTGGGTTGTTCATTGGATTGTTTTGAGAAGTCTGTGAAGGCTTACCAGAGACAATTGCATAAGGGATGCAAGACCCCTCCTTGAAGGTGGGTTGTACCCTCCAATAAGCAGAGGGAGTTTGGAATAAAAGGGGAAGAAGGAGGATGGATGCCTGTGAGCACTGGCAGCCCTGAGGCTGCACTTCTTGTTCTCAATAGCTCCTGGTACTATGGTATTTTTCCTTACACCAGAGCCACAGTAATAGAGCCAATGAACCGCAGATGGAGACCCCTGAAACTGTGAGCGAGAAGGCAAACAACAACAAAATCAAAGCAAAACAAAAAAACAAAGAACAACCGTTTCCTCCCCCATAGACTGTTTCTCACAGTGTCTGTGTTTGTCACAGTGACGAAAGTCTCACTGACACACAGTCTGTACCCAGGAGACAAACATAATGAACTTCTCCATGCAGTAAGGGCATCGGTTTAATTATAACCAAAACAACAGAGCAGTCGGGTTTAAACCTCGCTGTGTATTGAATCTGTGTGCTGGTCTCCCATATGGATACCAAAATCCATGGGTGCTCAAGTCCCTTGGGTAAAATGGTATGCATATAAAATACGTACATACATCATTGTAGATCACTTATAATATATATCACGGTGTCAATACTGCATTGTCTAGGAGTGACAAGAGCAAAGGTCTGTCTGTCCACGTTCTCTACAGATGCAAACACTTTGATCCAAAGTGGATGAGATAAAAATGAGGGGGTGGAACCTGCAGATATGAAGTTGGCCATATATATTTTTAAATTAATTGTTAAAAGTCACGGGCATGTGTGTCTGTTTGCATGTTCATGCACATGCCCATGGAGTCCAGAGAGGGTATTGGATTGCTTAGAGCAAAGCCACCTGATGTGGGTGCTAGGACCCTGACTCAGGTGCTCTGCAGCAGCAGTATTTGCTCATAACCACTGAGCCATCTCCTTGGTCCCAAAGTTGACTATATTTCAAAATGAAAGATTTTGGAATGTTATTCCAAGAGATCTGCATTTAACTGGCATAGAGTAGATCTCAGGAACATGTGTTTTGAAGAGGCTCCTTGAGTGGTTCTGATTGGCTGCCAGCCTTAGGAACCCTTGCTCTGGAACGGGCAGCATTATATGCCTGGACTGAAGTAAGCTGGCTGCCACCAGGATAAGGTCGTTCTGACCAACAGTACTTTCCTCTTGTGCGGTCTTAGCATAACTGCCAGTGAGGAGCCAGCACCTACTTCAAGGTTAGCCACCCCCACCCCCACACTGCTGCACAGAGAACCTGTGTTTACCATAGCTGTGAGCACAAACAGGGGTGTGTAGGCACTGAAGGCCGCTGCCAGTTTGCAGGCTTCCGCTGCTGACAACAAATGGTGGTCGAACTCCTGGAGCAAGGCCTGCAGGGAGGGAGGAAGGGACGTGAAGCAGCAGGTACTGTTTCTCTATTAGTAAAGTAACACCTGTGGCATTCCAATGCTTTTCCTTCGAGATTCTGAGGGATCCCTGCCTTTCATCATGAACCTGTCAGAACAGTGCCAAGAAAGTCTCAGTGGGCCTAAAGATCCCAGAGCATCAGGTGTCCCCTAGCAATGCCCGTCCCTGTCCTGCATTCACAACCCAGAGGGGCTAGCAGGGACAACATTAGTAAACCAGATGAGCCTCTCTGGGAAATGGAGGCAGTTCCTTATTCACAGAAACTGCACATTCTGCATCCGGGCTGGCTGGTGATCTCTGTGCTGTTCTTAGCAAAGGCCCGTTATGGCTTCACACCAATGAGGATTCACCCATTCATTCCGGAAACACAAACTGGGCACCTCCATGGGGCCAGACATCATTCTAGACTTGAGGAAATGGTGGACTGTAAGTCTGCAAGGAGCTCATTTTCTATTGAAGAAGTGATCAGTACACGAAGTTATTAAAAAGGGCAGTAACATTAGACTAATATTAGGCTAAGAATATGGAGCAATGCTCTGATTTGAACAACAAAAAAACTTGCCCGTGGTTGTCTTTCTCAGAAGGTGTCCATCCTTTATTTTTATTTTTATTATTTATTTATTTATTTATTCATTTATTTATTTATTTATTTTGAGACAGGCCCCTCACTGGGACCTGGAACTCACAGATTCAGCTGCAATGGCTGACTAGCAAGCTCCAAGGTTCTTCCTGTGTCTCCAGCATTGGGACCACAGGCATGTGCCATCATGCCTGGCTTTTATGTAGGGGTTTGGAACAAACTCAGGTCCACATTATTATATGGAAACACTCTGCCAACATCTCCCTCGGCCACCCCCACAGTGGTTTTGTTTTCTTTTGTTTTTAAATTATTACCCCTTTATCACCAAGTTTGGACACTGAATTTTGTAATACACTGAAAGGAAATGTATGGGACTGAAAGTCACTCTGATGATATCTCTCATTCATTCACTCGAACATTCCCAGTGCCCTTTGTATATTTGATCCAGTGCTAAAGGCTGGGAAGACCAGGATAAACAGGACCCATTAGAGCTGCTCCCATTAATATAGGAGGGACGGTGCTCCCAACCCCTGCCCTACTGGGAAAGAAGTGGGGTAACCAGCACCAAGAATTGGCAGCCAGAACCAGCATTGACAGGTGTCCAGGAGATGCCACTCCAAATCATGTTTTTGACAAATGACAATTACCAAGTTAACCTGTGGGCTGTTCTTAAACTTTTCATAATCTGTTTTGCTCATGGAAACAAAGATGTCTGCCAGTATACCCAGTGATGTGGAAATGCCCTGTAAGGAAAACAAACGAATCAGACTGGAATTCTCTCATCTTATGGCCTACAGTCAATGACTCCATTCCAAGTGAACTATCTGCTTGTTATTATTCTATGACTATGACGCTGGAGATACTTTTGAATTGAACATCACCAGGCTTGAGAGAGCACCACATCCCAAGGCATGAGGATGAATTAAAACATGGCTACTTTGAAGTTAGGCTTTACCGGGTTATCAACATTAATTTATCTAATTAATAGGCCCAAATAATTGGCATGGGAAGAGATCTCATACTACTCTCTATCTGTGTTACAAAAGAGGATAGGCCTCATATCGATGATAAACCAGGAAGATTTAGGAACTTCTTTGAGCTCCATTTCCCAGAGCTCACTTGACTCTTGAAAAATGACTTTATCCGTAAGTATTGTGGCCAGCTCAGTTTTGTCACAGAATCAAATGAAGGCTCAACATGTGATGAGACAGACACAGTGGAGCAGAGAGCTAAATCTAGAGTTGGATGGTTAGGACTTATTACAGAAAGCTGTCATAGGCTAAGACTGACATAAGACCCAAGGAAGGTCCTAAACCTTCCTGGTCCTGTGCTTGTGTAGAATAAATAAGACGGTGCAGATAGAATTGTGTTGTAAAGAGACAACTATCCAAAGACAAGCAGGGAGGGGAGATGTTGCATGTAGGCACACAACTTTTTTATCTGGCTGAGGGAGTGTCAAATAGCCTACGACCGAGGCCCATACCAACTCTGCCGCTTCATACCACATGCCTGAAAAACAAAGGAAGAGTGGGGATGAGCTGTTAGCATCTGTGTCTTAGTGTACAGATAAATAATTAACAGGTAATTATTTATATTCACAAATAGTCAATAAATAAATAAACAAACAAACAGGAAGAAATTAGAAAACCAATACATTGGCGACAGTCAATGACTTCTGTTAGGAGAACCTGGGTTTTCCTGAGATTAGACTGACATGCAATTTGTTTCTTCCCTTGGGCTGTATATTGATAATTTTCCTGCATCACCAGGAAACTGTCAGAATTATCATACATTTGGTACCTGTCTTAATTAGGGTTACCATTGTTCTGATAAAACACCATGACCAAAGCAATGTGGGGAGGAAAGGGCTTGTTTGGTTTTCTCTCTCCACCGCACTGTTCACCATTGAAAGAAATCAGACAGGAACTCAAACGGGGCATGAATGAGGAGGCCGGAACGAGGAGGCAGGAGCTGATGCAGAAGCCATGGAGGGGTGCTGCTTACTGGCTTGCGGCTCATGCCATGCTCAGCCTGCTTTCTTATGGAACCCAGGACCACTGGCTCAGGGTTGGCATCATCCACTATAATGACTAATTAAGCAAAAGCCCTACAGGCTTGCCTACAGCTTGATCTTACAGAGGCATTTCCTCAGTCGAGGCTACCTCCTCTCTGATGACTCTAGCTTATGTCAAGTTGACATAAAACTAGCCAGCACAGTCTGTAACATACACATACATACATATATAAGCTATGGTCATTTCCATTATTTATAAGAATAACAGTTACCATCTTCTATTAAAAATTTCAAAACCTTTGGTTTACCTTTCAGTCTAATTGAAAACTTCGCTTGAAAAATTTGTGAGTACTCCAGGGAATGAATGAGTAACCAAAGTCAGTGAGTAGTCACAATTCACAACTATAAATTTTGCTAACAAAACAGAAAAAAAAAATTTTCTTACTAATATTCTTTGTTTGTTTTGTTTTGGTTTTTGATTTTCAAAAAAGGTTTTCTCTGTGTGGCTCTGGCTGTCCCAGAACTTGCTCTGTAGACCAGGCAGATCTCAAATTCAGAGATCTGCCTGCCTCTGCCTCCCAAGTACCGAGATTAAATGCGTGTGCCTCCACTGCCTGGTTCTTATTAATTCCTTTTTTTTTTTTTTTTTTTTTTTTTTTTTGGTTTTTCAAGACAGGGTTTCTCTGTGTAGCTTTGGAGCCTGTCCTGGATCTCGCTTTGTAGACCAGGCTGGCCTCGAGCTCACAAAGATCCGCCTGCCTCTGTCTCCCGAGTGCTGGGATTAAAGGCGTGTGCCACCACCACCCGGCACTTCTTATTAATATTCTTAACAGTTATGTTTTTTTTTTTTTAGTTTTTCAAGATAGGGTTTCTCTATGTAACAGTCCTGGCTATCTTGGAACTCACTTTTGTAGACTAGGCTCTCCCTCAAACTCACAGAAATCTGCCTCGGCCTCCCAAGTGATCAGATTAAAAGCATGTGCCACCATTGCCCGGCCAGTTATAGGATTTTTTAAAATATGAAATCTCACTATTTTGCCCAGGCTGGCCTTAATCTTCTGGCTCAAGCTATCTTCCTGCCTCAGTCTACAGAGTTGGCTGCACAGGTGTAGCTCAGCTCTTAACATCTTAAATGTTGTTTTCTTCTCAACAGGACAACTAAGGGAAGTGGGATGTGACATTCTTGACCAGATAGAGTAAGAAAACTCCGCAGTAAATTCTTAGAGCCAGTCTCTGTATGTGAGCCCTGAGAGGGATGGTGATTGACGTCAGAGAGTACCTAGCTTTTGCAGAATTTGCCCTCTGATCTGTATACAGACCGACTGCACCAGGATTTTGTCACTTTCGTTTCTGTACAGCCAGGTGCCTGAAATAAAAAGGAAGACATTGGCTGAAGTCAATAAGGAAAAGGTGTGGTAAAATAAACCTATTTTCATAGATGTCTTCATGAACACAAACGACTTAGATTTGAGAGATGGCTCCAATCCCAATGACTCCACAGGGCCAGCTTCTATATGCTCTGCGGCTGTTTTATCAACAGTTCTTGCTCCCGAGGGCCTTCATCTGTGCGTCTTGTTTCACACACCTACCTGTCCTCACATCATCCCAATCCAGGATCCTCTTCTCTGGTTTCTTAAGAGTTCCTCTTCTTTCTCAGATCCCAGACTCAGTGCTATTGTCTTGAAGGCTCCCCAGGTTCCTGACCCCAGGTTGTCTTACCCACAGTGAGACCCCTCTGTCTGTGGCTGTCTCACGGACTGCAGCAAGGGCAGTTCCAACCACACAATATTCATTTGGATAGTGAAGGTGATGACTCCACACAGACCAAAAACGTATGAGGGAATTCATTACCTATGTAATAAGACTTGCTAGGGAGGCCAAGGCTGGCACTCAGGCTGGCCATTGGACTGCAATGAAGGAGTGGTGAGTGGCTTTGATTTTTTTTATGGTGGTCATTGTGTGAGGTAGGTAAAGTTCTGCGAAGCTGGGCTGGAGTTTGTGGGCAAGCAGGCTGTGTTTTCAGTTTTGTATTAGCATATTGAATTCTGCAGTACTTGGAGTTTGTTATGACATTTCCCCACACGTACACACCGTACCATGTACTCTATTATCCTTTGTGTTCTGTTTCATCAACTGGCCCGGGGTGGTAAAGGGAAAAAGGAAGGATGCTAAATCAGTGGTGCGAGTTGGGCTTAAACCACATGATTTGCTTACCAATATTTTTATTTAAAACAGGTTGATTATAAATGTGATCTCTTTCTAAAAAAGAAAAGGGGATATAATATAGATATATAGGAGGATATGGAGATGATAAGATAAAAGGATAGATTAATGAACCTACTTTTAAAGAACAACTTGTTTAAAATGTTTTACATTGGTATAGATTTTAGTTTATGTTAAAATGTTTTACATTGGTAAAAATTTTAGTTTATTAATACAAACTTAAAGTTAATTTTGTTATAACTGTATATATGTATTTCTATTCTTGTTTGAGGTATTATGTTTAACTCATTTAAAATTGTAATGGATGATTAAAAATAGATTAATAATCAGTCATCTATGATAATCATATTTGTAGCCATGTTAGTTAAGTCTTCTAGGTATACATAGATATATTTCAGATAGATAGGTAATCTTCAAACACTTCATAGACCTAGAGAATATGGCATTTAAATAACTTAAAATTCTGTTGATGTGAGACACAATTGCTCCTGCTGCACCAATTGATCCCGAGAGAATGTTGGGCTTCTAAGACATTTCCATTTGAAGTTTGTCTTTTTGGCCACAAAATGGCCTGACTGGGCAAAGAACTGCCCTTGCCTTGACGGCTGACAGTACAAATGCAATGCTGTCTTCTGGACAAGCGGGCACAAGGAAAGCGACCACTGTACTCTGCCAAGACAGGGTAAGATGGTCTCTCAGAATTCCTGCTTCTGAAAATGGTCTGTCAGATACTCTAGGCCTGTAGCCAATTTGAATGCACCAACAATGCTGAGAAACATCAGGTGACTGTCCAGGCTGCCAGCTGTCTTGGTCTACTCTTGCAAGATTCCCGAAGTTGCTTGCATCCGTCTACCATTTCTCAGGTACCATTATGTTCCTTCTCAGGTCTTTGATGTGGTTGAAAACTAGATAGTTGTAAATTTCCTCAGTTATGATAAAAGATAAGTTAGATATAAAACCTTAAACTCACAAATATAAGATAGATAGGACATCTTCTTTAATATTGTAACTATAATTCTTGCTCGGTAATTGTTTTGTTATATGTAATTTTACCATGTTAAAGTTAAAACCTTCCTTTTTAAAAAAAAGAAAAAAGGGGAAGTGCTGTGGATATTGTTCTATATAAATAAAACACTGATGGCCAATGACCAGGTAGGAGGTAGGTGGGACAAGGAGAGAGGAGAATTCTGGGAAGCGGAAGGCTGGAGGAGAGACACTGCAGCCACCGCCAGGACAAGCAGCATGTGAAGATGCCGGTAAGCCACCAGCCACGTGGCAAGGTATAGATTTATAGAAATGGGTTAATTTAAGATAAAAGAACAGTTAGCAAGAAGCCTGCCACGGCCATACAGTTTATAAGTGATATAAGCGTCTGAGTGATTATTTTATAAGTGGATTGTGGGACTGTGGGGCTTGGGGAACCTGGAGAGAAGCCCTCCAGCTACAGGCTTTTCATTGTTCTGCCACACTGCGCTGTTTTCTTCCTAGTTCCTGTGTGTGCATGGATAGGGTGTGTGCTTACATGTATGTGTGTGTGTGTGTGTGTGTGTGATTGTGTGTGTGTGATTGTGTGTGTATGTGTGCACAGATAGGGTGTGTGTTTGTGTGTGCATGGATAGGGTGTGTGTTTGTGTGTGTGCATGTATAGGGTGTGTGCTTGTGTGTGTGGAGGGGGATATATGTTTGTGTGTGTATATATGGGTTTTTCTGGTGTGTGCTCATAGTGTAGAAGACAGAAAATGTGAACACTGTGGCTTAGTGCTGGTGAAATGCCAACATACAAAAGGCATGCACTGAACATTTGCATCCCAACCTTCTTCCTCTTGGAGCTGTCCACAAATTCCAAGAACCAAGAGCCCATGTGTCTCAGCCCACTGAACTCAAAGTTCACTGAAAACTGTCCTGATGTAAATGCCCAGAACTCCCAACAAAACCTCTGGAGGTTTAAATCACCTGTCAGAGAACTCTTAGCAGTTTCTTTCATATGTCACTGAATACCAAAAGGAAAGTAACTTCAAAAATAACTTTTTATAAAAGTTGTTACATAGCAAAGTGAATTTCCAAAACATCGAAATGCATGAAGCCATAGGAGCATTCTTCTGAACCAGAAGCTTCACCCTCATCCCCACCCCAGGACTCCGTCCAGGGCTTCAACTGGGTCCTTGCTGGAGCTCACAGACTATCTGCATTAGCAGTTACAGTCGCTAGATGAGGTCCTTCATGACGAGGCAATGAAGCACCAAACCTCTTTTTGCTTTGTGATTGAATTCAGAGCAAATGGAAACAAATCAGTAAGAAGCTGACTGAAGCCGCTTCATTCCTCACTGCAGACCTAGTCCCGGGTAGTCCCGTGAGTAGCCAGCACAGACGGAGTTGCTATAAATCAGGACCGCGGGAGGGCCTGAGGGACGCATTGCTCTAGAGATGTGAAACACTTACCGGTTGCTCCGTTGTTGCGTATCAGGCTGCTCAGGATGTACTCTGCCTTCAGCAGTTTCCCTGCGAAGAAGCAAGCAGACACCAATGAGTTGGTTCCAAACACGCACATATTTAATGGCAGTTCCTGAGCTAGGATTGATGTGCTGTGACAGGGACCATGCCCTCTTTTGGAAACACTCTGATTTAACATTTAAGTCAATGACTACATCATAAATAAAACTGAAAAAAAAAAGTTATTTCCAGAATTGGTAAACTGGGGAACTATATAGTATCTGAAGAGGCAATTACACACACACACACACACACACACACACACACACACACACACACACACACACTTTATTGATACAGAGAAAGCAGGCTAGCAGAGGCAAACCGGGTAAAAGGTGGCTTGTCTTCTCTCCGGGAAAGCTGTACCACAACAGGTTACAGTTGCCTGAGCACAGGACACTTCACACAACAGTCCCTCACCCGTGCCTAGGGATTTGCAGTTATCTTAATTTTTTCAAAATGTTTTGTTTCTTTTGCTTGCAACCACATGGAAGGGACCTTATCTACGGGTTGCTGCTTTTCATCAGCAGGAAATGTCCCCTTGTCCTTTTAGTCATCCCCTTCCAGTTGACTCGAAGCCCCACATAATCTGGACTCTTCTACCTCTTTGTGGTCATGTTGGAGTTCTCCCTCCTCCCTCTCATCCTACTCTGTCACAGCCGCTTCCTATGGCTCCTGTGCTCTCTTTGCCTGGCTTTCACATCTATGTTGTCATACTCGGAATTACTTTGGCCTGGAATGTCATTTATTCCCATGTCTCCAAGACCTGCCCCTCCTCCTTCTCCTTCTTTTACCCTTCATTTAACTGTGACTGTCATGGGGCTGGGGAGATGATTTAGTGGATGAAGGAACTTGCTGCTCTTGTAGATTTCAGGTCCCAGCACTCATGCTGGGTGGCTCACAATCTCCTGTAACTCCAGCTCCCAGGAGATCTGATATCCAATTTTGGGCCCATGGGCACCTGCACTCATACACACCACACACATAAATGTAAAAAACTAGACAAAAACCTCTAACTGCCATCATCACCAATGGCTTTCCCTGACCTCATGGATTGCTTGTATCAGATGGCGTTTCCAAAGCATGCAGCATCATCTTCCACCCACATGCTCCTCTGTCAGTCCAGAGTTCATTTCCTCTCTCCCTGACCTTGTGACCTGTCTCAGCAATGACACGTGGTCTAATAGACACTGTGGACCTTGTCTAGTTTGTGCACCAAGAGGTCTATCTTTCTATGTTTAATTTCATCCTTAGGAAAAGCCTCCAAAATGTCTATTTTGCCTACAGTTTTAAATGATAGTTTTGCTGGTTATAAAATTCCAGGTAGATTCAAGTTATTGTCTCAGATTTGTGTTAATTCCATTGCTTTTTTGAGTATTTATTTTTTTCTAGACTGTTTCTTATATTTTTGTTTGTTTGTTTTGATTTTATTTTTTGAGACAGGATTTTACTATGTAGCCCTGGATGGACTGGATACACCAGGCTGGCCTCAAATTCACGGAGATTTGTTGGTTTCTGCTGCCTGAGAGTTGGGATTAAAGGTGTATGTCACCATGCCTGTCAAAGATTTTTATGTTTTATTTCTAATTATGTTGAATGTGTGTGTTTAGGGGTCTGGGCTTTGGGGTGAGCAGGATATATATATATATATGTATATATATATATATATGTGTGTGTGTGTGTGTGTGTGTGTGTGTGCGCGTGCGCGTGCGCAGGTACCCACAAAGGCAAGAAGAGGGCATCAGACATCCTGGAGTTGGAGTTATAGGCAGTTGTGAGCCATCTAACATGGGAGTGAGAACTGAACCCAGGTCCTTTGTAGGAACAGTATGTAGTTTTAACCACTGAGCCATCCCTTCTTATCTAATGCTTTTAGTCAAGTCTAATTATATTTTCTATCATAATGACTTGTCTTTTCTTCTTGTTTCCTTTAAAATTTTTTTCATTATTTATTTTTGAGTAGTTTTGCCACACTGGGTCCAGGAAGGGGCTTAGGGCAGGATACACTCTTTCACTGTAAAGCTGTGCTTTGTCTCACTTCTGGATCTCCTCAGCCCTGAAAATCCTGTTATGCTCATGTGTGTGCGTATTTTTTTCTCTTTTAGCTTTCAGACTTCTTCTCTTTTTCATCACTCTTGTTTATTCTCACCATGTTCTTTAAATTGATGTTACCTCTTGCTGATAGTGCTGTTGCAGGAATACAGGTCAGGAGGTCAGGGTTGGAACACCTAGGGAACCTGCCCTAGGAAATGCATCTTTGTTTCCAGGCTGTTACCAGTTACATAGTGAGGGGCACAGGGGGCCACGTGGTCTTAGCTGCTCCCTGGCTCCCCCAGTGAGCAGCATTAGCCCCAGACCTTCAGAAGCAGAATTCATGGTTCATCACATTCCCAGGGTGTCATAGACTCGTGGAAGGTGGGTAGGCCTGCCCAGGAGCACCATTCACTGTGCCTTTTTATGGAAGGGAGACTGAATGAAAATGAGAGAGCGCTTAGAAAACTCTATTGTCACATGCCAGGTAATTTCATAACTTTTGAAACTTGCTTATTATTATTTTTTAAATATTTTCCCCTTTTACTTCACTTTCCCAGATAGATATTGTCTTGCCATGTCCTCAGTGACAGTTTTCAGCAGTTAGGCAACCTTCTCAGCCATGAAAGGCCAGAAGTTCAGTGCACTCTTTGGGAGAGCTACTGGGTATACTGGCTTTCTCTACACCAGTGGTTCTCAACTTTCCTAACGCTGCGACCCTTTAATACTGTTCCTCATGTTGTGTGACCCCCAACCATTAAACCATTTTCGTTGCTACTTCATAGCTATAGTTTTGCTGCTGTTATGAACTGTAATGTAAATATATGACCTATAGGATATCTAATACATGACCCCTGTGGTTGAATAAGCTTCCTTGTGACTTCTCCACAGTAGCTGGGAGGTATTGGGGGGTCACTATGTATCCTTTCACAGCCTGTGCAAAGCCTTAAGAATTATACTTTTCTGCATCTATTTTTAATCATGTGACTCAGGGTCCTGTCTTTGGTCTCTGCAGAGATTCAAACCCTAGTCCCTTCCCTTAGGATCATGTCAAATGCAAACGCCGTTGGATACGTGTTGTGAGCAGTAGTCTAATGCTCTGACCCTGAAATATTGACTACATTACAGGCACTTAAAAGCCTTTGCTTCACAGTATTTACGTGTTGGTGATGTGGGAAGGTTCTGTACTGGCTTAGTTCTCCATCATTATGGAACCAGAAGTCTGTGCCTTTCTCTGCCACTGTGGTTTGAAATGTCTGCTTCCTGACTCAGAGTGAGATGAGCAGCAGCCTCCTGGGGTCTTCTCTTGTCTCCCTGACACCTACTATTTTGATATCTACAACATGTATTGGGTGGAAACCAGCAAGGACTTGACTGGAGGGGATTTCAGCTGTACTACTGTCTTCCCTGCCTTCTCTATTGTCTTTCCTTACCCTGTTTATGAATACAGTCCCCAGCGCTTCCTTCACATGGCCCAACTCTAAATACTCCACACCCAAACACACATACCCAATGTATTCGAGTGCTATGTAGGTGTACAGATGTTTTAGGACAGGAATTTATAAGAGCTAACCTTGAGGCTGTGTGCTTTAGCAGTGCTCATGGATATGCCTTTGAGCAAAAGACAAGCTCAACTGTTGAGAAATAAGAACCAGGACCTTTATTTTAGACTCAAGTGAGCCAAGCAATATACCTTCCATGATACCATTAAGGCTTCAGCAGAAGAAAAGCCCTCTATCACCTATGTTATAGGTACAAGGGTAATAATGGCCAAGCAAGGCAAAGGAACCACTGGGGGATGTCGCTCAGTGGTAGAGCACTTAACTAGCAAACATGAGGTCATGGGTTCTCTCCCCCAAGAGGCAAAAAAAAAAGAGAGAGAGAGAAGAAACTAGTAGTTGGCTGTGTGAGAAAGTAAGCTGCCACCACGCCTGCCCATCCTTTGGCCTCTATTTCCATACCATATCCCAGCAACAAAATATGCAACATAACTCTCTTGCAAGTGCAACTTGATGGGAACCTACATGAAAACTCTGCTGTTGCATGGAGCCCTCATCATCTTGTTCCCCAGAGCAAGCTCTTGTCATGCCACTGTCACTGGGGACCGCCAGAAGGCGTGGCTGGTGCTGGGTTTCCCTCATGCCTCCAACACCCCTAATGCATTTGGGACATCTGAAGGAAGACATTTTCCCAGCGTTCAGCTTTCTCTAGAGTTGCTCTGAAGAAGAGAAGAGAAAGTCACGGGCACAATTCCCATACAGTTAGAAGAAGTTGCCAGAGTGAAGTCGAGCTTTTGCGGTGCTTGGACTGAATCTCTAGGCCTTCACATGTGCCAGGCGAGTGGCTCTGTGCTGGGTTGTGTTCCAGCCCTGACTGGCAATCTCTACAAGTCCATTTTCTCCCGTGCTATTTTATCTGTCCCTTCTGCGTTAACAATTGTCCCATTTAGAAGAGTTACTGCAGCCCCCTTTCAAAAGAAATGAAGTAAAGAGACTTCAGTCTGGTACAGACCAGAGTTACTAAAGTAACAGCCATAGCCGAAGCCAAGCAAGAAAAGGGTGGGGGTTGGGGAGGTTGTCTCTGAGAGGGGCGATCCGACTTCTGTTTCCATACTTTGGCTCCACGTTTCTAAATTTACAGATTATGAGTAATTGAAATAATTCTGGACCTGTGTGGGAGCGGATTGTGCTGTCACACATCCAGCCCCCACCCCCTCTCCACACACACCCCCTCCCCTTCTACGTCTTAAGTCGGCCTGTCAGCCTCAGTTTTCATTTCATTCAAAGTGACAGGGGAAAAAAAAAAGATACTTTCAGCCCTAATCAGGTACTGTACCGGTGTTCTCAATGATGAAAACCCCTCAAATTGCTTCAGTGGGCTGTCAGCTCCATTGTTGGCTTAGTCAAGTGGCCCTACAGAAAGGAGACAGGAGAGCTAAGAGAAAGGAGTCGATTTCTAATCAGCTTTTTAAAGGCTCTTGGTCAGAAGTATAGCAATTCAGATGCCCCTGTTTGAAAGCAGCGGGACAGATTTGTTACCAGACAAAGGCCCCAATTAGTATTTTCCACACCCTTTCACAATTTTCTCTACTGCTTTTGGCTCTGAAACCCTTTACGCCAGGCCTTTGTGCCTGCCGAGAGGCGGGTGCAGGGGCGGCGTGGGCTGGAGCGGCCGAGGTGGCACCCGCCGGTGCCCGCGCGCGCCCGTAGAGGTCAAGTAGCTGGGGAGCAAGCGGGCTGGGGGACCAGCAGGCACCAAGGGATGGAGCCCACCTGAGTTGACGGAGATCCGGGCTTGGCGGATGACCACCTGCGGGGCGATGGGCGTCGCGGGCTGCAACTTGTGCAGGCCTTTGGCGACCTGCAGGAGTTTTCCCGAGACGTCGAGTCCGTACAGGAACCGGTCCATCAAGAAGACAATAGCAGCGGCGGAGGCGCAGTCCTGGGCGAGGATGGAGGCCCGCAAGGCCGCCTGCAGAAGCAGCCACGGGACAGACACAATGAACCACACAACACCGCAGGCCCCCAAAGACGTCCGCCCTCAGCCCAGCCTAGTCATCTAGGTACTTTTAAATCAAAACAACCACCAAGCTTGTAGCTAGTGGGAGAAGCATACTTTAGTTAAGTGATGAAATCGTAAGAAGGAAAAAATAATTAAGGAAAAGTTCAGTTCTGTTGATTAAATAGTATGTTTTGATGGCATTTCCCGCCTTCAGTGTCTAAAACCGTAACGGTGGCAAGTGCGTGCTTCTTGTGAAATTAAGACAATACAAAAGCGGGCATAGACTTAAAGTATGTCATTTCCCCACTCCTTAGTAGATTTATTTCCACTCTCCCCTCTGTCTGCTCTGGTGCCTAGTCTCCCTGGTAACAATTTAGGTCAAACTCCTTCTGAACAGGTGTGTCCCCCTTTTATTTGTATATAGACAGTAATTGATTCTTGGTCTTGCCTGGCCTCTTGCCCTCTCTTTCTGTCTGTCATCAATGAGATCACGCTAGACACACTAGTTTTTGGCCTTCTAGGTTTAGGCATGATTGTATCAGGGAGGGCTTTTCAATCTCTCTCTCTCTCTCTCTCTCTCTCTCTCTCTCTCTCTCTCTCTCTCACACACACACACACACACACACACACACACACACACACACACACCACACACACACACATTCACACACAGAGGAGACTGAGAATTTCATATACGCATAAAATGTGGTTTGATCAGATCCACTCCCCTTACCCTCCTCAGTTTCTCCTGGCCTTTACTCTTCCTTCACGTGTTCTTTTTAAGCCATTGAGTCCACTCAGTGTGCATGGGTGTAGGACAACCCAATGGAGCATGGTCAGCGGCTATATCCCTGAAGAAAACTTAATCCCTCTCCCCCAACAGCCATCCATTGTCCATAGCTCCTCAGCTAGTGACGTAACTTCCTGATTCACTTCTGCTCCACGCTGGGCTTATGGCTAGCCTGGGTTTATGGCTAGCCTGATGATGTGCATGTCTTGTATATATAGGTAGAGTGGCTGTGAGCTCGTATATGCAACAACACTGTCCAGCAAACACTGCATCATTGCAGATGTCCACTGCCTCTGGCTCTTACACTCTTTCTGCCTCCCTCTTCTGAAATGATCCCTGAGCCTTGGTGGTAGCTGTCCCATTTAGGGCTGAGCGCACTGGCCTGGCATTCATTTCAACTGCCCTTTAGGGCAGGAAGCAGCTTTTGAAATGAAGGCGGAGTGACCCTACACCGATGGTCTGTGGCAGGAGCTGGTCCAAGAGGAAGAACATCTGGGCAGACTATGCATTTGTATTTGACATAAGCTGTCTTGAATTCCTGCTCTTCTCTCCTGCTTCAGCTTCCTAAGTGTTTTGGTTACTGATATACACCACCACATCCACCCCTATTACATACATTTCAACTAAGAAACAGTATATAAGTTCAAAATTCAAATTTGATTTTTGTTATCTTGTTAATATAAATCACAAGTTTACAAACAAAGGGGAAAAAAGAAAATGAATATGACCTGAAAATGTATCAGGAGTGAGAGGTGCAAATAAAGTCTAGGACTCAGGGCAGAATGATTGCTTAGCACACTTGAAGCCCTGGGTTCGATCCCTAGCACCACATAGACCAGATATGGTAGCCAATGTTCAATGTCATCCTGGGCTATGTGGTGAGCTAGAGGTCAACCTGGGCTAGAGGCTCTCTCTCTCTCTCTCTCTCTCTCTCTCTCTCTCTCTCTCTCTCTCTCTGTTGTTGTTGCTGTTGTTGTTGTTTTTGAGACAGAGTTTCTCTGTGTAGCTTTGCAGCCTGTCCTGGAACTCGCTCTGTAGATCAGACCAGGTTGGCCTCGAACTCACAGAGATCTGCCTGCCTCTGCCTCCTGAGTGCTCGGAGTAAAGGTATGCGCCACCACCGCCTGACTTAGAGACTCTCTTAAAGAAAAAGAGAAATAAGGAAAGAGAAGAGAAGTAAAAATAAGCAAAGTGAATTTCTATGGAAAACACTGTCATCTGTCTTGTTGGGGAGTTACAGTGAAGCCCTGTGATCTGGTGGTTAAACAACCCGCTGAAGCAAACCTACCACTTAACACCAGAGTCTTTTCCAGGCCCCTTCACTCCTAGATGAAACCTGGAAAGCACTGTAAGGGATTTCTGGCCTCAATGAGCTTCACACTTAGCCCTGCTCTCTTCACAACACCATCCTAAGTCTTAACCCTTGATGTATAAAACAGCAGCACTAAGTGCATTCTGTGAATAACTCACCCAGTTGCCACAGCAACAACCCCCCTCCCGAGGCAGGTTCCATTATTAACCCCATTTACCGAAGGGAAACCTGGAGGCCCAAAGAGGTTAAGTTTACACCACCTGGGCCTAGGAGCTGACTGGGGGTGAGTGTAGGAGAGGCAGGTGCAGGTCAACTAAGTTCCTACCTCTTAGGCTCACTGTACCTTAAGAAAACTAGAGGAGTCTGACATGTCAATTACTTGATAACGATGCACATTAGCACCATAGATGTAGTTAGTATTGCTGGAGTTGCTGATCTAAGCATGGTGTAACAACCACACTGAAAGAGTTCAACCCAATTCAAAGAGTGGGGCATCCTAGAGGATCTTGGTAGCAGTTATAGATGCAAGGAAAAGAACTAGCTCTTCTAGCCAAGTGGCCACCCCTTTCACCAGGAAGTCTGGGTAGAAAATGTAGAGTCAGAGGACATGAGCTAAGACAATTTTCTACAGTGAAAGCTTGGGGAAGCAAGGCACGTGTTAGTCACACAGGGCCTACGCACTGGCTACGAAGAGAAAGGGTGTGGAAGCACACGCTGGGAGAGCAAGCTCAGTAACCCATGCTTCCAGGTTGACTGGACCATGAGTAAGGCCTGGTGTCACCTAGCAGTGGTGACATGATTGGAATTAGGTGTTAAAGAACATCCAAAAGGAAAAAGTACAAAATAGCTTTTTGTTCCCTCACACTCTGCTCTTCTTTCTATCCATCCTCCAGTCCCTTTAATTAGATTTAGGACACACCAGGACGGGAGAGATGGTTCAGCAGTTAAGAGCACGTGCTGCTCTTGTGGAGGACTCAGATTCCCAGTACCCACATTAGGCAGTTCACAACAGCCTGTAGCTCCAGTTGCAGGAGATCCAATGCCTACACACACACACACACACACACACACACACACACACACACACACACAGAGAGAGAGAGAGAGAGAGAGAGAGAGAGAGAGAGAGAGAGAGAGAGAGAGAAATAATAAAAATGAATCTCTACACTTAGAACATGTCAGAATTTTTCTCTTGTCAAATGTAAGGAAAGATGTGTTCTTGTTGAGAGAAAATGCTCTCTACTTTTGAAACCCTCACAGCAATGGCTCTGCAGAGTTTCAACACTTTGATCATTCTCCTTTTCTCTCTGGAACAATCTGTCTAAAGGAAGCAGATCCTTTTCTGCTCTTCTATCACCCAAGTCTCACCTGGCAAGACTATACAGGGGATGTTCTATATCCCAAGTCTCACGTGGCAAGCTCCTATAGGGGATGTTCTGCTTGGCCAGGTAATTTCTGTGACTATGGAAATCTGTGTAATTGTGCGGGCCATATGGCGGATCTCCTCTGCTCTAATATGAAGCCTTATCATCCCACCTGGCCTTTGTCAGGGTCAAAGGTCATATTTAGTCTCTTGGACCGGGGAGATGGCCTAGCTACTAGAGCACTTGCTGTGTGAGCTGGAGGATCTGAAACTGGATCCACACCCCCACAGAAAAGCCAGGTGTGGCTGTGTCCACTTGTAACCCCAGCACAGAGAGTGAGGAGGGTTGGGGGAAACAGAGGGAGACAGGTAGATTCTGGAGCTCACTGATTAACCAGCCAGGCTGAATGGCTAGCTCTAGGTTTAATAAGAGACTTTGTCTCAACATAAACTGTACATACACATACACACATACAATATTTAATATCTTGTTGGCTAAACTTTTGGGTTATTTCCTGGTTTTTCTCAGAATCCAAGAAAGGAAGAGATAATGATTTATTGGATATTCTCAAAGACCATGGGATTAATACTACCTTTCTTTTAAAAGTCACCATAGTTCATGTCCTTGTCTTCCAAGCAACCATGTATTTTGCTACTTGATATCTTTCTACATCACTAGCCTCCACCAGATTGGGGTAAATCCAAGAGTAGCCATCTGACAACCAGCCTCGAACCACAGGAAAATGAACCTTCAATCTGAACTGAGACATGTAGAGAGAAACTGCCTGTTGCTGCAGAATGGAAAAAAGTGTTTATTTTAGTGTGTGTGTGTGTGTGTGTGTGTGTGTGTGTGTGTGTGTGTGTACCACATGCATGTAGATGCCCACAGAAACTAGAAGAGGCACCAGATCGTTTGGGGCTGGAGCTACAGGTAGCAGTTTTGAGCCACCTGATGGGGGTGCTGGGAACCAAACCCAGGTTCTCTGCAAGGGCAGCACTCACTCTTGTTTTGTTTATTTTTTTCACAGGGTTTCTCTGTGTTGCAGCCCTGGCTGTCCTGGAACTGACTTTGTAGACCAGGCTGGCCTCAAACTCACAGGGATCTGCCTGCCTCTGCCTCTTGAGTGAGTGCTGGGATTCAAAGGCGTGTGCCACCACTACCACCAGGCAATGCTCATTCTTTCTTTTTTTTTTTTTTTAAGATTATTGAATCTACTTTAATCAAAAAACAACTGTTAATCTTACATATTTTACAGTGGTATGGATTTTAGTTTATTGATACAAATTTAAAGTTATTTTTTTACTGTATGTACATTTCTACTCTTGTTTAAGGTATTGTTTTTATACAGTTGAATTAAAAATGTATGATTAAGAAATATAAATTAATAGTTATCTACAATAGTCAAACTTATAGTCAGGTTAGGTATGTTTTCAAGGTTATACACAGATATATTTAGATAGATGGTCTTCAAACACTTCAAAGATCTATAGAATATGGCATTTAATATGTTTAATAACCTAAGGCTTTTCATGACAATGAGACGTCTGCTCCTGGCAGGACCAGTTTACTTCAGAGAAGGTGATGGGCATCAGAATACTCCATATGGAGTTTACTTTCTTTGTGGCAAAAGTTAGCCACTCGGTAAGAAACTGCCCTTGCCTTGACTGCTGACAGTATCCTGTCCGAATTGGGCAAGCAAGTTAAAAAAAGAAAGTTACTGCCAAGCTTTGCCAAGACAAAGCAGGATATTCCATCAAAAACCCTGCTTCACAGAAAAGTCCACCAGATATTCTAGGCCTACAGGCTGAAGATGAATGCCCTAATGTTACAGGGAAAGTTTGGGTGACTGTCCACTCATCCTGACCTCTGTCATTAGGTAATATTTCATACTGCTGGGGTCTTTGATGGAGCTGAAGACTAGATAGTCATAGTTATAATTTTTCTTAGTTATGATGAAAGGGTAAATTAGATATAAAGCTTCAGACTCACCAAGATAAGATGGATAATTTAATGTTTTCTCTAATTTTGTCAAATACAAATAGACTGGATATTGTAACTATAATTCTTTCTTGATAACTGTTTTGTTATATGTAATTTTATAACTATATAATCAATTTATAACTATGTTAAAGTTAAAAACTTTCCTTTCTGATTAGACAGAAAGGGGGAAATGCTTTAGGATGATCCTTCTGTATGCTGTGAATATGTGCTGCTCTAATTGGTTAATAATAAAGCTGTTTTGGCCAACAGCCAGGCAGGATAAGGTTAGGTGGAAAAACTAAACTAAGGAGGGGATGAAGAAGGGTGGGGTTGAGAGAGTCTCAAGCTAGATGGAGAACAAGTCAGACATACAAAATGGGATAGAGATAAAGGCTATGAGCCTCGAGATTAATAGAAATGGGTTAAGTTGTAAGAGCTAGTTAGTAATAAGCCTGAGCTAATGGCCAAGCATTTATAATTAATATAAGCCTCTGTGTGGTACTTTGGGAAGTGGCTACTGGGTATTTGGGAACAGGTAGGACAAAAAGCTCTGCCTCTGTTTACAGCTATGTATTAGTTTAATCTATAAAAGTTGATCATATGGGCTGGGCTTGGTGGTATATTACTATCAATCCATGTGAGTCTATTAAATGGGTAACAGAATTTATTAAGATATAAATTGAGGAAATACATTCATGATTACAGAATGGAGTAGACAGCAGAAGTCATCCTCTGATCTGACCTGGAGCAAATCTACCTCTCAAGCAGGAGCAGGGAGCTGGGCATGTGACCCTTCTCCAACTCCTTATAAGAGGTAATGTACAATGGCAGAAAGCACCACCTCCTTTGGGCTGTATAGCTCAAGGTCATGGGTGGAGCAAATACTACTACAGTGGCGCAAGCCTTTAATCCCAGCACTTGGGAGGCAGAGGCAAGAGGATCTCTTTGAGTTGGAGGCCAGTCTGGTCTACATAGTGAGTGCCAGGACAGCCAGGGTTACATAGAGACCCAATCTCAAAAACAACAACAAATCCATCTGCAAACTAAAAAACAAACAAAAAACCCAACAAGACATAACAACAACAACAACAAATTGATTACATGGGAAATCCAAGGCAAGTAAAGTTGGCTTTTACATTGTTCTCTTAAAGGTAGATTAAACAAACGGGCTGAGCACACAGTAGGATAGCAGTCTTAAGTGAGCTCAAGATGTATTATTAACTCTAGCTTGTAAGGCCCAGCAGAAGTTCTGTTGTCTTAGAATATAAGATTTTTTTTTATCATAATGCATTGCCACAGTTCCTCCTTTTTTGTTTTATAAAAGAAAAATAGATGTTGATGTAGGTGGTTACTGGTGAAGAACTGGTCAAGGCATGGTGTACTGTAGGGACAGCCTGAATCTGCACCACTTCACTCATGTTTCCTTCTGAAAAGTTGGCAAAGGCACAAGACTTTGAGAAGGAAGACAAACAGAATGGCTGTACCTGTAAAAGATCACACCTTACTAAGATTTAGTGCTTGGTGTTAGTCAGGGTTCTCTAGAGTCAGAGAGCTTATGGAATGAATCTCTCTCTCTCTCTCTCTCTCTCTCTCTCTCTCTATATATATATATATATATATATATATATATATATGAATGACTTCAACTTGCAGTCCAGCTAACCCAACAATGGCTAGCTGTGAACAGAAAGTCCAAGAATTCAGTATTTGCTCAGTCCCACAAGGTTGGATATCTCAGCTGGTCTTCTGCATATGCTGGAATCCTAAAGAAGTAGGTTCCAGTGCAAGTAAAAGAATGGATGGGCTAGCAAGGTGAGGGCAAGCAGGCAAATAGCAAAAGCTTCCTTCTTCCATATTCTTATATAGACGTCCAGCAGAAGGTATGGCCCATATTAAAGGTGTGTCTTCCCACCTCAAAATCCGGATGGATCAGAGGTGTGTATTTCTACCTCAAAGGTTTGGACAAGAAGTGGATTCATCCACTTCAAGCCAAGCAGAAAAGCTCTCACAGGTGTGCCCTCCATTTCTGGATTGTAGATCATTCCAGATGTAGTCAAGTTGACAACCAAGAATAGCCATTACAAGTCCACTTCTTGTTAACTTGACACACAATCATATCCCCTTATGTCATGATTAATTTCCAAATGAAAACAACAGCCAGGTAATAATAATGCCTAAACATTATTGCACATACAATCATAATGTATTATATATTTAGTAGGTCATAATTACACTTAACTTGATAACACTATCCCTCATACAACCGAAAATGCATTATAAATTTAGAATAGGTGGCAATGTCCCTTGGGGGACATCCTATTAGTATTCTCTTAATTGATGTTACAACATATGATAAGGAAACTGAAAGGAAACACAAATGTAGATGTAACCAATCGTCTTATTAAAATAAGAAACACAGAGCCAATGTAAAAGAGAAAGCCGAGAGATCAGAGCTCAGAGATAAAATCTTACCTCCTGCAGTGCTCCTAACTTCCCCGAGAGAGAGCTACTTCCTGTTTGTCTGTGTTTAAATAGTCTTTCTGTTCTGCCTTCTCATTGGTTGTAAACCCAACCACATGACTGCCTTGTCACTGCCTGTAAGTACCGCCCTCCAGGTCTTAAAGGCATATGTCTCCAATACTGGCTGTATCCCTGAACACACAGAAATCTACCTAGCTCTTCTAACCACCACGCTCTTGCTATGGCTCTAATAGCTCTGACCCCAGGGCAACTTTATTAACATACAAATATCTGTACACGTGTTCTTAAAACACAGCAGAAACACTCATGTCAGCTATAATCCTCGTGTTTTTTTTTTTTTTTTCAAGCTGGTCACATGGCCTTGTTATTTATAACTACCTTCCTTTACTATCCATTCGCATTTCCTCCACCCTTGGCAAGCATGTCAGCAAGTCTTGGCTCTTTCCTGGAGGAGTGACCCACACCTTCATTCTAGGACATGGTAGCACCAAGAGCTGCCCTAAAGGATCTCCTACACTCCAGCTCTAATCCTTCTTACCTCCATTGTGGAGAAGCAATCCAGTTTCCCCTTGGTCATCTGGATCAATCACCCCGCCTAACACTATTATTCCTTTCTTAGCCTGTTGGTTTAAGGACATCAGAAGGACAAAGTGACCAGAGGGATGCTGGGCTTCCAGATCAATGGAATATTTGTTGTGGTTCCTGGCAGGAGTGCTCTCCCTCCTGGAACCAAAACCTCTAGGCCAGCAGAACTTAAGGTCACGGGAACAGGAAGCAGTTTTTTTCCTAGTGGGTCACTAGGGGTGATAGTGAGTGGAACTATTCCCTTTTCTACCTCTTGATCCCTGGATCTGTGGATCCTTGCTATGGGAGAAACTGTACCATACATTGGACGCTGATTCAAAGCATATACCACCTTTTGGAAACCCCGGCCCCAGCCCTCCAGGCTGCTGCCACCTAAATGGTGCTGTAAACTGTGTCTTCAAAAGGCCATCCATCCACCAGGCCGGCTGCTTCAGGGTGGCGGGGAACATGGTAAGACCAGTGGATTCCATGATCTGGATTTCTCTGCCTGTGAAGTGAGTTCCCTGGTGAAGCAATACTGCATGGAATACCATGTCAGTGGATCAGGCATTCTCTAAGTCCACAGCGGGCATCACTCATTCTTAATGGATGATCCAGCTCTCCAGCTCCCCACCTCCCTGCATGCCATCTTGAGGCTACATTTCTCTTTGTTATCCCATCGCCATCTTCAGGATTATGTTGTACACTCTTTTGTGAGTTTACTTGATTGAGTCTCTCTTCCTTCCAACCAAAAAAATGGCAAGCTACAACCGAAACGCTAGCGAGCTTTTATTTTTCAAGTGAACAATCACTCTGAGGAACAAATTTCACAACGAGTGCCATCATCTCAACATCCTAAAGCATAGATTCAAAGAGAGAAAAGCAAGTTGACTGTTTTATGTATGCCTAGATCTGTCTGGAAAGGCCAGTGTCTGAGTGAGAGTCCTTCCTGTGGGCACCATGTAAGTACTGTCTTTGAGTTGGCAACTTCAGCTACTGTCTTCAGGTTGGAAGACACTGCTGGCCCCTCATATTTCACCCAGAGCCATGTTCTTTCTCTCAGCTGGACCATTTCTCTGTACCTTGGAGGCTACTCAGTGATATACTCTAATGTAGCACTTGAGTGCACGTGGCACACTGTACCTCTAGTTCGGTCCCCTTCTCCTTGGAGTCCATTTCTGCTTCAGGTAGTTGCAAGAGCCCCTGGGAATCCAGGTTCAGGGGCAAGCTGCTTTCTAGGTGTGGCCCTCACATCTTTTCCTCATCAATAATGGTGGATTTCATCTTTGTGGCAACATGTAGTTTCTGAAAAACCCTCACGTACTATTTCACTAGAACTCTGTAGTAGTCTTAAAATTTAAATTAAAAAGGGAGGTGGTAGGTGGTTTTTAAGTTATAAATCAAATGCACCAGAGAAAATAGGAATCAGTTTCATTTCGATCTCTCTCAACATTTGCTATAACAATTTTAAAGTGTAAAATTCAGTTACACTAAAGACATTTTTTTTAATCGCAAGAATTTGAAAGAACAGATTTAACAACTCTCTCATTGCTGAAAAGCACCATTCTGTTTCCGGTTTCTAAGATTTGATTGGTTTAGACATCTAGTGGAATCATACAGCATTGGCCCATTTGTGACACTATGTTTAGTGTGATTCCTTCAAATTTCATCTTGGTAGGATATGACAGAATTCCCTCCCCTATTAAGGGGGAGTCATATGCCACGCTACGCACATACCACATGTTGCTTATGCATTTGTGCATCAGCACATATCTAGGTTAATTCCTTCTCTGCTGTTGTGAGCGGCACTGACGTCAACACAGACGTATGGCATCTCTTTGTGTGCACATGTATGTGTCTGTACACATTTGCACGTGTATAGGTTCATGTGTGTACAGATGTGCATGTATTCGTGTGCCTGTGTGTGTGTGTGGGGGGGGGCAGAGATCAACATCCTAGACCAGTTATCTTCCTCCTTGTTCTCAATCTTATTTTTTGAGGCAGGATCTTCCCCTGAATCTGGAGCTCGGTGACTGGTTAGATGCATTGTTCAGTAAATTCCAGGGCCCCTGCTGGCTCCTGCTTCCTCCCTGTGCCTGGCTCTTTACGTGGGTGCTGGGAATCCTAACCAAGTCCTCTTTAGGTCTCAAACAGCTTGTCTTTTCGTTAAGTCTCGCCCTTCTCAGAGCACAGGACAACATGTTCTGGAAAGTCTGGCTTTAGAGATGAGACGAAGTTAGCCTCAGAAGAAGGGATCTTTGTCAGAGTCTGGAGAGTTTATAAGCTAGCTTCAAGAGAGCGGTTACATAGAACAAAGCTTAAGAAATCCACAAAACATCTCCCATCCAATAAGATAAGATTTACATGGGCGGGAGAGATCACTCAGAGGTTAAGAGCACTGACTGCTCTTCCAGAGAACCGAGGTTCAATTCCCAGCAGCCACGTGGCAGCTCACAATTGTCTGTAACTCCAGTCCCAGAGAATCTGACACCTTCACACGGACATATATATGCATGGCAAAACACCAACCCACGTGAAATAGATATTAAAAATTTTTTACATTACTAGCACGAAGTGAAGTTACCAGGTGCAGAAGAAGCCCATTCTACACCAACAGTCTACAGAGAGTGATCCCCGAAGGACAGATAGTGAGCACAGCTTTATTTGATAATGTTCCCGGAAGTGAGGTAAAAATTAGATATGCAAATGCAAGATACAAAAATCATTTAAATCAAAGGTTAAAAAAGATAATTCCTGGGACGAAGCCACAGTTCCTCGGGACGCTTGTTTGCCGTGGTGTTGGAGATGGAACCTAGGGCCTGACACATGCAAGGTGAGCCCTGCACCAACTGAGGGGTGTCTCTGCTTGCGCTTGTTTCCTAGCTCCTGGTGGGCTACCCTGGCAAGCATTTAACCTTTCCAATCTGATCTCCAAAATGTGGATAGTTGCTATTTACAGTGCTATTTCAGAACCAAAGGAAATTCTTCAAGTTGTTCAGCAGAATGTGGCTGCTTAATAAGTGATGTGAAACACTATGAAGGAAAACAGAAAGAAAACAAACATCTGTCACTCGGCCCCACTCTCTTGTGTGACAAAATATGGAAAAGGCAGCGTTCCCAGCTCCCCTGGAGTAAGCTGCAGTGGCATTTCCAATACTCAACAGAAATGTCGGTCGAATCTGTCCGTTTTCTCTAAGAAAATGGTAAAAAAATCTCATGTCTTTTCATCTTTTTTTTTTTTTCCGTCCCTTCACCAACCCTGAGGACCGACGCTTTCCGAGAGTGGGGAAAGAAAAAGGAAGCTGCACGGTTTCTGTGTTCACGGAGAAAGTGGGGAGCCAGCTCTGCAAAGAGACCCTCCCAGCACTCTCCTGCGCATGCGCGTTGCCTTTGGCTATGGCTAACGGGGAACCCCTCCCCCAGCACCTGTAGGCGCATTCTGCATCCCGCACGAACACGCCATATATTTGAGCAGGGAACATTGCCTCATCTATTTTCTCCCCTTCTACTCTTAATAGATTGGCGCACAAAAGCCCGGGAGAGGGTGACCTGCCAGACAAAAGGGCCTTTGAGTTCCTTAGAGAAGGAGACTTGGAGGAGGATGGAAGGAATCCAAGTGGCCCTATTATTTCCACTTGCACTAATTAGACATTTTTCTGTCAGCCATTGAGCACCGCTGAGAGGCCAAACTCACTGAATTCATTTCTAAAGTGTTTACAGAAGTTTGCATCTGTTTGTGTCTCTTCAGGAGGAAAATAAGCACTTCAATAGCATTGTGCAAAATCTAAACGAAGCATCCTATTCTGGAGGCCCTGGCGGCCCCGCAGCTGCATAATTTAGCTCCGTTCGGGGGGCCCCCGAACCTCTCGCATCTCCATCCAAAACCTATGATGCAAAAGTACAGGGAAGTCAAGTCAGGGGATTCCTCTTCCCTTTCATTTTTCTCTGCCTCCCTCCTTTGAAGCGGCAGCGTGCTGCGTCCTACGTGCAGATTTGGGTGGTGTGGTTCTTGAAGCGCTGCTTTCTGTTTCTGCCCGCTCTTGGAGAAATTAATACCCACTTTCATTTGCTGCCAAGTGAGGGACAGTGCATTCCTCAGCAGCGAGGCAGAATACATCACCCTTCTGGGAATCTCCCCACCCCAGAGGGCGGGGTGGGGGGAGGGGAAGAGGGGACTCTCTGACATGAGAAGGGGAGAAAGAAAGAGGCCGGAGTGTGTGGTAGGGAAGGGACACTAAGGAATCTTCTCCCTGCGTGGCAAAATGTGCCTGGGCTGTGCACAATTAGATTAACATGAAAGGGAGCCCCTTGCCCTCCCCACCCCCCAAAAAGGAAAGAAAAAGAAGACAACACACTCAGACAAACCCCAACCCACAGCCTACAATAGGATAGTGCTTTTGAAATGCATATTGGTTCACAAAAATATGGATTTTTTGTTGTTGTTGTTTGGGTTTTTAGACTCATGACTGACCTGCCATCTCTGGGGACTCGACAACATGATTATATGTCGGAGCAACAGAATTTCCATGTTGTTGGGAGCCTAGCACTTTTATATTCAGAAACAAATGAGAATTCCACTCCTCTATCTTTCCTCACAGACTGACTTCAGGGGAGACAGAACAGACAGCAACTGTATTCTTCTTGCTGAGTGATCATGTTTAAATAAAGTACTTGGAGACCACAAAGAGAATTTACTAGATTCCTAAGGGGACAGGCCCACACTTGCACACACAAAGATACACGTGCCGACAGCCCGCAAACAGAGAGTTTCGTTCCCACATCTGCTGGCGGGATTGGGAAATACGGGATTCAAATTGAGTTTAAGGCACAAAGGGAACTTCTTGGCTAGGAAGCTGGGTCAGGTGGCGAAGGAATTAAACTCCACAATGAGGTTTCGATAGACAGAAGATTAAAAAAAATGCTAACGAGTCCTGTCTTTTAAAAGTCCGAGGCTGCATAGTAGCGAGCTCCTCCCGGTGCTGTGCCTCAAGTTTGGGTCCCAGCTACGAGTTCAAAGCCAGGATGTGATCACAGCGATGACAATGGCAGCTGTTCTCAAGGCGGCTGGGCGAGGAGCCTCCCGTGCCATCTGGCGCTGCAATTGGCCGGAGCTGTGTGAAGGGAAATTATTGTGGAGGATGGAGAAAGGGAAGGGGAAGGTGTAAGGGGGGGAGAGGGGCATGCTCCGAGGTGAGGAATTAGCAAAAGAAACCAGTGAAAAGCGATGAACGTTGGCCAAAGTGGACCACCATAGGTCAAGTGAAGACCAAACATGGCACGCTCCACAATGGTCCACCTACTCCACAGGGGAGGAAAGAAAAACAGACATATCTTAAGATTTATGCCCAGGCCCTCTCAACATTTACGGACTGACCATTCTACCAATGGAAAATGTAGATTGATATGAAAACCAGTTGTGAGACTTTCTGCATGCCTGTACTTAGAGAGAATCCATTGGTTTGCTCCTCTCCCCTGTTCAGGTCTACCGTGGATGGAGTTGCTTATTCATAAAGGGAAAACCAAATGTCAAAACAGGGAGCCCTGGTGTCACCTGTGGCTTCTGGTAACCGTGGAGAGGCTTGTTCGTCTCTGGACTCTAGGTGTCTTGACTCCCAGTATAAATCTTGCTTCATTTCAATAACCACACTGATAATTCATCTGGCACATTGGTCCCACTTGCCCAAAACCCCTCTGTCTTTGACGATCTTGTTTTATGTCAACTTGGGGCTCTACACGAAGTCTTCACTATCAAAAAAGCTCTTGCCGTGCAATGTCTTGAGCTTGGAGCTCTAGAACCTTTGTTCTTTATACATTGCCTAGTCTGTAGTTGTTAGTTATAGCAACAGGAAATGGACTGAAACAAACTTGCCGTTTTTGATAGGGAGGTGTCTTATGCCTATAGAGAGGGTGCTTTCTGGCCTGTTTTCCATGTTCTTTCCATGGTTCCTAATTCAAAAGTCACCCAATCTTCTCTTTCTTTCCTCACTTCCAACTTTTCTTTATTCCATAACTCTCATCTTCAACACTCTCTCTCTTTTTGTTTTGTTTTTGTTTTTCGAGACAGGGTTTCTCTGTGTAGTTAAGGTGCCTGTCTGTAGACCAGGCTGGCCTCGAACTCAGAGATCTGCCTGGCTCTGCCTCCTGAGTGCTGGGATGAAAGGCTGAACTCACTCTCTTAAGGTTGCCAATAAACTCCCAGTCCAACGATATCTACTGATCTTCATCTTATCCACGCTCCCAGAGGCACTTGGCTGAGCCCGCTCCTTTTCTCCTTTGTTTTTCCTGCCACCGCTGAGAGGGCCATTCTCCTGGTTTCCTTTCTGCTTCATTTGGGACTTTTCCTTGTTCCATCTACTGTTTCCTGAGCCTCAGTGTCTTGGGTGCTTCTCTTCCTAGCTACCTCCACTTGGATCATCGCCTCCTCACACACCTCAGTTGGTGAACCACACATTCAGAGACTGTCTAAGTCTCTTCTCTGAAATCCAGATTTGTGTAGGAAGTTGTCCTGGAGAGCCTGGTTCAGGTGCTGGTCCACGCTAAAAGTTCATGTGCTTAAAACAGAACTTGTGTTTTCTCTCCCATCCATGCTTCACTGGCTCAGAGACAACATTTCATTTGCTCATTTGTTGAGGAACAAACCTCACAGTCAAAAAAAAAATTTTTTTTTTTAGTTTGACTACAAAACAATGGATTTCACTATGACATTTCAAACATATTTTATAGATTGTACTTTGCACATACTCATACCTGCCACAACCCTCTCCCATCCCACACTCTCTCTCCTTGCTGATCACCTTTCTTTGCCTCAAACGGGCTCTCTTTTAATTTTATATCACGCGCGCGGGCACGCGCGCGCACACACACACACACAAATACATGTGAAAAATTAGAATTTAAATCTATCAATGTAACTAAGTTGGTATGAAGAAATGCCTCTAACCGTTTCACTGGCCTGGTTCCTCTGATAGGCATCCTTCTTTGTCTTTTCCAGCCTTCCTGCTTTGCCTTCAGAGCAGGCTGAATGGACATCTTTGGACATTTGCACTGGCTGCTCCCCATCTACATGTCTGCTTTGACTGTCAGCATGGCGCCCCCTTCACGCCTCGGTGCCAGGCACTCTTTCTAGAAAGGCTTGGCTAAAGTTCCTCTTAAAAACATCCACAACACTCACTGTCCTGTGACTCAGCTGTTTTTATCTTCACAGCCCTGACTGCTCTCCAATATTCAATCATGTCACATTAGTAATAACACATGCCTTTATAGTGTTTATCTGTCTCTTGCCTGTCTTCCCACAGAAGCTTTTAATTTTTCACTGACTGTAAACACCAGGCACTTCAGTTGTTCACGGCAGTATCTTTATGCTTGAAGAAAAGTTGTAAGTGTGAGGGTGAGTCAGTTGAGGGCTCTGTAGTTGATTTTGTTGATTTTATATATATATGCATGCACGGTTAGCCAGAGACACCTCAGGTTTTAGATCACAGGTTCTTTGTTATATGAGACAAAAGTAAAAAATACTGATGGATCAAAAATTTTGGGAATGGGGTAAAATTGAAAAATTAATGAATATCAAAGCATACAATAAGTAAGACATAAAATATTTGATTTTTCAAGGTAGATGCTGCTGTGGGATGTTCTGTATGTCAAATGTGTTGCTCTGATTGGTTAATAAATAAAATGCTGATTGGCCAGTAGCCAGACAGGAGGAAGTATAGGCAGGACAAGGAAAGAGAAGATTTCTGGAAAGTGGAAGCCTGAGGCAGAGGGACACTGCCAGCCACTGCTGCCAGGACAAGGAAGATGTAAGGTACCAGTAAGCCACAAGGCATGTGGCAAAGTATAGATTAATAAAAATGGGCTGAATGTAAGAGTAAGAGCTAGACAATGGTAGGCCTGAGCTAATGGCCAAGCAGTTTAAATAATATAAGCATCTGTATGTTTATTTTATAAGTGGGCTAAGAGACTGCTGGGGCTTGGCGGGTCCCAGAGAGAAAAACTCTAGCTACAAAATACCTCTAAAAGCAGACTTTTGAGGGCTAGGGATGTAACTCCATGTGAGAGAGCCTGTCTAGCATGTGTGAGCCCTGTGTACAAACCCCTGCACAAAACAAAATGTACAATAAATAAATAAGAAACACCAGGTGTAGTAGGACAGGCCCACAGGGTTGAGAAAATTGGCTCAGACCAGTTGCCAAGGCATGCACATAATGCACTTCCTTGTGAGTCAACCTGGAGTCTGCCTGAGAGCCTAGCAACAGGAGCTGTCAGAATTCCTGATCATGCCCAGCCCATGAGGTAAGATCATGCATTGCCACCAGATTGTGACACAGACTGGGTGCTGAGAGGAGGGTATATAAGGCCTTTCCTATTATTAAATAAACGAGTTTGTTGTTTGCCTTCAACTGACTCCCGGTGTCCATGCTGTTGATGCTGTGCCTTCTCACCCCCTCCACTGAGGGAGCCATTAGGATCCAGCAACAACCAAGGTCACAGCTCAGCGCTAGAGCTCTTTACCCAGCAAGCATGGGGCCCTGGCCTGGGTTCCGTCATAGTTTCTGTCTGAAAAAAAAAAAAAAAAAAAAAAAAAGCTAAATCTAAAAGTACTGGTTTTTATCATTTGTTTAGGGAGTTCCAAAATGCACTGAATTCTCAACCACAAGGAAGAACTATTTGTTGCAGTGTGCTCCATTACCATGGGAAAGCAGCACCAACACCCAAGGATCTATCTAGTAATGCTTGGCAGAAGACATTGGTAATATCATTTTTTTCCCCACCAAAATACGTATTAAGCATCTCCCCTATTGATTTGATTGACTCTGGAGATGCAATAATAACTGGTGTTACCTTATTTGTGAGCATTTAGAAAATAAAATTTCTGCCTGTTGACTAGTATGTTAAAAACATAAAAAGCACTAACGCCATAGTTTCAAACAATAATTTAATATTTTGGCTTCAAGTTTAGTATCCTGCCCTGACATTGGCTGTAAGCCAAAAAGGAAACTTCTGAGAGGCTTACAGGAAAGTAGCATCCTACATAATAAGAAATCCAGTGTGGCTGAGGAAGGGATGGTGGCTTTTTCTGTCTCTTGGGAACTAAGTCCACTCCACGTGTATCTCTACCAGGGTCAAGACAAGGAAGTGTCAGGCTTTCCTCATAGGCAGTCGAGCAGACAGTCCAGGGCACTGGATCAAACAGACTCAGCTATCTCAGTGGCTGTCAGTGTGCTGCTGCAGAAGGACCTCTCTGACAAGGAGAATCTTGCCACTCGAGGGTCTCCATAGATTAGTGCATCAGTGATAAGCACTTGGTATTGGAAGGACCATGGCCTCCCACCATCAGGTTTACAGACACCATCCTGAATGTTCAGTTGCTCGCCATCTTTAGAAGATGGGCTGCATGTGCTAATTCATAATTTTGAGAATACATCACAGTCATATTTTCACTCCTTACACCATGATTCCATTAGAGGATTGATTACTCTGATTTTATCTTCTGTATGTCTTGCCTCTTGACTATAAAAATCCCATCTAGAGGGTAGGAGAGATGGCTCAGCAATTCAGGACACTGGCTGCTCTTCTCGAGGACCCTGATTTGATTCCCGGCACCTACACTGTGACTCACAACCAAATGTAACTGTAGTTTCAGGGACTCTGACACCATCGTCTGTCCTTTGCAGGCATTACATGCACATGGTGCCCAGACACACATGCAGGCAAACACCCAGACACATAAAAATGAAAAATGGAAAACATTTCCATTTGACTCTAAGCCACGCCCTCTTGTCAGTCAACTAGTGCTGATTTCATGATCCTAAGCACTTCTCATTATCTACTCAGTTAATCTTTGTTTGTTTTTCGAGACAGAGTTTCTCTGTGCAACAATTCTCCCTGTCCTGGAACTCACTCTGTAGCCCAGGCTGGTCTTAAACTCACAGAGATCCGCCTGCCTCTGCCTCTCAAGTGATGGGATTAAGGGCGTGCGCCACCACCACCGCCGCCGCCGCCGCCGCCGCCGCCGCCACCTCCCATTTAATCTTCTAAACAACCCGCGGAGTGGTTCTGTTGTTGCTGCTCTATAGGGAAGTGGAAGCCACGGGGTCCTCCACGCTAACAACAGGCATCGCCGGATTCCAGTGGTCAAGGTCCTAAGTCCCCTCGGCTGTCGTGAATTATCCAGACTAGCTCTGTCATTGTTGCCCCAAACATGTACAAACACAGCAGCAGGTGTATAACACAAGAGAATGCGTGAGCCTTCCCGTGACCTCTTTTCTGTAGCTGTTCTTCTCATCTCTATGGTGCTGGAGATTGATTTCCCATAACTGTGGGATAGATTGAACTGACCATTCCTGATTGGTTCTACCTATCTTTGCATATAGTTTTTTTTTATAATGACAGCAATTAAAATCAAATATACATTAAAACAAATTGTACTAGCTACATTTTCCGAGTAGAATGCCAATCAAGATTTTTGTCAACTAATCAACTAAACATATCCCACCACAGTGATGATGTGAACAAAAAGATTCTCAGGCCAGTAATGCAACCATAAAAACTGTTTTTAAATACCAGTTTAATCCTCATCTCAGCTTTAACTTTCTAGCCTATAGAAATCTATGTGACAAAATGAACAGGGCATGCGTGTAATTAAATAAATAAACCAATCACTCATTCAACATCTGGGAGGCAGAAGGATGACAAGTTTAAGGCCATTGTGTGTGACATTGGGCAATTTTCTCTCAAAATGTTTATATTATAATGTATCACCTATGAGAGTTTTGGGCCTGCTGCTTGTTCACAAGTTTTACTGCCGGAAGCCAGACACAGCAGCACAATCCTAGAATTCCATCACTAGTAGACAATACGTGCGGTAGGGGGGTGACAGAGAGAGAGAGAGAAATAAGATTTTACTAATAGGATGAGAAATAAATAAGAACGGGTCATTGATTCATCATGAATCCCTCAATGGGAAAATGGAAATCTCGGTTGCGCTGAATAAACTTCCTGAAAAAAGTAGTCATGCAAGTTTCTATAAACTCATTAACATAAAGAACATGTGTTGTCCTCTCTCTGTGTGAGGCAAGCTTGCTTTATGAACAGGCAGGGGACAGGACATGATGAGTGGGGACCAGGGCGCACGGCACCAGGGGAAAGATAGGGTGAGCTTCCATCTTGAAGGCACTTAACATTTTACTTAGAGCATCTCTCTAACTCGTGAAGCCAATTGCCTCACCTCATCTGCAAAATGGGCCTATGCTCCACTCTGCAGGGCTACCATCAGGGAGAGATGCTGTAAAGAATCTGTCAGCTTGAGCCTATGAAATCCAGTTGTTGATATCCTTTGGTGTACAAAGGAGATGTTTTCATTTGCTTCAACCTAACGTTTACATGCTAGATAAGTGGAGATGATATTATTGCGTAAGCTCCTTATCTAGTCACCGTATAAACTTTGAGAGGCGACATTGCTTGGCTCGTCTACAAGGGTAGGTGAACACACCCCTAGGATGATGTATTTTCCGAAGGTCGCCTCTTTGTCCCACACTAGACCTTGCTCATTTTCTGCTAGCACTTTAAGCTGTGTTGTTCTGCCCACAGGTCTCAGCTGCATCAATCCCTCCAGGACTTGGCTCAGTTTCTGCCCTCATTATGAGGACATGAAATTCACACTGTAGGGTTAGCCCTCATCAAAGGGATAACTGGCATGCCTGATTCTGTGGCAACCAGGGTTTCGCTGGTAGAATACTAAGGACAAGCCACACCATTTTAATTTACCTTCCATTGAAACTTAAGAGTACTTTATTAAAAGCCCCCTCGTTTTGGAAGAGTTTTAGAGCAGGGTTTAAATCCTCAGTGGATTTCGTCATACCTTTTTTCTAAGTTCTGAAAATACATAGGCCTTCAGTCTGTTATTTCTCTTTCTCAGCCCCATTCCCTTGGCAGCTAATTTTCACTTATTAAATAGCATTTAGTTCTTCTCTGACTTTTTTTTTTTTTCAAAGCAAGAACCGGAATATTTAGTAGAAGAAATTAAAGTTTAAAAAATGTTAAGTTTAATATGTTCTTCTTAGTGTGTATGTATGTGTAGGGGTCTTGGTAAGTACATGCCACTGTGCATATGTGGGGAGAGAGAGAGAGAGAGAGAGAGAGAGAGAGAGAGAGAGAGAGAGAGAGAGAGAGAGGACACCTTGGCAAGCACGTATTACTGTACATATGTGGAAGTGAGAGGGTATCTTGTGGGAGCGTGGGACTGAAAACTCAGGTTAACAGGCTTGGACAGCAAGCATCTTTATAGACTAAACCATCTCATTGGCCCAGAAATCATAGTTTGAAATGCTGGTGATTTGCTTTTATGAATTTCTTTTAAAATCAAGTCTGTTTGAATAACAGAAGGACAGAAGGCCCTATTACTGGCAGTAGAGAGAACAGGAGTTGCTGTGGGGTGTCTTTCTGTAGTCTGTGAATATGTGTTGCTCTGATTGGTTGAAAAATAAAATGCTGATTGGCCAGGAGCCAGGCAGGAAGTATAGGCAGGGTAAACAGTCAAGGAGAATTCTGGGAAGAGGAAGGCTGAGTCAGTAGTCTCCAGCCTGACACAGAGGAAGTAAGATGTGAAGGCAGAACTGAGAAAAGGTACCAAGCCACACGGCTAAACATAAATAAGAATTATGGGTTAATTTAAGTGTAAGAGCTAGTCAGTAATAAGCCTGAGCTAATGGCCAAGCAGTTATTATTAATATAAGCCTCTGTGTGTTTACTTGGGGGGCGAGTGGGAGAGATTTGTCCTGACTACCAGCCAGCTGGGACACAGAAAAACTTCCAGCTACAAGGAGTATATTTTAAAAAATTAAAAATGACAACAACAACAAAAACAAGCCAGGTGGTGATGGTGCACACCTTTAATCCCAGCACTCAGGAGGCAGAAGCAGGCAGATCTCTGTGAGTTCAAGGCCAGCCTGGTCTACAGACCTAGTTGCAGGACAGCTAGGGCTGCTACACAGAGAAATCCTGTCTCAAAAAACCAACCAACCAACCAACCAAATAAATAATAAGAGGAAGTATGCCCCAGGCCAACAACAGCTCTGTCTGTGTAGGCAGAGAAATGCCAGGCTCGAGCAGGAAACCTGATGTGGCTGCTGGCCTGTCACTTTTAGCAGTAGGCTTCAGGACAATGAGAACTTAATCTTTCCAGGTTTCATTTTCCTCAGCTATCCCACAAGGGGCTTGAAATAGAGGGTCTCCAACTTCCTTCTTGAAGAGGAAATGATGGATAAAGTATCCAACACCTACGTTCGTTCACAGTAGGTGTGAGTACACGTGGTCGCACAAACGATCTCTGAAGGCACACAGGCGAATAATGATCCTTTACCTGTAGCAAGGTACCTACTATGAAGAAAAAGAAAATGCAGAAATCAAAATGCTATGCTAAAAATCCTTGTATTTGGTGACAGATGCACTGCCTGAGTCACTTAAGACCTTGGTGTCTGCATCGCTAGGACAGTTCATAGCTCAGTGTTTCATTTAACTGTTAATTAAGTGGGGGAAAGTGTGTTTATGTACATTTGGACCTATCTAGCTTTAAAGATATCTGATTAATAAGTCCACACCCCCTTTCTTTTCTCTTCTCTTTCCATCTTTTACTACAGTAAGAGATGCCTGCTGAGGGGGAATCAAAGAAATCTAAGTAACTGAAAACTCCACCATGTAAATGAAATGGCCATTTGCATGTCTTTAGAAGATCTTTCTCATTCAGGATTAGTATTAGATACTGTTGTGAGATCTGCATAGTTGGGCGGGAGATGCTTTTAAAGGATTAGTTAGAATTCTGCTCACATTCTAAATTCATGTTGAAAAACTATGAGAACGATGCTGTGGCTATAAGGAAAGCTGGCAGCCCCGATGTTCTGTTTGCCATTCCATCTTCAGATTTGTCTTTAAAAAAAATTCCCATTACACACACACACACACACACACACACACACACACACACACACACACACACACACACACACACACACACTGTATGTGTAGAGGGCAGAGGACAAATTTTGGGAATATGTTCTCTTTCCTCCACCACCATGTCCATCCCAGAGATAGAACTGAGACCCTAGGGCTTAGCAGAAATTGACTTTACTCTCTGGGCCATCTCTTGACCCCTACAAGATTTCCTTCTACACACGGTAGGATTATGCTTCTTTGGAAGAAATACATCTTCATGCACTTTCCCTTGGCCAATGATCGTATCAGTATAGAAGTATTTAAGATGCAGTATGGAATTCCTAATTTCTGCCCCCCCCCCATGGCAGCCAGTGATATTCTAGGATGATGGTGACATAGATATGGGTCCCTAGGGAGAGAAGCTTAAAGCATGGCCTCCCACTGATCCCATATGGACATGGAGTAAGAGGAAGGAGTAGGTTTGTAGTGTAGTATCCCCTAAGCTTCCGAAGTTTTTATTTCTCCTGCAGCATAACCTTTCTGTTTTTACTGATCTAGGAAACATGGATACAATTCATGAGAAACGCTGGATATAACATAGGGAAGAGACGATGTAGCTAAACCATTGTAGCCACGGTAGGATGGGAGGAAAGAAAACCTGATCAAGAGACAGTGTGAGGAAAATCAGCAGGGGAGGCTGAAGGATGTGGAGGTCTTCGAAGGTGACCTCCAAGTCTTCATTGACTTGTGGCCATCCATACAGCCCGCCGCACTTCAGTAGCTCACAACTTTCTTTGCTTCATAGCCTCCAGCAGCACAGCTGTTTGATTGTTGTACATACCTCATATTGGCTATAGCCTGCATTACACACCTAGACCCTAGACTTCTCCGTATGTGTCTGGCTCTTTCCCGGGATGCAGGCAGAAGAAGTGGTCCTATTTTCTTCATTAAAGGAAAGAAAATTTCTATTAATGGGTTCAAGACCAGCTAAGGTTACACAGAAAGATCCTATTTCAGGAATAACAAAAAACTAAAATTCCACCACCACCAAAAGCCCTGGTAACTCCTAATTGCTGTCCAGTCTAATGGTTCACAGATCTGCTTTGTATGGTGTGTTGTGGCACTCCGTTCGCCTCTCTGTTTCTTCCTCTTCCTCCTTTTTTTTTGTTCTGGGATTGAACCCATTGTCTTGCACATACTAGGCAAATGCTATATTACTAAGCTGCATTCTTAGTTCTTAGAAGTCTGTTGAGACAGAGTATGCCCATACCCCTTAGTCTGGCATTGAGTTACCAGGTAGTTCGGACTGGCCTCAAACCCTCAGGCCTCCTCAGTCCCACGTATGTCATTCCAAGTGTGCCCCGCACCTTGCCCAGCTCCCAAGCATAAACACAAACTCCCTCCATTTCAATTTATAATACACACAGTGACTAAGACTACCTTCTTAATTAAAAAAACAGCTGTTTAATCCCTGTCATGAAGCCTACAGAGCATTTACACAAGCTCCTCCCATTTCTGAAAAGAGATGTAGCCATTATACTCTTGTCGACTTCTCAGCCAGTTGTGTGGGGCCTGCAATTGTATGCTACCATACACACAGGGCAAACACCATGATTTATGAGTAAATGCCGTATTTCATTCATTCATGTATGCACGCCTTCATTCAAACGTTTATAGCCAAAGACTAGTGAGATGTCCAGTGGTTAAAGGCACTTGCTACCAAGTCTGAAGACTAGAGTTTGACCCATAGTATACACACGAAGGAAGAAGGGAATCAAGGGTGTTTATGTGAACATGTCAGAGATATAAATGTCAGGAAAAGAAAGGCATGGCAGCCAGGGCTCCTGTTGTCATGGAGCTGATGGTCAATAGGAGACAGAGAGAGAACAATAAAAGAAGTTCCTCCAACAAATGTAAACACGTAGTGGCACATGCATAGAGTATGTGACTGGGGAGTGTTAATTCAGTCTTGCAAGTGAGAGACAGGTCCCCTGAAGAATAGAAACTCAAGCTGACATACAAGGCATGCGTAGAAACTCATCAAAAGGAGAGAGAGTTGCAGGAATGGAGAGCAGCCCTGTGCATGCAATAATCAGTGTAAGAGTGAGGACTGAAGGGAAGCCTGTAGGCACCCACAGCAGAGGTGAGGCCTTCATCTAGTGGGACTGCAGGCCTTGCCGTAGAGCTGAGGATTCGCTTGACATACGGAGGTTGACCAGGGTTTTAGCCCGCATACTGCTCTCTTCATAGGAAAAGATGTGGAGCCAGAAGACACAAGGGGCAACCCAGGAAGCAGTGGCAGAGGCCCGTCAAGATATAACTGCAGCGTGGGGCAGGGTGGTGCTAGAGTCTGAACGTTTCCCTTTCATTTTGTTGTGGGAAACAACCTTAGTGCAACAGTGTGGGACATGGGCTAGTGGGACCTGATCGGACCGTGAGGACTGGGTTAACACTGTGGGAATGAGTTAGTTATGAGAGTGGATTTACTATGAAAGCCAGTGTGGTCCTTCCTCACTCTCAACTTCTCTTGCCCTTTCACTTCTGCCAAGAGGTGACAGAGCATGGTGGCCCTCTCTGGAGTCTACGCTCTTGGATGTCCCAGCCTCCAGAACGATGAGCCACACCAACCCCTGCTCTTTATGAGTTATCCAGCCCCAGGGAGTCCATTGTGTTACAAGAGCAGAAAGCAGCCCGAGACAGATAAAGACAGTGGTGGGAGTGGACTAACGAGATATTTATAAGCCAAAGCTACTGGCAGGCGAGAGAGGGAAATAAACGACAAGACTGACGGAAGTCCCCGTGTGTTACTGAACGGCCGGAGGTGCCATTCAGTGGAGCCGAGAAGAGGATTGTGTCTGGGAGGTGAGCAGAGCAGGCCTGAGATGTCTATAAGACGTCCACGAGAAGACGCTGAGGAAGAGCACACAGCTCTGTGTCCAACGCCCTTCCCTCAGGAAATCATGCCAATCCCTTCACGGCTGAGGCTGCAAACCTATCAGCAGTGCTCACCACCCACATGTCCCCGGCTCGCACATGCTATTGTGATGGCTATTCTTGGTTGTCAACTTGACTGCATCTGGAATTAACTAAACCCCCCAAATAGAGGGGCACACCCGTGAGAGGCTTTTGCGTCATTTGAAGTGGGACTATCTACTTCAAGGTGGGATGACACACCTTTAATCTGGATCTTTGAGCTGGGAAGACATATCTAGACCTTTCAAGGTGGGGGGAAAAAAAACCCTACCTCTAATCTGGGCCATGCCTTCTGCTGTAAGCCTGTATAAGGCCACGGAAGAAGGCAGCTTTTGTTCTTTGCCTGCTTGCTTTCACCTCACTAGCAAGTCCATTCCTTTAATGACATTAGAATCTATTTCTTCCAGATTCCAATATATGATGAAGACCAGTTGAAACATCCAGCCTCATGGGATGAACAACTACTGGATTCTTGGACATTATGTTCATAGGCAGCCATTGTTAGATCAGCTGGACCACAGGCTGTAAGCCATTCTAGTAATAAATTCCATATATATGTGTATCTGTTATAAAGGTTCGGTTACTCTAGAGAACCCTGACTATTGTCCATACTTCTGTACATTTTTTTTGAGGTTCTGAGGGTTAGACCCAGGGCTTTCTGCATCCTAGGTAAGTGCCCAGTCTATATGAACCTCACATCTAACCCTCCACTTCTGAGATGTGTGCCCTTCCTATCAGACCTAACCAAAATAGTTACCAGTTGTTGGAATCTTGGACACATCATCTGGCTGAGCAGGTTCTTTCTGAGACCACCCTCTAGTTTTCAGATCATGGAGATGACCAGGAGGTCCTGAGTCATTGAGGGTATGTGGGACAGTGGTTTCTGGGTAATAGCTACTTTCAGTCCCTGGTATCTCAACACCTACAAGGCCAATCTAGGTCTGCAGTAAACCTTGTTTGGAAAGAGCAGAGATATTCATATAGTGAGGGCAAGTCATAACCTTGGGCAAGGGCCACCTTCTCAGTTCATTCTTTTTTCCTTTTTTGGTTTTTCGAGACAGGGTTTCTCTGTGTGGCTTTGGAGCCTTTCCTGGAACTCACTCTATAGCCCAGGCTGGCCTCGAACTCATGAAGATCTGCCTGCCTCTGCCTCCTCCATGCTGGGATTAAAGGCATGCTCCACCATCACCCGGCTTCAGTTCATTCTTAGAGAAAAACTACTTGGCTTTATCCATTCTTCACCTTACTTTTTTCAATAAATAATTTATTTTTATTTATATGTATTTTATGTACATTGGTGTTTTGCCTGCATGTCATTTGTGTGAGACCTGGAGCTGCAGTTACAGACAGCTGTGAGCTGGTGTGTGGGCACTGGGAATTGAACCCAGGTCCTCTGGAAGAGCAGCCAGTGCTCTTAACTGCTTGGTCACCTTTCCAGCATCCATCCTTCATCTTTCCACCGATGTTCGATACCAAGTGTTCAGCACATGGTGACATGCTGAGGTTTGGTTGAGTAGGTGGGTGAATTTACAGTTTATGGTCACTTGTTTTACTCCCTGTACAGATGAAGAAGGCTTCCCTTATTAGAGCTCCAAACCACATAGCTGAAGTTGGAAAGTTTGTTTGAGAAAATCATTACTGGAAGAACAATAATCTAAATGGTGTCCATTAATAGGAAAGCCAGGGGCAGGAACAAATGAGCTGGGTTAGTTTTAAGATCATCTTTTAAACACCAGTATACTTATGGGGTGAAGTTCTCTTGTTTTCACAGAAAGTATCTAACCCCTTAAGTTGTTGCCTATGCCACACAACTGTCTTTCTTGAACCTGACATTTCATTTTCTAATCAATTTATATTTTGGTTTCTTTTACCTACCTCATTTCTAAATACCCGCCTCCATACTCTTTGGTCTCAAGTTGGTTACAACAGACATGTTTTTACGTGTGTGTGTGTGTGTGTGTGTGTGTGTGTGTGTGTGTGTGTGTGTATCGGGCTTTCAGCATGTGCCTGCCACATTGGGCACGTGGAGATAAGAGGACAACTTTCTGGAATTGGTTCTCTCCTTTTGCTAGGTTCTAGGAAAAGAACTCCAGACTGAGGTGTTACAAAAAGTACCTTGACCCTGTGCGGTCTTGCCCAACCCACACTAGAAATTTTCAAAGCATTTCCCTATGGACTTACAATGACCAACTCAGGTTTATCCATGTTTATGTTTTAACTCTTGTTTCTTTAGTATCTCAAATATTTAAAAAATGCAAACAACAAGTTAAAGGCACTAAGGCTATCTGAAGAGACATCTTAGAAAAGCACTCTAGATGCTAAATGTACCAATATTCAACCACTAAGATAGTTTTCATTCAAAATAACATTAAGAAACATTGAAACATTTATGGGGGAGGAGGGCCTTTCCGAATTACTCCTATGCAGCATAAATCTTTCCAAAAATTTTTCTGTGGCATAATAGCTGCAGACTACTCATATCGGAGCCAAGGGGGGGGGGGATCCACCCTGAGCCTGCTTTATCTCCTCACACTGTGGTTTTGTGTCACACCATGACACATCACCACTGTCTCCTGCATGGTGGGGGGACGCTAGAGGCTAGAGTGACTAAGGACAGGATCCCCCCCTTTCTGAGACAAGTGGGATTACCTAGTGCAGTACCACCAACTAGACTTCAACTTCCAATTCAGGGTCTAACAAACAATTCTGTTCCCAACGGCCAGAGACATGCAAAATCCAGCCCTCCCCCTTTCTCCTTTTTTAAAAGCTTGATTTCCAGATTTCTCTTTAAGTGGTGACCATTCCTTTTAGAAAAATGAAAGTTCCCGGAAACATTTCCCAAAGAGGCATCCGCATAGCGACTCGGACCCATCTTCCTCCCATGCTGCAGGGGCAGGGACAGACTTTCCCCGGCAGTGCCAGCCGCCGCCACCAACCCAGAGCGGAGCTCCACAGAAGCCGGCGGCGCCAAATGCCTTCACTGGGTTTTGAAAACTCCATCAAAGGTTTCACTGAATGATATCTATAAGGGCTGTACTGTTCCCTTTCAGAAGCGGCAGCGCCCTTCTCCGGCACTTGAAAAAGGGCTGCTCTTGCTTTTCATCTTCTCCTCTTAGAGTGTAAACATTGTTTTGAGTGAAAAGGCTGAAGGAGCGCTTACTTTCCCTTGAAATTTCATTTTTAAATAAGAGGGAGAGAAAATCCTTTTTCTGACTGATACTAATAATACAGGTCAAAGTGTCAGGCGATCTACAATTAAATGGAAAACAAAAAGGTTCTCCCCCCCTCTCTTTCCCACAGCACAATGGCGCTGGAATATAAATTACCGATGAAGATGAAATAATGCTTCAAAGCTTCCAGGGCAGGGGCGGGGTGCGGTGTTTACAAAGTGTTTTCCATGGCATGATGAGACATTAAAGATGACGGTAACCCATGGACTTGGGGTGATACTGAATAGACCAAAGCTAGCATGAGGTAGGGTTTTAGGTCCCTGTAGCCTGTGACCCCATGATAGGCTTTGTTTTACAAGGGCAGCTGCAGTTATCAACAGATGTTTCAGCTATAAATAATTGGTATCATTTCAGAAAAGACCCATCTACCTGGGGAGAGGGCATAATACCCAAACCCCTGCCCGGCTATTACAGCCACATTAATCTCCCATCTCGCCAGGTTTCTCAGAGAGTGTCCTGCAGGTGTTTTTTCTGCGAGAGCGCTGACAAAGTCTCTCCAGTCAGCAAGCTTTGTGTGGACTGTAAAGGAGGCTAGCCCCTGTCGTAAATTTCTGTCGGTGGCCACACACCAAAGGGGAAAGGATTGGAGAGCGGGGGAGAAGGGAAGGGGAGGGAGGGAAGGGGGCAGTGTCCAGAGAGCAGAGCACATACAAGATATTCTCCTTGAAGTGGGGATGGAGGGGGCATCAGGCTAAAGGAGCCTTGGTTTCAGCAGCTCAGAAATGGGGGAAGAGCAGTCTGGAGTTCCCCCTTTTCTCCAGCACTTTAGATTTTGCTTTGCTCTCTTGGTTGTGGGATTAGTAAAGACGAAGTGTTACATCCATGATGAGAAAAATGCTGCTTTTGACAACTGAAGGGGAAGATTTCTATGGGAAGAATTCATGTTAAGACTGTGTAAGAAACGTCAGAAGAAATAACTGAAAAAGACAGATATAGACGTTTAACTACCTTTCCTGCCCGCAGAATCAGACAGTTCATCTATTATTAAAATATGAAATACTTAATATTAAAATTCAGCTCCTTGGACTGCGACACTGCAATGGGTAGCATACTTGACCAAAATAAGTCACAGGATTTTCTGGGTCCACTCTTCACAAGCTACAATCTCAAAAGCATGGAGAGTTCCAGAGAGCCTGGCCCATGGAGAGCTACAGTTCTCTCTATACATACGCAGAGAGGTTTAGCAATTGTGCCCTTGGGGTCTGGCACAAGAGAAAAGCATCCTAAAAGTCTGACGAGGTGCGGCTGCTGAATTTACAGCTTGCCGGGTAAGCTGAAGAAAAAGGATGCTCGGAGTTAGAAAGCTCCCAGATTAAACACATCGGGGACTGAAGGAAGCCTAGTGGGCTGATTCTTAGGGCTGCCACTGAGTGGCCTCGTGAGGGGCACAAAGTCTTTCGATTCTCAGTGCCTCTGTCTCCACAGTTGGGAATCCACATGACTTACAGAGTTACATGGATTATAGAGTACTGAAGGAGGAAAGGTAAGTGTGTTCTTCAAATGGTTTGGACAACCCCGAACAGTTTCCCTCCCAATTCACGTTGCAAATCCAAATCCAGAGGCTGCAACTTTAATTCCAGCAGCTTCTGTCTTGAACACTAGGATGGTGATGCTGTTACCAGCTTTGGATGCGGGGAGGGGAACTGCATCCTGCCCCCTGATCCGGTAAAGATTATTGATTGGGGGGTCAAGAATTTGAATCCCTAAGTCCCTACACAATACTAACACTGTCACGTGGTGTGTGTGTGTGTGTGTGTGTGTGTGTGTGTGTGTGTGTGTGTGTAGGGTCTCACTGTAAGAGCCACTGCTGTAGGTATTAGCAGCATGATTCTAATACTGTCATATGCCTTGCAGGGATGGTACTAACCAGCAGAATGACATTGCCAACCCCTGCCATTTCTGGTACTTCCCTAAGATGTTCTTGGGTGCTCATATATTAAAGACATTTCAAATCAACAGGCAAAGATAATGTCTGCTGACATCCTGTACATAGAGAAAGATATAAAAAGTCTACAAAACTACAAATACAGTTCTTTAGCCACACTGGCCATTTTGGGTATCAGGAGCCCCATGTGGCTAGTGGCTGTCACACTGGAGAGCACACATGCAGATGCTTCCATTGCTGCCCAGAGTTCTGTGGACAGCTCGTGGTCACTGGCTTCACAGTTAGCAGTCTGAGTATCTGCTTCGGCGTTCAGGTTCTTCTCCTTAGACTCCCTGGAAAACTGAAGGAAAACAGGAGGAGGCTATTCTCTGGTCCCCTGTGTAAGAGGATGGTAATCACTACAGGGCTGTTTTGACAAGTAACATCTGATGCAGATGTAAATTCCACACTATACAAATTATAGTTATTATTTCACTCTACTTTTACGTTGATACCAACCATAGCTATTAAAATTCCCACTTAAGATAGGTTTGCTAGCACACACCTATAATCTCCACTGTGGGAAAATTTGGAGGAAGTATCTGGAGTTCAAGGCCAGCCTAGGATACCTACTGAGGCCTTGTCTCAAAGACACAACCCAGCTCAAACCAAACAAACTAAAATCTCTAGGTCAACACTTCACTCTTCGCAAGGATTTACTTTCCTCTGCCAATAATCTCCACTCTGCTTAACCTATTTTACCCTGTCTAGGAACTCCTGAAGATGCTCTTTCTGAGAGTTTTTCCTACAACAAGGGAAAAACCGTGTCTATGTATTCGTTGGGAATAATTCCTAAACATAAAACCATGTAAACAATGCAAAAATTCTAGGATTTTGATGCCTGATATCCATACAAATATATTTTACGTGAGGAAAAATACATTTAAGTTACTAAATTTCCTTGACGGTCACCCGAGAAATTCAAAGTAAAAGCAATGTTACCATGAGGCTGGAGAGATGGCTTAGTAGTTAAGAGCACATACCACTCTTACAAGGACCTAGGTGCTGTTCCTGATACCCATATGGTATCTCACAATGACCTTAAACTCTAGTTCCAGAGGATCCGACACCCTCTTCTGGCCTCCTCAGGCACCAGGAATGCATGTGGTACACATACATCCATATACATACAAGCAAACCATACATACACATGAAAGAAAAATAAATAAATATTTTTTAAAAAGTAATGCTGCCACAAAGGAAAATAGTACTCCTTTTAACTCCCCTAGAACTCAAGCCTGGGTCTTCAACGTTATCTGGCTTCATATAGTGTTCTTAAAAATACAAAGCTTTCTATTAGTTCTTTGAAAACTAATTCATATATTCCATTTTGATCATGTTCACCTCCCCATTCCTCTCCATCACTCCTCCTAGATCCCCTGAACTTCATGCCATCTTTATTTTGAATAACCCCTACACTCTTCTTGATGTTCCTTCTTATGGGATGGTGGTATCAGTTTAGCTCAGTGGTTCTCAACCTTCCTAATGCTGTGGACCTTTACTACGGCTCCTCATGTTGTGGTGACCCCCAACCATAAAATTATTTCATTGCCACTTCATAACTAATTTTGCTACTGTTATGAATCGCAGTGCAAATATCTGATATGCAAACCCCAAAGAGGTTGAGACCCATGGGTTGAGAACTTCTGATTTAGTTGGTTTCTTTTGTGTGTGTGTGTGTGTGGCAGGGGTGGGGGGTGGGGGGTGGGGGGTGGGGGATGGGGTGGGGGGGTGCTGATATAACTTTCATTTGTAAAGGAAAGCACTGATATTTGTATCCAAAGTATACACATAAGTTTTAACAGGCATAAATCATTTCTTGTGTCCCATCAGGTCATAATTGACCAAAACTTGATGTAGATAGCAAGAACAACTACAGAGTCTATAAAAACATGTGTTTATATATATATATATAAACTCAGTGAGTAATTGAGTCAATCAGGGAATAAATTCAAAAAGTAATAGAAACCAATGAAAACCATCAAAACTAAAGATTACTGGAATCCTTTGGGCACAGCAAGAGCAGTTCTAAGAGATAAGTTTAGATATAAATTTAGGTATGATAGAGATATGAATACCCATATTAAAAAAGCGAAGAGATTTCAAATAACCCAATGGTGTATTCAAATTGTCTGAAAACAAGTTAAACTTCATACAAATAGGAAGAAATAATAACCATCAGGGTATAAACCAACAAAATGGAAATTAAAAGAATAATACAAAAACTAATGAAAGAAACAGTTCTTTGAAAAGATAATGAGGTAGACAAATGTTTAGCCAAACTAAGAAAAAAGTAATGAAAACCAAAGTTAATGAAATTGGAGATTACAGAGCGATTAGAACAGACGCTGGTGAAATCTAGAGGGTCATTAAGGACTATTTTAAAGCCTTACATTACAACACATTGAAAAACAGGAGTTGAAGACTAGGTAAGTCCATGACCTTGACTTGACGCTTCTGAAACGACCTTAGTCATGAGGAGCCAAGAGAATGAACAGGACTGCCAGGGTGGGCAGAAACGGCTTGACATGGATCAGTAGCTTAGCCATCCACACGAGATGGTGGGGAGAGTGTTTTTTAATTATCCGACTTCTAGAAAGCATCATTTCTAAATAAAAATGTTTTAAGGCACAGTAGAACCAAAACAACTCAGGTCCACCAAAAAGATGGGACTTTTCCAAGACAGCAGACTTCAGACTGTGCCCTCCACCCAGCCTTCTTCACTCACTTTAGGTTTGTCTTCCCAACACAGGAGGTTACAGGAAAATGACGCTTTTTAAATAGCTATTTCCCCCACATTAGTCAATCTGGCAGAGCTGACCATACGCGTAGGAACTGCCTTGTACTTCAGAGAAATTTAATCTGGTAGACCACTTAGAGTCTAAATGCCTCATTTGGGGGTGTCAAGGGGACCGGTGGTGTGTGACTTGTCCTACCAGTAACTGCTGCAGCCTGGCGCCGATCACATCCTGCAGGTTTGTTTTGTCCTCTGGGCTCACCGCTTGTTTGTACTGCCACTTTTCAGGCACGAAGGGCCACTTCATTTCCTTTGCCTCTTGGATCAGGGTCCTTAACTCGCTGGGGAGGGAAGCTGGAAAGGTCAGAGTTCAGGTAAGGAAATTGCAGTCAAAGAAAGGGCCGCTGAGCTCCCCGTGTTATGGTGAAGCACCCCAGTGGCCAGACCACTCTTCCTATCTGTTGCCGGCTGGCCCAAGCTGTTGGGGCTGCCTTGAAGAATAATAGCGAGAAGCTATCTGTCATGGGTGGCCTGAGTCTGCTGTGCCCTACAGGTAAATTGGGGTAGTCAGGCATTAAGAAAGGTTTTTAACAGGAAGTAAAGCACTTGAGTGACTGTCTCTGCTTGAAGAATCAGAGAAAGGCGCGAAGGAAATATTCTTTTCCCTGTAAAGTGAGAACAGGGCCAGAGTGGAATGGTATCTTGAGCTCCTGGTACCTGAGAAGGGAATCAATTTGCTCAGCCTCTTTTTGCTTCTCTAGGACCTCGGTCCGTCTTACCCTTTAATCATTGACAATGCTTAATTAAATACAGACACAAAGTACAAACCCACAAATGGGATTTCTGATCATACCAACTAATTGTGAAGTGGACCCATTTCATATTTGTAACCGTGTTAAGTCTCTCAGTGGGTACCAATCCTAATAATTCAGGTTGACAGTCTCTTGTCTAAACTTCAGAAACACAAAAAAAAGCTCTGGAAACTGCAAGTGTTTCCCCTAGTTTTGACATCCAAACCACACCAGAGTTGAGTAGGGTTGACTGTCCTACTTGACACTCAAAATTCCACAGCAAGAAGTTCTACACTGATGAGGCCCATCGTCTGTTTCACTCTGAATGCAACAGATGGTACACACTCCATACAACTTTCCTCATAATGGAAACAGACTCAGTTTTGAGCATGTGTGATGAACAAGGTTGTTTATAGACCTCTGTTTGTCTTGGGTCTCATATTGAACATATCCCAAACTTAGTTCACCAGATGTTTTCTAATTCCATTTCTCGCTATATTTTCTTTTGATGAGTGGGACCATCACACTGTGACATCCAAATCAGAAGCCCAGTCATCCAAGATGCTTGCTTTCTTTCCCTCCCTGAATCAAGCTAACTATCTAATCCCATAGATCTTAAACCCATCTTTTCCTTTTTGGTATTTTCAGCCAATCCTCACAATCTTTTACAATATTGACCCCCTTCCCACTTTCCTAACAAAAGAGACCAGGACAACACTTTTCATAACATTTTTTAGTTCTTCGGTTTTACACATTCTGTTCTGTTTTGTTTGTAACTATCCTACTCCCAAAGCCTGATGACCAAACTCAGACCTATTGCCTTTGGTATTCAAAACAAACATCGACACTTCCTGTTAGTCTATCATGACCTCTCAGTGAAACTGAAATGCCTCTTCCATGTATTTCTGAACCCACTGTTCAGGATGCATGTTCTCTTCAGCCTGCAACCCACTGTTCTGTGACCACATCTCCCTGTCTTCCTGGGCTGAAAGCATCCTTGACACAGCTCTCATGTTTCACATCCCATCCCTTCTGTAATCACATCACTATGGTAGCATACTGTCATGGTTAAACACCAAGATAGCATTATATCTAACTGGGACATACTAAATAGAGAAAACAGAATGTGATGGACAAGTAGAATAAGAAGGAAGAAAATCTATCTTGGTCCTGGACATCTTTATGTGAACTGCCGCCAGTGGAGCAAAGGTAAGGATGTTTCTAGGTGGTGAAAGACTGCTTGGCATTGAGAGGACCACACCAATGAGTGGCTAGTGTTGAGGACCAGAGATGACTCTATCGTATCCCATTAAAATTATGACTCCCAGTTCAGTGCCCCCTGGACCCTTACTCTGCAGTAGCATCCCCATGGAAGCAGAGTCCTAGAACTATGTGATCCCATTTAGCTGCAAAATATGTCTGTGTAACTGCTAGCCAAGGAATTTCCGTTCCTAAAAATGCAACATATGTGCAGAGTAAATTTCTTCAAGCATACTTCCAGATGGCGATGAGTCAGATGACTGTTGGAGGGGATGGTCCGTGGTGCAATAGACTTACAGATAATGTCCCTTTCCATTCTCAGTGTCTTAATTTGACTGTAAATAATCTAGACACAAAGAGTGAACAACAGTCACTTGACGATGGAAATTCCGTTTCTGGGTTCATGGACTTGCATCGTGCTGTGGATTGAGTACTCCCTGCACAGTATTGGAGAATGTTTCTTCCTCTGCCTCCTTCTATTACTATTATTGAAACAGGGTACGGCTGTTAAGCCTAGGCTGGTCTCAAACTCTTGATCCTCCTGTGCTGGGATGATAGGCACAAACCACCATGCCCAGCCTAGAGAAAGCTTATTCTTTATGAACCATTTTTTGTCTCCTCCACAACCCTTCTCCAAGCCAAATTGCAAATAGACGCCACCACGAACAGGCTGACAGAGCGCACTGAAATATAAGATACCCCTAAAAGACAGGTTTGAAAGCTATGCTACATTTCAGTTTGCATTACAGTTCTTGCTCCATTTCCCCAGGCTAGCAGAGACAAGGAGGAGAGAGACGGAGTTGAAGGTAAAGATAAGTGACTGTGCCGTGTCAACGTGCCCAAGTTTACCAGCCGCTGTGCCCGTAAGTGACTCTGCACTGTGGTGATATATTGTGTCCCTCAATATATTGTACACCCTAATAAACTTATCTGGGGTCAGAGGACAGAACAGCTACTAGATACAGAGGCCAGAAAATGGTGGCACACACACCTTTAATCCTATCACTTGGGAGGCAGAGATCCATCCGGATCTCTGTGAGTTCAAAGCCACACTGGAAACAGCCAGGCATGGTGACTCACACCTTTAATCCCAGAAAGTGATGGCAGAAAGCAGAAATGTATATAAGGTGTGAAAACCAGGAACTAGAGCTGGTTAAGCTTTTAGGCTTTTGAGCAGCACAGTTCAGCTGAGATTCATTTGGATGAGGACTCAGAGGCTTCTAGTCTGAGGAAACAGGATCAGATGAGGAACTGTCGAGGTGAGGTAGCTGTGGCTTGTTCTGCTTCTCTGATCTTCCAGCATTCACCCCAATACCAGGCCCTGGGTTTGTTTTTATTATAAGACCTTCTAACAATTTCTGCTACACTGTACTAAGGTCTTTCTCTATGATTCTAGGCAATAACAACATCTGTAGTGCCTCAACCAGCAGACCAAAGCTGCTCACAGCCACCTACTGCCCTCCTGAGCAGCAAGGGTTCTGCACAGATGCAGGGCTACAGGACCAGTGAGGGTTGTGCAAGTACACCACTCTGCATGTGAGAATTCCTAGTCCTAGAAGCTTACCTGAAGGGCCATGTCTAATTGAATGATTTTACAGCCCTGTTTTGCCTTATCTGAAACTAAATTCATTATTTCTCCTCTTCTGGGTCACTTGGCAAGAAAATGGCATCTGACTGAGGCCTTGGACTTCAACAGGGAGAATGTGAAGCTTAAGTGAGGACACACACTAGATATTGAAAGAGGAAAAGTAGGCAAACTCTAGGAAAAAGAAGAAAAACAACTCACCCCACACACAGCCCCAGGGAGCCAGAAAACCAGCTATCACTTATTGTCCGGGTACCTAGAACCTGTGGTTGACAACCAGGCACTGACGAGAGGAACCCTGATCCCAGGGTGATGAGCACATGCAGCTAGCAGGCAGTCACACCCTTGTCAGTCCAGCTAGTAAAGAATGGAAGCACACACTGAGGCTTGTTTCAGGAACTGACTGCATGTTCAGGGCTTCATCCAGAAGGCAGGAGAATGACAGGTTACATAGCTGAGATGCCCTGTGAGACATGCATGTGCCTGTCGACCATAACTGAGGGAAAGCCCATCCCATGCCCTTCCCATCACAGAATATATTTTATTCAGGCATCCTATTTTTAAATGAAACACCAAAACACTAAAAGTACACAGGAAAACTATTAAAAGCACAGACAAAGAACAGACTTAAACACATGAAGGGTAAATTTTTTGAACAATTAAAAACGACCAGAATAAAGAGGTTGCCTCTCCAAAGAAGAAGAAATGAATCTTTTGCAGCTTTCTAGATTTTGTGACTGAACCTTCTCAAACAATATCTATAACTATAAATAGCATAAACCAGGAACCATGATTATGATGTAAACAGTCTTTCTTCAATCACTGAATGTATTTTTAAAATGGCATCAGGAGTTTATTGGTGACAAAGAAAACAGAGACTGTCCATGCTGGTGAGGTGACCTATTTACGGAAGCCATGGAAGTCTATGGAAATTGATGAGGCACAAAATCCTTGTTTGAGAAAAAGTGTGTGCCACCATTCAGAAGTTGCTTCAATTTTTTAATAATTGAAATTTGCGTGCACCAGCCAACTTGGACCCTTTGTTCTTCCTGAACTCAACTGTTTCTTGTAGCCTCATGTTTACTGAAGCCTAAAATTAGAACTGACAGCAATTCTCCGCAACAAAGTGGGCTTCTTCCCTGCCCTTCAGCCTGCAGCCCGTCCCATTCATATCCTGGAACTCCACTCATCTCTCGGTGGTCATCTGCCAGGAGAAGAAAAATAGGGCAGAGGGGAGAATGTGTCATTCGGGCAAGGGGGCAGCCTCGGAACCTGCTGGCCCAACCCCTGGTGGTGTCTCCCATCAGAACCTCACCTCTACACCGCTGGTCCTCACTCTTGTCCTCTGTAGACACATCTGGCGTTTCCAACAAGAGATGATCCAGCACTTGCTTACATTCATGCAAGATCGAGGCCACAGCATCTTGACTATTCATGATGATTACCCGCCCTCCAGGATGAATTGAGTGTCCCTGGGTCTACGGTGATCAATGACCTAGGAGAGCCATTGATTCTCAATAAAGCAAGCCCCTTGAAGGCTGAGGTACCTGGTGAACAAAAGAGAGAGAAGGATGATTAACTCAAGCGTCATCAATTATCTGTGAGTCTCAAGCAGGGAGGGATAATAGAGCAAACACATGAAAATACATGACCGGCCCCGAGGATGCTGTTAGGGGAGTGTGTGAAATGATTGCAGGGTCTGATCTAGATGGGCGGCACCTCGAAGGCATAGAGTGCAGAAGGGAGAGAGTCTGGGTATAGAGCTTGGTCACCCATGGTGAGGTTGGTGAACTCACACGGGCCGAATAAAATGAATGTGCCCCATGATTTATGTACTTTCTGCATGCTTCCCTCAGTGCCTCTGGGTCCCTGTAGCACTGAGTTTTCCGCCTTTCTGGAAGTCTACAGGAAGCATCTGGCTGACAGTTATAATAGCCATGCTCAAGCACATGATAATGTGAAGTTCACCACTTTCACAGCCCACTACTGATTTCCCCTGTGCAGTATTCTTCATGGTATTTAGCACTATGCAATTTGGATCAAGATAGGCAATGACAGATGCCAAGTTTAAAGCTCTTCACTGCCAGGCATATTGCCAAGTAAAATAGAGAAATGGTATTCCAGAAAACCCAATTTCCCAGAGCTTTGACTCGGATGGATCCATCATGCAGATGGATGGACCGGCGCTGGCAGACGACATGTAAGCAGTAGACTCCATATGCAAATATGGAGATCGAAGAGCTACCGCACTCAAGGTAAGTCTGAGAATAAAATAATTTACTAGCACGGTGAAAATGCCCAGCCAATAAACGAAAAGCAATTCCTGGTTAACAGACATTTTGGTCTGTCTTCCTTTTGTTGAGGTAGTACCTTGTAAACAAAAGACATTATCCTCTTTGCCCTTGACAGAATAAGGAGTGGCATTTCTCTGGTTTAGACACTTGGTGTGTGTGTCTGGGGACGGGGGTGGGGGGGTGGGGGGGATGTAGCAGTGCATTGCCAGGGCAAGAGTCTGACCTGGAAGATGGTAACAGTTACAAGGGGATGGCACCAGTGCCTCCGCCTCAGAGCTCATCCACACAATGACAAGGTCACCGAGAATGTTAAAGCCGAGAACTGTTGGGTTGGTATTAAATGTGCACTTCTATCCCATGGTCTTGATTTCAAAGCATGCCTTTAAATGAAGCCTTCAGGGTGTCATAGGCCTGTTTCACTCAAAATGATAATGTATTTATTGGTGAACACAAGCAGAGTTCTCAAGTTAGAATTTTGTCACATTTGAAGAGCTTTCGCATAATTGAAGTAGTGAGAAATTAGTCACGAAATTATCTCAGGCTCGGTGTAAATTTACCCTCTCTTTCAACTAGTGTGTTTCAGAAAGGATTCCTGCACAGACTGGGCTGCTGCACTAAACTGTGCCCAAAGTCCCTTTTAACTCGTGTCTACAAGTCACAGTGTTCTGTCCAATAAGCTGGCCATGCGTGTGTCTAGCTATGAAGAGATCAGGACTTAAGGGCTAGAATTTTATCCTCAGACTTCGGTTACCAATAAACGAGGACTTGCTCAACCCTCTGAGTACTGCAAGGAGCAAGCAAGACATAGTTAGTGGACTAGAGTGGGCCAGAGTAACAGTAACATCCTGTTCCCAGCGCTCCTCTGAAGAGGAAGGTATCTGGCTACAGGATGAGCTTGGTTTGGAGACTAAGACAGGTACTGGCAGCTCAGGAAGGGAAAAACAAACTGCTGGTCGGGCCCTGCAGGTGAATCAGGTCATCACTTCAAGCTCCGAATTAAAGCTGGAAGTGGACTAACTTTCCTAGAATCCTTTTTTTTTGGGGGGGGGGGAGAAAGGCTGCATAACAAGAGTGGGAAGAACTAGTCGGTGCACAGAGGAAGAAAAGTGTGTTAAAATACGGTCCCAAATGGAAGGCCATCGTCTTGTAGAGCTCACAGAAGAGAGAGTAGAAAGGAGATTCTCAGAGGCCTACAGGGGAGAGACATTGAGAAACATTGTGACTCTGAGGAAATGTGTTTAGATCTTTAACGTGAAATATGAAGAGCAAAATCCCTGTCTGCAGCCATACCACCCCCAAAGTGGAAGATAAGCAGGATCAGGCCTGGTTAGAAGTGGGATGGGAGACGGCGGGAATACTAGATCATTATAGGCATTGACAGTGACAATCTAGCCTCCAACCATTTCACCTTCCCTTATTGAAACTATGAGTAAAGGCACAGGCTGCCTCCATGTGCCCGCATGAAGAGAAATCAGAATGAGGAAAAATAGGCTCTATTTCAATGAAAGAAATGGGAGGAAACCCAGAAGCCCTGAAAACAGTGGTAGTAAACAACAAAAGTGTGGAGAAAAAGATGAGTAGAATTCATATAACTGAAACATAAAATTATTAAAAATATTAAGTTCAATCCATGGAAGAATTTGATGATATTAGCTCAAGCATAAGATAGAATATCTGAACTGGATGATAAATCAGAACACACTATCCTAAATGTGCCAGAAAAGGAGATCAACATCTAAACTCCCAAAGAGAGGTTAAGTAACAGGAAACAATTGCGTGGAAACCTTGAATCCTGGATAGGAATAAAAGGGAGAAAAGGAAGAAGTGTTCCGAGAGCTTTCTGAGCAGGAGAAGGAAACCATGAGGATAGCTGTGACCCTCAAGCAAGACAATGAAAGAGTACAACTCCACACCTTGAGATACCACGGTGAAATGAGAGACCATCAAAGGCACAGCAGACCCGGTAGCAGCCAGAGAAAAAGAACTGCCTTCAAAGAAACACATAGATTCGTAGGTGTCCGATTAAAACCAACAATGGCAACAAGAAGGTACAGAATGAAAACCTTCTATATGTTGGCACATGGATGACTTGCAACGTGAAAAGTTCTAAAACAAAAACCTAGAGATCATTACTAAACGAACCTCTAAAGTAAAATAGGTCCTTGGCCAAATCTGAGCAACACTAGCTGTATAAAGCCGCCACAGGAATCCCACAGTGCTCTTCATCGCAGCATCACTCACAAGATGCCAGACAAGCAGTTGACCTAAGCATCCAGCAAGGAATTTTCAAGAAGCGCCACGAAATCAAACTTAACTTTAAAAGAGAAAGAAAGCCCACCATCTGCGATAGTATAGCTGAACCCAGAGGACATAGATTTCGATGAAATAGACCAGATAGAGAAGGGCAAGTACCATGCCACCTCCCTTGTGTGTGCAACCTAAAGACATCAAGTCGATAGAGGCAGAGGGAAGAAGGAGGGCTGTCAGTGGATGGCACTGGGGGAGGAGTAGAAGGAGGTGTTGGCCAAAGAACACAAATTTTCAAGAGATTTACTGTACAGCATGATGATTATAATCAATGACATATTAAATGCTTGCAAATTACTGAGTACATATAAATTATTTCACCACGAAATTAATATGTAAGGTAATACATGCCGCATAACTTTCTTTAGTCATGCTGCAGTATATACATATTTGAAAACATTATGCCCTGTACTTTGTCAATTGAAAAAGAATAGATTAGGGGCTGGAAAGATGGTTCAGTGATTAAGAGCACTGGCTTCTCTTGCAGAGGTCCGGGGTTCAGTTTCCAGCACCCACATGACAGCTCACAACCACCTGTGACTGCAGTTCCAGAGGCTCTGATGCCTTCTTCTGACCTCCCCGGCACCAGGCACACACATGGCGCACCTGCATACATGAAGGCATAACACTCATACATATGAAAAGAAAACCATGAAAATCTTATCAAAAGGATAGGTCAAAAACACAACGCATATAAGGAAATGCACAAGTGAAAATACAAACATTATGTAAGTCATGAGATGAACTGATATTCACAAGTTCTTAGATCTGTAATTGGACCAGGTGGAAGGGAGATTTTAATTTGGACTGTAATAAAATGTCTAAGGCAATCCTTAAAATTTGAGATAAAATGTAAAACTCTGAAACTAGTAGAAAAAAAATAAATATTACAATAGAAAGTAAAATCAACAAGGATGAGGAAGAAGGAACACAAGGGACAAACCAAGATGGCTGAAATAGCTTTCAAATACATTAGCATTTCTAAAAATTGCTTCAGCTACAGGTTAAAGATAAGATTGCATTAACAGTTGTTATATGGAGATTGGAGGGACGCCTCAGCAGTGAAGAACACTGGCTATTCTTCCAGAGAACACAAGTTCAATTCCCAGCACCCCCACGGTAGCCCACAATAGTCTGTAACCCCAGTTCTAGGGGACCCAACACCTTCTTCTGACCTCCATGGTTTCTGGATTCCCTCTTCTGGCCTCCATGGGCACTTCAGAAGCAAGTGATCTACATACATGCATTCAGACAAAACACTCATACACATACTAATTTAAAATTTTCCAAAGTAGTTATATGCATTTTTTAAAGCACGAAAGTGTAGAAAATATAGAAAGAACACAGAAAGGCAGGGAAAGATACATTAGAAAAATAACAAAAAGGAAGCAAATGCAGCTATATTAATATCATATTAAAAATACAAAAACTGAGAGGCACAAACTGTTACTACAGATAAAAAGATTACTTCATCAGATTCCTGGCCAGGTCACCAGGAAGGTCCAGCACTTCTAACCTTGTGTGCATGATTCATAGTCTTAATGAAATAGACAAAAAGCTAGGGACTGGGCATACAGCTAGTGCCAGGGTGTTCACTTAGCATGCACAAAGATTTGAGTTGATTCGATCCCAAGCATCACACACACACACACACACACACACACACACACACACACACACACACACGCACACGGCTTCACAGAGAGGGCTGCCGGAGAAGCCCTGTTGGTAGGGTGCTTACTGAGCATACGTGAGACCCTAGGTTCAACCCCCAGCATGGCATAACGGTAAAGAGAAAAGGCAGAAAAGAACAAAATAAACAGCAGAAATTTACATAAAATACTCCCTTTCGGGGGCTGGACATTGCTGACGGGGGTAAAGCACAAGCATGGGGACTTGAGGTCGGCTCCCCAGAACCCAGCTAGAACCCCAGAGCTCCTGTAGTGAGCTGAGGAGAGACAGCCAGGCCGGCACACAGCAGGGAAGGAGCCTCATCTCAAACCAAGTGTAAAGTGAGGATAGACACCGGAGGTTGTCCTCTGACCTCCACAAGTGTGCCATAGCAGGCACGCGCTGGCTCCCATACGTACAAACTTGCACGCACACGCGCGTGTGTGCACACACACTTACACACACACACACACACGTACACACACATACATGGGCACACACATATAGACAGAAACACAGATTAAAAGAATTCAACGGGAATAAATAATGTATTGACTGTTTCAGAAGAAGAATGAAAGTGACAAACAGCTAGCAAACTTGTTTGAGAAACAGACAAAAAAAAAACTAGACTAGGAATAAAAAAATGGAGACAGAACAATATATTCTTTTACAAAGCTAAAAAATATTAGAAATACTGTATACGAATGACTTTGAAAACTCCAAAAAATGAATTAATTTTATAAAATGTAACTCAAAAGAAATCAAGGAGAAATAATAAAATTTATATGATTCTATAATCTTAAAGAAACTTAGTGAGAAAAAAAGTTCTATGAAGAGAACAATAGGAACACCATACAATGTTAGCAACAGTGAACAAACCAAAAATCCAGTGCTGAAGCAATAAACTATTAGAAATAAAATTTAAGAAAAGTAAACAGTTGTCGTGGCATTAAAAAATACAATGTATAATAAAAATCATATATATGATTTTATAAATTTTATGTAAATTATTTAGTATAATTATTTTATTTATAACGTCTAAATATTTATATAAATTATTTACATTTATATTAATTTTATTGTTTACTTATTAAAATTATTTCTATAACTTATTTATATAAATTGTATAATTACTATATTAAATTAAAATTTTATGTAAATATATGCCATGAAATAAAGATATATCACAAATATATGTAAGTATATTCAAGTATATAAAAATATGTTTGTAATAAATGGATTATATAAAAATAAAATTATATAGTGCCTAGGAACAATTTAAGGAACAAATGTGTGGGGCTTTTAGAAGAGAAGTTATAAAGGCCCATGGGAAGGTAGTCCATATTTATGTCCTGAAAAACTCACTATTGTTAATCAGATTCTTTCATATTCTTTCCAAATTAATCTATAACTTTAATGCAACACCAATAGAAATCTCCACATCTTTGTATGTGTATCTGTGTGTGACCTCAGAGGTCACCCTGAAATTTATATGGGAGAATAAAGAATAATGAAGGGCTAGACGTACATCGCAGTAATGGACTGTGCTGGTTTAAAGCAAAACCAAACAAAACAGAATCTAGATACACAAGATTAGGAAAAAAAGAAGAAAAGAAACTGAAACATCAAATGCAGATAGTTAATATTAAATGATATTAGATTACATAAATTATTGTCCTGGGAGAAATCAACGTAGTAAACACACAAGGAGCCCAAAGAAGACCCACACCTGTGCAGAGACTCCATCTTTACAGAGCAGGGTGTGGCATTGGGCTAAAATGTTACTTTCTGAGAATCAGTACTACAGGTTTCCATGTGAAAAATAAAGTTTTGTGCATCCTCCAAAGGATCTCACGAAAGGAGGACCAGGGTGTGCAAAACAAATTATATTTAATTCCAAAGCAAAGATAAATTTCAAGATAAATTCATGTATCAAATACTGCTATATTGATGTAGATGATTTAGTGGTTTTCGTGTTTTCACAACACATTTACAACCATCTTTAGCACCTAATTCCAGAATAGTCTACAGCCTCAAAGAGGAAGCACAGATGTGCTAAGTTATCACTGGAATCTCGCCTCACGTCTTGACATCTGCCAACCTGCTTTCTACATCCCTGGATCTGCCTGGTATGGTCATGGAAATGGGGCCATACCACAGCACCCTCCTCTCACGTAGTACCAGGTTATTATCACACTAGTGTTGTAAAATAAATCAGTATTTCACTTCTTTGGGCTGCTGACATTTTTCTTTCTTTCTTTCTTTCTTTCTTTCTTTCTTTCTTTCTTTCTTTCTTTCTTTCTTTCTTTCTTTCTTTCTTTCTTTCTTTCTCTCTTCTTTCTTCTCTCTCCTTCTCTTCCTTCCTTCCCTTCCTTCCTTCCTTCCTTCCTTCCTTCCTTTCTTTTTTGATATCATTTCTTGTATTTCAGGCTGACTTATAACTCACTTTGCAGCCATGGATGGCCTTGAACCTCTGATCCTCCTCCCTCTACCTCCCAAGTGCTTGGTATCACTATTCCTGGTACATATAGTGCTGAAGACCAAACCTAGGGTTTTGTGCATATTAGTCTCATGCACCTTACCAACTGAGCTACATCCCTAGGCCAGAATTCATTTCTTTTTTTTTTTTTTCTTTTCTTCTTATTTTTTGAGACAGGGTTTCTCTGTGTAGCTTTGCACCTTTCCTGGAACTCACCCTGTAGCCCAGGCTGTCCTCAAACTCACAGAGGTCCACCTGCCTCTGCCTCCCGAGTGTTGGGATTAAAGGTGTGCGCCACCACCGCCCGGCCCAGAATTCATTTCTTTTTATGGCTGAATAACCAACTGCCCTTGTTCATTCATTGATTGCATTTCAATTGCCCTAATGTTTCTATTACTGTGAATGTGGTTGGTATTCACACTACTATACAAGACATTATGGGTAAGATGTCAAGTCTTAAAAGAGGGTTTCTTTTAAATCACCTTTGGTTGAGGAAGAAGTTTTCAACACTTGCAAAAAAAAAGAGGGGGAAATTATAATGGATATATTTAATTAATTACAAAAGACAAATTTCTGATTTACAAAACCACAACATAAAGCAAATAAAATGAGAAATCACAAACTAGAAGAAAGTATTTGTTTTTGAGACAGAGTTTCACTATGTATACCTAGCTGACCTCAAACTCTATGTAGATGGCCTTGAACTCACAAAGATTCACCTGCCTCTGCCTCCTGAGTGCTAGGGTTAAAGGCATGCACCACCATGCCTTTTGGAAGAAAGTATTTGGTTTGCTTGGTGACTGAAAGATTTCTACCCAGAATACATAAAGAATTCCTATAATCTAACAAGAAAAGAACTAATTATGTGGCAAGAAAACAATATGCAAAAGACTTGGACAAGTCACACAAGAGAAAACACAGCATCTAATAATTGTGAAAAGTGTTCAGCTTCATTTCCATCAGGAAAAATGAGTTTCTGTTGTGTGAGAAACTATTTACTCTTTGATTAGAAAACTCTTTTAAAAAGCAATAATAGGAATTGTTGTGGAGAATGGTGTTGTATATTCCACTCTCCACTGGATGCTCCAACCATATATAGACATTATACTGCCCATGCTTAGGTATAAACTCAACTTAGAGAAATTCTCCAATCTGAGCCTTGCTGACATATATAATGTCCACAGTGATGAAATCTGTACCAGCCAAAAAGCCAAATATTCTTACACTATAAATAGAATAAGCAAAGGAATGCCTAACAGTTCCAGCAAACACCATGGCAAAGTTCAGAAATATAAACGGTAAGTCACATGTGGGTATGGACATGAATCTATGAAATGCTGGTGTCTAAGTAATATATTGTGATGGGGTACAAATACATATGGTGAGGTCACAAAGGAAAACGAGGACATCATCTACATTTATCAAATTACCACTAGGTACTGCAAATGTGTGTAGTTAAAATAATTTAAAAATTTTAAAAGAAGGAAAGATAAAGCAGAAATCTAAAACGTCAGTTTTTAGGGGAAAAGGGAGAAGATGGGATGGAGTTGAGCACAGGGGACTAAAAGTAAACTTGTAGGCACGATACTCTTTTATTTAAACCAAATTATTCCCCTGCTCACTGTGTTCCACACATATGGTGCCAGTCTTAGAAGTCTGTATATCTATTTGGCAATCAAAAACTCCGAAGGATAAAGTTGTCCTGAAGCCCAGGTGTATTGAACAGCTAATAAATATCAGTTACTGCCCCGAGGGTTGGAACCCATGACTCCAGGCAGAAATGGTCAGAGCTAAAGCCTTTCAGAATGGAGGGGACTCTTGGGCAGGGAACTGCGGGAGAGGTGGGATTTGGACAGTGGCGTGGACAAAGAATGTGAGTCAGAGACTCTTATGTGGCCGATGAGCAAGTTCCAGAAAGCCTTGACAGGCAGCTTGAATCACTAGGTAAACAAGCTGCAGATTGAAAGGACATCTCATTCATGTTTACATGTTCTTTGAGTAGAAAACAAAAACAAAAGTAAGTTTTGATTTTTTTTTAAAGGATGAATAGATCTTATAAAACTTTGCAAGTGAAAATATTTCTTCACATTTCTTTCTTATTTAGTTTCCAGCCTATGGGCCATACCTTACTGAAACAGGAGACTGAATGGTGAAGCTGCCTCCTGCCTTTGCCTCTCTGGTCTTGTCTCCACCCTCTCCAGTTCCCTGCCACTGAGTATGTTTACCAAACCTGCTGTGCAAGAAAGTGCAGTAAGAGTGTTCTGGGTCACAAATGGGTTAGGTGGTGGCCTCAGGAAGGAAGAAGAGGAAAAATAAAAGGCCACACTGCAGGGGCTGTTGTGGCGGCTCCCGGCTATAGTTACCTGCTCCATCAGCCATGGTGACATCTGAAGAATTATTAACCTGGCCCCATGGCGGGAGACCCGCATCTCAGGTCAAGGTGAGTCAAACCTGCCATCCGGTCCTGGCTCCAGGCTCCTAAGCGGATGGCTTTGAAATGGTCCTTTCAGGAGCTCTTTCTCTGCACATGTGCACTCTAAGTGACAAGAGAGCTCTCGCTCACATAAATGTGCTCCATATGTCTCCTAATCAAGAGACACCATGAGGCGAGAAGCCTTCATGAAGCAGGAAGATATTTAATAAACTTTAAAGGCTTTCATTTGAGGTGTGCTCCCTGGGAGGCAGACACCATCTACCCAAACTTTAGGCCAAAAAATTTGAAGAGGAGAGAAAGCTGAGAAGGTTGGATTTAAAAAAAAAAAAAATGTTCAGGACTCTGACCTCAAAACACACGGCTGCTTCACTTCCTATTAAATAGTACTAGAGATGGGAGAAAACCCCAGCAAGAATAACTTTATGGAAGACAGTTAATTTTCAGGAGAAGAAATGAAGTAGTCTGAGTATATATTGTGTGCTGCAGTGGGTGAGGTGTGGAAATGTCCAGCTTATATTAATAGTCAGATGGCAAAATGCTGTATATCTGTGGGGGCTGGAAGAGGAAAGCCAGGTGATGGTGTCATACTTATATGGAAACAGCACAAAGGGTACTCTGGTATGAACTTGCCAGGGATATATAGGAATGCACACGTTTAAATGGATTACTTTTATTCTATGTGTATGTAGGTGTGTCTGATGCATGTATGTGCACCATGTGCTTGCAGTACCTGCAGAGGCCAGAAGAGGGCATTGAGTCTCCTGAAACTTGAGTTATAGGTGGTTGTTAGTGACTCAATACCAGGTGCTGGGTCCTCTGAAGGAGCAGCCAGTGTTTTTTGTTGCTGGGCCATCTCTCCAGCCCAGCAATGCACACTTTTGATGAAAGCAATAGATGTGGCAGTAAAAGTTCAGTATACAACAAAATACTTCCATGTCTGCAATTATAATTCTCACAGTCAGAATAGTTCATTAATGTTTCACAGAACATCTAGACTTTGATGTGAGCAGTAGCACACAAAGGAACAGTTTAAGGAGAGAGGGCATGAGCGGGCTTTGAAATTATAGGGACAAAAAAAAAAAAAAAAAAACAACAACAAAAGAAGAAGATGTGAAAACAAATCATTACGATTTCACTCTTAGTTATCAACCAACAGCCAAGACAGGTACCTGCTGGTTACAGCCAGGACTCCAAGGTTGAAATTATACTAGCATCAGGCAAATCACATCTCAGTTTCTTCATCTCAAAGAGGCATATTAGGATAAATCTCACAGTGTTGAGAGATCAGTTGAATTATATGTGTAAATATATATAAAACATACATCTTTGCCAAGTAAGTAATAAATGCTTTGTAGACTTCAATGACAGCTTTCAATAAAATTTCATGGAGTAAAATTTTAAAGTTTTAAAAGCTCACCCAACTTTTCACATTTACCTCATCAAGATATTGTTACACAACCGTCTATCCATCCAACCCTTCAGGTCCACAGTACTTTTCTAAAGAGTCATACAATTTCTTCACATTTACCCAAACAGACCATTACTTCCTGGTTGACTTCCTTACCATTTAAGATTTTGAGAAGGAAAATTGCTCAGCCATTCAAATTTTTAAGTTCTTGAGATTTTCAAACTGATATTAAGCTACATGATAATGAAATCGCCCTTTAAATAATTCCTAGGCCCAGGCAGTGGTGGTGCACAACTTTAATCCCAGCACTCAGGAGGCAGAGGCAGGCAGATCCCTGTGAGTTCGAGGACAGCTTGGTCTACAGAGTGAGATCCAGAACAGGCACCAAAACTACATGGAGAAGTCCTGTCCCCAAAAGTCAAAATAATGATAATAATAATAATAATAATAATAATAATAATGATAATAATAATAATAATTCCTCAAGACCATCTTTGTTTAACAAATAGAAATTCTGTTAGCAAACTGGAGAAGTATGGGCAGATGTGTTGCTTAAAAAGGAAAAAAAAAATCCAAGCCCAGCCAACTTGGTATAATCAGCTGTTTGCCTTTAGGCACTCATCCCCCTCTGTCAGGGTGTTAGAAAGGGGGCGGGGCTGAAATGACTGACAGGAAAGAAGAGTGTCCAAGGCTTGCAGCTCAGACAGTAGCAACCAGATCTTCACCTTCTCTTTCTCTCTAACATATGCACAAGCACACACACCAATTCTATTTATTTTATACTTAAAATGTCAAGGCAGCCTTCTGTTGGCTTGGGAGCAAGTATGGACTTGCTTGTCCAGAATAGCGGCAGACCACTGGCACCATGGGGAGCTACTTGCGTTGCTGAACACATAGGTAGAAGTATGGTCTTCTACCTGCCCAACCCCTTCAGTCCAGTGGCTGCTCAGCGGGCTTGGCACTCAGGGATTCTTCAGGACAAGGAACTGAGTCGGATTTTACAGCTCTTGAGTGACCTGAAGGAAGAACCCTTAAAAAGGTCTACAGAGAAATGACAGCACCTTTAATTGTTATTGTCCCTAAGCATCCTGTATTATAGACAAAGGATCTTTAATATGGTCCATTGTTAAGCCACAGCCTTTCTTAAAAACTATAGCATATCCTGTAGCCCATAGCTCTGGGCTCTCAAGTCATTAGGCTCATTTGAAAAATGAGTATAGTTTGAGAATTACAGAATTCTGGTGTGTGTGTGTGTGTGTGTGTGTGTGTGTGTGTGTGTGTGTGTGTGTGTTCATGCACACATGTTAACAGAGGTAAATAAAAGAAACACATTAACTTTTACATAAGTTGATGAAAATACTCACTTCCTAGACTTTTCTTTTGTTGTTGTTGTTGTTGTTGTTTTCCAAAAAACTGGAACTCATTCTGTAGACCAGGCTAGCCTCAAACTCAAAGATCTGCCTGCCTCTGCCTCCTGAGTGCTGGGATCAAAGGTGTGTGCCACCACCACCACCACTGGTTCCTAGACTTTTCTTATTGCTTGGCTTTGAAGCCAGTTTAGAAGTTTCAGACAGACTATTTGTAAACTCCTCCATGACATTTAGCATTAACTGACTGGCACACAGTATCTTGCACACAGTAATGTGGTGATTGTGAAACCTACCAAGAGAATCAAAATAAACATTTTCAACCTCAATGACAAATATCTGGAAGTAGGCACATACATAATCCAACTTCTGAATAAGTTTCCCTAGAGCAATAGTCTGGCTCACAGGATCGGTTTGTGCAAACTGAGACAAGCTGTATGTTCATACCACCCTTCTTACCATTACCTGACTCAGAAGGAAAGGCACAGATGCTCAGATCCTGACAAAGAAAATAGAGGGATTGGGTTTATAATCCGACAGTTATGAAATTGTGATGATAGCGTTTTTTAATTGGGATTCATTATAATGTTGGCAGCAAGAAATACGGTCTTCATGTGAAAACAGAGGGGTCAAAGTCTGGGGAATGGAGAGGCAGCTGGGTGGTCAAGAACACCAATGCTCAGTCATGAGGACTGGAGTTCAGATCCCAGCACCCAGAACTGCCCATGTAACTCTAGCTCTGAGGGATCTGGTGCCCTCTTCTGACATCCTAGGGCACCTGCACACACTTCTGTACCCACTCATATAGGCACACGCAAGCACATGCACACACATATACACATAAATAAACAAAACCTTTAAAAAGTGTTGGAAGTTTCAATGATGGTCTAAGTTTACACAATTCCACCACGTTACAGGGCAGGAGCTAGATCCTTGCTTTTAAAGATCCAGTCCACTGCGGTTTAACATGAGATTGCTCTATATCTATTTTTTTTTTTCTGGAGAAGAAAGTAACAATCCCACCCCAAAGCAGAAGAATTGATTAGTGATTCTATGATATACATTGCAGTCTCCTTAAGGCAGAAGTGCTTATACTCAGCCCTCCGATCTGAAGGCGCTGAAGCACTAAATGATGTATTTTCCCAGGGAAACAGGATCCTAATTTTCACCTGATACAAGTGACAATATGACTCCAAAGGGACCAATGAAGAAGATGAGCAAAGACTAATGGGGTCTAAGTACTGAAGGTGTTTATAGATTAACCCTGATAGGAGGCAATATATCTCCTCCCGTGAGGCCTCAATATAGGCAGTTGAGAGCAGAGTCCTTATTTATGAGCGTAGTGGATTTCTCCCCTTGCAATAAATCCAGTAATGACTTTAAGTGAAACATTTTGCTTAGGAGGAAGCTGACCATGCCCTGCAGATGATTTCATCCACACTGCTGTGTGTGCGGACCACACCAATGGGAAAACAGTGTACATCTATGAAAAACATTTTGCACTCTAAAACCTGCACGTTTAAGAGAGGGAAGATGGACCAGATGAATGGTTGGCAGCAGGGCCCCAGAGCTGGCTCATTTCTGGCTGCTTTATATTGTGGTCTCCCACATCAAATTTCATTTGAAGCCAATAGGTTAGAAAAGAATTCATAGTCGATATTATATACAATATATTTATAACAGCCTTTAGTGCAACATGCCTGGGTTTTTTGTGTGGGTGCTGTGGATTCAAACTCAGACCCTCCTGCTTGTACGGTGAACATTTGAAGAGGCATCCTGCCTCCCTCCATTCTGAAGTTATATTGTTTTTTTTTTTTTTTTTTTTTTTTTCCTGGTCCCTGGTTTTGGCAGTAAACAACCTTGGGCATCAGCCTCTATAGTGTGACCATTAGCCTGCTCCTGCTTCATCCAGTTCTGCAATTAAGCCCACACAGTGCACACTTGGATTATTTACTCCATGTGGAATGAACAACACATTGTATTTTCAATCAGGGCCCAACTGCCTCCAACCCTGCCAAACGAACATTCTTAGGTTCCTCTGTTGCAAGGTCCTGTTAATGTGTGCTTGGAATCACAACTGAGATTTAATATTACCTTAAGCAAGATGCAAACGAAAGGTTAAATGCCTCAAATAATCATACTGCATACTTCAAAGCTATCAGCAGAAGCAAATAAGCATGATCTCTAACGCTCCCGAAGCACATTGCCCAGTAACACTGCCCTGGGAAATCAGAGACTGTGGCTGAATGAGGAGAGGAGCCAGGCTTTCTCTGACCCAAACTTGTGCATTTCCACAGGGAAAAGAAAATAAACAGCTGAAAACAAGAATTGTGAATTGTCGAAAAGAAAAATCTCTCATTTTATCTCCCTTTAACATGTTGCTTTTTCAAATGTGGGAAAGCACTGTGGTCATCAAAATGATTCAATTTACTATTTGCCATCCTGGCAAAAGGAGAAGGGACAATTGCCAGAGGGTAAGAACTTTCTGTGGCTTAGATACTGTGCTGCCCACCGCAGGTCTGAAACTGTAAAATGTGGGCTTTAGCCCCACTCTAGAGATGAGAAAGTTGAGGGTAATGAAGGTTAAGTAACCTGCCAAGGTTATCCACTCTAAAAGCTGTGTATTCAGAATCCCAAGAGCACTTTGACCACAAGGGTATTTTCAAACCCATTTGCCTACCAGCCTATGGCCACAACCCTGAATATTTCTAAATGTATCAAGGCAGAAAGACGGGATCCACAGAAGTTCACTGAAATACTCTCAGACGTTCACTGAAATCCTCCCTAGACTCTCTTCTGCTTTCCTGATGAATTTCTACCTAGCTTTCAGTCTTAATAAAATTAATCAAATCCCCCCATCCCCTCCATCCATTCTAAAGAGAGACAGCTGAAAAGTCAGGAGACTAATCAACGGGACAGTGCCACCGTTTTCACACTGGAAGATAACCGCTCACAACCGAATCCTCTCTAGACCTCCATCCACTCCAATAATTCAAGGCAGAACAGCTCTCCTGCCAGACTCTAGGAAAGGGCGGGGGCATCCTGTCTCCTACCGGATAATTACAGATGAGGTACTGCCTCTTGCTGGGGTTTTTCTCCTTCGCTTTCACCCCTTATAAAAGAAGAAACTTTAAAGATTAGGGTTTTTTTTTCCCCCTTCTTCTTTTTTTTTCCTCTAAAGCTGGGTGCACCAACTGGCATGGGCTGTATTAAAATCAGGAGAAAGCTCAGTCAAAAAGCCTTTCGGAAGGCAGGCGTTCTGGTTAATATGCACCAACATGAAAGGCTTTCTTTTCATCCCATACAACTACAGTGTGTGTAAATTGCGGGGGGCTCATTGGCATAAATCTCGCCGCGACCTCTGAGGTAAACTGGATTTACATTACTTTCTGACAAGAATTAAATGAAGGCCTTGTGGATATATGAACAGCCTTGTAGGCGGCAACAGATGGGCATGAATGTGTTCCCTAGGAAAACTATCAGTGACATCTGTGTCCTCCAAATTCTGGTGGTCTCAGCCAATTAACAGGGGGTGGGGGGAGGTGGGGGTTGGGAGGCCAGTGCACAGCCCCCAGCCAAAACCAAGGCAGAAGTGTTTGTGTTTGGAGATGGGATCAGGCCGGCCTGCAGCCTCGAGGTTAGCACTCATTGTCACCATTCAAAACGGGGAATGTGGCTTACAAGCTATTTGTACACCACAGTGAGGATAATATGATTTTTTTCTCATTTGACCGGAGGAGACGGTCCTCTCTTGCAGCTGATATCATATTTCAGTGCAATCTCTTTGAGGGTGTTTACTTTGGTCTCCTCTGAGGCAGGCTGATGGTGTTGCTGTCTGCCAGCTTCTGTCGCTCATTTACATGTCACAGAGCAGGTGAACTCTGAGACAATACAGAGACCCTTCCCTTTAAAAAAAAAAAAAAGTGCCTCCTTAAACCCCACTACACACCCCATCCTCTGCTTACTGATTCCACAAGGAAAGCAAAAAATCAAGGTTTCCGGGTTTAAATGCCCGTCAGGAGAAATCACATCAGAGTTCTGTAACGAAGGGGTTGTTTATGACACAGAACTGTGAATCCTGAATCCCACTGTCCCCAATGGGCAGACCTCAGTCTCTGTCTATTTGTTGGGAGCCCGTAGGAAAGGAGGCTGAAACTGGGGAGCTGAAGGAATTGGGGCTGAAGAGAGGATGCGCTTTCACAGGAGCAGTCAGGACAGGTCCATTCATGAATTGTAAGCCTTGTGCCTTCTGACCCTGCATTAACAACACGGCTTTGAGACCCCAAGTTCTCAAGTCTGCATTCTGGTTGTACCATTGACTGAATGTGAGAAATGGGCACGTTACTTGGGCCCTTAGGACCTCAATTTCACTCATGGGTGAACCAGAGCAACCCTAGCGTCGCCCTCTCAGTCAGGATAAACGGATATAACACATGGCTTCTGGCATTGCAGAGAAAGCTATGGAAATCCTGGTGCCTGGGAAGCGCTGAAGGCCTCTGGTTCCCTGGTACCAAACTAGCTTTTCAAAACAATGGTACTGTTATACTAGATGCATTTTTGGAAATTCAAAGAACTAATTTTCCAAAAGAAGCAATTTCCACTACTTTCAGGAACCTAAGGACATGCTTTAAACACGTTTTAACATGTTTACAAATTGGGGGGGGGAAATAACTTGGTAGCAGATATGAGACCCTAGGTTTGATTCCCAGCATTGGGAGAAGAAATTACATATTTTCCGAGTGTATGAGACTTTGAAATTATGACATGCCAAAATTAATTTCCTAATCATCCAAACCACTTAGGTATTCTGAAATTGCAAGCAATAGAGTACTTGGAACAAGAAAACTCGGATTAAGCTGTTTAAACGTTTCTTAATTGCAGGAGTGAACATCAGTGGTTTGCTCAGTCCAGAAGTGATTATTATATGTGATGCTTTAGCAGTAATGTTTTAGAAGTAAATGGTTGATTGTGATCCTTTTCGTGGAAACTATTTTACCCTTCATTCTAGGTGCTGTTTAAAACACAGCGATCTCCTGTAACCGTGGTTCAAAACAGCCACAGCAAAAGGAGAGGTGGAGAGGCGGAGGGTCCAGAAAGAGGGCCTGCTCCCCAGGTCAAAAATGCTCCCAGACTGAAGCTTTTGTTCTCTCCCTTCTAATATTTTAATTTGAAATTTTTTTTGTATTATGAAAAACTTAAATATACAGTAAAGTTCAAAGAATAATGAAGTCTAATTACCGTAACCATTATGCATAACTTTTTTGCCATAGACACTTATTTACATATACATGCATGTGTATGGATTTGAACTACTTGAAAGTAAATTAAAGACAACCACAAAACATTCTGCTTAAATCATTCAGACTATTTCTCCTGTGAGTAATGACACTTTTTGCATTAAAATATATTTTATTAATTCTTTGAGAGTTTCACATGATGCATTTTGACCACGTCACCCCCTCGCTCCTCCCCGTTTTTTTCTCCCAGACCAGCTCTGAGCTATTATTTTAAAGTCACTTTTCATGTCGTTCCATAGAGATTTTTATCCTCTTGTTTGCTGCTTTGTATAATCTTCCATCGATCCAATTAGATGAACTCAATCAAGCTAACCCTCAGCCCAGGGGAAGATTGTTCCTGGTGGAAGCCAAATTGTGCATCAACAAAGAAGTCATGCCATCCCTGTGAGCTGGCCTTCCAAATCACGGGCACGAGGAGGGGTGGAGGTGGGAGGGGCGGAGGGAGACAACTGTTGGCACAATTTGTGTATAGAGTGTTTCTTTCCCTTTATGGAACTGCGATATCAAGCGTCGTTTTGTCTTATCCCATTGGTACTGCTATCACTGTGCATCCCGTAAGCAGCAGCGGGGCTCCGGGCTCCGGGCTCCGGACTCCGGGCTCCGGGCTCCGGGCTCCGGGCTCAGGGGTTCAGAAGACAGTGGGAACAAAAGCACCTGTTGTTTGCTTCCTGGGGTGACCTTAGAGGTGGCCAGTTGGCTGCAGCCCCCAGCCCCTCCTTAGGCTCTCCCAACACAGCGTCTCATACATCCTTACTGGATGTAAAAGGAGAATAATTGAGGAGAAGATCAATAAATTTAAAAGCTCTTTAAGGAAAGACATAATGAATTTGGTACAGCACATATTTTTAGATCAAAGTTGCCTTTGAAGTGACAAAACCCTGATCCCCGAACTGCGGAAGTACTTCCTCTCTCGCGCCCACAGTGCTTGTGGTCAAATAAAATGGAAGTTAAGGAAATTATCTTTATCTGAAAATGGCCAAAAGAAGCCATCACCTAGTGACAGCCTTGTCACAAGCGACAATTGGGGAAATTGTCAGGAAGGGAAGGCCTAACAAGCAGAGGAGTGGGTTCGCCGTTTGCACTAATCTGGCCGTGCAGCCCCTACACACAATCCCAGTCAGCTTTCTGTGTGGAACAGCGAAGGCTTTGTCAGAGCTAACAGGGAGTGGAGAGTGCATTCTTTCATGAATATGTATCACCGTCCCTCTGTGTCCACAGACAAACCCTTCAAAAGTTCGATAAACACACACACACACACACACACACACACACACACACACACACACACACACCATTTCTAACCAAGAAAGCCTAAGCTCCCCAGTCAAGTGCAGTGAAATGATAATAACCAATGAAAGCTCACGCATTAGAAATTGAGCCAGGGGCACTGGGTTCCATGTGTTTGCTGGATCTGTATTTCCCAGCCATTGAGATGAAGTCTTCAGGGGTTTTTCAATCTACAGGAACCATGTGCAAGGATGCTCTATGTGGCTACATGGGTTGCAACCACAGCCTTACAATGAATTTACCTTGACCATGCCAAATAGGCTCTGAAACTGAAATACTAAGTTGAAAATGACTTATGTATCATCACCCAAGCACACAGCAAGTTTTAAAAAACAGCAAATCTCAAATCTGAAAGAGTGGAGACATGATCTGGGAAGTTATGATGCAGCATTTTCCAACACTGAGCAAAAGGACACTGTACTGGCAAAAAAGAGAATCACGAAAAAAAATTCTAAAGTGAAGTTGGATATATATATATATATATATATATATATCGCTTTCTATAAGGATAGTTTTACATTCACCCCTTCAGGCAGACAGACCTAGTCAAAATATTTTTGAATGACTGTCTATAGAGGCTTTGATTTTTCTGCTTACATTGGAGTTGAATTTAGCTTAAATGTGAATGTACATGTATTTAACTTCATCTTTTATCCAAGCAGATATTCAAGGCAAAAAACTAGTCCTTCTGATATGATAAAGTTTGGTTTCCCACTGTGGGAGGGACAGAGCTGAGTTTGGAAGGGATTTGATATTACGAAATGTTTGCTGTACACATTACCATTTCATTAGCATATTCAGCTCGACATGAAATCCAGCTTTGAATGCTCTCAGCACGCTGGGCTAATCCTCTTTAAAGAGCTACAGGCGATATTACATGTGGCCCCAGCGGCAACCATGCCATCGCTGCCTCACTTTGAAGACCACGAACAGAGTCCTCTTGTGCGGCTGTCTGTCCCGGCCTCATAAACCGCTGCTTTCTGTGTTGTGAGACCCTTCTGTTTGCTTCAAGGAGAATTACGAGGCTGAAATCCAGGTCGCGTTCTGAAGGCTGCACAGCACTTGAAGGGGAGATATTATTCTGCCTTCACTTTTCCCTAAGTGTCCATCTACACTCTTTTCAACCAAGATTAAAATGAACTGGATCCAAGTGTTTGGGGTCCTTTGATTAGGATCAAGTACCAACCACATGTCCTGACTGGGGGATCTGTTCCTGAATAAGCAGGGGAGCCACGCTCAGCAAATGTCACCAGCCTCTCCCCTGGACGCACACGTGGGATAGCACTAAACTTTCATGCAGTTTGTAGGTAGCTCGCTTTCCCACAAGGACAGTTGAGCTGATCACATCCTGCTAAGCAGCAGATAAATTATGCGGGGGATTGAAAGTGAACAAATGGAACACACTAGAAACTAACTGTACAACATTGTAGAAAACGTGGTGTGTGTGTGTGTGTGTGTGTGTGTGTGTGTGTGTGTGTGTAAGTCAAAAGCAAAGAAAGTAGACTAGTGAGATGGATAAGCAAAAGATATTAGCTGCCAAGCTTGAGGACCAGAGTTTGAAGGAGAGAACTGACTCTCCCAAGATGCCCTCTGACCTCCACATGGGCACACACACACACACACACACACACACACACACACAACAAACAACACACACACACACACACACACACACACACACACACACACACACACACACTAAAGATATTCCCTTAATATTCAGACTCTATAAAAACAAGAGAGTTCTGTGTCCAAGCAAGGCTGGCTGTGCTTTTCTTACATTTCGATAACTCACTTACAAACATATAATTGGTTATAAAGTTATTAGTTTGCAATTTTGAAAATTACTTTGTAAAAACTGATACAGAAGATCTGTTATAATAATCATGTGATTTTGCTCAAAGCCCACCCAGCAAATTCTATGAATGCAAAGCAAGTGCCCCTTGGATTTCCGTGCCAAAGGATCTAGTTCTTTCCAGCTGATTACAAACCCTGAATCCTCATCATCACTTTTTCCCAGCAAACACAGAACTGGATTTTGTGCTCATTTACTAGCATCTCTGATTTGGATAGTCTTCTATAAAACATTTTTCTCTGACCCTACATTCTTCCCCTTGGTTCAGTCCTCCTAAACACATCTGTGTCTTCCAGTGAGGAAAATTTGAAATATGTTTGAAAGGCTATGCAGCTTACAGCACATTTTTTCAGTAGTATTCTTTATTGAATGTGGTTATTTGCTTTATGAGGAAAGCACTTGGGACTAGGATTCAACAGATTCGCTGAGATAGGCACTTACCAGTCAGTCTGCTGAGGTGACCCAGAATCAGGTCACCCTTGATAACTATATTACTGATCCTTGACACCACTCTGTGCCTTGAGAAATGCACCAGAAACTCGGCCTTGTGAGCATGGAAGCTGCCTCCTATGATGAGGCGGAAGTCTCCTTTCTAGTAGATGCAATTCTGTCCCTGCAGTGAAGCTCACTTTGGTGAGGTTCTGTGAGAGGAGGAACCCAGCTAACAAGTCACCACCCCTGCTGGGAGCCTCTCTAGTGCTTCCAAGGGCGATCCCATTCTCTCAGGCCTTGCCTGATTATGTGTGTACGCCAACTTCCTCTCACACTCAGCAGAAGAAGTGAACTTGAGCTGAGCATCTACTCAAGAAAATGTATTGAAACAATGGCCTTCACAGACACAAAACACTGGGGATAGTTATAGGAATAAAAATGACATAAAATAGTCTACAAATCAAAATTATTTTTAAAGTGCATCTCTACAATATTATCTGAATACATACGTGTGTGTGTGTGTGTGTGTGTGTGTGTGTGTGTGTGTGTGTTATGCAACTAGTGAACTGAATTAAAATCAATACTGTAGCAGGCTCAAAAGAAATTTCATGAGTCCATAAAAGATAAAACAATTCCGCCCGCATGTGTAAAAGCATTATGATATTTATGGGAAACTAAAATGTTATAATCAAGTCAGTTGGAAATTTCAGTAGCCCCTAGATACAATCCTATCACTTTTCAGTATACTTCTGAACTAAAAAATTTTACCAGACCATATTCAGATGAAAACTCAGAGCTGCACAGTCTCTAATGAGGGAAACGGAGAAGTTACAAATCCTCCTTTGTTGCAAAGCAGGAGAAAGAGAGCAGCAAGCTAGACCAGCTGGGGCTGTGGATGGTCCCGACCACAAAATAATGACATGAAACAATCGACAAATACAACTACCGTGGGCTGGAACGCAGACCCGCTGGCGGAGTGCTAGCCTAACACGCCGCAAGCCCAGGACTGGCCCTGGATAAACGGGGTGTATGTGCGCATCTGCAGTCCCAGCGCTCACATTGGGAAGCAGGCGGACCAAAGGCTCCAAGGCATCCTTGCATGTTCCACAGCATGTTCAAGGAAGGTCAGCCCAAGCTGCATGAGAGCATGTTGGGCTAAAAAGGGGAAAAAATACTATGAAAAAAAACAAATCTAAAACACGATTAAAATCTCATGAAGTATATGTGTGTTTTCTAGGACAATTTTGATAGACTATTAAAACTGGTTGAAGAAAAACTAACGAAGAATTAGTTTGTCATTTGTTGAAATGCTGTCAGGTTAAGCTCCACCTGGTGTTTTAGAAATGTTATTTTCAAGATATTTAGATAAGATTATGTATTTAGGTATTTAGATTTAGACAAAGAATATGAGTTTATTCCTCACTTGTGAGAGTGATAAAGTACTGTTATTAATACCTGAACCTGACTAAAAACAAGATGCCTGCAGGTCACACTGCTGTTGTCCACCCATATCTCCAAAATACACACTGCCAACTATACAGTTAATAAAACCTTAATTTGAGGGCTAGTGAGATGGCTCGGTGGTTAGAGCATCTGCTGCTCTTCCAGAGGCCCCCCCTTTTGGTTCCCAGCACCCACCTTGGGTGGCCCACAGCTGCATCTAATTTCAACTCCAGGGGATCTGGCACCTTCTGGCCTCCATTGGTGCCCACACAGCTGACATACACACACATAGCCATAAATTAAAAACCCCAAACTTTTAAGTAAATCTTTAAAAAAAAAAAAAAAAAACTTAATTTGAGCTTTCTATTTAAAGAAAGTATCGCTAAGGTAAACAACGGTCAAGCAGATGATATTCCTGGGTTTAGCACATTAGTATTTTTAAGATATAATTCTTTTTGATAAGCATTAGTGAACTTCACAAAAGTAAAAGACATTTTTAATAAACTTTAAAAAAATTAGTATATGGGCAGTGGTGGTGCACGCCTCTCCTCCCAGGACTCGGGAGGCAGAGGCAGGCAGATATCTAGGAGCTAGAGGGCAGCCTGGTCCACAAAGCCAGTTCCAGGGCTGTACACTGAAACCCTGTCTCGAAAAACAAAAACAAAACAACAAGCAAACAAACAAAACAAAACAAAAAACTACCCAAAAGTGTAGAGTCAGAGCCGACATGTGTTTAGCAAACAGTTCTCCTGAAGGAAAGCCTGGTTTGCAGTATGTGCCCGGGCTGTGGTGAAAAGACATCAGCGTGGTGGAGTCCATGCTCTCAGCAGCAGAGCAACAAAAACCGAGTTGGGGAGAGATGTGCGGCAGCCCATCATTGTCCTGCAGGCCCCCCGCACAGAAACAGTAGACACACCCACTGCTAAAACACAGACACCAAGGAAAGGCCACAAGACAGCTGGGAGACAAGGCTCATCTTTCTCTCTAAGTCACTTATTTAATTTTTGTTTATATTTGCGTTATTTACCTGTCTGTAACCCCAGGACTTGGAGGATGGAGGCAGGAGAATCAGAAGTTCAAGGTCATCTTTGGCTACAGAGGGAGGTCAGCCTGGGTTACACAGAACCTTGCCTCAAATAAACACTTCAGTCTCCCAAATCATATCTTAGCCGGTTATATAATTCTTGATAAAGCTGACATTAATATTTATATGATCATTTCTTTCATCGAGATAAAATTATATTCACTATGGTAAAAATGACAAAAAATTAACAAAATTAGGCAAGGCTGGAAGAAACAGTGCTCCTGTTCTTTGTTGGTAGAAATGTGAAATGGTATGGTCTCTTTGGACAATAGTTGGATAGTTTGTTAAAAGTCAAGTATCAGTTTGTCAAAAATCATCATTCCCGAAGATGAACCCAGCAGGAATGCAAACATGTGAAGCCCAGGTGTGGCACACAATTGCTCACAGCAGCATTAATCACGTTGACTACACAGCAGAGCCCCATTGTCTACTCACTGATGATAGCTAAACAAAACGTGGACTGTCCATACACTGGAGTATTACTCGGGAATGAAAAGACTCTTTCTGTAAAGTAGATCTCATGGTAAATACGCTCAATAAATGCCAGAGGCTTCCTGAACTACCTTCCTTATACCTCCCAAGACCACCTGACCTGGGGTGGCACTCCCCACAGTGGGCTGGGCCCTCCCACATCAATTATCAATCAAGAAAATGCCTCGCAGACTTGTCTACAGGCCAAAGAGAAGAAGGCACTTTCTCAATTCAGGTTCCCTCTTCCCAGATGACTCCAGTTTATGTCAAGTTCATGGGAAACTAACCAAAATAGTTTCTATCAGCACAAACTGTGGAGTATATGCAAAAAGCGCCAGACTAAAGAGGAGCACAGGACCACTGTTGCTGTTGTTCAACACTGTTGCTAACACCAAGTCATCTACCTGAGGTTCTGGATTCTCTGCACTAGTGGGGGGGGGGGGCGGGACGCCGACAGGAGTGTCTTAGTTTCTTTTTCTGTTTCTGTGATAAAAATAACTCAATAAAAGCCAACGTGAGGGATAAAGAGTTTTCTGACTCACAATTCAAGGCATAACCCATTGTGGTGGGGAAGTCAAGACATGTGGAACTAGAAGCTACTGCCTACATTGTATGCACAGTCAAGAACCAGAAAGCAACGAATGTTTGCTAGAGCTCAGTGTGCCTTCTCCATTGATACATAGAGACCCAGATCCTCTGCCCAGGGAATGGTCTTGCCTACAATTAAGATGGGTCTTCCCACACCAATGAATGTGATCAGGCTAATCCATGCCAAGTATGTCCAGAGGTCTTCTGGAGTCTGTCAAATTGACTAACCATCACAGGTGTCTGTGACGTTTAACTCAACAGTGACCCACACTTAATGAAGTCAAGATGCTAAAAATGTAGTAGAATGCAGAAGAAATATACACACATAGGAGACAGGGTGTGGGAATAGATGTTTTTCAGAATGGTCTGCTTACTCAGTCTGTCACTAATCCACTACAGTATCATTCCTTGTATCTCCACCATCACCATAAAGCAAGATGGCGGCTGGGCTTTCAAATCTCGGAATGAAAGCAAACGATGTCACTATTGTGATACGCTGCAGCATGGACTCTCTTTGAAATTAAGAGGCTATCAAAGAGGCGGAAGCCAGGAGCCTGGTCAATAATCAGAATGGTTTGACCTGCAGAGATCTTCAGCTAGAATGTGTAGGCAGATGCTAAAGTCTCACTTGGAACTAAAAGTCCCTGGCAGAACTAAAAAGCCTGGCAGACATTTGTGTGACTTGAGTGTGCACAGTGAAGATTCGGAACCTCTTACTTTCTTCTGGAGCTGATGTGGTTGACAGACCCTGGGCAGCCTTGAGGAAGTAGCTTGAAGAGGTAGGTAGTGATTCTCTGAAGTGAATATGGAGTGGAAAAACAAAACATTGAGATTTGTTAGCTATTACTGGAATCGTTTCTACCCTACCCAATAACCAGACGAAGGACATAAGGGAAGGTAGGGTGTAGCTCCATGACTTATTTGCCTAGTATGTACAAGTCCCAGAACCACAAGGAAAAACAAAAACAAAAACCAGAAAATGCTTGATTTTAAGGGGTGGTCATTCTGGCTCCAAACTGTTTATTTCCCAAATCCCAGATGTGAAACTATAATAGGTGGCCTATCAAGCAGCTGATAGAATTCCTGCTTGGGCTCCCTGACAGTTCTGTTCATCATTTAGTGTGTGCAGACCCTGAGCATCACTCCTTTTCCACGGGACACCACTGAAATCATGTCACTGGGTGCTAACACATCATTAAGCACATGCTTGTGGCAAATCTCGATGATGCATTGGTAAAAAAAATATGCTAGGGCCAGAGAGGAACCCCACAAGTGATCAGAGATTTGCAGTTCCATCTGACAGTTATGTGTCTAGAGATCTGATCCATGCTGAGAAAGGCGATTTGCTGCACTTTGTATGCAGTTTGGGGAAGAATGGGTACATACACTTGGTAAGTTTCCACCAAAACAAGACAGCCAAGATAATACTGCACAGATGGCTACCTATTCAGTAAACCACGTGCCTTCTACATGTGAGGAAGGCCCCGAACAAAGATTATTCTTCATTTGGTTCAGTTCAAAGGATAAACCACTTAGATTGTGTGAGGTAGGAAATACAATGTGCGCGCGATGTTTGCGGCAGACTGGGACATTATATGAAGGTGACGAAATCCTGATATAAGGAAACTATAGTGCTGCCCCCAGAGTTGAGAGCAAATCCTTAGCTCTTTGAAAAATAACTGCTTTCCTTGAGAAACACCCCTCAGCATTTGTTCCTGGTTTCTGGTAGGTCCTGAACATCTGGTCTCGGGAAACAACTGCCTGCACATGGAAGCTGGGAAGCTCTTCTGTAAGAGATATTTGACTCAGCAGCTCTATACCATCACATTAAGTGACATTACAAAACCAGGCTGAAGAGTACTAAAGGCACACAGTAGTTTCTGAGACATTGGCTAATTCCCATGACACCCAATATTGTGACACTTCTACCCACATAAACAGCCTCCTGGTGGTTGCTTTATGGTCAGGGAAGATCTCAGCCTGATTTGCTGATGATTGTACATAAAAACTGAGACAAGCATAAAAGTTTTTCCTACAGCTCTCAGAGAAGGACAAGTAGGAAGCTGCTTTCCCAGGAACAGGAATTTTGATCCATTAACCTAATTACATATTTTGCCCCAAAGGAAAAAAGCCCACAGAGCTGATTCATACAAACAAATCCCTAGGTTTTGATGATAGGATAAAGAAGCTGGGGTGCGGGTGGGGGTGGGGTGGGTGAACAAGACAGAAAGACTCATGACAAGGAGCTTTAAGGTAGGCATGCACAGACCCTTCTGTTCCTTGGCAAGAACACTGAATTTAGTAGTTTTCATTGGTGCTGATAATAGGGTTTCAACTCAGGGTCTCATGCTTGTTAGACAAACATTTTTACCACTGAGTGAAACACCCACTTTATAATTTGTGATTTAGTAGATTACAAATCCAGCCTCATGACCCGTTGCAAAATCATGAACTATTGCCAGAGCTTACACTTTCTTGTTCATGCGGTATCATGTAGTTTCATACATGAGTTCCGTTTTCCTCTCTCCCTGATGTCTGTTGCTTTATGTGGGCCATGCTGGTGCTGAACCCATAGTTTGGTCCATAGTAACACATGTAGTATTCACATAACTGTTATCAAACTTCTTCTTCTTCTTCTTCTTCTTCTTCTTCTTCTTCTTCTTCTTCTTCTTCTTCTTCTTCTTCTTCTTCTTCTTCTTCTTCTTCCTCTTCCTCTTCCTCTTCTTCTTCTTCTTCTTCTTCTTCCTCTTCTTCTTCTTCAAGTATTCTATAGTAAATGCTTGCTAGAGATAACTTCTAAGAGTGTGTGTGCAGCTCAGACACACAGACATGCTTCCTTGACAGGCTGATGAGCGCTGCGTGCTCCAGCTTGCTTCCCTTGTGACTTAGTTATCAGGGAGCTCGGCAAGTACAGTCATTCCTGTTGTGTGGATCCATTCACCTCACCTCCCAGGGTATTGTTTTTTTTCCCTAAATAGCCCACTGTACAAGTTTCTTTTCCTCTCTGGTGTGTGTGGTGCTCATACATGTGTGTGAGTATACAGATGTGTGATGGCCGGTTGTTCTCTACCTTATTCATCAAGGTAGGGTCTCTCAGTTGAACCCAGAGCTCATCAATTCAGCTCGTCCAGCTAGTCAGCTTGCTCTGGAGATGCCTTGTCTCTATCTTCTGAGAGCTGGATTTATGGGTGGGCAACTGTATCCACTCGATATCTATGTGGGGTCTGGGGATCTGAACTCAGGTCCTCACCCCTGTGCAGCAAACACTTTAAACACAGAACGATCTCCCCAGCTCCTTCCATCCAAGTTTTCAGGTTAATTTCTCCTCCACTTGTTGACGTACATTTTAACAATGCATGCCATTCTACTTCCCCAATCTCAGTGCCTAAGTAACTACATAAGCAAATAAATGCCTTGCCTTTAGTAAGAGTAGTCCATAGCTCCCCTTAGCAGTTCCGCCATACAATTACTTGTCTAGTTAACTCGTCTTTATTGGGTGTTTGCTGTGGCAGAGACAGCAGTCCTATACTCCATCAGTGTGTGTGTGTGTGTGTGTGTGTGTGTGTGTGTGTGTGTGTGTCCTTGTGTTCTTGAACATTGCTGTTATTTCATGTCAGATGCCCACTGTCTGCTCCAGGGGTACTACGTGGGGGTGACACGGGAACCGCTTCTATTTGGATTGTCAATCATTCCCCTCAACCACACTCTCCCTGGTCTGCCTTTCCCTGACAGTATTTTCAAATCCAAATCCAACCTTCAAAAAACATTTTTTAAAATACCTATTTTATTTTTATTGGTGTATGTATGTGTGTGTGTGTGTCAAGGTATATTTACAGGGGTGTAGGTGCCTGTGGAAGCCATAGGCATCAGATCTCCTGGAGCTGGAGGCACAGGTCACTGTGAGCTGCCTAAAGTGGGTGCTGAGAATGGATGCTGGGTCCTCTGTAGGGTCAGTACATGCTCTTACCTCCTGAGCTATCTCTCCATCCCCTAAATCCATTCTGACAAAACATCATTTCCAAGTTTTCTGGTAGTTTCTAGGTTACCATATCATAGGTGAGCTGCCACCTCACGATTTAAAAGCTATCGGCAAACCCAAATTGCCTCATGCTGACAGCTAAGGAGTCTGCTCTGAAGACATGAAACTTGATTTAAGAAAGGGCAAAAGCAAGCAAACACTAAGGTCTCTGGAGACATAAGTTTTTTTCTGAGAAATAGTCATCAAAATTCAGTTGTACCTTAGCTTCTTGAGAGCATAAAAATAAATGGAGTAGATTAAATACTCCCTTTTGTTGTTGTTTGTTTGCTTGTTTACTTATTTATTTATTTATTTATTTATTTATTTATTTATCAAGACAGAGTTTCTCTGTGTAGTCCTGAAACTCACTCTGTAGACTAGGCTGGCCCCAAACTCAGAGATCCACCTGCTTCTGCCTCCCAAGTACTGGGGTTAGAGATATTGCCCCCCCCCCACAGACGGCTCTTCTTTTCTGTTCCTTAGGAATGGTACTGCCTAATATTGGGTGCATTGCTCCATCAGCAGCTGGCTTGTGTTCCCTCTTCTAGACTGGTCTTCACCTTGCTCCCTGTCTTATCATCATCTCCAAGCACAAGGATTTAGTCTTCAACAGAGCATTTTCCAGTGTCCATGCCAGACATAAGCAAAGAGTTAACAGATGACTAAGGCACTGATGTGTGGACTCCAGAAGCGCTCATTGGTGGGGAGCCAGTGTGTGGGGGTAATAATTACAGCCCTGTGATAAATGGCAGGGCAGAGAGCCATGGAAGCCTAGAGATGTCCCTTCACCTGACCCACAAGCCAAGAGGCTCTTTGGAAACAGTGACCCTGATTCGTAATGCAGTAAAAGGTCACCCATCTATCATGTTGGGGGAGTTTCTGGGCTTTCACAGCTGAAAAGACCAACAAAACCTCTCGGGCCACTGCATGAACAGGCACAGTTTGGAAAGTCACACTGATTTACCCCCACAAACCCACAAATATTGTCTTTGTGGCCTGGGATGGTAAAAATTCCACCTTACCCCATGGTAGAATTTTTAAGAGAGAAAAATGTTTCTCAAGTAGAACAAATAGATTTTATGAGAGTATTAAAGGGGTCCCTTAGGAGTCCTGAATGCCCGATGTGTCACTCGGGAAATCTCTGTCAGCCAGCAAAACGATGTCAATAAAGGATGATAATTGGTCTCTAAAGGGTTACCGTGGGGAGTAGGAAGAACACTCAACTGTGGCCACAAGCAAGCACCAGAGTGCAGAATTATTTATCTTGGGTTATCGAGTACGGGTGCGTCCACACACTGGAGAGGCAGCACTTTGTACCACTCAGGGACTGCTGGGAAAGCTGCTGATGGTCTCTGCATGATGTGCCTTCCTGTCACCTCAGACACTACAGCCAGTGTGGGCTCTCAGCCCGGAGCAAACCTTCCTACCAGCCCCTCGACAGTGTGTCTCAGAGTAACATCACTTCCCCAGACAGACAAACAGTCCCATCAGAGAAGGTTTCCTCACATCCTAAGGAATCCTTTTGTCACAGAACCACAGTCAACCTTTATTAGTGAACCAGGGTTTTTTGTTGCTTTGTTTGTTTTTTTTAAACACAAACACCAGCTTTCTTTGGCCAGGCAGGCGTGGCTTAGTGTTTCCATTATCCAAGTTCGCCATCTGCAGGTCACACAGCTTACAAAGTGCTTTTAAGGTGTTCAGAAGACAGAGTCTATAAGAGTTTACACATGGCTTCTTTACTTGGAAAGTTTATTTATTATCTATCTATCTATCTATCTATCTATCTATCTATCTATCTATCATCTATCTATCTATCTATCTATCTATCTATCTATCTATCTATCGATTGATACCCATGACTGATAAGTATTTGCCTTGTAGTTGACATCTTGTTAGAAATTCATTTTGCCCCTTTTTATTCCTTACTATTTAGGGAGTTATGTTAGGGTGGCAGTAGTGAGGAAGCCTTGAACGTAAGCTTCAGCACCACATTTCTACACTTAAAGCAATTTACGGCCTTTTCTTTTGACTAACAGATCTTCTTTTCATTAATGCTTGCATTATGAAAGCACCGACAACTTACACAATGCCTCCCCACCCCAGTACTGACCACTCAGCTGTTAGCACTGGTCTAAGAGTTTTCAGGCATTATCTGACTTGGCACTTCAGGTACATCCAGGAAGTAGTGTTATTCTCAATTACTAGAGGGTTGGTACCTTGTCCAAAGCCATAGAGCTAGTTCAAGGGTGTAGAGTTGGTGTTAGAACCTACAAGAGAGCAACCTCCTAGCTGCCTTCAAGTATTTTGTTTATCTATTTTTCAGACCTATGATGATTGTTCATGGCTTTTAAACTACAAAGTCCCCCTCTTTTTTAAGTTAACAAAGTTCTCCAGGGCAGGGGTGCTGCCCTACTGCTTGGTGGGCAGGAAAAAAAAAATGATTCTTCTCTGTCTGCTGCACAAGAACTGAGTATAGAGGCAGAACCTGCAAAGAAGTCCCCCGCACTACCACAAACGCAGCTCATTGGTATTCCGGAAGTCTAATGTAGGCCTGTCCTGCTCCTATCTCCAGAGCTCAGGTTGGCAAATGCCTCCCAACCCAGCCTGATCCTTCCTGTAAGCACTAATGACACCATGTTCCACCAACAGTGCCTGGATCTATGGTTGCTGGTTTCCAAGAGTGTACGACGTACCTGTGTCACTGGAGATTTGTGGGACAATGAGTGATGGGGCTCCCAAGTTAAGACATTCTTAGTTTAATTTGATCGTGGGAACTAGATGCACTTGACTAGCTTCAGCACAGACAGGGTTTGCTAGACAGACACAAGCATATCTCTTAGAAATAAGGGTAGGAAAACTTTTTCTTTGTGTGTGTGTGGGGGAGGGGCAGGAGGTTAAAACCAGGAAATGGAAGCTGTTAGAGCAGCTGTCTGTCTGTCTATCTTTCCCTGTGACTGTGTTTCATAGGGTCTACTATGTTCTGGCGCCATGCTAGTTGGTAAGGGAGCAGAGTTGAAGCTAGCAGGCATTTCTGGGTATCCCTTTCTAGCCATGCTTCTGATTAGATCTACATACATGATCCCTCCCTGACTCAGGCCCTCAACAAACAGTGACTCAGTTACAGCATCCTTAACTCAGACATAAAATCTTAGCAAATTCATGGCTTCAGCAACTTCCAGTCTTAGCTGTCCACCCCTTCTACCCCTGTTCAATCAGAAAGAGTAACCAAAGGATTGCTCTTGCTGGTGGGCAGGCATGGTGCAATCTCAGTAGCAGAAGAGAGCACAGCTAACACATGAAAATGGGATGTGAAGAGGAATGGCTTGATTCTTGATTATTGGTGTGGGAGGGCCCAGCTCACTGGGAGTAGTGTCACCTCTGGGCAGGTGGTCCTCGGTACTATAAGAAAACAAATTGAGCAAGCCATGGGCAGCAAGCCAGTCATCAATGTTCCTCCACGGTCTCTGCTTCAGTTCCTGCCTCCAGATTCTAAATTTTGAGTTCCTGCCCTGACATCCCTTTATGATGGACGGTGACTCTGATGTCTCAGCCAAATAGATCCTTTCCCCCCTCCCCAAGTTGCGTTCAATCCTTGTTTGTCACAGGAACAGAAGCCAAACCAGGACAGAGACAACACCAAAAGTGTCAACTGTACTAACCCAAGGTACTTTTAAAAACGTTTCTATATCTTTCACACTGTACCCTGTCTACTATAAATTCTGGGCTCTTCCAGAACACCAACTCATTTTTGAGACAGAGTTTCTCTGTGTAGTCCTGGCTGTCCTGAAACTCAATCTGTACATCAGGCTGGCTTCAAACTCACAGAGATCCTCCTGTCTCTGCCTCCCAAGTGCTGGGATTAAAACCGTGCGCCATCACCGCCCAGCAAGAACACCAATTCTTAAAAATTAAAGTCTGTGGCAGCTTTCTTCCACCAATATAAATTAATAAAAATTTTCTGAGCCCTTGATATGTGCCAGGGTCTGGATTGGCTACAAGGACGAAAAAGACATCAGAACTTTAGGGCTAAGGGTTCACAGATGTCTATCAAGACTTCTGTGATCACAAATGGTTGAATGTCTGGGGAAGGAGGGATTTCACTACATAAGGCTTTGTTTTGAAGACCAGTGGAGGTTATTCACAGAAGGGCAGGATGATGTCAGGGAGTGACGGGTGGCAGGCTGGATCTGAGGAGCAACATGGTAGTGTGAAGAGGTGCACGATGGCCTGAGGGAGGTGGGGGGGGGTGTGGCAGCAAGGAGGAAGGTGCAGGATTCTACAGACCATGTCAGCTGTCGCGAGTTCAGGCTTGGTTGGTTGGAAGTTCCGACAGCAGCCTGAAGATTGATGGAGTGTTTCACAGAAGGTGGGAATTGTGAAGTAAATTCATGAGAGATTCAAACTAGAGATACTTGGGCATCATCCACGTGGGGAAGACACCTGAGTGTTCAGTGCAGGCAAAGATAAACTGTGAACTGCTGGCAGATGTAGCTCAGATGTTGAACACTTGAATAGCCACCACAAGGTCCTAAGTTCAATCGGTGTGTGTGTGGGGGGGGGGGGGCGGAGATAAACTATGAAGGAGAGCCAGAATTTGAGAGGATGGCTCTACTCAAAGAGGCCAGACAGTAGGAAAGCAGATTAAAAAGCAAGACCTAGAAACTTGAAATACCAGAGCCCGCAGAGTACAGGAGACAGGATGCTGTGCCCAACACACGCTCTATAGAAGCCCGGGGAGAGGCGAGAGGCCCAGGTAACCGAAGCTCTTGTGATTTAATGGGCAGCTATTCCCCCTGAAAGGGCAGGCTGCAAGGGGCTGATGGGAGAATGGCAAAGAGGTAACAGGGATAAGTGGACATCCATACACTGTTTTTAGAAGCACTTCTGTTAAGAGGAGAAGGAGGATGAGAAGGAGGAGCGGGGAGTTACAGTCTCAAGAGAAATGAATTTTTCATAAGAATTATTCTGTGAGCCAATATCTGCCCAATAGCTAAGGAAAAGATGTCAGAAGCAAAAATGGAGTCAAACTAGAGGAGGGAACTGGGACAATGAGAAGAATCATAAAGGAGGTCCAAGAGGTTGGCTTAAGAAAAGTGGAGTAGGCTTGGGTACAAAGCAGGACATGTTTCTCAAAGGCAGAGGGCAAGATAAAATAATGGCTGATGATTTACAGGCAACCCAAGAGTTCTTCCTGGATGGTCAGGTCTCTAACTGCAGCGAGAGAAAGCTGGGCATTAGGAAGTAGGAGTGAGTAAAGCTGAATTTGGGGTGAAATGGGTGCTCTGGAGACAGAGACGGAGGAATGAAAGAACCAACAGAGTGTGATGGAAAAGCCAACTAAGGGTCATCCAGAACCAGTCAGAGCCAGCTGGGGACTGTCAGGTTTAACTCCAATTGCTCCTTCAACCCCAGTCCAGGAAGTGATGTGATGGAAACCAAAGGGAACAAAAGTCTGAGGGGCTTGTAAAAACACAAGCAACCTATGTGGCCAAAAAAATGCAGCCAGACTCAGCAGATCGGGGATTGGGGAAGATGGATCTGCCTGTAAAGATGGTTATGTTAGTTGGTAGCTGACTTAGAGTAGAATCATACAGACGGTCAAGGAGGCTTGGGGCGTTTTATAACCCCAAGCTCTGGAAGTTGGCATAGTTGGTGCAACAATTAATCAATACTTGCTGATTTTCAGGAATCTGTAAATTTTACCTTTATAGTTAAAACAAAACAAAAGAGTATAAACGGGCCTTAAAATCATCAGAGGGGAACGGCACCACGCTGGCTGTGGTCTCAGCTACCCAGGACTTGGAAGCAGGGGGATCAGGAGTCCAGCCCTTCCACCAAGCCCTTCTCCCCCACCTAAAACTAACTTAAAATAATTTCTCCTCGAGTCCTATTTTCAATTTCACTCTCTTCCGTATCAACTCTTGTTCGCAGGCCTTCAGGAGGCTGCTTTCCTCTTTTTCTTGTTAAAACAAAATTCTCTCAATTTGTAACTAGCAAATTGCTCGGTTTTTATTAAACATCTTTCTTCCTCACAATAATATAATACTCTAAGACAGCTAAGAATAATCTGTCTGGTTTCCTATATGGAGCTGATGCTCGTATTTCTTAGTATTAGTGCTAATGTCTAGTAAACACCCCTCCATTGTTGTTCAGCGTTTACAACAGCTGTGTGGGCCCCATCTGGGAAGCCAACGCCTGTGTCTTTCCCACTGGTGATAACTTGGAACCATTTCCTTTTATTTCAAGGGCATCTGCAATGTCCCAAGAAAATGAGATGCTTTTTGCTAGTTTTCAACTATTGTAGTTTTCCTCCATGGGCCCAGAAAGACACAAAAGGCTTCATTTTAAGTCATTCTCTAACCTTTTTCTACAAAGAAGTGCAAGGTTTTCAGAATACCTCTTAGTATCAGTCCTCATCGGTATTAGCAGAAATCTCCACAAATGTTACCTCGTCGCACTACGGTATTTCATATGGTTTTTCTGAAATTTTATCGAATGTGTTTCTGGAATTGGAAATGAGTTAGTTTTTAATACTAACTAGGATATCGGCACCTGCTATTTGTGTCTTCCCTGTTCATTATCCTTGGTCTAGAAAATCCATTCTTCTTCTTGGAGCATCACTGCTGCCCTCTTCTGGTGGAACACAGCAGCACAGATACACTTGAACTTCCTGCTTATTTTACTTATTAATGAAAGCAAATGGGGCACTCTGACGAGCAAAGCAAATGGCTCACGTGATTTACAAAACAGGTGATGGCCCAGAGGAAAATTCACGGGGCATTAGAATAGATATGTGTACTGTTAACCTGGTCAATAACCTTTTTGAGCTTCATGTTTGTGACAATGCATCAATCTGTCCAAATTTCATCTCGGAAAACAACTTACTCATCAGTGGTCTCAAAAATCTATAAAGCTTCAGTGTGGTTTGCTACCAGATCTGTGGACAGCATCTCAAGGCATGTTTAAACTACTTGGGTGTATGTTGGGTGTGTGTGTGTCGGGGGGGGGGGCGGTTCTATTAAATGAATATTTTAGAATGGCTGAGCATAAACACCAACAAGGCAAAGAGCCTTACATATTGATCAAATGCTCCAGAGACCCTCCACGGGCTGAAACTCCAGAGTGCTTCTGACCACATACTGTTCCAAGGCCTTTGTTTCTGTTATCTTCCCTCTCCTTGGCCTTAACACATCTGACAGCTGATGAAGTCGGCCAACTGTGCCTCATAAACGTGGTTTTCATGTCTCCTGTGCTGGACTCTGTGCTTCTCCAGTTTGGACCATGAACTTCCATACTGGTCTTCCTGCCCATCTCTCCCAGCTCTTATAGCACATTCTTTACACACTGTCAGGTAACTAACTTCTTGAAAAGAAGAAACTGTTGCTTTGTTACTTAAAAGCAGCTTGTGCTGCCTGGAGAATGAATTCCAAACTCCTCAACTCCAATCTGCTGGTTTAGCATGACCTGCCATTTATGTAGCTTCTGCCATATTGAACTGGATGTATTACCCTGGAAATGTATCCTTGATGTTTGTTTTCTATTCTATTATCACTACTACTACTAGTAGTAGTAGTAGTAGCAGTATAACTAAATGGGCTTTCACATGATATTTCTTACATGTATAGCACTGTACCTTGCTCATAGTCACTCTACCCCCTTATCCATTTGCTTTCTACACTTTGTTCCCAACTCTGCTACAGGGTTCGATGCCACCTTCTACCAGAAGTCAATCATCTAACTGCCTCCCAGTAGACAGCGCTTCCTGTCTACTGGGATAGCAGCATCTCACGGGTTCTCTATTGTATCCCGTGTCTGACACTGTGACCAGCATTGAAGAAGTTCAATGTAGGGTGGTGAGTAGATAAATGGATGGATTCTCTTCTCTCCGTCTTAATCAGCTTTTCTCTAAATCTTGTCATGGCCTCTAATGGAGGAGATTTTATTGCTCAGCATATGTGCGTTCACTTTACAGATAATTGTCTTCTAAGTGCATAGAGAAACCCTGAGTCATGAAAGGCTATGAGGCTGACAGCAGACGACCTTGAACTTGTCTCTGAGTCTTATCACAAATCACTGTGCAACCTTCAGTGACATAGTCAGGCTTTCTGAAATGACCTTTAGTTTCATCCATCTCTATTATTTTTTTAATTTAATCATTTATTTGTTGGCACTGAAGGTTGAATCTTAGCATCATGCTCTGCTACTAAAGCTACACTCCCAAACCTAGCTTCATCAGTGTCTAAACGAGGCTAACACTATTCCTCCATAGACTGACACAGAGATTAAATGTGAGAGAGAAAATTCATGACACATTTAGACTTGAATGAAATTGTCGGTGAGGTAAGGTCATCTGTGGCTTGTCCTATTTCTCTGATCTCTCAGTTTTTCACCCCAATATCTGGCTCCGAGTTTTATTAATAAGACCATTTATCAACTTGTCTTACATCTGGTGCCCAACGTGGGGCATGAACCCACGACTCTGAGATTAAGAGTTTCATGCTGTACTGACTGAGCTAATCCCAGAACTAACCATGAAGGTCTGGAGGTCTGTACAGACAGACAGAAAGTGACAGATCTGGGCAGAAAGAGGAAGTGATGTAGCTGGGCAGAGAGAGCAAATGAGAGAACAGAACAGAAAAGCATATAGGCGTGGGTATACAGGAAGTAGGTCTCTTTGGAGACTGAGGTGTCGGTGAGGTGAGGTTGGCTGTGGCTTGTCCTACTCCTTTGATTTCTCAGTTTTTCACCCCAATATCTGACTCTGGATTTTTATTAATAAGACCATTTGGCTATTCATCTTATATTAAATTATAATATTACTTAGTATTTACTTCCTCCAAAAGCAAAGATTCTTTGTAATCCATGTTCTCCTGGTTTAAAAAAAAAAAAAAAAACCTCAGTAAATATTTGTTGAGTAAGTAAATAAATCCTAGAATTGTAGTTACTCAAACTTAATAGGTCAATACTTTCATAAGACTCTTTCATCATTTCCTACTTCATATAAATGCTGTATTCTAAAGCTGACCTCATCAGCCAGATTTTTCTCATGTAGTATCTAAAATATACAAAGCATGTGATTTGAGAAAAAAAATATTTACACATATTTCATTGTACTTTTATTTGTGCACTACCCTGTACTTAACCACTGAAAAGTATGTTTCTCTGTTGTTGTTTTAATGGCATAAATACATAGTAAGTAACCAAAATAAATACAAATTTGTTCATACAGGGTGGCAGCAGCTATTTTTGTTTAAAATGAATGAAAGGGGATGAACTAGGAACAAAGTATAATGATACATGTGTGTGAAAATGGCATAGCAAGACCCATTACTTTGCATGTTAACTTAATAAAACATTAAAAAGTATTGAAGACTGAAAGGACCACGCAGACGCCATAACAGGCTGCTTAGTCTTCTCTCAGAGATCAGGCCTCAATTTCAGTTTCCTGAGACTTAAGCAAGCAGTTTCTGGGAGGGCCGTGAACAAAAGTCATAGTCCTTGCAGTAGCTCCCTTTCTGCACATAATCTGACCACTCAAGGTTCAGCCAGTTGTTTACTGTCTGGGACCCCTCACCAACTTAGGCTACATGCATAAATCAAGGACAGAGCCTGGGACACTAAGTCAGCCCCCACAGTCAGTATGTGCTAGGCCAGCCAGACTCCATGGCAGCTCAAGAACAGAGGCTAGGACTTGTCCAGGCCTGCCCAAAAATGATAACTATAACCACAACCAGTAAATTCAAAGGTTACACACCCTCATCCAATCATATGACAAAAAACGCTTGTACCACCCTGCTTGCGGTTTTTCCCTTTAAAACCCCTCAGTCTGAGAGCTCAGGGCCGTCCTCCTCCACCCACTGTGTCAGAGTGTTGGACACGGACCAAGCCTGGGCTCGCTTGTTATCAATAAACCCCTGTGTGTTTTGCATTAGATATCGGCTCTGTGGTGGTCTTGCTCCAGGTGGGGACGGGGGACATGGGGTGTGTGTGTGTGTGTCTCACAACAAAGACCACCAGTAATTTTTTTTGAATTTAAAAAATCCAGCAAAACACTCATATAAAAAGTGAAGTATCCCTGAATGAACAGCTAAAATAATCTTTTAAAAGAAGAATAAAGACAGAAGACTTTTTAAAACGTGTTACAGAGGCTGGCCAGATGGCCAAGGGGTTAAGAGCACTGGCTGCCCTTCCCAGATGTCCTGGTTCAATCCCTAGCATCAACATGGCTGCTCACAACAGCCTGTAACTCTAGTTCCAGAGGAATTTTTTTTCTGGCCTCCTGGGGCACATGCATGCAATTGGTGCACAGTCATACACATAGGCAAATCATTTGTACACATAAAATAATAAAATAAATAAATAAAACTTACCACAAAGCTATAGCAATCAAAAATCATAATATACATCTGTTCAGACCAATGAGAGACTGCAGAACAGACCACCCTACTTGTGGTTAAATGATTTCAGCAAGACTGATGTAAGCCTTCTGTGAGAAAAGTACAATTTTTTTTCTGTAAATGATGCTGAAAAAACTGAATGTACACACACACACACACACACACACACACACACACACACACACAAAGTTAGACCTTTATGCAAAAAATTACCTCAAAATGACTCAAAGGTTCAAATGTAAGACCTAAAATTGTAAAACTCTTAGAAGAAAACACAGAAGTTGAGCTTCATGACCTTGGTCTTGGAAACAATTGCATCAAAATCACAAGCAATCAAATAAGAAGATAAATTCAAAATTAAAACCGTCTGTATACCAAAAGATACTATCAGCAGAATGGAGACTTGAAAAATGGGAAAGTTGTTTATAAATCATATCCCTCCTGAGGAGTTAATATCCATAATACATGAAGAGCATCTATTATTTGATAACACACAAGAAACAACCTAATTTAAAAATACTGGGCAAGTCTTTAAATAGACATGGAAGATACATAAATGACCAACAAGAACACAAAAAGATCCTCATTGTCATTAACCATCACAGGAATCCAAACCCAAACCACAATGAGATGTCATCTCACATCCATTAGGATATTCCCCATGAGGAGAAAGTCATAAGTGTTGAGGAAGGTGCAGAGAAGTTAGAACCCTTGTATTCCTTAAGAAAATTTAAAAAAAAAATTGCCATCTGATCTAACCACCCCAATTCTGAATATACACCCCCAAAGAACTGAAAACAGTGTCTCAGAGAGAGACCTTCATAATCATGTGCACATCAACAGTATTTGCAATAGGCAAACTGTGGAAGCAACGTACGTATCCACTGATCATCAATAGATGGACAGATGTTGTGTGTGCATGTGTGGAGTGAGCACGAGAAGGAAGCACACCTGCTACCGCATGGATGACCTTAGATGGCTCATAGGGAGTGAAACACACAAACCACATTGGACAAAAGCTGCTTAAGTCCACTTCTCTGAGGTACTCTGAAGAGTCAGGTTCCTTGAGAAGTAGGACCGTGATGGCTGGGGCTCAGGCGAGGGAAAATGAGAGGTTAGCATAAGTGGGAATAGAGCTGCAGCTATAAGGACTTCTGTGAGATAATGTATTATTTAATGACATCAAACTGTGCACCTAGAGTGGTCAAGATGACACGTGGTATGCTATGTGGATCTCATGTGGGTTTCTCTGTGTAGCCCTGGCTGTCCTGGAACTCACTATGTAGACCAGGCTGGCGTCGAACTCACAGAGATCCTCCTGCCCATGCCTTTCAAGTGTTGGGATTAAAGGCATATTCCACCACATCTGCCCTATAACTACATATTTTAAACACCATGAGTTTGCCGAGAACTTCTGATTCCCATCTCCAGCCCAAACCTCTCTCTTGAACTTCAGAGGTATGTTTCCCTGGATATTTATTTTATCTACATATGAGTATGTTGTCTGCATATTTGTATGTCTATCACAATGTGTACAGTTCCCTGGAACAGATGGCTATGAGCCACCACGTGGGTACTGGGAACTGAACTCGGGTCCCCCAGAAGAGCAGCCAATACTCCTAACTGCTGAGCCATTTCTCCAGTCACAAGCATGGCATTCTTAACATGTTCACTTGCAGCTCGGCCAGTGACCCCATGCTTCCTGCTTATGACTGCTCCTGCTCTCAGAAGTAGATGCAAGGATCTGAAGGCGCATGCCCTGTGGAAAGAACTCAGAGGGGCCTCCTAGATGCTCTGCATCACATGCAACTTCAGGAATGTGCAGTTCCCTTCCGGGAAGGCTATTTCTTATCTACTGTTACTGGGGAATAGCTGTGTTGAGACACTGGGGAACTTCTGCAGTGTGTTGCGTAATAGTTAAGCTTCTCCCCGCTCTCGTCTTTAGCTCTGACTTCTGTTTTCACAGACTGTAGCTGCCTGGCAAGAGAACACACTGAATGCTCCCAGATTTCTGAGAGAGGCTAAGTCATAAAAGTCTTGAAAAGTCGTAATTATCTTTGTTGGTTTTTTTTTTTTTTAAAAAAAAAAAACTATAGACTTCTCCTTTAATCCCAGCACTCGGGAGGCAGAGGCAGGTGGATCTCTGTGAGTTCGAGGCCAGCCTGGGCTACCAAGTGAGTCCCAGGAAAGGCGCAAAGCTACACAGAGAAACCCTGTCTCGAAAAATAAAAATAAAAAAAATAAAAATAAAAATAAAATAAACTATAGACTTTTAAAAGCATTGTATTCTTGGGCTGGAGAGATGGCTCAGTGGTTAGGAGCACTTGCTGCTCCTGCAGAGGACTTATGTTCAGTTCCCAACACCCACATGACAACTTATAACCATCTATAACTCCAGCCGCAGGGGATCCAATGTCCTTTTCTGGTGTCCTCCAGTACCAGGCATGCATGTGGAGCACATACGAATGTGTAGGCAAACATTCATACACATCGCAATAAAATAAATAAATCTTTAAAAAATTAAAAAGATTGTATTTTTATGAACACGAAAAGTGATATCACAGAAAGTTTGGCATTAAAAAAAAAAAAAAAAAACAATTAGCCGGGCAGTGGTGGCGCACGCCTTTAATCCCAGCACTCGGGAGGCAGAGCCAGGCAGATCTCTGTGAGTTCGAAGCCAGCCTGGGCTACAGAGTGAGTTCCAGGAAAGGCTCCAAAGCTACACAGAGAAACCCTGTCTCTAAAAACAACAACAAAACAAACAAACAAAAAGAAAAAAAAACACACCAATTAATTATGGTTCCACCAAGAAATAAAACTCACAAATATTTTATATCCTCATTTCTCTGCATAGCTATAGGAATTATAATAAGGTTTTATAAAATATAAGCCTTTAAAGTTTGATGTGGTCCTCCTTGATTGAGGTTAGCCAAGCAGTCTGACTTTGGCCTCTCAGTTAAAATGTGTAGCTGTACTGGGAAATGATTCTTGGCTTTTGATTGTTGCTTCCTCTCATTTGTACCCTAACTAACTCAGCGATCAATTTGGCACGTACCAACTTCTATTTTTCTTTCAGATTTTCTTTGAAACTTGTCACCCCCCACACACACTCTTCTTGGCCCTCGTCTCCAAACACAAACAGGGTGACTGAACAGCCAACCATCACCGACACTCGTCAGCCTTTATCAAAACCTTTCCCTGGGAACAGACCCTTTACATCCTAATATAGTGCCCGCATGGCTGCTGTCGGTGGGATGGAAGTGAGTGGATAAGGCCAGGACCAATGGTCGAAGGGGAAAGAAGCTGTGGATTCTGGGAAATGTCTGGTCTGGAGAGAATGCCAGCTCTGTCAAAGCAGGTTCAGCCAACTGACAAAGTGGCGGCAGATGGCTGGACTTAGAGATTAAGTGTACAACATGAGGAAGAGGGATGGAGTGGTGCGAACAGCCAGTGAAGAGGAAGGTGTAGCAATCACTCCTAAGAAGAGTGTCTGACTCATAAAATTGCAGTGAGTATTGAACAAGATAAAGTGTGTACACACTATGGAGCAGAAAGTCTGACCCACAGGACACATTCAACAAATCTTTCTCAATGCCTTCTACTTCCAATGATCACAACAACCTTCTCATCGACAGTCTGATTTTTTTCTATCCAAATTAAACAGTTAACTGTGTTCAAAAACATTCAATGGAAACTTCCAGAAACAAGCGGCACACAGTTTTAAGAACGATGTGTTGTTATGAGCAATGCAATGAAATCTGTGCTACTTTGTTCTGTTTGGGGACATTGAATCATTCCATTGACCAGTGGAGAGTGACAGAATAAGAAACATAAATTCATGGAAACTGTCTTCCATGGGTGCATGTATGGGTGTGCCCACAGGCATACACACACACACACACACACACACACACACACACACACATTAGTTGAACAATAGCAGTAGGGTGATGGTATTGGTTGTGATTGTTGTAATATTAACATTTATTTAACTAAGTCCTTCTGTAAAGTTGGCCAGAACCAGGATGTCTTATCAGATACAATAACAAATAACAGGCCAATACAGGAGGGTTTTGTATTTAGAGAGTGGGTATGAAAGAGTGAAATTGAGAGCTACGGTGTATCTTAGTGATTGCCAACTCCACAATCTGAATCCAGGAGTAAGTGGGGGTAGGGGTGAGGAAACCTGCTGGAGTAGAAAAACTCCATACACGAAGGAAATACTGTCTACCGAGACAATGGGAGAGAACTGTGGGAGAGCTTGGGGAAGTGAGGTTCACATTAGTACCTACGTCCTTCATGAAGTTAATATCTGCTTGGGCACAACACAATGAGAGTTCATTTTACTGAGTGGAAATAGATTGAGAGAGGTGTTCTCAGAAGGCTGAAAGTGTGAGGTGCCCAGTCTCATCTGCAATCAGAGGCTGTCACCATATAGCACAGAGTGCGTGTGTCAAGGGTTTTTCTGGTGGCTGCTGAGAGGCCCTGCAAACTGTGCTCCCAACCCCATAGCCCTACATCCTCATGCTTGTCTCTCTTGACCACCAGAGAGGGAGAGGGGATAGAAAATCTGGGCACAGACGAGTTATTAAAGCCACCTGAAAACCACAGAAATAACCATCAAAACTGATTCATCAGCATTCACCCCTGGTATTTCATTCCTTGATTATTATTGGAGGACGTGAGTCATGGGAGAAAACTTCTGGGTCGTGGCATGGTTATCTTGGAAAAGGACGACCTGCAGTGTGGAAACCTTAAATATAGGCTATGTTAGCAGAACAACATGGGGTAGAAAAAGGAACTGGGCGAAAGCCCTAAAATGTTTTTATAGAAAAGAAGGACGGGGATGAACTGGCAGGATGTCCTTTCAATTTGACAGGTGTCGTATTGCCTATGAACCAGGTGGACACACCAGAGTAAACAGACGAACTGGGGTTAGGGAAGATCCTAAGCAGGGCTTCCTGGGACAGCCAAAGGCATACTCTGGGGTGCAAGAGACAGCGATTAAATATAGGTGCATCATTAACAGTCATAAATGAATGCATTCAGGGTATGGCAGTCTATAAGGACACAGCCTCTGGCTAGGATGCTATTGGCACACACACCAGGTGAAGTTTGTATTCTTCCCCTTTTCCCTCGTCTACAAATGAGTGCTAGTTAGACTTCAGTGCAAACTATAAAGGGTAGCTATGGAAACCACCAGCCACGAGAAAAGTCAGCTGCAAGTCAAAGGTTCCTAACTTGAGAATCTGAAATCCAAAAGGATCCAGAACTCAATAATTTTTTTTGAGCAGTGACGTAATATCACAAAATTCCATACCTGACCTCATGTGATAGGCCATAGCCAAAATGCAGGTGCAGTAAATATATAAATAAAAAATATAAAATTACCTTCATGCTATGAGTATATATAGAGGAAATATAAGTAGACTTTGTTACTTGGTTATCTTTGCCAAAATATCTTATTCTGCCTATGCAAATGTTTTGTCTTTAAATCCAAACTTCAGCTGGGTGGTGGTGATGCACACCTTTAATCCCAGCACTTGGGAGGCAGAGGCAGAGGGGTCTCTGAATTTGAGGCCAGCCTGGTCTACGGAGCAAGGTCTAGGACAGCTAGGGCTAAAAAAAAAAAAAAAAAAAAAAAAAAAAAAAAAAAAAAAAAAAAAAAAAAAAAAAAAACCTGTCTCAAAAAAAACAAAAAACAAACAAACAAAAAAGCCGAACTCCAAGTCCAAGTATTTCAGGTCAGGGACACTCAGTGTGTAGCAGTCTCAGCTGCCACTGCCGTTCACAGCCCACATGGAGGTCTGGGGACAACCTGTGAAGATTGTATCTGTCTGTCCATCATGCAGGTCCCAGGGACTGAACCCAGGTCATCAGTTTTGACAACAAGCACCTTTTCCCACAGAGCCACATCTCCCGAACCGATAGTTATACTTTTGATGCATGTTAAACTAAGACTGTAATCTAATGCTTCCATGGTAAGAGCTTGACAGGTGTGATCTAAAATCAGAAGCAGGGAAAGTGTGACTCGGGCACGCAGGGTGTACAGTACAATCACCAATGCTCTTGATCATTCAGTAACATTGAGAAGAAAGAAAGAACCGTGAAGACATGTGCAGACTTGGGCAGAAGCAACAAATACACTTAGGGAATTTTAAAAAATTTTTAGCTATGAGGTCTCAGCCAGGCAAAAGTCAATAATGTCTTTTTTAGGAGAATTAGAAGGACAACGTTTTTTTTTTTTGTTTTTTGTTTTTTTTTCATATGTCAAGAAGCAAGTATTAGGATGGAGATGCCATTATGTTGTCACATAAAATTCTCTCATCTGCTCCTTTGTGCTGGCATGCACTGTAAATCCTAACAACTTCAAAGGTTTTAATTTGTGACTTTCAAGATTAGAGTTCTACTTCCAATGTTAAAATTGTTTTGTTTGTTTGGTTTTTGTTTTTTTGTTTTTCGAGACAGGGTTTCTCTGTGTAGCTGTGCGCCTTTCCTGGATCTCACTCTGTAGCCCAGACTGGCCTCGAACTCACAGAGATCCGCCTGGCTCTGCCTCCCGAGTGCTGGGATTAAAGGCCTGCACCACCACCATCTGGCACCAATGTTAAAATTCTTAATGAAATGACTATTCTACCAGACACGCAAAGGAATTTAATTTTCATTCGTGCTTTCTTTTTTAACAAAATTCTTGCCCATACCCAGAATTCCTGTCACTTCTTCCCAAATGTGAAGAGGGATTTTCATACAGCTGTGTCCTGGCAAAATTACTGATTCCATCATACGAGCGGCAGTTTCTACCATGGCTTCCTTACGTGCTTCAAACCCAGTTTTAAATAAATAATCCCAACAATCCTCTAATGCCTTCATCCAACACTTATTTACTGAGCAACAAGGTTAGCTGTTCACTAGCAGGTCTGGCAAGTTTTGTGACAAAGTACATTGCTATTAATCCTTATATTTTTAACACCCCCCCACCTTCACACACACACACACACACACACACACACACACACACACACACCCGGCACAACAACTGAAACTTACTATTGTAGGGTAGGTAGTCCTATCTCCCTGTCCCTGCTCAGATAACGCTAACATTTCTAAGACCTCCATAGTTATTTAAATGCAGTCGAGACTAGGAAGTGGAACCGGCTGAGTCTCCCCCAGTCACCTCTAAGAAAAAACTGCCGCCTCCACCCTGCATCTGCACCCACATCTCCCGCAAGTTCTCAATGAAGGCTGGTACTCACTTTGATCCTAGAGAAGAAGGGAAACTTAAGACCAGCAATGCGACTCTGAAAATCCTTAATTCCGGTACAAGCTTCCTGGAAATACAGCGTTTCTCCTCAATGGTTTTGGTTTCAGGAAGTGGGAATCTGAAAGGAAAAGCCCTCGCCGCTTGCACAGAACCTGCTTGTGTAACTCCACCACGGGACACGCCCCTTTGGTGGCTGCTACCGGGAAAGGTATTCTGGGAGTGTTACCACGGCTGGCACCTTCTGCCAGAAAGAACTCCAGCCTCTTTCTCCAGTGCAAATAAACAAGCTGGTACATGTGCCTTTATGGCACCTAGTCCTCTGAGCTCTAACTCGGAGATAGATCCCAGAAATAAGACTGAGAGCTTGTCTTTTGATGACGTCAGAACAATGACATCAATCATGATATCTCATTGGTGATCTCTTCTTTCACTCTTGGATGACTCTATTCTGCCCTAGTCCAAATAAGGAGTTCTCTTCCAGCTTCACAGAAGGGCCGGGTGTGTTGATTTGTCCTTCAATGAAGCAAATGAAATTTGTGACTCAAGTTTTGACAAAAGCATGTCAAAAATACATGAGAAGACATTAAAATGTTTACCAAGTTCATTTTATTGAAAAAGATTAAGAGGTCAAAAATATTTTAACTTTCTAAAGCCTTTCTGTGCCTGCGTTGGTGAAGAAGTTTAGAGTGAATAAAGAATGGATTAATAGCAACCTGATAGGTTTGGGTAAAGCCTTTGGCACACAACGCCCAAAATGAGAAAATGAATGGCTCCACACCTTGGGAAACAAATGCTGTGGCCGGTTGGATAGATTCCAACTCTTCTACCCAACAAAGTGCAAGGAACGAATCAAATGGTCAAAAGTTAGGTTGACTAAAAACAAACTTATGATAGACAATAATTCTTCATATATGACTTTAGAAGTTGTTCAAGCAGCCAGGCAGTGCAGGTGCATACTTTTAATCCCAACACTCCAGATGCAGAATCCAGCAGATCTCTGTGAGTTCAACCTGTTCTACATGGTGAGTTCAAGGCCAGCGTGGTCCACATGGTGAGTTCCAGGACAGCCAGGGCTACATAATGAGACCCTGTCTTGAAAAACAAAAACTAACAAACAGAAAAGAAGTTGCTCAAGCCAAGTACATAGAATTGCTACAACAAAACCTTCTATTTATTTATTTATTTAGAGAGTTTCCTTTTTATGTATGCACTTTCATGGAATGTTGCTTTATTGTAGCTATATGTAATATGTATCTGTTAACTAATATTTAAATGCCATAAATCATATTGAAAATGCATTCTTAAATAGTACTCTATTATTTAATATTGATCAAATATGTAACCTTGTACTGTCATTTAAATCAATTACAAATTTAAAATACAGGTATTGTAAGTATTGTAAATATATGTCAGTCTTTAAATGTTTATTCAGTAGTGTCTGTAGCAAAGAAGAGAAATAATTTTGATATATACATGTTTTCATTGTATATGAATGATGAAAACTTAAAGATATATAGTTTTATATTACAAGAAAAGTCTGTGAGGGAAATGGCATGGAAATAGAAACTTAGAGAGATAAAAGAATAATATAAAATTTTCCAATCCTTGAAAACAGACTTCATGCCTTTATAGAGAGATGTTAAAGAGTCCCAAATCATTTGATATGTAATTTTGTTTGGCCCTTAAAAGAATTTGCACGGGCCTGGTGGCACACACCTTTAATCTCAGAGCTTGAGAGGCAGATGTGAGCGAATACCTGTGAGCTCAAGGCGAGCCTGATATCCTGATAAACAGAGGGAGTTTCAGGTCAATGAGAGCTACTTAGTGAGACCTTTTCTCAAGAACAGGGGGAGGGAGGAAGGGAAGAAGAATATAAAGAGTTTTGTTTAGGAAAACCACACAGAAATCTTTTGCAATTATTTAAAGTTATAATAAAAGATGAACATCAGCTTCAATATATGTTACTTTTTTTGTAGAACCCTGTTTGGGGACAGACAAGTAAAAAAAAAAAAGTTAAGAATTATTTGGGGAGAAGGAGTGAAATTTTAGTGCCTAAAAGAAGGCAGTGGACACCTGGAGAAGACAGACAGAAGAGAAGAAACCAGCGGTTGAGTCATTTATCTTCGTAGAGTTTGGACAAGAGCCACATCTGTCTCTGATAAGGATTCCTGGCAAAAGTCCCAGAGCCATAGAAACATGAGATGGGATGTTTTAGTTTTAATCACAGAAAGCTTTCCAGGACAACAGTTCCTAGCAGAAATGTAAAAGCTAACGCTTCACTTTCAGTAACTGTCTGCGGTGAATACTATAAAGGAAGCACATTATGATATACTTAGAAAAACTGGCTATCCTACCATACTCATTTAGGTTTTATAATTTTGGATATAAAATGCTGAAGCAAACTGATGTCGCTCATTCATTTGTATTACATGATGGAGGTGTCCGGTCTGTGCCAAGTGCTGCCTTGGAACTGTGGGAGCTGACAGTGCACACAAGCAATGCCCTCAAGGACCCATGATGGCAGGTGGGTAGAGGAGGAGGAGCCCAAGAATTAGCTGGGTATACGGACAGGGCTTAGCATACACAATGAGTGCTTTGTGCTTCATTATAATTAGTGTGCACTTCTGTCTTGAAAACACTGGCAGATCTTGGGAAAACCTTCAGATATATGATAATAAAAGAATAAATTTTAGAAAGAAAACTTTCAGTGGGAAGATTGGATTGTGAGATATGGTAGAATCAAGAACGACGAATTCCAAAGTTATTGTGATATTCTAGGCATAACTTATGGCCAGGCTCAATTAATCTTGATGATGGGGGAAATAAACAGGTTTGGGTGAGAAGACATGCAAACAACAGAAAATGACTTAGAAGTGATTTAAAAAGAACTGGAGTTAGAGATGAGCAGAGGACAGACTGCAGAAGAGAAAGACACTCAGTGATATAAATATGATATCAATATAAATTTGATACCTGTTCTTTCTCCTTCTCCAACTCTTTGTTCTGGGAATCAAATCCAGCGCTTGACACATATCTAACAAGCCACTAACACTGAACCAGATCATAAACCAGGATTTATGGGGGGAAAGAGGGATTTGATCTACAAAGAACTCTGGGAAAGAATGTCCAAAAACAGCAAAGGAGAAAAACCAAAATTATGTACCTTGAATTAGACAAAACCAGCAACATTATATGTAGTTCCCCTTCAAAAGTGGTTTGGTTGAGGCTTTTTTTTCTTTTCCTTTTTTAAAAAGTTTTTTTTTTTTTTTTCAAGACAAGGTTTCTCTGTGTAATATCCCTGCCTGTTCTGGATCTCACTCTGTAGACCAGGCTGGCCTCGAACTCACAGAGACCCACCTGCCTCTGCCTCCTGAGTGGTAGGATCAAAAGCATGCATCACCACTACCTGGCCAAGGATTTCAACAAGGTGACATTAGAGTCAATCAGAGTCATGCACTTGATATGCGCTATGAATGCCAGGCAGGCAGGAGAGGTGATGGCAGACATATGCCTGGAGAAGTAGTTGAGAGTTCTCTATCTGGATCTGCAGGCAGCAGAAAGAGAGAGACATTGGGACTGGCTTGGGCTTCTGAAACCCCAAAGCACACCCCCAGTTACATACTCCCTCCAACAAGGTCGAATGTGTTATGTGAACCCATGAGAGTCTGTTAAAGGATCTCAAGAATTTATTAAGGTATAAAATGGGGATAATATACTTACTGATACAGAACAAAGTAGACACTGATGCTTATCCAGCTGTTGTCCTCTGTTCTGCCCAGAAGCGATGGGAACCAACTGTCCTGATCTGTCTACCCAAGAGAGCCCACAACCCCTATTCCTCTGCTCTTAAGTGGTACATACACAGGTAAGACCACACCCTCGGACTTTCTACCTCAAAGACATTGGCTGAAAGGAATGAATTCTCACAAGATACAACTACTCCAACAAGGCCACACCTCCTTATCCTTCTCAAGTAGTGCCACTCCCTGATGACCAAGGACTCAAATATTCAAATGAACCCATGTGGGTCATTCCTGTTCAAAACACCACATTCCACTCACTAGTCCCCAGAGGCTTATAGCCATATCATAATGCAGAAATGCATTCAGTCCAACTTCAAAAGTCCCCAAGTCTATTATAATGGCCTCAACACTGTTTAAAAGTACTAAGTTCAAAGTCTCCTCTGAGACACAAGGCTAAAATAATAATAAGAAGAAAATAAAAATTAAAAAAACCTGTAACCCCCTGCATAATCAAAATAAAAAAGGAAACCACTTATTTCCAATATACAATGGACATACATTACCATTCCAAAAGCAGGGAAAAGGAACGTAATGAAGAAATACTGGACTAAAGCAAGACCAAAAACCAGCAGGGCGAACTCCAAACTCTGCATCTCTGTGTCTGATGTCAAAGTGATCTTTAGATCTCCAACTCTTTTCAACTTTTTGACTACCACATCCTTCTCTCTTTCGGGCTGATTCCAACTGGGTCTGCAGCTCTCTTTGGTGGATGTCTCACAGCTCTGGCATCCCCAACCTCTTGGAGTCTCCAACACTATCCAGGCTTCACCTTCACAGCTTCACACACATAATGGCCTCTCTGGGCTTCCATTCAGGGACACTCCAATACACACCTAGCCTCAGCGGCTTTCCTTAGCCACAGAGGGAGATTCCACAACCCCCTTCTTGTATTCTCCACTCTAAGAACAGAACCACCCTGTAGACGAATTTCTAAACAGTCTCATTAAATAAGAAACCCAGAGCCAAATACAGAGGTAATAGCCAAAGAGATCAGAGCAATAGCCATGACTAGCCTTAGCTTACCACCTCACTGTAGCTTCCACAGAGAGAGCTTCTTCCGTCTAACTCATGTTTTTATTGCCTTCCTGTTCTGCCTTCTCATTGGCTCTAAGCCCAGCCACATGACTTCCTCGTCACTGCCTGTCTATACTGACCCCCAGTTCTCTATGGTGGGTACTGGGATTAAAGGCTCATGTCACCATGCTTGGCTGTGTCCTTGAACACACAGAGACTCTGATCGGGATTAAGGGTGTGTGCTAGCATGGCTTGACTTCTGTTTTATGACTATTTGACCTCTGATCTTCAGGCAACTTTATTTATTAACATACAAATAAAATATCACATTTCAGCACAAATAAAATATCACCATACCACCCAGCTAAAGCTGCCAAGTAACTAAGTGTGGGAATTAGGATTTATGTGGAACCTGTATCATGGGGGATTGGCAGTGATAATGGGCAGGCCATTACAGAGAGACAACATCAGCTGAATAGGAGAGCCTTGACAAAATTTTCCTTAATTTTAAAACAGGAATAGAATTTGTGTATTTCAAATTGTTGAAGGATTGATAGAAATGAGATGGGTTGTGGGCATTTAATGTTATTTTCAAACTAAATGCTAAGTCACATTATTATGGGACACCCCTTCCTTTTGTATTAAGAACATATGATACTGCTCACTTTTGTTTTGGCTTAGTAAACAGTTCAAGTTTGGCTCTTGGAGTATCCACTTCCCCAAAGAGCTCAGCTCAGACTCAGTATACTTCCTACAAACCCTACATCACTCAATGCCTTTGGCTCTGCAAAGGCAGGCTAACTAAGTATAAAAGCCAGTGAGGCCTTCACTAATGTCTCAGCAAATGAGTTCAGCCCCTGATGTAAAGGATGCTGGCAGCCACAGGCATCTCTGAATGCAAGAAGCCTCGTTCCTTGAAGTCATCTTGAGAAAAAGATGAATTTGAGGGCTGGAGAGAGGGCTCAGCTGTTAAAGGCTAGACTCACAACTCCCCAAAAGATGAATTTGTTTCCATGACAACCACAACAAAGCAAAAGGAAAGTTTTCTTTCTCTTCAAAAAGGAAACCACAGAACTGGGCACAGTGGCTCACACCTGTAATCTTAGCACTGAGGAGGCTAGCAGGAACATCAGGAACTGGAGGCCACGCTGGGCTACATGGGGAGGCCTTTTTTTCCCCTTTAAGGAAACTGTAGAAGAAAACGTGGGGTAGAAGAGAAAGAAGAGGAGGAGGAAAAGAAGGTGGAGGAGGGAGGAGGAGGAGCAGGAGGAGGAGGGGGAGGGGGAGGAAGAACTAAAACATGAATTCCAACAGCCATGGTCTTAGTGGATTAAAAATACTTTCGAGACTCTCGTGCAACGTATTTTGATCTTATTCTTTCTGACCTCACCCCTCAGCAGATTTATAAGGGCAACACACACTGGGCTGTGCACTTCTCCAAGCTAACGTGACTGACTCTGCCTAAGATTTGACTTTGAATAAAAATGAAGCAAAATCTGGAGTAACCCTGTGAACTGATCTCATTTAAAAGCTATTTTTAATGGTCATACGGGAAGGGTCAGTGATAAGGCACAGTTAGAAAAGACTGTCTTATCTAGGAATGAGGGCGTTGAGATCACTGATTTTGTGCATGTCTTCCGGGGATCTCCAGAAGACTCAGCGAGCTGAAATTACAGGAAAAGTGGTCACATTTCTTTTTGGCTCTTGTCTGGGTCAAGGTTTTAGACTCATTTGCGACCTTCTATCACTTGTCAGGAAGTCTGGGAAACTGAGATTACTGGAATGACCACATTGTAACTATCTGGAAGGAGATAAGCAGAGGTCAGTAACCTCAGCCACAGCCAAGTATCCCTCAAGCCCCTGGGGAAGGAAACAGAAGCTCTGAGGTATACTCGCCTGCCTGATTCTTGTTGCCCACAAGTTCATTTTCACTTTTAAGATCCATTATTTTTAACCAGAGGGAAGCAAGATTCTAATGTCAAACTCCATGCTTATTTAAAAGTCCCATTCTGGATCAACCAAGTCAGTCAATTCAGGGAAGCTAAGAGAATGCTCTCTAGTACCCTGAATTTTCACCTGCATTTTTTCCTATCAGTGTTATTAATAGCTCCTATCTCTATATTAAGGACTTTGGGGTGATGGAATAGGCTCATAATGCCAGCACTCAAGAAGCTGAGGCAGGGGGATCTTGAGGTGGAAGCTAGCCTGAGCTATATGACAAAGCCTTGTCTAAAAATAAAACCAGTAACAACAAAAAGATTAGAGATCAGAAACGCAGATTTTTACATTAGTTTATTGTGTGAGTTTACGGGGTACAATCTTCCGCCTGCCTTGATATTGCTTAACTGGAAGAAAATACTGTGGTTGTCTCTCCAAGAAGAAATAATAAATGTTGATCATTAACAAACGAAATTACAGCCCTTACCGGAATCTGCTCACTTAAATGCAGACTTCCTTGCCCACCCTTGGTTTCGAAACTGAATTTGAAAAAAAAGCCCTCGGGGAGACTGCCAACAGAGCGGAAGCCACAAGAGTCCACATCATTCTTAGTGCCAGAGAAAAAGACTCACAAATAATGTACCTCCCCTGAAATTAAGAACAGAGTCCAGACAAATAAATGGCTTCCACAGGATGACTGTGAGAATTGGTATGCGCCCGGAGGACGGCTAGAACATCCTCCGCTACATCTTCAGTCGCTCAGTGTTCTCCCTCTCTTTCCCATCTCCTTTCCATCTCCACACCCGCCTTCTGTTTTTCCCACCCCAGCCTCCTTGAACTTTGGAAATCAAGAGTGTTCACGCTTCTATGAAGGACCCCCGCGAGGCTGCTCCCCCTCTCACCACCCAGGACTAGGTGTTGGGCGAAGGATGACCAGCCAGAAATGACAGGTGAGGAAGCTTCTGGACTGCTTGCGTGCGGGGTGGCAACATCCCGAGACAGGTTCCAGTCCTACTTGCTATGGCTGGACTCTTACCCACACCCCTCGCCTCGGGTTCAGCATCCTCAGAGCGTAACCACGGCCCCCTGAGGCCGGAGAGCAGGCACACATCCTCACTCCCTGCGAGTCCACCACCACCACCACCACCACCACCACCACCACCACCACCACCACCCCTCGGCGCACCCTTAACCAGGAAGGGACCCAGTTCCCTTCTGCAAAGCCTAGCTCCCTGGTCACGTGTCGTCTAGGGCAGCCTCTTGTTGGAGAAGGTGCGGTCGCCTGGGGTGCCTTGCTCCTCAAACCGGGTCAGGAGACCTCAGAAAGGCGTCAGGGGGCAGGGCTTCCTGTGGGAAAGGGCCGGGAGGACGCTGGTGGCCTCCTGGCTGCCTCTGCCGGCTTCCTGCCCGCCGAGGGCTCTGCCGAGGTCACCCGCGCCTGGCCGCTGTGGGCGCGCGCGTGGGAGGCTCCGCGGCGCGGGAGGATCGGCGGGGCGGGTTCGGCGAGCTCGCACGGCCGTGGCAGGGACGGTCCCCCCACGAAGCCGCGTCCTGCCACTTTCACCAGAGGCTCAGCAAGGCTCACGGACCCTCAGGTCCTCAGGTATCTGTTGGTCAGCAGTCTGGGGGTGAGGGTGAGAACTTCGCTTTCTTTTTTAAAAATCTCCTCCAAGAGGGCAGCTTTGTCCAAAAGTTTTCAGGGTGGTGTCATCATCTACCGCCCCTCCATGGTTTGGTTTACAAGCAGACGTGCCCTATATAATAACGAAAGTTAAAAAAATTATAGACAGCTCGATCCTAGCTTTATAAAATGTGTGGTCTTTATAAAGGGAGGAATCGAACGATCCTGGGGGCGCGCTGGTGTGTGTGTGTGTGTGTGTGTGTGTGTGTGTGTGTGTGTGTGTGTGTGTGTGTGTGTCTTTGTTCTCTCCTGTTCTTTGTAAACTTTTCATCTAGTCGGAAACCAGAAAAAAGAATGTCCTTTGTTTTTTTCTAGCTCTCGAGCCGACGTCCTGGTTCCCCGCCGCCGCCTTGCGCTGTCATTGAACTAGGGAGACTTTCCCGCCTACTCGAGGCTCCCCGGAGAGCCGGTCCCGGGTGCACCAGCTTCGTCCAGACCCACTTCCCAGCTGCAGCCGGGTCACAGGAAAACCTATCGTCGTCGTGGTCCGGGACTTTCCGAGGCTTTCGGGTCAGAAAGAACTTCCGGGTTCTGGGGGAGGCTCTGCAGGGGGTCCGCAGCCACGGAGGGGGATCGGGTGGGGGTTGGAGCTGGAGGGTGAACAGAGGGAGACGGAGAGTCACTGAAAGCGCTGAGCTCGTCCTTCGCTCTCCACTCCTGGTGCTTGCTCCCCCTCACTCCCTCTGCAAGACTGGGAACTTACGAGATTGCTTTGGACAGATGTCTTCAGAGCAGGGGGCCATAGCAACTAAGGGAGTTGGGCAAGAGGATCGTTTTGCCTTTTGTTTCTTCCAAGTTTCTCTTCCCCCTTCTTCTACCATCTCAGTTTCGGGTGTTTGTCAGTGAGAAAAGCTTGTGTTGAAAATAGAAACGTCCTTCTTGCAGTCATATTCTCTCTCCCAGAGACTAAGCTGGAGCAGAGGGCAGTGATGGTAAACGTTTTAGAGGGGACCCTTCCTTAGCTCACCATTCAGAGGAACGTCTGTTTACAGCCAGCGTTGTTTCAAACAAAACGAATTCTCAACACGTGAGGAACCTCAATGGCACGCGTGACCACCCTCCCAGGGGAGCCGTGCAAACTTCCTGTTAAACTGTTGGCACACCTGGTTCATTTTAGTAAAAACATCGCTCTGCATCTTCTCATCGGTGGTATTGGAAACCAATCAGCCGTCAGCGAAAGCAGAGCCGGGCAGCCCTTCACTGGTTCAGAGGACATAGGATAGGGGTCAGAGAGCAGCAGCTTGCTTGCTTGGCCTGTGTGTGTGTGTGTGCGTGTGTGTGTAGTTGGGATGTTGGAGCTGCTTTGTACTCATATCGTTCTTTTTCTCAGGAGAAGAGACAAGGCTCCAGATCTAGCGAGCTGTGGCCAGCCACCGGAAGGCTCTCAGGTGAGTGTGTGCCTCTTGGGATCCAGTCTGAGAAAGGTTAGCCCTGAGACTGGGGTGCAGGCCTGTGCCTTTGGCTCATGCTTGTTATCAGAACTTGTTATCATTCCACTTATCTCCTTACTGTTAGCAGAACTTGTTTTTCATTCCACTTATCTCCTTACTGTGTAACAGTTTCTTTGTGAACATATATGACCGTTTACCGGAGGTTAGTGTTTTACAGCTTTGTGATGACAGATAACAGTAATATACAGGGTAATAATGCACACATTACTAATGAAACTTGACTATCGGTAATTCTATTTCATTCCACAAAAAACTGATGACTTGTGGTTTTTGTAAAGAAAAAAATTGTTAAATGTTTGATTAGGTTTTAGTGTACGTGGTGTCAAATTCCAAAGGTGCGGGGTGTGAGGTGCCCCTGGCCCTTGGTTTCCCTTCCCTGAGACGAACGCTGCTACCACTGTATATATAGCCTGTTGACCTTCTGTGCTATTTGATCATTTAAAACTAAGAGTTCAAAAACTTTTTTGAGCCTCCTCCTCCTCCTCTTAAATTTGTTATTTTAATTGTTCATTTCTGTCTTTCTGCTGAATACGCAAGTGCTAAGGATTCAAGCTACCTTGTAGAGGGACCTTGTGCCTCTGGAAATTAACAAACAGATTAGTTTGTCCGTTGGCCTTTGTGACTTCCCTAACAACCTGCACAGCTGCCAGTGAATGGCAGGCCTGTGCTCATATTCTCACATGTAAGGATGATTGACATTTGCGGAAAGCGATGTTTTGGACCACATCCTCTTATGAGGCAGCGCCAGCAGCGCTTCCCTCCTTAACAGTGGTGTCTAGGTTGGTATCCTGCTGGTCTCAGCACACATACTTCTGAGCCCCCTTCTCTTGACTTCTACAGTTTGCCAAGCATAACGGTTAGTCCCAGAAGGGAGGCAGTTTATGGCGTGATAAGAGACAGTGCGTTAGAGTTCGGATCCTGGCTTTGACTCCTTGTTTTGTACCTGCACCCACTCTTTAAATTGCACAAAACTCCATCTCCCCCACCTGTAAAGGCAGTTCATAGGACTATTTTGAAGATAAGCCAAGATGGTCTAGGTGCAGGACACAGGCCTGTGAAAGGCCTGTCATAAGCAGAAGCCTTTAACTGTCAGCCTGTCATCATTTCATCTTCCTGAGACGGGTGAATGCGTCTGTCCTCTTAGGCTACCTTAGGGGCAGTAACAGCCTCGAGAATCTCAGGGAAGAAGAATGGATTTCTTGCTCATATGACACATGCCTTATGTGTCCGTCTTTGGTCCTTCTCTCTGGCACTCAGCCTGAACTACTTCTTTAGGGGGCTGTGATGTTGTGGCAGGGGCATGAAGGAAGGTGCAACTACACGGTGGTGGCTTTTAAAACATCTTGGTAGTGGCACACACCTTTAATCCCAGCACTCAGGAGGCAGAAGCAGGGGTATGAGTTCGAAGCCAGCCTGTTCTACAAAGCGAGTTCCAGGACAGCCAGGGCCTCACAGAGAAACTTTGACTCTGGGGTGGGGGGTGGCGGGGGAGGGAGATCTGCTAGGAAGTAAGCTTCTGCATAGCTTCCACTCGGCGTGATGCGTGTTTCTGTTTGTGCTGATGTCGTTATCAGTCTAAAGCAGGGGAGCCTTCTCCAAAGGGCCCGCTGGGGAACAGGGGAGAGCGAGGTGCAGCAAACACTTGGCCTCTGTGTGTGCTGGAAGGAATCACAGTTGTGGACTCAGAGGTCCGTCAAACCCTAAGAATGAATTCACACCAAGACTACCATGGGCCCCAGGTGCCAGCTTTCCCCTTACAGTGAGCGTCCCAGGTCTGCCAGCCTGTTTGCAGCAGACACTTTTGGCAAATGGATGCACTCAAAAGAGAACTGCAAGCTCATGGGTTATGTAAAGCATCCAAAACAATATTTAGCTGTCACCAAAAACTGCATTTGGGAAAACACCAGTTTTTGTTTCTTTGGGTTTTTTGTTTGTTTGTTTGTTTTTTAGACGGTTTCTCTGTGTAGCTTTGCGCCTTTCCTGGGACTCACTTGGTAGCCCAGGCTGGCCTCGAATTCACAGAGATCCACCTGACTCTGCCTCCCGAGTGCTGGGATCAAAGGCGTGTGCCACCACCGCCTGTCGAAAATACCGTTTTTTTTGTTTGTTTGTTTTTTTGTTTTTTTTTTAACATAGTTCTTTTGTGACTGTGAAAGCCCAGGGATGGGCTGGAGTTGAAGCACTCCCTGGACAAAAATGAAGATGGTTTCTGCTTTTCTTTTTTTCAGAGTCTTTGCTTCTTATCAGAAAAGCTTGTGCGAGCGCGCGCACGCGCGCGCGCGCGCGTGTGTGTGTGTGTGTGTGTGTGTGTGTATGTGTATGCATGTGTGCGCACCCGAGTGTGTGTAAGATGTGTTGTGCACACAGGTATGTGCATGCATGCAGAAGCTACGGTCAGTGTTAGTCGTCAGGCATCGACTACCTTCTTTGAGACAAGGCCTCCCACTGGCCTACACTTCGCAAGGCAGGCAATGCTAGCTGGCCAGGGAGCTCCAGGGAGCTGCCTGTCACCGCTCCCTCTCTTACCAACACTGGGAATACAAGTAGGTGTGACATGCTCCTCAGTTTTTTATGTGAGTCCTGGAGATCTAGGCACACTCCTCACACTGGCAAAGGCAAGTGCTTTATCAACTCGGCCAGCTTCCAAGTCCATTGTTTTCTTTGATGTTTTTGACTTGCAGGTGTAATGCAGTTTTACTGTAGAAAACTTTTAAGCAAACAGGGAATATAGGTGGAAAGTGGATGTCACCCAAGATTCACAGCAATGAGTTCTTTTTATCAATGCATAAATTATTACATCATTGCATAACTCAGTGTAATTATTCTCATTCATGTTGTCTGCTTCTTGAATAATGAGACTTCATTATCATGATGAAGTATTTTGAAATGATATGGTGAAGCCGTTTAATCAGTTCCACCCATTGCATGTTAGCTACTTCTTGCTGGCTTCAGTTTCAATCATTGTTACATCCTTGGCCCAAGATTTTGAGGAGTCCTCTCACTGCTTTCCTTTTTTTAACTTACACAGGATCTCTTACCTTGCTAAGAAGTTGAGTATGCTGCAACAATGTCTAAGAGACAAGAATATGAAATTAAAATTAAAGATTAATTTCCAAGTTAATAAAAGACATATTGCTCAGCTGTCATTTATGGAGTAAATGAGCAAAGCTTGATTGTAGCAGCATGACTTTGTAAAACAGAGAAAAATGATGCCTTAAAAGTAGTCAGCACTGGGTATGATGGGAAGATTGGGAGGGGCTATGTACTGAGACCCTGTCTTAGTTACGATGTTTCTGTTGCTGTGATACAGCACCATGACCAAGGCTTTCTTTTAGAAGAAAGAGTTTATTTGGGGATTACAGTATCAGAGGGCTAGAGTCCATGGCCTTCATCATGAGAACCATGGCAGCTGGCAATCAGGCATGGTACAGCAACAGTAGCTGAGAACTCACATTGAAACACAAACGCCAGGCAGGAGGAATTAACTGCGAATGGTGTGAATTTTTGAAACCTCAAAGGCCATCATCTTCTATGCCTCCCCAACAAGGCACATCTCCTAATCAGTCCTAAACAATTCCACCAACCATGGACTAAATATTGAAATATATGAGTCTGTGGGGCCATTCTCTTTCAAACCACCACAGACCCACTTAAGAAAAACAACACAGGAAAAGGCTAAGATAAAAGGGTAGTGAAAATAGTTTTCAAACCAGCATAGTTTTGATTCCAACATCTAAGATAGATAGTAGTTTGATACTAACCGATTTTTGCTTTGTTATAAACAAAACCAGGGCAACTATAAATTTCACTTAATTATAAAGCCTCATCGATGGGGATGGAGAGACGGCTCAGTGGTTAAGATCACTGGCTGCTCTTTCAGAGGACCCAGGTTTAATTCCCAGTACCCAATGGCAGCTCACAGCTGTCTGTAACTCTAGCTCCAGGGACTCTGATACCCTCACACAGACATATGCAGGCAAAACACCAATGCACACAAAATATAAATAAATCAATTTAAAAAAACCTCATTGAGACTACTGCTTCAAAAGCCCTAAATCAGCATGAGCAGATAAAACCCAACCACACAGACAAGCGAGAGTCATTCAGAGGCCACAGTGAACCCTCAGCACACTTGGTGGAAAGAGTGGTGTGGCTATGACAAAAAGTCACCCATATGCATGGCGCGACCAAGCCCAGAACTAAATATAATGGTTTCTACTTGTAGGAGAGAAATCATTCTCTGTGGAAAAATATGTGCTTGCATGCATTTGTGTGTGTGTGTGTGTGTGTGTGTGTGTGTGTGTGTGTGTGTGCATGCATGAACACATATGTACATGCTCACATAATTATGCTTGTGTGGAGAACCTGTTTGTAAAGTTAAAGGCAACTTTTTAGTGGTTGGTTCTAAAACAGAAAACTAAAAGACTGAGATTGTGTGAGAGTCTGGTTTCTAAATGCTTTTTATTTTTTGAACTTTTAAGTCATTTTTATGTAGTTTTAAAATGTTAGGTTTTTTTTTAAACTGTAGTTCTGTAACAAAATAGCTTCAGAAAATTTTAACAAATGAATTTTCCTGTCCTGTTGTAAATATCCTGTAAATAACACCCCATCCCACCGGCATTGTGGTAGACCCGTGTACAGTGAGGTCTGGGTGGGGCACCTCAGGCCTTGGGCTCCAAGGATGCCAACAGTAGCTAGATGGAACTGCTGTGATTGATGACTGCTTTTCAAGACATTTACAAAAGAAACATGGACACAAAGGACTCCAGGACCAGTGAGGGCTGTGTATTGAGCACATGTGTATTAGCATGGTAGCCTCATGCCAAAAATGTAACGTCTAAACGATAGAACACAGGAATCATGCGAAGTATTTACTTTTTAATCATTAATCTACCAGAAATTTAAGATTTAATTTACCCTAAATTAATTTAATTATAATGATAATATCACTTATATAATATATAATATATTTATAATTTTAATGAAAAATTTTTTACCTTATTTTTTGTGTATATGGGTGTTTTTCTTATATGTACATATGTGCACCAGGTACATGCAGTGCCTAAGGAGGCCAGAAGAGGGTATTGCATTCCCTGGAACTGGAGTAGCAGGAGGTTGTGAGCCACCATATAGGTGCTGGGTGTCTCACCAGGCCCCTCTGGAAGAGCAACCAGTGCCCTTAGCAGCTGCTCCATCTCTCCAGCCCTTACCTCCCCCCCCCAGTTTCTTGTACTTTGCCTTTCCTCTCACTTTAGTCCAGCTGCCTCGAACTCACAAATCTCTGCTCTGCTCCGTCTGATTAAAGCGTACACACATGCTATAACTTTTTTATTTAAAAAAGGTTTCACAATTTATAGTAAGCACATAGAATTAATAGACTATAGGTCTTCTTTGTGTACAGATCGTTGGAGGATATTAAAATGCAAACCAATTGTTTTTGAGACAGCCTCATTAGGTAGCCCAGGCTGGGCTTGAACTCGTGATCTTTCTGCCTTAACGTCTCAGAAATTACAAGGGTGTGCCACCACGACACACCTGATTTTATTCTTAAAGTCCATCCATCATATTTCTAGGTGTGCCACTACTTAACAAAAAGGGAACTGAGGCTTCCCTCTGCTCCCCCGAATCATTGCACTGTTAGTAGTCACCTCATTATGAAGTGGTCAAAGCAGAAATGAAACAAATCAGGAGAAGAAGGGCTAGTATAGGAGTCGTCTGTGTGTTGTTTTCTTCGTTTAGAATCCCCTACCACGCTTTGAGCACACTCTTAGAGAGAGCAGTGTGGGCTGAACTAACCTGATGCTTTGACTGTTGCAGGCCAGGGGACATCATGTCCTCCTTTGAAGATGCTGACACAGAAGAGACAGTGACGTGTCTCCAGATGACTGTTTATCATCCCGGTCAGCTGCAGAGTGGAATATTTAAGTCAATAAGGTTTTGCAACAAAGAGAAATTTCCTTCTATTGAAGTGGTGAAGTTTGGACGGAATTCCAATGTCTGTCGGTATACTTTTCAGGACAAACAGGTTTCCCGAGTTCAGTTTGCTTTACAGCCCTTTAAACAGTTCAACAGCTCAGTTCTCTCATTTGAGATTAAAAACATGAGTAAGAAGACCAGTTTGCTGGTGGACAATCAGGAGCTCGGCTACCTCAATAAAATGGACCTGCCTTACAAGTGCATGCTCAGGTTTGGAGAGTATCAGTTCCTGTTGGAGAAGGAAGATGGAGAGTCAGTGGAATCTTTTGAGACTCAGTTTATCTTGTCTCCAAGACCACTCTTGCAAGAAAACAACTGGCCAACACAGAGTCCTGTACCTGAGGATTCGGGGTATTCATCCTACTTCACCCATAGGACTTCTCCTACAGAAATGGATGAAAATGAATTGTGAAGAGAGCCCACGCAGAGAAACATGAAGGATGGATGAGGACACATGGGGAGACCCTTGCGAGACGTCCTACTGCTTAAGAGTTTATGAGTGTAGTGTAGTACAGATATCTGCATGCTGACTTTGGATTTAGTAATAGCATTCGGAAGTCCATATATAGATTGTGTTTGTCATCCACTTAGTCAGCTGTCTGCATTCCGGATCTACAAAGAATTAAGTGTACGTCTGTAAGGGTTAGTGTATAAAACACACCTTCTGTGTAATGTTATTCTCGGTCCTTTTTCTGCTTGGTGACACTCCCATGCTTTGTTTTGGTAACAGCCAAGCTTGGTCACATCATTTCGTAGCAGCCTTTAGTTTTCAAGTTCAGAGCTCAGGCAGATTGTTCACTGGTGTCTGTGGCATGTTAATACTTGTAGAGCTGGAGTCCTGGAATGAGTTCTTGAGTCTCATCTGAGTCACTGTGGTTTCATTATGGAAAGACTTGAGAAATAACACCTTGATTTTCTTTCTATGGAATTATAATATTTATTCCTAGGATGGCAGTTTTGCTTTTCTGTATATAGGACCTACAATTAATATTTAAAGAACATGGAGATTAAAATTATTTTTTTACAAAATTGAAAATTGCCGGGCAGTGGTGGCACATGCCTTTAATCCCAGCACTCAGAAGGCAGAGGCAGGTGGATCTCTGTGAATTCAAGGCCAGCCTAGGCTACAGGACAGCCAGGGATACACAGAGAAGTACTGTCTCAAACAAAATAACACAAAACCACCAAAAAAAAAAACAACCAAAAAACAGAAACTGAAAATGAATTTTATGTATCTTACACAATTTAAAAATTGCAGAAATCAAAACTTTTAACAGCCTCTTTGCGTTTGATGACCTCAGAGCTCAGGCCACTAGCCTCTTCTCCGAGACTTCCTAAAGAAGGAAAACACTCATGCTCAGACTGCTCTATAGAAGTAACTATATGTGAATATTTATAATAAATGCTTTCATATTTCTAAACTTCCAGTTTCACAACTTTTAGAAGTTGTATTTATTTAAGAGATCCTCATTCAATTCCTTTTGGCTAGATGAAGATGAATGTTTGTGAATGTTATGTAAAAGAGAATGACAGACATCAAGTTAAGATAAATTCTAGCACTACCAGGAAGCAAGGCTCCCTGTGTAATTACCTTGGTAAATAAAATTCTGTGCTATAACAGATGAGGTGGGGGGAACTAACCATATGCATGTATATGTATGTACACATATATATGTACACACACACACACATATTTGTTTTTGAGACATCTCGCTTTGAAGCTCAGACTGGCCTTGAACTCATGATCCTCCTGCATCAGCCACCTGAATGCTGTGCTTACAGGTGTGCAACCCCCCACCCCCGTGCTTAGCTTAATGTAACTGTATTTCTGCAGCAACCCTTCAAAACTATTTCTAATAAACTTTTCAGGCTGGTGCCATGGGAATGTCATGCGCAGTATGTCTCTTGATGTAGATCGCCAGTCACTCCTCCACCGTGAAACAGGACCTCAGCTGCTGCCCCAGTCCCAGGCCTGTTGCTATGGAAACTGTTTCCTGTCTCTGCTAAGTGCCCAGATGACTGTTTCATTTCTTGGTTTTTCTGCTGACTTCTGTGTTAATATTCTGACCTGCCTCTTGGGGCCACCCTGTGATCTGACCTAGAAACCTATTCTTAAGGGAAAACCCCGCCCCTTCCTTCTCCCCCTTCCGCTTTCCTCCAACCCCTCGCCCATCTCTCCTCTGTCTCTGTCTCTGTCTCTGTCTCTCTGTGTCTGTCTTCCTCGCTCTGTCTTTCTGCCTCTTCATCTCTCTATTATAATAAACTCTCCATGTGGATGCAGCATCTGGGGTGTGTATCTCCCCACATGGCCTGCATCTCATCTCGTTGTATCTGCCCAACATGGCCCCCCTGCACATGCAGGATACTCTCGGGGAACCTCCCGCATACATCATCATAACATTGGCGATATCATAACAGATGGGGGAGCAGAGTTACCGGGGGACTTAGAAAACACCTTCAGATTGTGGGGGTATTGTGTTCCCCAAAATATTGTGTACTCTAATAAATTTATCTGGGGTCAGAGAACAGACAGCCACTAGATACAAAGGCTAGAAAATGGTAGCACTCACACCTTTAATCCTAGCATTCCAGAGATAGAAATCCCTCTGGATCTCTGTGAGTTCAAGGCCACATTGAAATAGCCAAGCATGGTGACACGCCTTTAATCCCAGAAAGCCAGCTTTAATCCAGGAGTGGTGGTAGAAAGGAGAAAGATATATAAGGCGTGAGGACCAGAAACTAGAAGGTTTTGGCTGGTTAAGCATGTGGCTGGTTAAGCTTCAGGCTTTTGAGCAGCAATTCAGCTGAGACCCATTCCAGATGAGGACTCAGAGCCTCCAGTCTGAGGAGACAAGACCAGCTGAGGATCCGGTGAGGTGAGATAGCTGTGGCTTGTCCTGTCTCTCTGATCTACCAGCATGACCCCAATAACCGGCCTCAGGTTTGATTTTATTAATAAGAACTTTTAAGATTCATGCTACATCTGGCGCCCAATGTTCGTGTTACGAATTCATGAAAAACCTGTTTGCCTGTGGCCTTGTGAGCCCCAGCTCAGGCCCAAGCTACACTCAGCCGGTGGTGGTGGCACACGCCGGTAGGATTTGCTGAAGGAGACAGAGGCAGGAGGATTCCGAGTTTGAGGCCGGCCTAGGAGGCTTGGGAGAAGCTTTGGCCTGGACTGAGCCACAAGCAGTGGTGGACCATGGAAGCAGTGGCTACTGCTCCACGTTGCCAGCTCCTTCTCATCATGTTGGTGACTGCGGTGATGCTGCTACCTGGAACAAAGGGTTTACTGCTGCTGGTTCAGAGAAGAATTGCCAGGACCATCGTGTTACAAGAAAGCATCGGCAAAGGTCAGTTTGGAAAAGTTTGGCAAGACAAATGGTGGGGAGAAATTGTTGTGAAGATTTTCTGTTCTAAGGAAGAATGTTCATGGTTCCGAGAGACAGACATTTATCAAAATGTGATTGCTCCAAACCACAGAGGAGGCACAAAAAAAAAAAAAAAAAAAAAAAAAAAAAAAAATCTGCATGGAACCATGACCACACCTAACAGCAACTTTGAAATCTTCAAAAGGACTATGAGGACTATGGTAAAGCTATTAAGCTGATTAACACCACAGAAAGATCTGCTTTGGACTACAAACTGCTCAGGACAATTTTGAGATGGCTGGCTGAGATGATACAGCCTGACAGACTACTCGAACAAGGACTTGAAACAAGCCCTGAACTTTCCTATTATGCAGAGACTGGACAAATGATACAGGACTTGATGATTAACCCCAAAGTTTTCTTTTCAAGATTCCCTAAAGATATCTTCACCCCTAGAAAGCAAAAAGAAAAAGAGAATATAGATATGAGATAGGTCATCGAATCTACTCTGAGAAAAAAGATAAAGAAATAATAGGATAAATAGGTAGATCATTGAATCTACACTGAAGAAAAAGGGAAGATATAAAAATGACAAAAGGGAGACTACTGAATCTATTATGAAAGAAAAAAGAGAAAATATGGATATGATAAGATAAAAAGGGAGATTATGGAATCTACTTTTAAAAAGGAACTACTTGTTTTAAATAAGATAAGTAATGAAAATTTTTTGGTCTGAGTTTATCAGATGTTACTGGACTGGACATTGTTAATATATATAATGGAGTTTTTTGTTTGGATCTGTCAAATGTTAATGGACTAGACGTTGTTAATGTAATCTTGACTGTATATTGCATATACTTATTGAAGATAGTTTTTCTTGTATTAGTTATAAGCTTTTTTAATTTTAGACAAAAAGAGAGGAGATGTGGGGGTATTGTGTTCCCCAAAATATTGTGTACTCTAATAAATTTATCTGGGGTCAGAGAACAGACAGCCACTAGATACAAAGGCTAGAAAATGGTAGCACTCACACCTTTAATCCTAGCATTCCAGAGATAGAAATCCCTCTGGATCTCTGTGAGTTCAAGGCCACATTGGAAATAGCCAAGCATGGTGACACGCCTTTAATCCAGAAAGCCAGCCTTTAATCCCAGGGAGTGGTGGTAGAAAGGAGAAAGATATATAAGGCGTGAGGACCAGAAACTAGAAGGTTTTGGCTGGTTAAGCTTGTGGCTGGTTAAGCTTCAGGCTTTTGAGCAGCAATTCAGCTGAGACCCATTCCAGATGAGGACTCAGAGGCCTCCAGTCTGAGGAGACAAGACCAGCTGAGGATCCGGTGAGGTGAGATAGCTGTGGCTTGTCCTGTCTCTCTGATCTACCAGCATGGACCCCAATAACCGGCCTCAGGTTTGATTTTATTAATAAGAACTTTTAAGATTCATGCTACATCAGATGGTCTCCATACTGTGGTGGGTGAAGGACGAAGTCTAATATATCACAACACTGTGGTAAACAAAGAGTGGCATACAGGTGTCCGGGTGTCTCCGTGCTGACTGCCAGAACCTGTGAGTGTGTCATGACAAAGCAGAAACAAATGAGTGCTGTGGGCAGAATTAAGGTTGCTCACTACCTGATCACAAATTAAAAGAGGTCAGCCTGGATTATCCCAGATCCAGTTAATAACAGGGTTTTTAAAAGCAGGGGAGTAAGACAAAAGACACAAGAATGATGGAGTGGGACAAGGACTTGGCCTGCTGGGAAGGGTTTTGCACTTGGAGGAAGGGGGCCATGAACCAAAGAATGCAGCAACATCTTGAAGCCAGAGAATGTGCAGAGAGGTCCACATGCTGAAAAAGGCAGAGAAACCTCAGCAAGAATTGAAATCCTGGTGACTCTTTAGTCATATACACTTGCCTTTGACTTCTGACCCATAGCATTTCAAGATGCTAGGTTTTTGTTGCAAATTACAGCAGCAAAGAGCAAACAGACCTAACTCCTTCCGATGTAAGGTTATGGTCTTAAATACTGTTCTATTGCTGTTAAGAGACACCACGATCAAGGCCACATATAAAAGGAAGCATTTAATAGGGGCTTGCTTACAGTTTCAGAGGGTGAGTCCATGACCATCATGGTGGGGAGTGTGGCAGCATGCAGGCAGGCATGGCGCTGGAGCAGCAGGTGAGAGTTTACATCATGATCCAAAGGTAGAAGGTGGAGAGAGGGAGACTGGGCCTGGCTTCGGCTTTAGAAACCTCAAATCCAGTGACATCACCTCCAACAAGGCAACACCTCCTAATCCTTCTGAAACAGTCCACTAAATAGGAACCAGACACTCAAATATAAGAGTCCATGGAGGCCATTCTCATTCAAACCACTGCTGGCATTTCTTGCCACTGTCATAATGGCCTTCATTCATGTTACCTAGCTTTAGGATTACACCTTCTTGTCTGATGCAGATTTGTGAACTAGACCACCTCGCTTGTTAGACGTGCTTACAGAGGAGGGGAGGGTGCAAGGGCAGAGAGTGGAAGCAAGGAGACCGGGAGATGAGTGGGATCATGATGTAGGATGTGAAGTCCAAAAAGAATCAATAAAAAGTATTTTTTTAAAAGTGCTTACAGTGTGAAGAGTCTCGCGGCAAAGGCTGCCTAGGAATGTAATAGGCGAGTATAATAGTGTTCTGATTACAAATAACCAGACCTCTTCTGAGCTATTCAAGGACAGAGGGGTGATTAAAGGGAAACGAAACGAGCTCCCAGAAAGAAAAGAAGGACGACTGCAGGCCTCTGCTAAGATTGCACCGCCCAACCTCATTCCTCTGTGGACAGTGGCCCCATTGCCCATGCACATGTCTGCCTGTGGCCACCAGGAACCCCCAAGATTTGCCTACATTAATCGCTCAGAGAACCTGACCTCCCTAATTCAGTTCTTGGAAGGGGTAAGCTTGAGTGAGATGTCCAAGCCTCCACCAATCAACTCTCTGAAGGTAACACAATCACGTTCTAAAACAGCTGCCCCATGTAGAAAGCGACCATGTAGAAAGAAAACACATTTTCTAACAACCACCACAACAAAATCACCACCGTTGAGTGGAAATGAGGACAAAAGGAAAGTGTTTGATGCACCAGACTGTGTAGCTCAGTCAAAACCTGCCACACAGGTCTTAAGGACTCTGCTTTTGTGAGCTGGTGTGAGGTTTTTAAAGGGGGATGTCAGCTGGTGGTAGTGTTAGAGCATTCTTTCTTGGATCTGTAGCTTCATGACATGGCCAAGCAATCCACCGGGGAAGTAAACTCATATAGTATATGACTTTTAATCTTTTTTTTTTTATTTTTAAGAATTGTGTGTATAAGTTTGCCTGTGTGTGGGTATGTGCTAGAATGACAAGCAGTTGTGAGTTGCCCACCGTGAGTGCTTGGAACCACACTTAAGTCCTCTGCAAAGGCAGAGATCAAGCCCCTCCTAACTGCTGAGTCATCTCTCCAGGCCCTGGAATAGGATTAGATTCTTTTTTATTGGATTTATTTATGAGGGTGAAGAGTTACACACATGAATAGGTGGAGGTCAAAGGATGAGTTTTGAGAGTCAGTATCTCCTTCCACATACGATTTTTACAACTACTTTCTAGAAAGTTCTATTTCTATACCCAGTACCTTTACTGACAAGCAGGAGCTGTCATATGAATAAAAGTATTTCAGTGGGTGTAGGATGGGGTGTGTATTAGAATTCCTAGCCACTCCCCCACCTACATGACCGTGAGTGTGCTGGCAAGATTCTTAGTCATCCCAGGGCCTGGTGTCCTATGTAATCCATTCGCTGCATGGTCATGTAATTTGCGCACAGCGTGATCACATAATCTATGTGCACGCACGTGTATGGCGTAGCTACATAAACCCATATGCACATGTGGGGGGGGGAACCTATAAAAGCAGTTCCACTTATTCCTCCCCCTTCTTCCTGCACCGTCGTTCCATAGGCCTATGCACAGCTTTCCTATTCCCTTCCCTTAAACTCTTATAGTGGGTTTTGTTGTACCTCATGGCTTCTCTTGCACAGCAAACAGTGCTGCCGAATGAATAACGTCACGTCACTTAACAGTGTGTTCACTGGAACTTTAAAAAATAATTTACATATGTAGATAATATCTATGCATTAAGACGACTGGCCACAAGCTCACGGTCAGGAGATACTGTTCATAGTTTGAGTAGCTGTTAGACCCGAGAATCGTGAGGAGGGAAGACCAACGCCACAAATGTCCGACTAAAGCAAGCTGTATTTTGGGGTGCACCCAGGACTGGCCAGCCGGCTGTCCCACCCTAAGTCAGGATTTGAGAGCGCAGCTCCTGCCAGACTCTTGAGGTCCTTTTTATAGGAGAGATAAGGTATTCTTCTCAGGGGCAAGAGAGCTGGCTGTTACACATTGTTAGGAAAATACAGCGAAAGGGAAGGAACAAGGGTCAGGATGCGCATCCTGTGAGTGGGGTGGCAAGTTCAGTGTAGCCTGAAAAACATTTACAGTTTACATCACATCTAAGAAACAGCAATTTTGTTTTGTTTTGTTTTTGGAGACAGGGTCTCTCTGTGTAGCCCTGGCTGTTCTGGAACTGGCTTTGTAGACCAGGCTGGCCTTGAACTCAGGCAGATTCACCTGCATTTGCCTCCTCTTTCCGACTGCCCGGTTGGAATTTATTCTTAATTACAAACAGAAACCTCAACTTGCAAGGACTTTCAGCAGGACAAACAGAAACTTATTCAACTACAAACAGAAACCTTAACCTGCCCAGCGCAAATAGGAACTTACTCCTCACTGTCTTAGCTGCAAAGGTGTATCGTTCCTGTTTTGGTCTCCTACTAACTTGCAAGGTATGGTGTGTCTGCTTTGGTCTGACATAGCATCTGCTTCTTTCTATGTTACCTAATGGCTCCTTGCTTGTTTTTCACTTGGTAGTCACGCGGTCCCTTGATTGTCACTTGTTAATGTAATAGGCGTGGTTACCACTTTGTGGGCTGTGACTGAGATGTCAGTCTCCATTGAAGGTGGCAACTAAGGAGAGAAATGGAAAGCATGGTTGGGATTGAGAGGATGGTTGCAGCCATCTTAGAGAAGGGTCAGACCCGGGGCATCAGACCCTGGAAAACCCACCAGATGCGCTGTCCCTCTACCCTAGGCCCTGGAAAACTCATCAAAGGATGCGCTGTCCCTCTACCCTAGGCCCTGGGAAACTCATCAGAGGATGCGCTGTCCCTCTACCCTAAGCCCTGGGAAATCCACCAGAGGATGTGCTGCCCCTAGGCCCACACAATTAAGAGCCACATAAGAAAAACAAAACAAAACAAAACAAAATAAAAAACGAGTTCCAGGCATTTCCTGCCATAACCTAAAGGATATGATAGATTATATACCATAGCTGTTGTGGATGACTGATTGATAAATAAAAGTGTTGATTGGTCAGTAGCCAGGCAGGAAGTATAAGCAGGACAAGGAGAGAGAATTCTGGGAAGTGGAAGGCTGAGGCAGAGAGCCGCCGCCGCCGCCGCCATAAAAAGCAAGATGTAAGGTACCAGTAAGCCACGAGCCACATGGCAACTTATAGACTAACAGATATGGGTTAATTTAAGATATAAGAACTAGATAGCAAGAAGCCTGAGCCATTAGGCCAAACAGTTTAAATGTAAGCGTCTGTGTGTTTATTTTATAAGTGGGCTGTGGGACTGCGGGACACACACACACACACACACACACACACACACACACACACACACACACGGCTTGGCAGGACCCAGAGAGAAACTCCAGCTACACACAGCTGTTAGAGGGAGCAAGCTTCCTGCAGATAAGAAATGGGATGTCTGATTGTCAGAGAAAATGGTTCTGCGATGACATGACCTGCTAGAGGATGTGGCTATTTCCTTGCAGCTGCAACTCTCCAATCAGTTCAAACCAAGCATCTCTAACCTGAAGTAAGCACCAATCCTGAGCTTGTGACTACATAGAATTGGAATTCCCCCGCATCCCCTACCCTAGCCATTATAAAAATCCTGCTTGATTTGTACTCAGGGTCTCTCCTGCTCAGCTGCTGCATCAGATGGATGGGTTTAAACTCGTCAATAAAAAGACTCTTTGCCTTTGCATTCGGATGGGTCTCTTGGTGGTCTTTGGGGGACTCTGGGTACAACAGGATTCCTGGAGCTTCTAGTTGGTCTGCGTTGCTCCGGAATCCAGTTCCTCATCCTTCGGCCATTCTCTGTCTATAGGGATCTATTTCTTTGCCTGAAGATCACTTGTTAAGTATTGGCTTTAGGGTCAGGAGCTACGGTGAACCGAATGGGAACAGTGGCTTCAGCTCTGTTGCTGGTTTCATTTTCTTCTTGATGGAAGGCCACCAAGGAACCAGAGGGAGTACTTGGCCTTGCCACCGGCACCAGGGAAGTCACTGCTCCAAAGTCCGAGTCACGGTAAAAACAGAAAACCTGTGAGGACAATTAGAAACTGTGACAATGGCCAAAGTCGTTTTTTGTTTGGTGACATCTGCTGCTCAAATCCCTTGACAGAGGAAGACATAAATAACATTTACCCCTCTTCCCGAAGTCCCAACCACAAGCCAGGTGTGGTCCCAATGGAGTTCATTCTGGGAGGCTGGGGAGCTTCTTAGGCTTACTGACAGGGGTGGGTGAGGGGTCATGGGCAGGAGGGTGGCTGGTCTCAAAGAAGCCACACGAGGAGGAAGGTGGATGATGACTCCTCTATGACCACGTAGATGGAGCCTCCTCCCCAGTCCTTCCTCATCCATGAAATCTAACTCTCCCCGAAGCCAAGTGCACTGAGGGCAGAATTATGTACAAGAGCTTTCGAAGAAGGGATGGCTATTTGAGTTAGGGTCCCAAGACCCTCTCCTCCGGGAAGGCAGTCACGAGTCAGCAAGGCCAGCTGTGATGATAGGTTGTAGGTGGGCACAGATGATCCGGAAAAAGACAGCAGTTTGGCTCAGAGGTGTGGACAGAAAAAACACAAATCTCAACTCAAAGGGATAAGAAATAGTTTTATTCTGGAGCCAAATACGAGTGACCATGGCCCAGAAACAGATTTAGGTTACATCACATTCCGTGCATTGACTTGGAAGCAGTTGCGTGAAGTTTTTATAGTAATAGAACAAAGGAAGTCATAAATCAAGGTGCTTTTCAAATGCATTGGTGTAACGCTTGAGTGGGTGGTTACGGCACCATGGAGAAATCTCTGCTGTAAGCCTGGGATGCGGTTTGATGACTCACAACCTTTTGGCTGGTGGGAAATTAAAGTGTTGTTAATAGACTCCCAAAGGTTTTATCTGTAATTGGGAGGTTAGGTTCTAACATAGAGGAGAGCCAGGAATGGCTATGTGGTGGGCTAAAAATAGCCCAAGATGAATTACAATTAGTCTCTGGGCTTACAACATTCTACAGTTATTGAGGTTCTCGCAGATACAGCTTCTGTCCAGGAATTCTCATCCACAGCAGACAGCCCTGTACAAAAGCAATCACTGGGTTATCTTAAAGCAAGTTTTAAATCCTCAGCTAAGTAAATAAAACAAAACAAACCCCAAACTTCCCAAGCACCCATAAACAATGCTGACCTAGCTTCTAGAGAAAGAAACATGATGTTTAATATGGGCTATTGTGAGGGCCAAAGTTACATTTTAGGTTTTAATTACTATGCCTAAGAGATCCATGAAACAAAAATGTCTCTGATCTGCAAGCCCCTTGCCCAAGGACAGATAGTTCCTGAAAGGCTGGAGGCTATTGTTTATGGGTGATAACAAGCCACATGATTTCACTCCCCTGATCAAGTTTGTTTGACTCATCTGCATTGATGTGCTTGATTACATACAGGCGGGAGGTTCACAGGATGGAGGTATGCTTGCCCCGAGTGGACCTGATGGGAAATGCAATGAGTTATGGGTTTTCTTTTTTAAGCCATTACAAACTGTGATTCTGGGGCTTTTTCCCCCAAGAACCAGGTACGGACCAGGCCAGAGCCCATCCACCTGGCCGGTATTTAATTAAAGATTGCCTCAAGTTTGGCTTTAAACTGTGGTCTTATTCTCCATTGGTGGGATTAACACTCTGAATCACAGTGCCAGTGTTTATCTTCATTTCCTGTGTATCCTGACACTTTTCTCTTTTCCTTTTGTGAAACTAAGGGTCAAGACAGTGTCCCCCACACAGGGCCTCTGTGAAGCCCAGCTGAGGCGTAGCACGCAGCCCTTCATCACAGTATCTTTGGAGGAGCACGAGCAACTGGTCCTTTAGTACCTAATGCTCTCTGAATTAAAACAGCTCTCACCTCCATGGAACCAAAAGGGGATATGAGACAGTTTATTCTTGAGTCAAATTTGAGTAACCGCCGGGCGGTGGTGGCGCACGCCTTTAATCCCAGCACTTGGGAGGCAGAGGCAGGCGGATCTCTGTGAGTTCAAGGCTAGCCTGGTCTCCAAAGCGAGTTGCAGGAAAGGCACAAAGCTACACAGAGAAACCCTGTCTCGAAAAACCAAAAAAAAAAAAATTTGAGTAACCACATCCCAGGATTGCCCCAGAGGATGTTTCATAAATGTGGTTACATGCTTTTTTTTTTTTTTTTTTTTTTTTTTTATTAATCAAAGAATACATTGGTGGGGCTAGTAGACAGGTGGGATATAGTCATATCTTTTAGACTGGTAAAACTATTCTGCTAAGAATACATTCTAAGGTTTTGATGGTCCTAAGACTGTTAGGTGGGACTGAAGGGTGGGCAATGGAGGCTTCGAAGGGACTACAAATAGGTCAAGAAAATTTAGCTCTGAGTCTGCAACATTCTAACTCTCCCCAATCATTAAGTTTCAATTGGCCAGTCAGCCTTGTAGAATCCTCAACACTGGGCGGCTTGTATTTCCCTGGAGAACTGATTTAGAAAGGGCGTTACTATGTCTAGGTGTCAGGGAAAGGGTTTCCTTCAAAGAAATTTGTAATTTTAACCAAATACCCATAATGATAATTTTCAAATTTCATCTCATTTCTTCTTTAATGTTTTCTAAGGATAGTAAGTATCATTTTGGTGAAGCTGTTCCTTTCACAGAGTTCCATTTTGCTCTCTACAATCAAAATACTAATAGGACATACTAAATAAATGGAGCTAGGAAAACATTGTGTTCAATGTATCTTAGTAGACGTCTGTTAATAAACTATGATTGGAATAACTGTATCTAAAGTAAAATGCAAAGTCTGTTCTCTGCTAGAAAATATTTATACAACTTCTGAAAAAGGCCATGATTTCAAATTCCATCATTTTAGAGGTAAACTGTAGACTCTTCAGTAGACCCCTCACACAATGCTTCATGCCCTCCAGCACTTCTCTGACAGAAAAACGCTGCAAAGAAAGTATCCATGCTGACTCTTCCCTTCATTTGTCTACCACACGTCATCCCATCAGTCTCGCTATTCCCTAAGCTCACTGGTCATCTTTTCAAACCATTTGATGCCAGGGACCGCACTCTCAAATTCTGTATCTGCATCAGATAGGCATCTTTTTACACCCCCATCCCCGCTAAGAAGCTGGACTTCTCTGCCTACACATCCCTGGAGGAACTCAGCTAATATGACTTAAAATAGCACCCATTTACTGTGATGGTTAATGTCAATTTGACAGGATCTAGAGTCATCTAGGAGACAGGCCTCGGGGTGCGTCTGTGAGGGATTATCTAGGAAGAGCCACCTTAACCATGAATGGTCCATTTGAGGGGATAGGGTCTTGGACTCCATAGAAAGGAGAAAGCTAGCTGAGACCCACATCATCATTCTCCGATTCCTGATTGTGGACACAGTGTGTCCATCTGCCCCAAATTTATGGTGCCAAGACTTCCCTGCTATGGACTGCATACCTGACCTGCTATAGACTGCATACCTGACTTGCTATGGACTGCACACTTGACCTTGAGCCAGAACAAACCCTCTGCCCCTTGTGTTGCTTTCTCTTAGGTAGAAACCAGACAATTCACATATCTACCAATAATCCTCAAACTTACAGCAGCACTTCTTCCTTGAGCGGCAGACATACACACCTTTTGACCCATCCTGTGGAAACATCTCATTTAACTTTCCCAACAAAACTTTTCATTTCTCCCACTTCACTAAACCTCTTCTTTCCATTGCTCTGATTAAGTCAAGTCAGAAGCAAGAGGTTATTGTCAGATAGGGCTGTAACTGCTAGGTTGGCTGTCAAAGATCCATGGATTTATCCAGAAGGGAGCAATGAACCCAGACACATTATTTCCACAAGCCAAACAAAGGGGCATGGAGTCATCATTCTCAGGGATGCTCTTAAGATGTCACTGAGCCAAGGAGGCCAAACCACAGGTGACATAAGCAGAACCAGAGTAGTCTATGTTCATGTTGTCGAGGAGCCAACTGTGAACGGGGGCCATCAAGTTTTGTGGATGTCTCTGTATCTGAAAGGTGACATCAGTTCTAGGCTTCACTGGAGTGACGGAGTTGGATGAGCACTGTCTCCTGGCAGAGAGGCAGATGATAAATGGCCTGACAGTTCCTCTAAGGACTGACTACTTTCCCTCATCCCAGGAGAGATCCCAAGGCTTTCGGCCAAGATCTGCATCAGTGTTGCATCCTTTCTGCCTGTGTGGACTGTACACATGGAGCAGATGATCTGATTCAGCCCTTGTTTTTATCCCCATGTTCAACCCAATGGGAAGCCCTCGTGATTCTCCCTCTAGAATCGGCTCTTACCCTCTATGGCCATTGTGAACGTAAGCCACACCCCAGCCCGCGGGGAGTGCTATATGTCTGTGCTTGCCCTTCTTGTGACCTATTCCCTATTTACCAACTTTCAGAAACCCAAATCTGATCCCTGTATATCAGGAACATTCTATCACACATCGAAAAGAGTTTTTCCTCTTTTGCTCTTAACAATGACCTGTAACGCTTCCATGAATCGGCCCCACTCTCCTACCATCTCCTACAACTCTTCCCCTTACTCACGGGACTTCAGCCCCTGAGTCTTTTTCTTCTCAAAACATTTCTTTTCTTGCTTCATGAACTTTGCACATACTCTTCTCCTTGCCTACAACATTCTTTACCTGGCTCTCCCTCCTGCTCAGTTAAGACCCCAAATAAATGTCTCCTCCAACCAGAAGTCCCCCGACCTGTGGAAAGATCTCCCTAGGCCTTGCTACCTTGCCCTGTAACTTTATTTCCTAACTGGTTTGTGACTTTAACATGTTTGTGGCGGTGTGAGGAAGAATGGCTTACATAGGCTCACATACTTGAATACAACTGGTCCCCAGCTGGTGGAACTGTATGTAGCCTTGGAGGATGTACGTCACTAGGGATGGGTTTTGAAGTTGCCAAAGCCCATGCAATGTCTCAGCACTCTCTCTGCCTCATGCATGTGGATCAAATGTGAGCTCTCAGCCACTGCTTCAATGCCATGCCTGCCTGCCTGCCGCCATGCTTCCTGCCATGATGGACACGGACTCTAACCCCCCTGGACCTGTGAGCCCCCAATACACTTCATCTAAGTTACTTTATGGTCTCTTCACAGTGACAGAAAAGTAACAAAGACAGAAGTTGCTACCAGGGAGCGGGGTATTGCTATGACAAGGCTGATCATGCTTTTTGGAAGAATGTGGAGGGAGGCCTTTGTATCAGGAAAGTGGGTGGATGCTGTAAATGAGGCCATCCTAGCAGGAGCTTGAAAACTGCTGAGAGCAGCATGGACTACAGCGGTTTCCGAGGGAACAATATCAGCAACTGAGCTAGAGGCAGCTCCTGGAGTATTTTGGCAAAGAACAGGACTGGTTTCACCCTTGTCCTGAAGAGTTTGGACTAATTTTGTTGGCACAGGAGACAAGATAGTCTAATATCGACTGTTGTGTGGTTATCAGTGATCACCCTTACGATAGGTCTACAGTGAAAAGGATCCAAGCTGGACAAAAGGACATACAACATGGAGTTTGAGGAGAAAAAGAGCACCAGGAAGTTTAATGCTGAAGCCACGTCTTGTGATTAGAGGACAGAAGTTTAAAGAGCGGTCTGGTATGAGATGGAATAGTGGGAGTGGTACACTCGGGGCAAGGCCCTACCCAGCTGTGCTTCCCACTTACAAAAGAAGTGCCTAATGAATCTTCTTTTTTTTTTTTTTTTTTTGAACTTTTTTTAGCTTTGCGCCTCCTGAACTCGCTTGGATACCAGCTGCCTCACTCACAGAATCGCTGCTCTGCCCCGAGTCTGATAAAGGCGCCACACCGCCGCCTAATGAATCTTCTACAACAAAGAAAAGCTTATTCAATAAAGGAAAGTACCAATAAATCAAAGCTGATTCAAATGTAATTTAAGGAGGGGGCAGGTTCTATTCCTAGGGGGCAGCCAAACTTGGCAACACTGGCCATGTGGTTCTAGCTTTAGTCGTAAGGATATGGGAGTAAAGGGATTGTGGAATCTCCAGTTGAGGAAAGCCTGAGGCCAGGTGTGGCAGGGGGGTCCCTGCATGGAAACCATCGAGCGAAGATGTGAAAATGAAGCCTAGATTGTGTTGGAGACCCCAGGCTGTTGCATACGTCAGAGCCCTGGGATGTCTGCCAAGGAGAGCTGTACAGAGGGAGCAGAGCCAGCCCTAGAAAGAGAAGCATGTCGCAGTCAGCAAAGCTGGAGGGGTGGGTCCATGTAAGCCCGCTGGCACTGGACACAGAGCTACAGGAGCGGGGGTTTGTTCTACTTGGTTTGTTTGCTTTGGTCCACTGTTTCCTCACTTTGCCACCATCCCTCCCTTTGGGATGGTAATGTATACTCTGCGCCACTGCATATTGGAAGTATGTAATTCGCTTTGCCATCTTACAAGGGGTTACCGTTAAGAGATTGCCTGAGCCTCAGATGAGACTGTGGACTCTGAAACTATGTTGAGACCATGAAAGCCATGAAATTGGACTAAATGCATTTCTTAAGTATGGTATGGCCACGGGCCCATGGGGAAGTAGAATTTGATGGCTTGAACGAGAATGGCTCCCAAAGGCTCAGACATCTGGATGCTCTTTGCACAGCTGGTGTCCCGGGGAGTCGGTGTGCTTTGAGGTTTCAAGTGCCCATGTCATTTCTCAGTTAGCTCTCCGCCCTGTGCTTGTGGATCAGATGTGAGCTCTCAGCTGCTGCTCCAGTACCAGGCCTCGCTGCCTGCTGCCATGCTCCCCACCATGATGGTCACAGACTAACTAGCCCTTTGGAACCATAAGCTCTCAGCAGACCCTTGGTCACAGTGTTTTGTTTTGGCAGGAGGAAAGTCATTAAGACAATGTTCATCAACGGCTCTCATCAGAACAGTAAGTCAGAGAGCAGAGACCCTCAGACTCTACCATACCCAATGTTTGCCAAACAGATATTATTCTTAGCATTTTATAAACATAAAGCAAAAAAACCCATTAGGATTCTTCTTGGTAATTAAAGCATATTTTTACACGTAGTTCCAGTCTTTTTATCTTCATATCTGGTTTAAGAAAATAAATATATGCCAAGAGTCACACTACCTGTTATAAAGCAATACCAGCAATATGCAAATATCATTAAATGTAAAAATGTTTATTCACAATCCTTGAGAAGTTACCATTCCTTCAGAAAATTCTTTATGAACAAAAAGCCAAAAATTACAACAATAGCTTATGCCAAACCCAAAATATACATCTGATGTAATATAAACCTTAAAAAGCATTAACACAGGCAATGTGAATATAGAGTACTTTTAAATTATTTCATGGCACAGCTACAATTTAAATTTTAAGACAGATATAAATAATAGCATAACCTAATGTATATTTACATATCAAAGTATATTTATTTCTATGAGATTAAAAATGACAAAACCACGGATGTCATCGTACAGCAGTTCAAATATTGAAAGGGCCACATCATTTTTCACGTACAGCGAGAACTTAACTACCTCTACCTGGACCTTCCTGTTCTGTTGAGAGCATGCACCATCACTGCCGAAGAGAAGGAAACAGAGGGAGACAGAATACAGTGTGCTTGCCAAAGTGACTCAGTCCTCAGCCCAACCAAGGACTGCAGTTCGGGAGCATTTCACAGCCCTGGTCCCTTACGTGGATTCACACAGGTCGTCAATATACCGACACATTAGTTCCTTCCCACAAAGCACCTTGTACTACAAGGCAAAGTAAAGGGCAATACAATCAATGAACCTTTCATAGCAGAAAGGATTTTATTTACTTTGAAATACCCGTATTTTAATGTTTTCTTAAATCATTCACAGAATACATTCTGTGTAAAATCTTTCAAAGATCATTCACTGGAAATATAGAATTTAAAAAGTGAAAAGTAAAAACTTAAGATCTCAATTTAAAGTCAACATAGTGGCATGTAAAAGGAAGTAAAAAATTTAAATTTACATTGTTAAGTATTATTTTTGAATTTTTACCAACTCCAAGTGCCCAAACTCTGGAAGCGTCTTTAATCCTATTGCCTTTTATTCAGATTGAGTGAACATTGCATTAGGATATGTGTATGTGACAGGTGTGCAAAGAAACCCACACATCAGCATGCTAAAGGAAATCATCAACGGAAATGCTGCTGGAAAAGGGACCAGCCTTCCAAATGAATCCAACCATCCCTCCTCAGGCTGCCTTTACATCTGCTGAGAATTAACAAAAAATACTTTCAGATTTTCATTTCTATAATAAAATAGGCTTAGTAAAGCAAAGTAAAACAGTACAGTTTAAGATGCAGAACTTGACCAGGGTGAACAAGAACGCCATGAGTGTTTGATAGGTCAGATCACCGCGTCAGTCCTGGGACAGAGAAGGCAGACACTGAGACTCACTGCCAATGCTCAGCTGTCTCTCCACTCCTAAGAAAACAAGCACTTGTCACGTGGTTCCTATGCTGCCTTACAAAGAGGCTCAGCATCCATCTCTACATTCTAGTTAATTTTTAACATTTGGTAAACGAGGTCACACAACTTCATCCTACCGGATCTGTTGATCCGCGTCAGACTGCTTGATGGCGGAATCTGACAGTTCTAACACAGGATTCACAAACCCAGAGTACTCAGAATTGCCGTTATCGTCCGTCTCAGCACTGACGAAGTCGTTCTCCCACTCCAGCCCGTTGGAATCATCCGAGGCGGACGTGGGGTGGCTGCCCTTCGTGCTGCTGTACCTCAGTGCTGCCCGGAGGATGTCCTCTTCTGTCTTGGAGCGCTCTCTCATTGGCAGCATCCTATTCATTCCTAGCATTTCAAGAACATTGAAAGAAATCTCACTAAAAAAAGCTGCATTAGAAGACTTGCCAGCTAAGCCAGGGGCCGTGTCACACACCTCTAATCTCAGTACCCAGGAGGCAGAGGCAGGCAGATAGGAGTTTGAGGCCAACCTGGTCTCTAAAGTGAGTTCCAGGACAGCCAGAGCCAAAAACCAACCAACTAACCAACCAACCAACCAACCAACCAACCAACCAACCAACCCACCCACCCACCCACCCACCCACCCACCCAGACTTGTCAGCTGAATAATAGGACCATTCGTGTTTGACTCTGATTTGTGAATTAACCTATGGAGCCAGGCCTGTGGAAGCTTTCTTAAGACTCTGGGGTGTGATATCTACACGTCACATGTCTTTAATAAAAACGCCACACTGATCACCTGATAAGATCTCTGAAGGGCCACAAATCAAACACAACAGAGATGGTGAGTCCATTGCTCTGCGTCTCATAAGGCCACTGAGTATCTCTGCCAAGGCCTTTTCCCACCCAACGACTGCTGCATTTCCTGGAGAAAGGCGAAGATTGCCCTGCCGTGATGACACAGGCTTTTCCTGGACCACCCAGGTCCCTGCTAACACTGGTGCACTTCCAGCACATTAACCACCCCTGGGAAGTTACGTAGAGCACCAGCATCCACTCCATTCCAGAGTGAAGGAGACTGCAGCAGAGAGGCACATGTCCACAAGGTCACACAGCTCTCTGCATGCTGGCCAGTCTCTACTGTTGAGCTACGTCCTAGCCAAGGCTGAGTTTTAGTGTACCCAGTGTGGCTCCAAAGTCTGCTCTCATACTTTGATTCTTTACTACAATAGAGTGTAGATGTTTCATAGTTCTAGATTTAATTCTGAATACAAATTGCTAGTAACATGAATCTCAAAAATACTAAAGCAGGTGGAGGCAAGAAAGGACAGACATTTCTAAATCCTGATCGACACTGGGAAAAGAACTAAAACCCAGGGTGGGCAAAGAGTTTATAAGGAGCAGGAGACACAATCGACTTGATTTTGCGACCTTAAGGAATCAGACCTCACAGTAAAGATGGGAAGGGGTTTTAAATCTCTACCACTGCTGTCTGTCACTCCTGCAAAAACCCACAAAGACTCACTCAATAGAGTAAGTTGTTATACTAGATGAGCCCATTACAAACAGTGAACTAGGGTTGGGGAGACTCTCAGTTGGTAAACTGTCACACAAATGAAGAGAACCTCAGCACCCATGCAGAAGGCCAAGCAGCCTAGCAGAATCAGTGAGCCCCAGTCCTAGAGACCATCTCAAAAATCAAGATGGACAGCTCTCGAGGACACCTGAGGCTGACCCTGCCTCCACACACACACACACGCGCACACACACAATGTGCATACAGACAGACACACATCTACATCCACAAAAAAACCTTTGTGGGCTGAGAACTCCTATGACTACAGATTTGTACCTTGGATTCAAATCTCCCTAAAGGAAGCTGCAATTGTGTATTGACCAAAAAGAAGGTTTTCAGTGGACTCTTTCCTCTGCCTACCCTCACTGAACAATTTTGCTAATAAGCTGAGTAATGACCAGGACAATCTTATCTATGAGTACGATTAGCACATGTAGACGACAGAGTAATTACAAACGAACTGGTACCTGGGATCCAAACCTACAGGACTGATGGTGGGGGCGTCACTGGAAAGACTTAACTAACAAGCTAATGCAGCCTGTCATAATGCTATTCGAGCTCTGCCTGCCGGTCTTTTAATTGACAAAACAAACTAGCATGATTAAAGGGTATCTAAGATCCATTCCATCTCAATATTCTAGGAACTGCGTAAAGCTTACTATTTTTCTTTGAGTTCTATATTCTGTAATTCTTTCTTACATTGCCTATTTTTTAACATGAAGATGAAAAACTGGGTCTCACTTAATGAAGTTGTGTTGAAAACAAGTAAATACTTTAGCTATAATTCTGAGCATGTGTATGCACCATTTCCTATATTAGGTGTTTTATATATTTAATGTCTACATAGTCATTTCCCCCTAATATTTATTTTTTATTGTTTCTTTTCTGTCTTCTGAGGATCAAACCCAGGTCCTTGCACATGCTAGGCAAATACTCTACCTTTGAGCTACATTACCTTCCTTAGACAAATATTTTATTGTTTAGTAATACATTAGCACTTATATAAAACAAGGAAAAGTATCCTTTATTCTTCCTTTTTGAGGATGAACAATCATGGCTTAGAGATTAAATAATCTATGTAAGGTACTAGGGCTTGGATGACTAACTGGATAAAATTCAAATTTATATCTGAACAACAGCTTGTGTTCTACAAAAAAACCCTCAAGAATTAAATTGCTTGCTTACAGTGAATCAGACATTAACTGACTTCTGACTTTGAACTGCTCAGAAAGAGGCAGTAATCCTTCATGTGCAAAACTTCCCGAGTTAGGTTAGAAACACTTTTGTTTTGTTTTTCAAGACAGGGTTTCTCTGCTTAGTTTTGGTGCTTGTCCTGGATCTCGCTCTGTAAACCAGGCTGGCTTCGAACTCACAGAGATCCATCTGGCTCTGCTGGGATTAAAGTGCTGGGATTAAACCCCATGCTGGGATTAAAGGCATGCGCCACTGCCAAAACACTTTAAAAAAAAAATTAACATTTGCTTTCTACATCTCAGGAAACATTAAGACTTGAGTAATTTTCTGGACAGTTTATTAGGAGATGGCAACTGATGATAAACCAACAGTCACGGGCCTGCAAAACGGCTGAGCTGGTAAGGGCTGCTGCCAAGCGGGACGGCCGGAGCTCAGCCCTAGGCCCACGTGGCGGGAGGAGGGAGCCAACTCCCCAGTTGTTCTCTGACCCCCATCCCATGTCGGGGGTGCACATGTGTGCTGTGGAATAATCTTTCTGCACACAGTGCAGATGTGTCACTCTGACTGGTTTAATAAAAAGCTGAATGGAAAAAAGCTAGGCAGGATTTCCAGGCAGAGAGGATGCTGGGAAGAAGGGAGACACCAGGAGACACCGAGAAAGCAGCACGGGCAATACAGAGTAAAGGCAACTGAGCCACATAAAAGAAGGCAGATGGAAAGATATGGGTTAATTTAAGTTATGAGAGCTAGTTAGAAACAAGCCTAAGCTAACAGCCAGGCTTTCATAATTAATAAGAAGTCTCCATGTCATGATTTGGGAGCTGGCTGAGAGAGAAAGACTCAGTACACATGTGTATACACACACTCACACACACACACACACACACACACACACACACACACACACACACACACACACCCCACATATAATAAATATAAGAAACAAGTAACAGTAATTGTCAGCCAGATATCGTAGCTCATGCCTTGAAGCCCAGTACCCAGCAGGCAGAGGTAGGAGGATCTCTATGAGTTCAGGCCAGCTTGGTCTACAGTGACTTTCTAGTCAGCTAATATTACACAGTGAGACTCCATTAAAAAAAAAGTCTGATTATGATTTTTATGGGCTTGAACACACTCAATTTAAATACCACGAAACTCAAGTCAGAAAACATCTGACCCAGCAAGGCGCAGTGTGACTCTGAGGGACACTGAGGTAACAGACCTTCTTCATCCTCCCACTCCAGGTCCAAGGAGGTGCTGTCGTCATTCCCGCTCGTTGACTTGGTTTTGGTCATTAAGTCACAGCTGCTTTCAGTATTTGGTGTCAACACTGTGGCGTCAGACGAGAGTCCTGGAACACACACCAAATAAACACATTGTCACCTGTGCCCCGACCACAGCAGCCATCTTTCTTCCTTTCTTTGGTTTTCTTTTCTTGGTAACGACTGTCTCTCTAAATCTTACTGTTCCTCCAAACTCCCACAAATACAATGTGGCAAAAAGTAAATTGAAATTGTTCAGAGAATATTTTAAAAGACTTACTACTACTTCGGAAAACTTCGTACTGTGACTTTATGTTTCTCAAACAAGATTCAAAGTCGTCTTCTGGCCCTGCACTGTAATAAAAGTGAATTTAAAAGATGCTTTTGTAATAGATGCAGCAGAATGAATACTTATGTGAGCAATGGTATTTCTGGCTTCAAGCCTCTTCCCCAAAGTTGTAACTGCTGTACAATCAGAATACTCTGGTGAAAACAGGTCTGAATTTGTTTAATGCTACATGAAACTGAAAACAGACTGTGAAGGCCAGTCCTCAAAGCAGATTTATAAGTAACTTTACAATAACAACAAGCATGTTCTTAAGTAAGAAAAATAAACAACTAAGGTCACTACCAGTTTACCTGAAGGAATCCAGTTACCACATCCCTTTCTACATGAAGATGTTACTCTTACAATTGCATTGAAGTCAATTTGAATAAATGATCACTTACAGCTTAAAAAATGTTCCCAGTATTCACTAAGACAGTGTCTTAGAGGAAGGTATATATTATGTGTGTATGTGCATATATACATATAAAATTTCGGAGGTGTTTTACACACACATGAGAGGGGGCTAAGGACTGAACCCAGGGCCTTGAGCACGTGACTGCATTTAGAAACATCTGGAGAACAGTGTTCGTCTATGTGGAAATGGCACTCTGCCGCAATCAGGAGAAAACGCACGATGCTCTTTCTTTACCTTTGATAGTCTCCACTGCCGGCATGATAGCGCTGTGCAGCTCTCTGCTTTTCTTGCTTTGGAAACACAATGTAATAAAAAATCATTCTGATGTCAAGTCAACGTTTTTTAAAAATTACCCATGCAATGCCAACATTGTCTGCCTAGTTTCTAAAAACAAAAGGTTAGCATTCTTCACTAAAGTCTTTTCCTCCATCACTACTTTACATCCTCTTATTGAAGGACAGAATTATTCTCGGCTCATCAGTATGTGATGGTGTAGTACTGAGGACACTTAGTGTTATGAAGTGCACTGCTGCCCCTGACATTCTCAGCACTCCTAAGAGCATCCATGACTAGAAGGGGAAGGCAGGAAGCCAACTGTCAGGTCATGCTGTGGTCCTCTTTGGCATGGATGAAGGAGCAATGTAAGGGTTTGTAAGGCTGAGCTGACTTGGGTCCCTTAGCGGCAGTGGATTAGTTGGGACTAGGCACAGGATTCTGCAGACCTGTCAGAGCTGTGCTTGGACAGTGGCTGCATATTCCTGGCACGGTGTCACCACCCGCTTCTTCATCTGTTAAATGCAGATGGTTACTGTCCTGCCTCAGCAGACTCGGTTACTATGAAAAGCAAGGGAGCAGCACGTGTCTGTACAGTTGGGTCCACGTATGATACGCAGAGGATGTACTCCCAGAACAAACATTCAGTCATGGAAGCAAGAACACAGAGAACCTACATTACCCAAACTGACACATGCGTCCATGGTAGACTTAGTGGTTCTCAACCCTTTAATACAGTCTCTCATGTTGCGGTGACCCCAACCATAAAATTACTTTCATTGCTACTTCGTAACTATAATTTTGCTATTGTTATGAATCATAATGTAAATATCTGATATGCAACCCCTGTGAAAGGTTCCTTTGACCCCTAAAGGGGTCAGGCCTCACAGGTTGAGAACTGCTGCTTTAACTTATTGTATTATTATTGTAAAAAAAAGAATGCCTATATTAAGAACAACAATTAGTTTGATAGAAAGCGAAGTTAATTTTAATGTTTTCCAGAACTTAGGATGTACTAAAAAAAGGCACTTCCCCATAATGAATCTGTTGGCACCCACCCCCTCAAAGAGAGATAAAGAGACAGTTCACACAGAAATCTCAATGACAGGATTTCTCAGTTTGTCTAACTTTCCACATGTGATTCGAGTTTTGAACTCCTGAACACTGTACCACAGCACTGCACAAATCCACACAGGCATTACGGAGGGAGGCCGTAAGCAGTGGACTGGCTAAGCACACTTGCCTGGACTCTGGCTCTCCCGTGCCTCAGCTGTAAGACCTGTCCTTCAGCTTCCTTGTCGGTAAAGCAGGGGTTCAAATGCCCCCTTCTCCTAAGACTGCTTTGAGTTCTCCACTAAGAGCCTTCTTAGTAGTGTTCCTGACACTCCCTTCTATAAAAATCTGTCACTGACAGTTGTCAAGCAGTGTGTGACAATGCCCTATTCCCACGTCAGGGTAAGAGGTGGTAATCTGTATTTCCTAATGTGTCAAAGATGTTCTCAAGACTCTACCTCTTAGTGTCTCAACTACATAAGATTGAGAATTAAATAATACCCCTAGTGAGTCATAAATCATATATCTTGTCTTATATTAAGTATAAGAATCTTACAATTTAAGAAATTGTTTTAAAAATCTTCATGAAAATACACTAAAATGCTGAAGGCTAGTTTTGAAAGATTTGCCTTCTAAACACAACATTTCCCCCAAAGAATTTGAATTCAGAGCACTAGAATTCATCTTTAGGCTAAACAAGAATTAGCTCCCGCTAAAGCTACACAGCACACAGTATCAAGCTCACGTTTATGTTTCTTCTAGGAGGTAAAGATGGATTCGTTTGCCTTTGAGACTCCTAAGGACATGTGCGTAAGTACATCCTCTGCTAAGCAAGGAGCTGCTGGTTCTAGCAGGACAGTCCCAACTTGGAAGGGTGAGAGCAAAGAAGGAGAGGTAACCCTGGTGTGCGCTGGGGTCGTCCCCCTCACCTCCAGGAGCTTTCGCTGCCTTGCTGCCCTGGCTGCTTCACGCTGGGCAGCGTATAAAGCTTCTTCTTCTAGTCTTAACTTCTCCTCTTGTAAGGCTAACTGTGCATGAACAAAACGGTAAGGATTAACAGAAACCAGAACCTGTCTAGCTGCTCTAAATCCAGCTACTCCGACTATAAAACAGAACAGAAAGCACTGAAAGTAACTGATATCTACGAAGCATTCAAGCTGGTACTTCTGTGGCTGCCCATTTCAAATTCTCCTACAAAATACCCCAGATGACACATAAGACATTACTGAACTCCACAGAAAATGCTATCATCTTCATTTTCAGTCACCATTTGAACATTGGTCGCCCTGACTACAACGGTTTTGGCCCTCACAAATCAGAGATCCCTAAATCTAAGGGCAATCACACCTATGCGTTTCCCAGATCCCCGTCTTTCCACTTCATTGAGATCCATACACATTTCTCAATTTTATTAGTATTCATTACTCAAAAACTACTTTCAAACTAAGTTTTTACCATTCACAACAGCACACAGAACCTTAGTGGTAAGTACTGCATATCAAACCTAAGTTAAAAAACAAGTATTAACTTCTTTTTTCTTTAGATACTATGAGCATCTCTTGTGTAGATCAAATTAATACATTTGTAAATCACTAATGGTACTAAACATTCTTTTTCTTATTTTTACTTTAAAAAATTCTTTTTGGTACGGTGGACTGGGCCCAGCACTTTGTACTCTATAGCTGGCCTAGATGAACCGAAGGTTAGTTCTGATACAGGGTCTCATTATAGATAGTACAGGCTGTTCTTGAACTTGCTATGTTCCTAAGGCTAGCCTCAAACTCACTCTCCTGCCTGTACCTCTTAAGTGCTGGGATTATAGGTACACACACCATGCCTAGCTCCAAAGACTGCTTTTAAATGTAGAATGGAATACAATTAATTCTTTTCAGTTCAGTGATAATGAAGCTCTGACTACAGGCCACTTCCATAAATTTATGTAACAATGTGACTGGCAGGGTACTTGAGAACAAATAAACCCAAGACAAACAAAAACTTAACCATGGCTCATTAGGCCGACTGAGGCAAAGGTACTTGTTCTTGCTTAGCACTCCTATTAGTGAACTGAGTACTATCTTAAAGAGGTCACATGACCTCTTAACATGCAATCAATCTAGTTACAGTAAGCTGGAATAAGCTTCCATGAGCAATCACTCTTCTCCGTATTTATGCAGACAGGTCAGGGACTGTTGGCAACCCATCGGGGAGCACCCCACCAACAGGCTTCACATGTATTTAAACAACAGGGCACATCACTTACCTCCCTCTGGATTTTCCTATCCACATCTTTCTGTTTTTCAGCAATTGAATCATAATGCCTCTCTTGTAGGTCAACAATTTCTTCCTCAGTAAGCGGCCTAGAGAAGACAGGGAGGGAGGGAAAGGAAAAACAAAACAAAACAAAAGCCCTTCTGATGAACCTGAGTCCAAATAAAAAATTCCAAAAGCCAGGGGAATGCTGAAATTTTACTGCCAAAATTTGTATTAAAGCAACCGGATACAGCTTCAACTGCTATGTGAAACTATAAATTGAAATACACAGTCCCCACTCAGTTTAAGATGATATGCTTTCTTTCACTCTATAGCTGCCTGTTAAGAAGTGTGGACTTTGCTGCTCTCTACCCAGGTTCTACTTGACAGCTATCCTAGACTACCCCCCAAATATCCCACCAGAGCTTAACTTCAGTATGCTGTACTCCCTTCTCAGTGCTCACACAGTCAGAGCCTAAACCTCCCACCAATCAATCACTCTGGGCTCCCCAGACCCTCATCCTTCCTCACACTGGTCCAGCCAGCCAGTGATCGCCTGGCCTCCACTTAAGACTACGAAGACCCCACAGCAGGTCTGAATTCCCTTTTCACCACTCACTGTCCCATGTCCCTGCAGCCGTGGAACAATCCCTCTGTACACTGGGATTGTGTATCACTCTCATTGGTCATAAAGCAGCTGACTGGCCTACAGCAAGGCAGGATAAAGTTAGGCGGGCAATCAAACTGAGGATGCTGGAGTGAAGAAGGGTGGAGTCAGGGAGACACCAGCCAGCCGCCAAGAAAGCAGGACATGTAGAAAATGCGGCAACAAGCCATGAGCCATGTGGTGAGGCATAGATAAGAAGTAGGGGTTAATTTAAGTGCAAGAGTTAGGTAGTAAAAAGCCTGAGCATTTATAAGTAATATCAACCTCTGAGTGGTTATCTGGGAACTGGTGGGTGGGAGGGAAACATCCGACTACATCCTATCATTACATCAGTTTCGCTGCTTACTCACTCTGGGCCCCAAATATTTTCCACTTTAGTCCTTTCTGCTGTGGGTTGCCAGGAAAAAAATACAGCAACAATTTGGCCCTCAGTCTCCAGCAACAGTCCTTTAACTTACTCACGGTGACGGCCTACACAACTCCATAACTTCCATAAGTTTCTTACTCAAATTTTTTCTTAATGGTAACTTAATTTCACTTCTACTCCTGTGCTTAAATATATCTTATTCTTCCTTCCCTTCCCTAAAAAGGCAGGGTCCTTAACCTACCTGCACTCATTACTATACTCATGATTCATTCAAGTCAATGGTTTGCACCGCTAGGACTTATAATGTGCCAGCTGCTCCCAACAACCAACCATATAGAGTAGAGGCGGAGATTACATCGAGGGAAACGAGATGGACGTAGATCAAGGATAAGCATGCTGTGGAGCCAGGACTTAAATGCAGGCAGTCTAGCACCTTACTCCTAGTATGTCTCCTGTCTTCACATCCTTGCCTCCACTCATTCAGCAGCATACAGTCTTCAGCTTCCATCATTCCAGTAACACTGGGAACCAATGGCTTCTACGTTGTTAAACAACTGAAGTCCTTGCTACTTAACTTTCATGAACAGTCTAAACATCCCCTCTACCCTGCCTGTGTCGGGACCTTCTCATTGATCTTTTGCCTTCCTAGGCTCCGATGGTTCTTTGTTTCTACCACTTCTCATTCAATCTCAAACGTGTTTACTGTGTGTCTATTTAATCCTCACACTCTAAGAACCCTAGTCCATCATCCTACCACCCAGGCATGTGACCCCACCCTTCTGAGGTGGTGGGGAATGATCCTAGACTTGATAAACGCTAGATAAATGCTCTACCACTGAGCTGGTTACATCTGGGCATGGTGAAGAAGGCTAATGATATCAGCACTCAGAAGGATCAAAAGTTAAGGACCACTATGAACAACACAGAACTGGAGGCCAGTCTGGGCTGGGCAGCAAATTCCCAACAAACACATCCCAAACAAAGCAAAGCACTAAGACCTCACATCTATTTATTTAAAAAGCTTTTAAAAATTTTTTTCATACAATGTATTTTAAACATATTCTTTCCCCTCCAGATCTTCCTCACCCCTCTCCTCATTCAATTTCATGTTCTTTCTCTCTTCCCCTGCCTCAAAAAAAGAACAATAAACAACATAAAACAAAAATGAAAATGGACAAACTAGAAAGAAAAAAAGAGAATCAGTTAAAACCAAAAAAAAAAAAAATCAAAACAAAACAAAAGACTTACAAAAAATGGAATATGTGTTGTTTTGGCCAACCACTCCTGGGCTCGGGCTTGTCCTGGAGTGTGGTTGATATACACAGTACACTCCACTGGAGAAAAGTGATGCTCCTTTTCCCAGCAGACGTCAACTACAAACAGCTTCTTGGTTAGGGCTGGGACTTGGTGTGCACTTCTCCTTTTCAGTACTGGGATACTGTCTGGTTTGAATCGGGGCAGAGACCCTAGACTTTTACTATTTTCTTCACCACTTTCACTGAAAGCAAGACACACATTTCCATCACTACATACAGTCCCCCAGTGAGTGCTGCCTTCTAATCGGTTATCTCACTGTATGTGCATTTTTTGACTATCCCTGAAGGTCTCCTCTGCCAGACTAATAATGGCTAACCAAGTCTTTTGAGACCAAGCCAGACGTCATCTATTTAAAAGAAGCCCTTTTGGACACACCTCCCCACACACATTTTGGTCACAGGGATACTCTAGGTTTACTAGTATGTTCTATAGCAGCTGTTTTAATTGCTACCTCGTATTGAAATGTTATCTTCAGGATTTTTCTCTCAGTAGGATACACTTTCTTCTAAAGCAGAGACAAACACATGGAGCAGGGTGGGAGGGGGGGAGAGAGGGAGAGAGGACAGAGTAGAGAAGGGGGAGAGGAGAGAGGATAGATAGATAGACAGAGACAGACAGACAGACAGACTGCCCGAGTCTAGACTAAGCAGGGCTTTGCACATGTGAGGCCCTGTGCATGCTACTCCAGCACTCCACCCCCCAGCCCCACTCTCAGCCTTTGCTGTTGGTTTTTTTCAGAGGGTCTCCTGCAGCGCAGGCGATCTTGCTGGGTGTGCTATCACAAGCCTACTTCACCTGATTTTGTTCTCCAGTGTTGCCATCCCAGATCTGCACCTTCACACCAAGTCCACGCTTACCTTTCAATCCCACTGTCTAACGTAGTGCCTGGCACATGAATAACTGCCCAAAAAAGGTTTGCTAAACTAAGAAATGCAAGGACAAGATAACCAAAGTAGGAAACAATCCCTGGACACTAGGAACTTAGTTTCTTCTTAAATACTTTATGGGTATGGCTGTTCTGCCTGCATGTGTATGTGTGTGTGTCTGTGCACTGCACACATGCCTGGTGCTCAGGGAGGCCAGAAGAAGGTATTAGAGTCCCTGGAACTGGTGTTATGGATGTGAGCAACCCTGTCGGTGCTGAAAATCAAACCTGGGTCTTGTGGACCAGCAGTCAGTGCTCTTAACCACTGGGCCACCTCTCCAGCTTAGGAACTTTCTTTTGGGTTAAAGACAGATGCTTCTTTTTCAAGCAGTCTATGCAATTTAATAGCAGATAAAAAGGCTATGTAAATGAATTATAGTATAAGGTTCTTGTTACTTTTGAAGTAGCAAAAGGGTTTTTGATTTGTAGAATGTTTTAGAGCAGTGGTTCTCAACCTTCCTAATGCTGCGACCCTTTAATACAGTTCCTCGTGTTGTGATGACCCCCAATCATAAAATTATTTTGTTGCTACTTCATAACTGTTACTTTGTTACTGTTATAAACTGTAATGTAAATATCTGATATGCAACCTGAGAACAACTGTTTTAGAATGTCATAATGAAGAACAAGGGTAAAAAAGAGTTATCAGTATTAAGTGGCTTTAAGAAAACTAAATGATTTATAACTTGGGCCTAATAAAAAAAACCGAGAAACTGATATAAATCATTTTTTTAATTATTCAAAAATAGTGTTTGGGGAAATGTATTATTTGTCTTACTTTTATGTAAAGAGAACACTGTATTTCTGAAACAAAGTTCAGTGTCTCAAAGGCTATAAGAATCTCTCTGGAATTTGGACTTCAAGAGCTCACATATTGTTGTTTAAAAGTTTCCACTCTGTCCTGCAAGGAATGGCTTAAGGTAAGCAACTCAGAATGGCTTCAGGAAGTCCCTGAAACTGATCAGATTCACTAGGCCAGAATAAGCAATCAAAGTTCTAAGTTCCTCTCAGATAAGCCAAGCTGCAAAGACAACTGAGACCAGACCAGCTGCAAAGGACACTCCCCAACTCACTGAACTACTTGGAGACTATGCAGTAAGCTCTAGGTGCCCAGCTCTGTGAACTGTCAATCGTGCTGGGGTGGCCTAGGTGATCCAGCTGGCCTGGAGTCATTTCTGCTCCTATAATAACTGCAATAACCTCACTGGTTCACCAAGTTGGACTCTGGTGGTATCTGTACTTTGGTTTCTCTCGGGCTCCCTAACTGGGGTGAGTAGACAGGTGTGTTGCACCTCCCCAGGAAAAGTTTTGTCAACAACACTTACACGTTTTGTTGTTTGGAAAAGCCTTACCTATGGCTGCTTCCTGGGCTCTCCCCCTGCACAAAAATTAAACACGTAAAACAATTTTCACTAGTTGAACTCACTATCTAAGGCAAGCCAAAGCAATTTTCATTTAATCAAAAATAGTTTTTACTTACCTATTTCTGTCACAGTAAGCAAATTTCATTATTAAAAGGATTTAAAACAAACAAACAAAAAAACCTTTACTATTTTTCAAAGGTAAAACTCAGTTATAGAACAACCACTTGCTGGATAATCCTTAATTTTTCTAATATTTGTTATATAGCAAATGAACTCACAGTTAGAAGTACCAGAAAACACACTCAATATGCCTTCAACATTTGTGGCTGATCTCTGTTATTTAGATTTTAAAGTTTTAAAATTTGCATACCTATTAAAAGTTTTTTGTAACCCTCCCTTGTAAATCACTACCCTTTAGACCAGCTGTTTCCAACTCGTGAGTTGTGACCCCTTTTGGGTTGGTCGCATATCATTCATAACGTTAGCAAAATTATAGTCATGAAGTAGCAACAAAATAATGTTACGGTTGGAGTCACCACAACATGAGGAACTGCATTAAAGGGTCGCAGCATTAGGAAGGCTGAGATCCACTGCTCTAAACTTTCTGGCCACTTGAAAGCATGCAGAGTAGCAAAGAACTAAGAGTTGGCCAAGGTTGTAAAGTACAATGAATGTCACTCTGCCCTCTTGTTACACTTCTCACATGGAAGGAGTAACTTTTGTCACACTGCCTGCACTTTGTGCTTTGTGGTTTCACTATTTAAAATAATTCCTAATAGATTCTGGCTTAAAATAAAACAAAATCCCCCAAACATGGTGACTAACTGCTACCTGGTATCCTAAGCACAAGAAGGTATGATGTGTCTTGTACAGAGGATACGTAGGATAGGTAAGCTTCAATAAAGCATGGTGACAGTGAGCTCAAAGTCAGGGGCGGCATCTATGCTAAGGAAAGTATTTTCAATAGAAATACATGAAATAGGCCTATACATTTATCAGGTGATGAAATGCTATGACCAGAGGTTTCAGGAATCTTAGTACCCCTATGAGAAGGATTTGCTGACAGCATTCATGGGAACTCTGAAACATTTTAACCACCATATGAATTGGGGCTGGTGAAATGGTTCAGTGGTTATGAGCAGTGCAGCTCTTGCAGAGTGATCTGAGTTTAGTTCCCAGCACCCACACGTGGTTCACAGCTGCCTGTGAGTCCAGCTGCAGAGGAGTTGATCTACTGCCTTCTTTTGCTATCTATAAGTACCCGCTCACATGGCAGAAAAGGTACATACATGAATAAAAAAAAATCTAAAAAGAAGAAAAAATTGGCTCAGTTTCTTTTACAAAATAATAAAATCCAGTTGTTGCCCTTTTTTCTCCAAAGCAAGCCATAATTATTTTGAAGATGAATTTGGGCTTCTGAGTATTTCTTACACATTTAAATTATTCCTATCTGTCAGCTAAGATATATTACTAAGTTGACAGTGGTAATCAACTTCTCAAAGGTCCACATTCATGTAGGAAGTAGCATCACAAAACAGGATGGCACGTAGCCACGGCTATCCCAAGAGGGGTAGAGGAGAGGTTGGTCAGCATCCCAAGAAGGGTAGAAGAGAGGCCGGTCAGCAGAGGAGGAACTAGCCCAAAAAAAAAAAAAAAAAAAAAAAACCAGCCAACTACTGGAGAGTACCTTGGGGAAAGGTGCCAGCTCTTCTGAGAAGCAGGATGCTGCTGAGGTGGACCAGGAAGCTGAGAGAAGTCTTATTTGTGAAAGAGGAGGCAGAGGAAACTGCTGGGGAGGAAGGAGGTTCCATGGAATGTAGATGTTGCTTCTCTAGGACAAGAAAGCTGGACAGTTCCCTGAACTATCTACTAGAGGATGTATATGCCTTGCTTTTGGAGTCTTTTTTGTTTTGTTTGTTTGTTTTTCAAGACTAGGCTTCTCTGTGTAGCTTTGGCTGACCTGGAACTCACTCTATAGACTAGGCTGGACTTGAATCCATAGATTTACCTGCTTCTGCCTCCCAAGTGCTGGGATTAAAGGCGTGTTCGACCACTGCCTGGATTGAGTGGTCTTTCTATCAGATTACTTTGAAATGTTGAATTGTACAAGTTAAAACAACTTTAATAATTTAAATTTTAGTGTGTGTGTGTGTGTGTGTGTGTGTGTGTGTGTGTCTCAACTCCACACCTGTGTCATGGCAGGCATATAGAAGTCAGAGGACTTGTAGGAGTCAGTTCCCTCTTCCACCAGGTGGGTCCTGAGGGCTGAACTCAGGGCTGGTACCAAGTGTCTTTACCTGCTGAGTCATTTCACTGGCCCCAGGATTTAAATCTCAAAGGAAAGCTGGACACATTTTCCTCTCAGGGACCCTAGGAAGGTGAGTAATCAGCTTATTCACAAATTCACAGCTAATGTTGGACATCAGCACACAAACTCACGCTCTCCTAATGATGCCTCTGAATATTAAGATACAGCACAGTTCACTGATTCAAAATTACATTTTTTTCATATTTTAGCATTTCTATTCTTAGGTTCATCTTAAATGTGACTGAGCTTTTAATAAAATGAGATATAAAAAAAATCAATATTAAGAACTGACGGGAGGTAACGGCTAAAGTGAGGAATTTTATAATCATACATACATTCTACCCTTGAAGATCCACAGAAAACAGGGGTTCTAGGTGGAAGTATTTTACTTATGTAAGGGAAAGACATTAGAAATATCTTCTTTTTGAAGTTTCTTGGATTCTATAAATGGCAAAAAAAAAAAAATCTATGTGCAGCATTAAATTCATGATACAGTAGAAAATTCTGAATTCTTACTAACATAATTTAACCAAAGAGGAAAAGATGAAGAATGAATGAGAAGTAAAAAGCAAGGCAGACAATGGTATAACAGCAATTAGTAAGAACAAAAACAGTGAGTTAAATACTTACTTCATCACTCTCTACTAGATTCTCAAACTGAAAGGACAAAAAGGTAACCATTAGGAGGGACATTTGTCTAGTGTACACATCTCACAAGACACTGCCACTTTGTTAAACCTTAAAAATAACACATCTTTATAAGGTACCTAAGAAGTTGAGTGCCATTTATAATCAGCATATTTGGTATGCTCCAGTCCACAAAATGGCCAACCCAAGCTCATATATATATTTATTTTTCTGTTTATCAGAATCTACAATACCGAGTCAGGCCTGGTGGGACAGACTTGTAACCTCAGCTACTCTGAAGGCAAAGGCAGGAAGATGCAATGCTCAAGCCAGCTTTAGTGACAGCATGAGTCTAAGGCCAGCCTGTGCGAGTTAGTGAGACCCTGTCTCAAAATAAAAAGTGGAGTAAGAGGGATGAGGATGTGGCTCAAAGTGGTAACTAAGTACTCATGAGACCTGCCTCCTAAACAATTGACATTACTGAAATAAACACTGGGTATATATAATAGATATTATAGTCCATACCAAATGTGCTTCTGATCCTTCTCCATTATCTTAAAGACCCAGGTTTGGTTCCCAACACCTAATTGGTGCCTCACAAAAGTCTGTTAACTTGGTTGGGTAGTGGTGGCACAGGCCTTTAATCCCAGTACTTGGAAGGCAGAGGCAGGGAGATCTCTGTTGAGTTCAAGGCCAGCCTGGTCTACAGAGTGAGTTCCAGGACAGCCAGGGTTACACAGAGAAACCCTGTCTCAAAAAAATTGGGGGTGGGAGTGGGGGGGAGGGGTCCTGTAACTCACTAGGACTCTGTTGCCCTCCTCTGGTCTCTGTGGGCACTGCACACACATGGTGCCCTTACATGCAGGCAAAATCTCATACACATAAAACAAATCTTAAAACAACACAACAAAACAAAAAAACAAATCTCTGGGCATTTTGGATCCCATTCAACACTCAAAGACTCACCTCTATGGTCAAGTGTTCTCCTCTTGGGCATGTTCTAAAATACTTTGATCTGGGAAGAAAAACAGAAAAATGTTAAAATCAAAACAAAGTCTAAAGTAGAATTAATATTATGGCATAAAAGTATTCATACAACAAACAACTGTAAATTCTCTAATATAGAGCACCTTGTATTTCTAAAAACAAACCAAATTTACTTAAGACTTTATAGTTCAGATTTTCAAGTTTGGTTAACCAATCTTTTTATTGGCACTAATATATATTAAGGCTGCAATAAGTTAATTTATACAACTATCATATAGAATAAAATATAGTGACATTTTAAATTTTATTTTATTTTACCATATTAAGTAAAATACCTTGTTAAAAATGGAGGTGCGGGGCTGGAGAGATGGCTCAGTGGTTAAGAGCACTGATTGCTCTTCCAAAAGACCTGGGTTCAAATCCCAATACTCACAGCCATCCATAATTCCAGTCCTAGAGGACCAAACACCCTTCTCTGTGGGCACTACACATACATGGCGCACAGTGATCCAGACAAGGCACAATATCCATGCACATAAAATAAATTAATAAAATGGAGGTGAATACAATCAAATCACATTATGCATTGTACGAATCTTAATGAAATCTATTATGTATAATTAACATGTCAAAAAACTAGAAAAAGCCCTTTAAAAATACACAAAAGATCATACTAAATCATATACAATAAGTATGCCCTTTACATTTTAGATGCAAAACAATTCTAGAAGGATAATAATAGGCTAATGTGTGAGGAAACATGGCTATCCTCAGCTGTAGGAGCTCCTGTCTGTATTCCCATTCCTAAAAAGGCTGAGACAGGAGGGTTGCTGTGCGTCTGAATCCAGCTCAGGCTACATAACCAGGCCTCAAGACAAAACAAAACAAGCCTTTTAGATCACGGCCATATATTCATAGAAGGCTTTTTATTCTTTTCTTATGCCTTCACAAAGGGAAAGGAAAAGAACTCATAAATATGTCAAACTACATATAAAAAGGTCAGTAATCCACTTTTCGGGGGGTGGCACAAATATTTCCTTTCACTTTGATCATGCATTCTGCTCCTCTTGCTGAAACTTAGACACAGCTAAGGAAGCACGGTCTTTCCCATGCCTGCTCCAGCAATGCCTGCCCTCTACTGCAATACCAAGCCCATCACAGACTCAGTCAACTCAAATTCCCTTGCTACTGCAAGCACCAGGCAACTCTGAGACTTTCACACACATGCAGTTCCTGCTACAGTTACCAAAAGGAATCGAGTGAAGCCCCTGCGTGGCAGCCACACTCACTCTTACAGTTCCTAGTTCATCAGGTTCACTGGACAGAGAAGACCTCTTTCACAATGAGATTCCTGGGGTTAGGTCAGGGCTGATGCTTTGGATGTGTACATATGCATGGAGGGGGTTGACAGGTTAGTAAGAAAATGACATATTATGGCCACTAAAGAATAAAAACAGCAAAGAAATTCGTTGCTATTTTCTCCCTTGACAACATTTTGAAGCTGACAGATGTGATAGTTGATCTTCAATGTCAACGGACTGGGTTCCGAAGCACCTGGGATTGGTGACAGCATTTCCCTGAAGAATTAACTGAAGGGGAAACACTGCTTTAGTTTCATTTCCTGTTGTTGTGACAAAACACGGTGATGAAAACAAGTTCAAGGAGAAAGGGTCCCAGTTGTAGGCCACAGTCCATCACTGTGGAGGAATCGAGTGCAGGGACTTGACACAGCTAGTCACAGCACATCCAGTCAAAGCAGAGAGCAATGAGTTCCCGGATGCAGCCTAGTGTCTTCTCCTCCTCCTGCCCCGGCCCAGCCATGAGACACATTCAGGCTGGGTCCTTCCACCTCAATCAACACAATTAAGAACACCCCTCACAAGCACATCCACAGACCAACCTAATCTAGACAATTCCATGGGACTCCCTTGCCAGGTGATTCTGGATTGTGTCAAGCTGACAAAGGAACCTTCACAGGAACCATTCCACCGGCCAGGATCCTGGACAAGTAAAAGGGCCAAAGAAGAGCAGCAGAGCCTGGCTGCCAAGACAGATTAAACCCTCTGAACTGTGAGCCAGGGTCTACCCTTTCTCCTGCTTTAATCTATGTATGCTGGGTATTTTGGTCAAACAACAAATACCAATGTAATATAATTGTTTTGTATCTTCCCTTCTCCCAGGTTATTGGTAAAATGTAGAGGATTCTGTCCTGTCTTTAAAAGGAGCTCACAGAATATTCTAGTGTAAACACTGTATCTTTTATTCTCTAATTACCCAGGATCTCCACTCTTCAATTTTTCAAGCAAACCGAGAAATGAGCTGAATATTCCAGAAGCACTGTGTTCTGGCAGCAGGACTCCTGCTTCTGGTGTTAAGTATGATGGTTACTCAGTTGCTGGAACAACCTGTCTCGTATTAAACTGGTTAGGAAGTGAGTGGTGAACTATATACAGTGACATTAAGTTACATGACTACCACAACGTAAGTTTAATAGAAGCCAAAGTGTCTCTGGCCTTTCTATCCACAACTGGTTAGAGTGAGGACAATCTTATTCTTGCCTGACTGAATAGTCAAACTACACACCCCTAGACTTCATTTGATTGGCTCAGAGTTCTCTGGAAACCAAACATAGATAATATCCTCCTGAGATCTGTATGGCTTCACTTTCTAAAAAAATTAGACTGAAACCATATTCACAAAGAACATATATTGACTCCTACAGTAATAAGAGCATATTGATTGGTTAAAGTAAATAAGCAATTTGGCAAACTCAGGCACTGTTTTTTTAAGAAAAGCTTTACTGTGGGGTTTTTCTAAAAACAAGTGGGTATCAGATTATACATATTTTAAAATGAATTATGGATGTCTTTATTTATTTAAACGCTGCTGGTGCCTGTACAGACCATCTACAGACATGTGCAGTATTAAACTTGTCAGTGACACTTGGCCAACTTTGAGCCATATTAAAACTTTAGCTGTCCTCAGTTTTTCCACGTTTTCTGTATGGCAGATATTTTGAACATGGTTAGAGGGACAACTGTTTCTAAGTACCACTTCAGTGACGCCGCTTCCTTAGCGCACAGGTAGTGTGTCAGTCCACGAAGTGTCCTTCAGTAAACACGACATCACTTAAGCACATGAAGGACACCAAGACTCAAGTCTCTCATACCACTGACTGCTAAAAGTCTAACAAATTTGGAACATATATTTTTAGTATCTCCTACAAAAAGCTATCTTGACTTTTTATTTTCTCTCTCCCAGTTCTGCTCCAGAGTGAAGGGTGAGCCTTTTGTCAATCACCCAAGATCCTAACCCATCCATTGTTAATGGACCGTATTAACCTTTTACCATGGTTATCAGTTTCCATTAATAATCACTGCTCTGTTTCACTAGAATATTCAAGTCCATAATTTTTCAAATTCTTTACAGATTTTTTAGAGGCCCTCAGCTCTATTAAGATCTTCCCTAGGGGATCTTAGAGATGATTTGCTGCTGTAGGAGGCCAACGGGAAAGCCACTGAAGCAGCACAGAGGATGACGGCCAGGACCACAGCCCTAACAGCAGCACAGAGGATGACGGCCAGGACCACAGCCCTAACAGCAGCACAGAGGATGACAGTCAGGACCACAGCCCTAACAGCAGCACAGAGGATGATAGCCAGGATCACGGCGCTAACAGCAGCACACAGAAGCGCTGTGAGGACAAGACAGGCGGAATGCGCTAACAGAGGTTCGAGCATGTATGGGGCAGAAATCAAGATGGAGCTGTCACAGATGAGGATGGTTAGAAATGGAACAAGTGTTCAGCCTGGAGAGCAACATCTGCACAAAGCCAAGAGTCTGGGTGTCAACACAGTGAAGAGCGCAAGCTCCCACTTACAAACACACAAGTGCCCAGAACTTTTCACAATTTGTTCTATAGAAATGTCCTTTCCTCAGTACCCCTATGGCCACAGTTAACCGGCCCCAGAGCGATCTCCACTGTCCTGTATGACAGCCACCAGCCATAAGTGCTATCAAGCACTTGAAATGTAACTGGTCTGGATCTGGAGGACTATAAAATGCCAAATGGATTGTTTTGACATCTGGATGTTAAAGACAGTGCAAAAGTAACTGAAATATTGACTTCAGTAACTAAGCTCTTCAACATATTTGCAGGGTTAGGTGTGAAAAATGTTCAGATCTTCTTTGATTCATCCTCTCTCAAGTTTAATGCATCAATTCTACAGCCAAAAGCATCACCACACATGTTCAAGGACTAAGTGTGCAGCTTTGAGTCTAGCTGTGTTCATTTTACATGTAATGCCACCCACATTAATGCTTTCATACATAAGACACGGTTGCATTTTTCATAAAAAAAAAAAAAAAAGATTTCCACCAAACATTAGTAGTAAATAGCTGACAACTTTCAAAAAAAGTTTGGTCTAATAATTTAAATCATACTATCTATAAATAAAGGAAAACAGTCATCCTACTTTTTAGAACTACTATTGTTAGCACATAAGTGGGTCAGATTGTACAAAAGTCCCTGAATTTACTTTAAAAAAAAAAAAAAAAAGCAAGCCAGAATGGAAAGTCTGATTTTTTTCCTATCATGCTTATAAGTGAAAACAGGAAGATAAAAACTTTATTCTTTGCCTTCTTCATATTTGTACAGTGTGACTAAAGATACTGAAAGCTTTTGGAAGAAGAGTTGGCATTTCTTTGATAGAGATTTCAAACACCAGAGTTAAGAGAAGAAAAGACACACTTAAGAAAGTAGGGAAGGGCAAGCTACTCAACCTCAAATTGATTTCATTTATGATAATACAACAACATCACTAGAAAACTCCCAAGTTCAGAGATTCTTGGAGGTATGGCTTTTTAGCAAGTAACAAGTGAAGATGGTACTAGTAAGTACGAGGAGGCCTGTTGTGGAATAATCCCTTTGTACACTGTGAAAATTTGTCGCTGTGATTGGTTTAATAAACAAGCTGACTGGCCAATAGCTGGGCAGGATTAAGTTAGGCGGGAGAGCCACACTGAGAATGCTGGGAAGGAGAAGGGTGGAGTCAGAAGAGTCGCCAGCCAGATGGAGAACCAGTCAGACACACAAAATGGGATAGAGGTAAAAGCCAGGAGCCTCAGGGCAGTACCCAGATTAATAGAAATGGGTTAAGTTGTAAGAGCTAGTTAGTAAGAAGCCTGAGCTACTGGCCGAGCATTTGTAATTAATATAAGCTTCACTGTATCTGAGAGTGGCTGTGAGACAGGAAAACTCTGACTACAGAGGTCCCCCTCCCCCAGGTCTACAGCAGAAATCAACAAAACAATGAATTATTCCTGCCAGGACACTGCTGCCCACCTTGGGTAGTTGAGTTAGGGAAAGAAAAAAAGAGGAGAAAGAATATGAGGAAGGAAGAGTCTCTGAATTGGACAAATACATAAAATAACATTTTCTCTTTTAGTTCCATAGACTCTATTTCAGTGAAGCAGTCACTCTTCCAACTTGACAAGAGGCAGTCACCTTGTTATGAAGATGACTGTGTTTCAACTACAGGTACTCTATTCTCTTTCCCTGTCTATCTTTGTGCCAACGCTTCCATTTTTTTGTTTGTTTTGTTTCTTTGAGACAGGATTTCCCTATGTAGCCCTGGTTGTCCTGGATCTTGCTCTGTAGACCAGGCTGACCTTGAACTCAGAGATCCAACTGCCTCTGCCTCCTGAGTGCTGGGATAAAAGGTGTGTGCTACCACTGCCTGGCTACTGCTGTAGTTTTAAACATTTCCTATTATTTATTCCTAGTGTCTTATATTTATTTCCATTGCTATCATTAAGAGAATTTATGCACATTCTATTTGCTACAGACACACAGGGCTATAATGAAGTTCTTGTACAAATACTCGACATTTCACATTAATGAGCTGGAAAAAAAATACCTTCTCAGTACTAAGAAAGTGGAGCAATGGAAATCTCTTATTGGTAAAAGTATAAACTGGAAGATATTTTAATACTGATGAAGATGTGCATAAGCTAAGGACCTGTCCTGTCATTTCACTCCTGGGACTCCCTTGTACAGGTGCAGAAAGGGGTGCCATTAGAATATTAATGGATGGTAACAGCAAAAACAAAGAAAAAACACAACCCCCCTTGAAATAACAGAAATGTCCATCAATAGAGTGGATAAATGGTGGTATTTCAATATATAATATAATGCTACACAGGAAGAGAAATGAGGGGGTGATTAGGTATGAAAAAGAGAGTTTTTGGACGAGCACTGTTCAAAGTCACTGAGAGCAAAGACAAACATAACTAATATTTACTGTATTTAAAGTAATTACAGAGGAACAAGACTATAATTCTTTCCTTAAATCTAGCTGGGTGAGCCAGCACAAGAAGCTTGCTTCAAGTGCCAGGAACCACAAGAGTCTGAGGAGCTGAGTGGGGAGGATGCAGAGGGAGCGCATGAATAATACATGTCATCAACTTGAGGGCAGGGAAGAAAGCAATGATCACTTGGACTAGGGTGGTGTCAGTGGGAGAAGGAGACAAACAAATACTTAGCAGATAAAAAAAACCTGATATAGGGGAAGGATCAGACAATGAGAGCTGATGGAAAGTAGTGTCAGAACCCTAATGGGTTACAATGGGCAAGAAGCAAAAGGCAAGAATGGGCAGAGCAAACAAGTCAGCAGGGCAAGTCAAGGACGCAAGACTTGTAGCAGTGAAAGGAGAGAAACAGTGATGTGAGAAGCCAGGAGAGGCCTCAGGAAAATGGAGCTGAGCTGTGAAGAAAACGATTAAGTCACACGTGTACACTTCTTTCATCAATTCAACATACACTCAGGAGAAAAGGGGGGTAATAAAAGGGGGGTGGCAAAGCCTGACCACTGCTGTAACAAAATGCACACCCAGCACCAGGTGACCGTACAGTGATTAAAGAAAACAAGTGTATTTTCTGGAGCTCTCCCAAGTTCAGAGTCATCCACGGATGACTTATAGACAGATACTCTCTACGCCCTGAGAGGTGTCTCAACACGAGACAGCGTCCTGCACAGTCATTCCACCACTGAATCGTGGATGTGGGCCCAGCACGTAAAGAGCAGCAGAGAAGCGAAAGAGACTGTGGTGTTAATAAAAAGAAGTGAGCTAGCTTGGAAGTAAAAAAATGGAGATCCCTGCAAACTTACTACCTCATTACCAAGATAGATACTAAGATAAACTGAAATCTTCTTGAAAACAAGCTGAAAATGTAGTTTTTAGTGCTTTTCTGTTATGCTGCATGGTGGGTTAAAAAAACTCTTTTTAAAACTCAAAATTACACATTGGTGGAACAGTTTTTCAACTCATTTTATATCCTACCTGGTGAAATACAGTAAGACAATCCTTTGTATTTTGTTGAAGATTATAAATAAATGATGAGCAACCATGGTAAATGGTTCCAAAGTCTACTAAAAATTAAAAGCCTCCCAAGCCATCCCTCACCCCCAAACAAAAGACTGGGCAGGCTATAAATCATATTCCTGGCAAAACCTATTACAGAGACGATGATGGGCACTGTATTCCAGCTGACATCAAATACTTCAGCAGAGGTTTAACTCCTCGAATCTGAACGGATAAGAATTGACAGATGTCTCAGGGAGGAATATCAACACAAGTATGTCATGCCTATGGTCACAGGTCTAATTCTCTGACTCATTGCTTGAGCTGATGCCCTGGCTGTCTTCTACCCAGGTACTAGGACTCTAATAATTGGCTTTCCTGGGTCACGAGCTTGCACACAGAAGACAGTGACAGTTTGCACTGGAGCCAGTTCCTCCTAACAAATGTCATTTTGTATCTACAGTTGCAGCTACTGGTAGATACGTGGTGTTCTTCTAGTGGTTATGTATCTACAGAGGCCCTTACAGAACCGGTAATCGTCAAGTCAAAACAGTCACTACTAACAGTGCCTCCGAATGATGAACTTCAGAATGCATATTCAGAAAATTATCTTTATGCCTTGCAAGACCAGCAGAGATAGGTCTTCCCTTTGTGCACGGTAAAGACAGAAAACATAGGCTAACAACAAACAACCCAAACAGCCACGCCTCTAGAGAAGAGCGTGCTCCAAAGGAAACCAGTAACAAATAGGAACTCAGGCCTCCAGCTTCCATGCTGTCTGCAGCACCCGAAAATCACCCATCATCTGCTTTCAGAAAGCGAGATATGTGACTTCGTATCACATGTGACACTGAGTCTTCTCTGTTTCTTCCTTTCCAAAGTTACTTAATGACAAGCAAAGCAATGTATTAATATTTAGAACATGAAAATCAATAAAAATTAATCTTACAAGTCAAATGGGGTATATGTGAAGGTAAATTACAAACCAGGTTGTGTTTTAGTCACCCTGAAAAGGAGGAATCAGCACATTCCCAGATATGGGATAGGGTAGTTCAGAAGTATCAGAGATCAAAAGGCAGGGGGATGTGAAAACAGTGACCTATTTAAGAAACTACATCCACAGAGTCAACAAGTCTTAACATTTACTATAAACTAGGAACTTAACTGGGAGCCAGGTATTTAACAGGAAGCCAAGTCAGCACGGACACGGCCTGGCCTGAGATGCATGTACTCAGAAGGCTAAGTAGGAGAGTGGAGCTCAGACGAACAGACTGTTCAGCAGTGCTGTGAGCTCTTATTTCCAGAGGGCTGGTGATGCTTCGAGAAAACGCTGGAAAAGAATTCTCGAATTGCCAGTGAAAAGATGAGTAAGCAGGTGTTATCCAAGTGAAAAGGGAAGAAATGGATTCAAGGAAGAATGTAACACAGAGACAGGAAAAGAAAAACTAGGCATGAAATAATGCAGAATCTGGAAAGACACATTAAAGGTTTTCCAGACTTTAGCCTTCATCCTAGAATTAGGGTGAGCACTAAACGAGGAATCTACAAGCCAATGTTTAGAGTAAATTCCTCAATTGAGATTCCCTCTTCTCAGGGAATGTCTAGGTTTGTGTCATGTTGACAAAAAAACAAAACAACAACAAGGCAAACACAACTAAGGAGCAGAGACGCAGAGGTTGGAAGACAGGTGACGTGGAGGGGAAGAAGGGGTCTCACGGTCCTCAGGTTCACGGCTAAGGTGACTAGAGTGGTCTTCTACAGAGAAGGTAGGAAACAAGAATGGAAATGACTAGAGTTCTAGAAACTGGAGGAAGACAGGGCTGGAAGGAAGGACGAGTGCAGCGCTGCAGGATGGGTTTAAAGTTGTATCTGACAGCATCGGGATGTGAGCAATTAGAGGATTTCAGAATGCAGAAGGAGCGGACTGACTCAACAGGACACAGGGAGGAGATAAAGCCATGGGTTTCACAGTACTACCCAAAAGTACACTGGGGAAAACTGTTTTTCTTGTCTGTTTTGTTTTGTTTTTCGAGATAGGGTTTCTCAGTGTAGCTTTGGTGCCTGTCCTGAATCTCGCTCTGTACACCAGGCTGACCTTGAACTCAGAGATCTGCCGGGCTCTGCCTCCAAGTGTTGGGATTAAAGGCATGCACCACCACCGCCCGGCTTTCTTGTCTCTTTTTATTGATGTGTTTTGCTGAGTACAAAGTAAAGTTACAGATACTCAAACACAGAAATGGACACAATAAAATGGATATATGATGAGCATGAGTTCCACAAAACTCATCAGGCTGCCATAGGAGAAAAACAAGACCTAGAAATTTAGCTTTAGGAAACAGAAGGCAGCAGAAGTCATTAGACAAGGAAACAGCATGATATAGTGTAGTTTTAGAAAGCCCAACTACTATGACATACAGATAGTACAAGGATATCAATTACAAGCCACTAGTTAGGTGACGAGAAAGCTAACACTTAAGACAAACACAGAACAGAGTCCATGTGTGTAAAGGGAGGCTAAAACAAAATCTCGACAAGAGCACGTCTTCAGTATGAAGTGGTAGAGGCTGAAGTAACCGGAAAGGCTGAACTTTCCTTGGGATAAGCAGTATACATGTAAAGGTAATTAAGTGAGGTAAAGACACCAGAAGACTCCATTGTGACACCTAGAAAGAGTAAGACTAGCCAGGAAAAAAAAAGGAGAAGACGGAGGTGATGGCGCAGAGATGAGTCACAGCTTCAAGAAGCTTATCACATGAGATAGGGTCAAGTTGTTAAGTTGTCCCTAAGTTCTTTCCCAGCAGCATCCAGGATAATTCACAGACACACAGGGCAACCAAATGTTATCTAGAGAATAAAAAGTTACAAGCTAATACCAGTTAGAGATAAGGGCTCTGGTTCCAGAGGGACTTTGACTGCAATTACAGCTCTGTTATCTGTTATCTTAGGCAAGTTCAACTCTCTAAGCTTTGGTTTTCAGCCTATAACACAAGTACAAGTTGAGTAGCATTAACCTAAAAGTTCAAAATCCAAAATATTCCAGGCTCTAAAACCTTTTATGGGCCAACATGAGGCCACAACGTGGAAATTCCACACCTGACTTCACATGACAGGAAGATGGATCAAATTGCAGGAGAGTTTGAGGCCAGCCTGAGTAACACAGTAAGACAATGAACTGTCTAAAGAACACAGTGCAAAACCACAGGCAGACTAAAAATACTATGAAATCACTTTCAAGTGTAAAAGGAGTGTATGAACTACAACGTGGATCCCATGTCTAAGAGTGTTGTGTATAGAAATATTCTAAAGTCCTATTAAAAAAGAAGAAATTGGTCTCAAGCATTTTGGATAGAATACACAATTTTTGATAACACTTACCACTTGACAGGAGTGTGTAAAACAATGAATGAGATAACATATAGTATTTAGAATACTACCTGGCACACAGGAAGTAGCTAAATATTGAGGTACTAAAGTCCTTTTCAATGGGAGAGGAAAGGCAAATCACTGTAAAGTACTGCCTTGAAGCAAGTCTGCTGCTGGAATCCAAAGGGCTGACACCTGTTAAACAGAGCACCCCTGTGGTGGTATTGTGTTCCCCAAAATATTGTGCACCCTAATAAACTTATCTGGGGTCAGAGACAGAACAGCCACTAGATACAAAGGCTAGAAAATGATGGCACTCACACTTTTAATCCTAGCATTCCAGAGGTAGAAATCCCTCTGGATCTCTGTGAGTTCAAGGCCACACTGGAAACAGCCAGGCATGGTGACACACGCCTTTAATCCCAAGAAGTGAGCCTTTAATCCCAGGGAGTGATGGCAGATAGCAGAAAGGTATATAAGGCGTGAAGATCAGGAACTAGAAGCATTTGGCTGGTTAAGCTTTTAGGTTTTGAGCAGCCCAGTTCAGCTGAGAGCCATTCGGCTATGAGGACACAGAGGCTTCCAGTCTGAGGAAACAAGATCAGCTGAGAAGTTGGCCAGGTGAGGTTAGCTGTGGCTTGTTCTGTCTCTGATCTTCCAGTGTTCACCCCAATACTTGGCTCCGGGTTTGTTTATTAATAAAGACTCTTTAAGATTCATGCTACACACCCCAAACATGATCACGCCTTTGCATAAGTCATACAACTTAAGTGGACCAAGTGTGGGCAATTTCACAGTGACCTAAAGATAGGGATTAAAACGCAACACAACAAAGCACGACTAGGTTGCTAAGGACCTATCTAAGAACTAGTAACATGGAGGCTGGGGATGTAGCTCAGTTGGATTGAAGCCCAGCACTGCATGAACCAGGCATGGGAGCACACACTTCTAATCCCAGAATTTGGGAGTTGGAGGCAGAACAACTAGAAGTTCAAGATCACTTTAGACAGGGGCATGTTAAAAGTTACACACACACACACACACACACACACACACTCTTCTAATATCATCCAGAGAAACAGAACAGGCCAGCACATGGAGTTCTCCAAATTGTGCTGGTAGGCTAACCCTCAAAATGAAGAAGGCTAACCCCTTAGGATATCAATATTCTGTTTCTTGGCAGTAAGGTCTCCAACTTGCCTTAGCGCTTATATTGGTATTTTGACTAGTCAACAGTTATCCTAGCATATAAAATATGAAAGCACATTCTAGTATAGTTGGTAATTATAGTGTTGAGATTGCGTAGTGTAGAGTAAGTGATCTCATTTTGAGAGACTCCTGGGAAATCTTCAAAGCTAAGAAATCAGGCCTCAAATGACAAAGCACCCCTGTGGAGTCCACCCTAATTGAGTCTAACAAAGCCTAGGATGTCCTATTTTTTTCCCTAGCCATGGTAAGTACAGTAATATAAAAATCAAGGTAAACTTTCATGATTACCCATTTTTTTCACCTTTAGAAGTAACCATTAATTATCCAGATGAATGCATAAAAAAAAAAGAAGACTAACATCATAGCAGCTAAACTGAAAGGTAGTTTAATCTTACTGTGTTTAAGCAACTTCATGATTCCAGACACTGCTAAGAATTAATATTAAATAGTAAGTTTACCAGAAGATTCAAGTAAGGGAATTGTTAAAACCTATGCTTACAGATGAAAAGAAACACGATTGGTATGTTCATATGGTCTTAGATGTCAGCATCCATAGCACAAAGACTTACCCAAGGTGTCTACCAAAAGTGAAGAGCAGATTCACGGCCATGTATTATGATATCTACAGACAATGGACACATGACTCACTCATTTCCTTCTGTTACTCCTACCCTATGTTGCCAAGCCCGCGCTCAACCAGTAAAATCCACAATTTTAATAAATAGCATATATAAGATGTAGTTTGTAAAATCACTGGGGGGGGGGGTAAAGACAAGGTGCTTACAGAACCCAGGTAATGTACTCCAAAGTCCAATATGTTGTCTACCACAGAATTCAAAAAATTCCTTCCCAGAGTTAGAACATTACACCTTCCAAGGCAATAACACTTAATAATAAAGCCAAAGATGATGCACGACAATTCTTTGTGAGCCTATTTGCATAGCTTAATGAAAGGGTTCATCCTCATAAAACTTAGAAGTAGCATGATTTTGGATCACAATATTAAACAGCTGTCACATCCCTGTGACAGTAACAGTATAGAAATCAGGAAAATCAAAATACCAAACTAAGCAGGAATCTTTTAAGTCCATTCACTCCGATTCTAGAGATTGCATACTGTAAAGACCTAGTCATTTTGTATCACAGGGCATATACTAACTGGTCAGTGAATCATATTTTATAATGTCTCCATGACCCAAAGATTCTATTTACAAATCCCTTGGTTTCAGTATGTATGCCAAAAGCTTCATGAAACAATGCTATCGGCTGAAAACTTGGCAATATGCTTAAGAAAGTACAAAAATAAACTTGTTCTTTACATAAAGTGGCTGGCTTAAAAATTTCAATTCTAGGTTTAAATGCCTGGGGGAATACTCAGTAACAATAAAATCAGCATCAATGCTACGTGCCCCCGCCCTCCAGTACTCTAGGAAATAAAAGGCGTAACAATGAAATAATCATAAAAATTTTGCTATTGGGCAGTGTGGAGAGAAAAATCTTAAGCATATCCCACTTCGACACAAGAGAAGCGATGTTCGGTGATACTTGGATTCGATTACCAAGCATGCGAGTAGCAATCACGGCATGCTATCCTTTCCAAATTTCTAAGTATTACTATGCAAAGAATCCCATACTGCCGCACCAATTACTTAAATGCCCAGAGTGCACAGTGATCCGGCAGCTCTTTACCTAACAAGAGTTCATCAGAGAGCCTGTAGCAGAAGTGACTTCTACTTAAAATTCACCTGAGGCATCAACCTCGGGGCCAGACTTTCACCTGCTCTGTTAAGGCCCAAAGGAAGATCAAATACAGAAGACAGCAGCTTTGACATGAAACAAACTCAAAGCAGGGTGTGTCCAGGAGGCAACGCCGGGTGCACACAGGAGACGCAGCCTCCCGAGGCGGGTTCTCGGGGGCGGCAGGCACCATCACCCGCCAATCCCCGGCCGGGCCTCCCACGGCCTGCGCTGCCGCTTACCCTCCGCCGGCTCGCTGCAGCCGACCCGCTTCCCGGCGGAGCAGCCCGAAGCACTGCGTCCAGCAGCAGTTCCCCATCGCATGCCGCCCGGCGCCCGCCGCTCCTCCTCCTCCTCCTCCTCCAGCCCCGAGCGCGAGCCCAGGCGGAGCAGCTGCATCCGCGCCGGCCGGAGCGCGGCAGGCGGCGACCCAGGGGACAAAGGCCGCCGCTAGGCACGCGGGCTCCGGGCTAGCGCGGCGCGAGGGACGAGCGCGGGGCCGTGGGATCCCGGGTCGCCAGCCGTCCGCATGGCCTACTCGCCACCCGCCCGCGCCGGTCACCGCCCCGGCCGCCGCGGGAGGCCCGTGCCGCCACGCCCCCCTGCCGCTCCGGGGCTCCCCATTGGACACGCTTCCTGCGGCCCCGCTTCCGGCGGCCGGCGCGTGCGTCATTTCCCCCAGCTTCCGGGTTGGCTGTGTCAGCCTGGCAGGAGGCGCCGGTTGGAGCTCTGTGCCTACCGTCTGTTGAACCCTGATCCTGGAGGGCGGTTTGCCTTCCCTCGGCGGCGTTCCTGGCTTCCTCGCCGCTGTCGACCGGGGAGGATCCCGCGGGGAGCCTCGAACGCAAGCCCAGCCTTCGAACTTTGTACCTAGAGCGTGCGAGCCTCCCGCCTGCTGCAGCGGTCGATGTCACCCAGCGCGTGGGTTCCAGAACTGCACCGTAGCTGGAGGTAGAGGCTACTATGTATGGACTCGTTGCCATTACTTAGACGACCCGAAGAGGGTTTTCTTCAAATATCCCCGTGTGCGCGGCAGTCTTTATACTGCCAGCGTGGTGGAGAGACATTAATGGTGCACTACTAGCCAGTTTTTGTTGTTGTTGTTGTTGTGTTTGTTTGTTTAAAAAACAAAACAAAACGAAAAGTTCCAGGCCGGGGATGTAGCTCAGTTAGTTGAAGTGTGGTGGAAAATCTGCAATCTCAGTACTTGAGAGGTGGACGCAGAATCCTAAATTCAGGGTTATCCTCAGATAAACGTTAAGTTGGAGGTCATCCTGGGCTGCCTGAGACCCTGCCTTAAAATAAATAAATAAATAAAAGTTCAAGTAATTTCAGGTTGGGAAGTTGAGATCAGAGGAGATCAGCAAAAGGGCTTGGGTTTTTAGGAGCACTACTACATTGCCAGTTCACACATACTGCCCCAAAGTGGAGCAAGGTTAAGGAAAAAATCCATGTCCTCAAATGCTGCTTTAAAACCCAGTTTTCGACACCAGGTCGCCTTAAAAGCAGAAGGCAGGTGTTGGAGGCCAGCCTGGTCTACAGAGCCAGAACCTGGCCAGCTGGAACTGTGTAATGAAACCCTGCCCTTGCTCTAATTGGATATAAGGCATAGTTTCATAAATGCCTAGTCCTGTAGGTAATATGCTTCATTGCCAACCAGATCTTACCATCTTAACCTGCTTTATTGCGAGTGAAATAGTTACATTAAAAAACAGTGCTACTAATAAAACGTTTTCAACGGGTCATTTTGTTGGTTCTTGTCATCAGGACCAACCAGGATTTCAGTCCTAGCACTTAAACTAATGAACTTGACACTATGGTATCGAAGTACACTAACTGGCTTAGGGAATGCCGGTGAGATGACTTAATGGTTTGAAACCTAAATTATTACGCATTTTCCTTCTCTCTTCCAGTACCTGAAATCAATATTAATAAAGTAGTCCTTGAAATTGAACTATAAATGTTTAAGGAAGCTGGTACGTGAATCCTGTGGATACTACCCATAATGTTGATCAACATACCTTGAGAGCATGAGTCTGCAGAAAATTATGCCAAATTAAAAACTAATTTGCAAAGTTTACGTATTGCATAATTATACTTACAGGAACTTCTAAAAAAAGACAGAGTGCTACAAAGGCAAACACAGTAAAGGGCTCCTAGGGGCAGATAATGAGAAGTGGATCCATGGTAGGAAGTCTGCATTTTGGCTCTATGGATGTCAGCATACTCTTGTTTGTGCTGCACTATGGGTTTGTAAGACACTGCTGTTGAGGGGAAGTAGCTTAAGATACGATGGTGATAATAATAAATGATACTTTGTGTTATTTCTTTTTAAGATGTGTGTGTGTGTGTGTGTGTGTGTGTGTGTGTGTGTGTGTATGTGCGCGCGCGCAACGTGCATACATATGCCCATGGAGACCAGAAATGAACTGCATGGATGCTTTTCAAAGAAAGTAAGCACACGGAAGTGTGTTTAAAGACACAAAGGGTAATTATGTAACCGGATCACTAGCAGCTTGTTGTCTGCCTTATGGGCGTGTGGTAAATTAGCGCAGTTGCTCAACATCATTCAGTACGAGACACTAGGTGATTTGCTTCCCTCTTTGCTCGCCAAACATTTCCATTTTACAAGAGAGGCATTCACACAAACGATTATGTAAGTGGCATACTGCATTTGTTGGGCAGAGTTTGTCTCAAATCTCTTCATGCCAAGCCAGAAACCACATTACTAATTAGAACAGGGAGAATTTAGCACAGGGAATCACTAAGTCAGTGAGTGGTGCTTAATGCTAGCAGGCAATTCTAAGGTCACACAGAGGTAGCTATTGCATGGACCAGCTACCACACCTCAAAACCCCTGGACACTAAACAAGAAAGGAATTTAGAAATTCAGAAGTCCCTTAAAGGCAGACACCAATTTCTGAGATTGTTCATAGGTGCCATGGAAACATGCTACCTTCCATTGTGGTAGCAGAGAAAGATAACAATTGGACCCACTCACTGTGCAGGAGGGTGCCCACCACTTGGGAAACATGGCAAGACTCCTTCCTGTTCATCCACCTGCTACCATATGGACAGGACAGTGGAAAGGGGGATATTACCTCTACACCAAGAATGTCCCTGCAGTGCCTTCCATTGGAAGATCCTCACATAGAACCATTCAGTTAGAGTGCATGGTGCGTGTGTGACATCAGACATCATGGCAAAGAAGGGTAAGAAACAGAACAGGTTTCACCATCTTCCTGAAAACAAGAGAGTCTTGAACCCCCATAAGAGGAGGAGTTGAGACCAAACACTGTAAAGTCAGAGCATTCACATGATTTCATCATCTCCCACCACCAGTGTCCTGTCCTATGTTGCAATTTTAAGTTTTCCCATTGAATGGTACATTCCATAATCCTTCCTTCTATCTAATCAAGCTTCGGATAGTGGCAGATATATCTGTTATCTGGCAGTTATCTCTGAGACTAACTAAAAAAAATGATAAAGCTTCTGTGTAGTCTTGAGGCAGGATAGAAAGATGGGGGACTTATGGGAATATGAGAGAAGAGAACCCTTCACTCCAAAGTGGAAGTTGGAAGCCTTTTGCCAGCTGAAAACAATTAACACTTGTTCTGGAGGTTGACTACCTAAAGACAATATTCCTTTCATATAGAAGTGTTCCAAATAAGAATGTCAAAATAGCAATTAACCATGCTGTCTTAGGGTTTTATTGACACAGCATGCCATGACCATGGCAACACCTATAAAGGAAAACAGTTAATTGAGGCTGGCTTGCAGTTCAAAGTTAGTCCCTTATCATGGTGAGAAGCATAGCAGCATGCAGGCAGACATGGTGCTGGAGAAGGAGCTGAGAGTTCTACATTTTGATCTGCAGGCAGCAGAAATGAGCCACACGGACCATAGCTCAAGCATATATCACCTCAAAGCCTCCCCCACAGTGACACACTTCGTCCAACAAGGCCACACCTACTAATAATGCCACTCCAAGCATGCAAACACATGAGTCTGTGTGCTATTCCTATTCAAACCACCAGACATACCTAAGGCCTGAGCATGTATTACCTTCAAATATGATCTTGTTCCTTTTCTGGCAATTTTCTGGGAACTCACGAACAGGACTATAAACCTTATTTACAGTAATAATACATCTTAGCTCCCTTGTGCAATCCTGTGACCTAGGGTTTTACCTTATCAGCTATAATCCTATCCTGAGCACCTCAGGGACACCCTGTCATCTCATCTAAAGTCCTTAATAACTCTTTGAAAGTAACTTCACAAGCCTTCTAAGATGTGTACTTGACTGCTGTAAAGATAGTTAAGTGCAACTCTAAGAAGCCCAGGCCCACATTTGGGTTATCTTACCTTTTCCCCAGCACCTCCTTTCCTATTAGGCCTGGAGCTTAAATCAATCTTAGAATCTGGCTTAATTAACTCCAGCTCTGTTTATACTACTGACTCATCCTGAAATTCTTTTCTATGGCAAAAGCCAGATTTCCAGCTTCACCTGTCTCTCAGAGATCGTCAGGTTCCTGTAGGTGGCAGTGTGGCGCAGTCTGCCGCTGGTGCCCCACTCATTATCACATAACTGGTACTCATAACTTTGCAAACCGGATTTCAGGCCACAGAATGAGAAGCAGTCTTAGGAAAGTGTCTTGGATCATGTCTATCAACAGTGCCAGTCAGCACACCAGTGATCAGAGCTGCTCCTTGCCATGGGGTTGTAGCCACTCCGATTCATGCAATCCCTGGTCTTAGTTAAACATTTTTTCTTATTTCAAATACTACTGTTTGATTTCAGTTCAAGTTTTTTTTTTTTTTTTCATTTTCAGATTTAGGCCTACAAAATCTGGGTTCATGTGTAATAATGCATGAGGTAAGCAGAATGCTCTGAAGATCAGAAAATAAAACACTTCTTCCCCCCCCCCCCCCCCACACACATCGTCCCAGCATCGTCAGGAAAGCAAGAGTGGAAGACAGGTAGGGAAGCAGATGAGATACACGTTCTTCACATCCCCATAGCTCTTTGATTCTTGGACCCAGTGACTGAACATGGCCGTGAGTCAAAACTGTGTGAAATTGTAACCCTCTCTCTGAGCTGTAAAATCAAAACCAAATGAAAAACACCAAACAAACACTGCAAGGACACAGCATTTGTTGGAGTATTAGGGAAATTACAGGTGAATTAAAGCTTAAAGAAATGTGGCTTGCGTCTGTTCAACATGAATGTAGTGAGAACTGGAATAATTGCTTTTATATCAAAGGAGAAAAAAAAAGAACCTTACTCCTTAGGAATGATAGAGAAAACAAAACGAAATTACACTTCATCACTTTAATGTGGCTTTTCAGACACTGGCAATTGATTAAACTTTTTTGAATGGGCACAAGAATAAGTGGAAAGGAAGAGAAAACATAGACAGTGAAGGTGTCCTTTGAGACATAGACCTCATTATAAGACTATGGAAGAGGTTGGCAGAGCTGTTCACAGCCCCATGAACCCACATGGGCATAGTAGGTTAAGATATGTTATATTTGAGGAGAGAAATAGAAACGCCACAAAGCAAGCAAGTTGAGAATTAAGAATTAATTCTGTTTTTCTTCTAAAAATGCAAAGAACATATCAGTTGAGCTTCCCAGCAGATCGAAGAGTGAAAAATGGGAAGGCGTAATTAACTTGATAGCAGTTCACTGCAAATGGAGAGAACACAAGGAGCGGGGAGGCTGCGTCAGAGGACGGTGAACCCATGCGTCACGTCCAGAAGAGGAAGAGAGAGTTGGAGAGGAAAAACGATTTGAAAATCATGGTAAAGAATTTGGGGTTTGTTTTACTTTTGCTTTGTCTCTTTCCCCAGTCAGGAGCTCCTGTAAGCAGTTGGGTCTTGAGCTCCATCTGTAGAAGAAATTGCCTTTGAACTCTTGATTCTCCTGCCTTTCCTCCCAAGTACAGTGACTACAGGTGTGCACCCCCACATCCAGTGCAAACGAATCATTTATATTTGATAAAACACCAAGCCACAGATTTAAGAGCCCTCAATGTACTCTAACAGGATAAATATAAAGTCTATGCACCATGTAACAGTAAATCTGCTTAGAAAAGAGAGAAAGAAAAGTTAACAGCAAAATCAAAAACCCCAAAATAACAAAAACCACATACAGAGACAAAGAAAAACCCACAACACAGGGGGGAAAATCCACTGTAGGAGAAACAGCAGTAAGAACGGCATCTGAGGGTTGGCAGTTTGACTTCAGAGGAGGGCGCTTGACGGCATGCTTCCTGGCTGGATCCTGACCCAGGACCACAAAACAACACAAGACTACTCCCAAACAAGGAAAGCAGTATCTCCAAAGGGCTGCAGTCATTCAAAGGACAGGGAGAGGAGACTGGTGGACTCTGTCAGCTAGATGGAGGGGACAATGATTTGACAAATGAAGATAAGCACACTTTCCAGTAAACACACGCTGAGAGTTCAGTACAACAGAGCTTTACTACAACAAAACAAACCCAAACCAAACCAAACGCTACTGGGAGCATAGCAGCCTACAGGAAACAACAGCAGACAGACCTCCAGATTCTAGGAAAGGACGAATGAAGCGCACTGAAAGTGGGTACATACAAGCCACTGTTGTTTACCTTAAGAGGAAAGTTAGCCTTATTAGAAAATAATAGCATAATTTAGAAATTGTAGAATGTTGAACAAAATAGATTAATAAAGGAGGTGTTCATTGGAATCATGAAATTTACATTGTGAGCTTTTTTTCTAGTAGTAAAAATGTGTTTTAATGTAATTTCAATGTAATCTGGTAACTTTAGGATGTATATATTAGTCCCTAGCACAGGGCATCTCAATCTTAGCATTAGTATTTGGATCAAATGATTCTTTGTCAGCAGGGCTGTCCTGTACACTGAGGGGTGGTTAGAAGCATCCTTGGTCTCTACTCAAGAGATGGCAGCTACACATACCTCCCCCTGTGACAACCTAAACTTTCTTCATAGTCATCTTATGTCCCCTGGAGATCAATATTGTCCCTTGCTGAAAATCACCAAAGACATCTAGTAAAGGAAATACATGCTCATCCTCCCTGCAGATATTCCTAGGAATGAATGGGCTTAACTTAACTAAATATGAAATGCCAGTAAAAGCTAATGGTCTCTATGTAAATAATTTGGCAATAATTTGAGGATTGGAAAAATTTAACAAGGTCAATTTTTTCTTTTACAAAATTGGGTTTAACCTAGGGGCTCCCACATGCTAGGCAAGTCCTCTGCCACTAAGCTAAATACACCCCTAGGCCACAAGTCACCTGACTACTGTTGAGTTGATGGGGAATTTATTAACCCTTCCCTGAATCAAATCTTGGCTAAGAGAGAAGAATCATTAGAGTAGGGACATCTGTGTCAAACAAAAGATTTCAGTGACAAGATATCAAAGTCTGCAAAGGATTGGAAATCACTAGAGTGTTGATGAATGATATATACATTACAGATTGCATGTCTAGCAAATAGTTTTATAATATTAACTTACTTAAATCATAATACAAAATGCATTTTAAATCTTCAGATCTGTACACCGATTTCTATATTAACTTAGATTAGCTTATCAATTATAAAATACTTTAATGCCATCTTGGAAGTTCTTAAGAAAACAGGACTCTAGAAGTCCAATCAGACTGGTCATGGCGGCACACACCTTTAACCCCAGCACTCAAGAGGCAGAGGCAGGAGGATCTCTGTGAGTTTGAGGGCAGCCTGACCTACAGAGTGAGTTCAGAGAGAGCCAGGGCTCTGTTACAAAGAAACCCTGTCTCAAAACAACAGCATCGGCAACAACAAACCAAAAACCAACCAAACAAAAAAGGCCAGTCAGTACTGAAATCTACCTTTACAATATTGATCGGTCTAGTCTGATCTCCGTGGGGAGTTTTGTAAGTTTCCCAGGAGGTGTTAATGTTCTCAGGTTTGAGAATCACTTTCATGACAGAAGTCGACAAACTACAGCCATGTCTTCCTGTTTTGTAAATAATGTTGTATTGGAACATAGCCATGCTCATTAATTAATGTATGCAAGAACTTGAAATATTTTCTGACCAGCACTTTACAGAAAGTCTTTCAATCCTTTCTATGTAGCAAGAAGAAGGAATGAAACAGTACTATCATGTTTTAAAACATCCAATAAAATTCTAGTAAAAAAATCAGTCAGTAGAATGATGCATATGTATCACCCAAACTTTGGCCAGCAGTAGTTACTAAACAGGAACCTCCTGCCCCTTGGCAAGCTACACCATGTTTATGACATGAACATCCTCCTGGATTGGCGTGGCATGATATCACCATGATGAGCAATAATGGCAATACTGTGTACGGTGCAATATTCTTTATATGGAATTCTATCATTTGCAATACTCTTACACTAGTGCTAGGCTCGCAAGATGACTCAGGTGTCATGGGCGCTTGCCACCTAGCATGGTGACCTGAATTTGACCCCAGATCTCACACGATGGAAAGAGAGCTGCTTTCTACAAGCTCTCCTCCCTACAAGCTCTCCTTCCGACAACCTCTCTTCCTTCAAGCTCTCCATGCAATGCTGTGGTATGTGTGTGCCTCCTGCACCTCCCCCCCCAAAAAAAAAAAATTAATTTTACAAAAAGGAATGACTAAGCATTAAGATTTTACTGAGATATAATTGACACAAAATAAGATATTCACTTTTTTTTTTAAGTTTTTGACAGTTTCATACAAGCATATATACCATACATTATAATCAGTATGTGGTATGTGCAAAATGTATCTCAATCACATTCACTCCCCATTTCCCTCTCTTATTCCTTTCCCTCTCCTGATGACTTCCCTTCTTTCCTTCCTCACTAATCTCCCTCCCACTTTTCTGTCATTTTCTATTTGACCCGCTGAGTTTAATTAGGGTTGCTCATATGTGCATAAGTGGGGTGTTATTCAACTGGAGCATAACAACTTATGAGTGGCTTGATCACTAAAAATGATACCCTCCCTCTTGGCAACTATTAAGTTCCTTAGCGAGGGGTGGGGCCTCATGAGCTCGTCCTCCATCCACAATGATATGCTGATGGGCCCAATCTTGGGTAGGTATCCACAGCTCCGATGTGTTCATGATTGCCATGATCCTGTCATATCCAGAAGACAGCATTTCATAGCAGCCCAGCCTCTAGCTCTTACAGTTTTTCCTCTCTCTTTTGCAATGCTCACTGGGCCCTGGAGAGGGTGGTATAGATGTTCTCTTTCAAGCTGAGCATTCAACAGTAAGCAACTTATTCTCAGCACTTTGATCACTTAGGAATCTCTACATTAATACATTGTGAAAAAAAGCTTCTCGGCCCAAGGCTGAGACCAGCCTTACTCTCTGAGTAGCTACTCATGTTTAAGGCACACAATTTTTTAAGCTTTATACATGTAGACATGTGCAAAAATTTCACTACAATACAGCAAAGCTTTATGTAACCTTATTTTCTACAGATCTCAAAGCCTCTAGGAGTATTTTTTTCTTCTTGTTGGAGTATTTCCTCCAGGAATGTTTCCCAGAGGGTGTGTATGTGGTAGGTGTCATGATGTCCTCATACACTGGGGGTCTATCTTTATTTCTGTCACACACCACATATAGAAATATAACCAACAACTGGGAATATGTAGTTATGAAGCAGAGTCTCTTCATACTATGGAGAGGATGCATACTGCTCAGACTAGTGTGGAGGGATCGATGCGTATATTCCACCCAAGCACCTGCATTCTAGAAAGGCTGTTAGCAACATCTTTCCCTGTAGTGAAGACGGCCTTAGTTGATAGTTTCAACCTGTGTAAAACTTCACAAAGAAGGGTCTGTCTGTTCTTCGAAGGGATTGCTTCATAATACTTTGCCACACAGTTTTATTTCTGTCTTTATGTGAGAACTGGACTAATGCCTTCCCCATATCTAGACTGCAAACAATCCAGTCTGGGGGAATCATAGGCAAGATGTTGAACCCAGGGCCCCGTGCAGCTGGAGCAATGTAAACAACGTGCAAACAATGCAGTCTGGTTATTTTTGTTTGTTATTGTGACAGTGGATTCAGAGGAGAGCCCAACACTTCCTTAGTGAAGTTGATGGCATTTAGAATGAGGTGAGACTAGGAACACAGTTGAGATAATGTCTCAATGGCCTTCACCACCAACCGGAAATATTTGTATCCATCTGGTAAATAATAGAGTCAGACAAAGCTTTACAGTTCTACAGTGACACATTGGAGGAACATTTTAGGACCTGTGCGACAAGCTAACAGCCATGCTGGATACCTGGGGGAAGGAAACCAAAGGCAAAGCCACAGCAACAGTGCAGGCTGGAAACCCAAGGTCTCGGCTCAGATGCTGGAGGTGAGGACTGAAAGCAAAGACATTCTCAGAACAAAGCAGAACTTGATGAAGGTCCTGAGTTAGAGTACCGCGAGTTCCGATCGTGAGGCCTGGAGACTGGGAGATGATGTGCCATGAACAGAAATAGTCGTTTTCGACAGGCAGACAGATGGCCTGGATGAGACATATGTTAGGAGTTAGTTGTAAAGGGCTTTGGTTTAAGGTGCTTCGGGATCTTCACAGCAGGATGAATTGGAAACTACTGAAAATGAGGCTGGAACTCAGGCTGCATGTCCAAATGGGAGATACGGACTCAAGCAGGCTGGCCAGCTCTGGTCCTTGGCTATCTAGCTCACTACCCGCTTTGCATAGCTCAAAAACTAATGCTCATTTTTGCCCAAAAAGAAATATACTAATCTATTAAGATTCAGTAAAGTGTAATGGCTTTCAATTTCAGTGTTCAGAGATGGCTCTGTCGGAGTGTGACAGTAGTCATCTTTTCCATCACGGGCTGATTTCGTGCTTCATTCGAAGATTTAAGAAGCTGCACCAGAGGTCACGGGGTCTGTGAAGGCTGAGATGTCAATTGTCTGGTCCTTCACTGAGAGAGCTCGTTCTCCTCTCCTATGTTTATTGCTGAATTAGCAAGGGCTGCTCTGCCTTCTGAGGCAACTTCCCTAGAATGGAGGGCAGCAAATGGCAGCAGCTACAGAAATCAATCAACAGCTTTCTTCTCCCTCAGACAAATTCTATCAAGTTGTCTTAACATTTACATATGAAAATTTACATTTTATAGCAAATGTGTTGGGAACTGTGAGATGCTTCAGCTGGTAAACTGTTTATTGTGTAGGCCCAGTGACCCCAGTTTAATCCCCAGAACACACGTAAGAGTGGAAGGAGGAAACTGACGTCACAAAGTTGTCCTCTGACTTCCAACACACGTGCCATAGCAAAAGCCCCACCCCCACCCCATGGAACAAACTCTCCACATTAGATTAATAATAAATAATAATAAAAACTTATAATAATAAAGACAATTTTTAACGTTTCAGTTAAAACCCTCTAAATACTTCAGGCAAAACCAAATCATTTGCCTTTTAAATGAAGACTAAAATTCTAGGCCTATTATAAAAAATTGGAGCTCATCATTAGGTCATACCAATTAAAAGGCTAACAGTGAGATGCAGTGGAAGCAAGACTAGCTGCTTTCTGTTCCCAAAAGGGGGAGCCATGTCGCCTCGGAGGATCGCGAGCTCAGTTTTGCAGTTATCCAGAAGTTGACTTTTGGGCACAATTCTTTTTTTTTTTCATTTTACATACCAACCACAGCCCCCCTCCCCTCCTCCTGCTCCCTCCTCCCTAGCTCCCCTTGGGCACAATTCTTCCCAACAAGAAGGACTTCTCAGTGTTTTAAAAGATTGCACACGGAGAGCGGCAGTACTCAGTGAGGCCGGGGTGGTGGTGAGCACACTAGGAGAGCCTTGAGCTGGAGGTGTGGCTGAGAGGCAGAGCACTTGCTGCGCCTGCACAGGGTCCTGGGTTCAGTATCTTGCCTGCGTTTCCCCCAGAAATTTCAGAGTTGCAGGTTTTGCGTTAAGGTCTTTGGTACACTGTGAATTGATTTTTGCCTCGTGTAGGGTGAGAGAGGGATGAAGCTTCCTTCTGTTCAAAGCCCGTGGAGCTCCATCTAGTGTTACCGGCTCCATTTGTTGAAATACTGTGTGTTTTTTTTTTTTTTTTTTTTTTTTTCTCATGCAGTTTTTGACACCTCTGTCAAAGATGAGGTGCCTGTGGTGAGGCGGCTGACTGCAGTGTGGAGTCTTGGAGACCGAGACAGGGCTCAGTTCCCTCTGCCTGCAGTAGTGTAGTAAGGCCTTTCCCTTGCCAGAGGCAGAAGCCTTGGGCACAGGGACCTCAGTCTCTGGTGAGTCTGACCCTGGAGTCCTGAAGGCAGTCATCTACTCCTCTTCCTTTTCCTCCTCCTCTCAGGTGTCCTAACGTGCCCTGCATTCCAAAGTCCAAATTTATAGGGTACCAGCTGGCCTCGATTGGTTGAATATTTTCTTTCTGTTGTTATATCCCCCTACCTTTGTCTCTAATGTTATTAATTTGAATCTTCTCTCCATCTTTTAGTTAACTTGACAAAGGATTTATCAAACTTACTGATTTTTCTCAAAGAACCAACCTTTGTTTCATTGTTTTTTTATTTCTAGTTTATTGAGTTCAGCCTGAGTTTGATTAGTTCTTGCTGTCTACTCCTTTTGGGTGTGATTTCTTCTTTTTGTTCTAGAGCTTTCAGGTGTGCTGTTAAGTTACTAATATGCGATGTCTCCAATATATTTATATAGCTATTTAGTGTTATGAACTTGCCTCTCAGAACCACTTTCATTGTGTTCCACAGGTTTGGGGATGTTGCATTTTCATTATTCATTCGATTCTAAAGCATTAACATTTCTTCCTTCATTTCTTGACCCATTTTTCATCCAGTAGAGAGTTGTTGAGTTCCCATGAGTTTGTAAGATTTCTGTTGTTTCTGTTATTGTTGATATCCAGCTTTAATTTATGGTAGACAGATAGGATATGGGGTGTTGTTTCAATTTTCTTATATCTGTTGGACTTGTTTTGTGTACCTGTATGTGGTCAGCTTTGGAGAAGGTTCTATGAGGTGCTGAGAAGTTAAATCCTTTTGTGTTTGGGTGAAATATTATATGAACATCTGCTAGGTCTATTGGATTTATGACATCATTTAACTCCAGTATTTCTCTGTTTAGTTTTGTCTGGATGACCTGTCTATTGGATGGTGGTCTTCTACTGGATCATGGTTGACTTACCAGAGGCTACACTCTTAGAGAAAACTGTCTTTCCCTGTCCCAGCAGCTAACAACTGTCAACAGCTCCATGGCTTTTTCTTATTTTTTTTTTTTTACCATGTTTTAACAAATAACTTAATAATTCAAGAGAACACCAGACTAAGTAGCCATTTTCACTGGAATATAGCAACAATAGACTTAAAAATCAACAAGTTACTGCAATAGCTCAACATTCAAAAGGGATTCTTGCTTTAAAATCAGTCATAATAGCTGGGTAGCTATTATATAAATTTATTATATATAATAGATGGGTGGCTCATCCTGTAATCTCAGCACCGGTCATAAGGACTAGCTTGGACCACATAGTGAAACCTTGTCTCAGTCACAATAATGTTTGCTTTACAGTAATTAAAATATAGAATGTACAATCGATGTGTAAAACAGGAAACATGCTGCTATAATTCTAACTTGATATTTGGGGCATATTATCAGTTTTCACTATATGTTAATTCAAATTCAATGATAAAAATGTTTAAATAACCAGGTTCATGATCCTATTACAATGAAAGTATCTATCTATCTGTCTCTTATCTATCTGTCTGTCTATCATCTATCTATGTATCTATCTATGTATCTATCTATCATCTATCTCTCATCTATCAATCAATCTCTCTCATCTATATATCAATCTATGTATGTATGTATGTATGTATGTATCTATCTATCTATCATCTATGAAATTCCAGAAAGTTATTTTCTCTTTATCTATTTGTCTGTATATCTATATGTCTGTCTGTCCGTAAATTTCCAAGGAGAACAAGTTCTAGTGGGAGCCCCTATCAGTTTCCTCCAGTCTTCAAAGTTTTTCCCTTTGGACCGCCCTGGGAACACAGATGGTCGCGTGCTGCTGGTGTTGCTATGGGAACAGAAGGCTCTGGACAGAGATTTGCTTGCCTCTTTAAAACTGGACATGGAGACACTCAGGAGACACGTGCTTTGTGGGAAGCTCCAATCTACCTGAGGCCATCATCTGTGGCTAAGCTCTCCTCCGAGTCTGTCCTAGAAGACCTTGACCATTATTTCCAGTGCTCCCCTTCTTCCACCGTGAACTCTGGGAGGGATCACCTTTCCAGTGGTCCATTGCCACATGGAAGCGGGGGCTGTAGAGAGGTTGTCTGTGCAAGTGACAGAGTGGAGATGGCCAGAGTAGCTCCCACTGAACGTCTTTCCTGTGGTTCTTTATCTTAAGCTATTACACCCAACTCCTAAACTACCCAGGAGATAGCAAGGATCATCTGAGCAGGACAGCAACGCATTTTGAAATATAGAAGGAGGTATTAAATATAAGAAATGAGTGTTGGTCAGTTGTTCATTTAGTCAAATTAAGACAGGCATTATTAACAACTTGAAGGAAAAACATAAGGGCACTAAACAGACACCCCAAAGGGCTTCTTGAGAAGCTCCTCTTGGCCCCCACTTGGGCCTATTCCCCATTTCCTGGCATTCTGCTTTGGTAATGGAAGCAGAGGCAGAGAACTTTCTGAAAAATGTGTTCGGGGCTTCCAGAATTTAAGCTTTCATCACTCACTCCCGCCCCCAAATGCAAACAGTTGTGCAAGTAATTGTTTCAAAATTAAGTTAAAGGATAAGTAGTAGTGAGTTTCCATTTTCATGATCTTCAGCGTCACGCCTGACTTTTGTTGGCATTAAACTTGCTGTCCCAGTAGTCAGCGATGACACAGCCTCTGGACACCCACAGAACAAGCGCAGCCTGAAGGAAACAGCTTCACATCTGGGCCTTGTAACCCTCTGTCATCATCCAGGCATCACCTGCTGCCACCTCTGTGGTCAAGCCTGACCACTCATGTGGTTTTTATCGTGGCAAGTGAAAATACTTTGGAAATTTCCATCTTGAAGGCCAGCCCCTCGTGGAAAACTTTGAGAAGAATTCTATTTACTAAAAGAAACCCAGTTAATGTATTTTTTGTGGCACTTAAAAAATAATATAGACCATTCTTTAGAAGAAAAAGAAGAAAGAAAACCTATTTCTTTGTAGCAAATAACAGACAAGAGGTAGAGAATCTTATGCACTAAGTACATGAATTATCACACATGAAAACAATACTTCAGACGTTATCCAGCACTGTTTTACCTCTTGGAGAGCTACTTGTTGGTATTTACAAGTAGGGAAACAGAGAGACAATGTCATTTCTAGAGCGGCCTGGGTGTGCTGTTCTGTTTGCTTTGTTGCTTACATGTTGATTGCGCACATGTTCACAGTCATCACAGGAGACCCAGGCAGCTGAATAACAACGAGTAGAGTGGAGAAACTCAGGTTCCCGTGACCAGGAGGATCTCCTAATGAGAGGAAAACAGGTGGTGCTGTCAGAAGGGGTTGTCAGACCTTGGAAAACCTTATATTCCAGAGGGGACTCAGCACCTGCTATTTCCCGCCAAGGAGGGACTCTCGGGATACGCTGATGTATCAAAGATGCACCATGGCTGGCATGAATAAAAGGGGAAGGTGCCAGGCTGCCATCCTTCCAGGCTTCCTCTCCAGGGTCCTTCAAGGCTTTGCTGATCAGATTGTAGCAGCCAGTTGGTTATTGAGAGCTCTTTCAACTGTCTCTTCAATCTACTCCCTACTCTGTGTGTGTGTGTGTGTGTGTGTGTGTGAGAGAGAGAGAGAGAGAGAGAGAGAGAGAGAGAGAGAGAGAGAGACAGAGACAGAGAGAGGGAGGATGGGGAGAGTGAGAGAGATGAGCTGAAAGAGAGTTTCAAGTGGTCCTGGCACTTCTCGATCCCTGGAAGATATTCCAGGCTCATGCTGTGTGCTCCCTGCCCAGCCCTGGAACCAGCCATTTCTCCAGGGACTCTGGGATCCTTTTATAGGAGGACCGTATTAGAAACAGACTTGCTTCTGGTTTGTTGGTTGCTTTTGGGATGCTGCTGCTTCCAGGCACTCTAAGCTTGGAAAAGGAGTACAGACTAACATCTTGTCCTAGCTTCTTTCCCATTGCTGCAACCCAGACGAAAGCAGCTTAAGAGGAGTAAGGGTATATTTTGGCTGACAATTCAGAAGGATGCAGCCCACCATGGTGGTGAAGACATGGCAACAAGGCATGACAAGTGTGCTCGACAGGAGCAGAAGGCCGGCTGCACCTATCGCTCAGGAAGCAGAGAGTGAACAGAAAATGCGCCTAGTTATCAAACCTCATGGCCTGGGATCCAATTCCTACAGGAAGGCCCCACCTCCAAAAGGGCTCACAACCTTCCCCCAAAGTGTCACCAGTTGAGGACCAAGTGTTCCAACATTTGAGCCTACATGGAGGGTGGGGGGTGAGAATGGCCCCCATAGGCTCGTATATTTGAATACTTAGTCACCAGTTAGTGGAACTGTTTGGGAAGGATTAGGAGGTGCGACCTTGTTGGAAGAGATTTGTCAAGGGGTGGGCTTTTAGGTTTCAAAAACCCATGCCAGGCCCAGTCTCCTCTCTGTCTGTTGCCTGAGTTCAGGATGTAAAGCTCTCAGCTGCTGCTCCAGCACTATGCCTGTCTGCTTCCCATTATGATAATCATGGACTAACCTTCTAAAACCACAAAAAAGCCCCTAAATAAATGGCTTCATTTATAAGAATTGCCTTGGCCATGATGTCTCTTCATACAACAGAACAGTAGATAAGAGAGAAGTTTAAAGGCAATGGGAAACTACAACAACTCAATCCAGGATGACAAAGGGAACAGACCCTTCAGTAATAAAGGTATGGGTCACTCCTCTAGGAAAAGAATCAAGACCTGCCAAGGAGCTTGTAGAGAGTAGAAGAAATACAGAATGAGTAGTAGAGGAAGGTAGTTATAAATACTGGCTTGTCATATAACCATTGCAAAAACAAGGATTATAACTGATATGAGTGTTTCTGTCATATTTTGTTAAGAATATGTTTGTGCAGGGGCTGGAGAGATGGCTCAGAGGTTAAGAGCACAGGCTACTCTTCCAGAGGTCCTAAGTTCAATTCCCAGCAACCACATGGTGGCTCACACCCATCTATAATGAGACCTGGTGCCCTCTTCTGGTGTACATCATACATGCAAGGCAGACACTGCATACCTAATAAATAAATAAATAAATAAATAAATAAATATTTTAAAAAAGAATATGTTTGTGCAGAAATTTGTTTTATTTTCTTGCTTTATAATGTAATGTAACATCAACTGTGAGAATACCAGTACTTGTTATATTTAAGTTTGAGATTCTAAAGGAATGTTTCTTAAGGGACAGTGCCACCTATTCTAAAATATATAATGTTTTTGTCATAGTACATGGGATCATTATATCATATTAGGCATATTTATGACTTGGTAATTGTTTTCATTTGGAAACTAACCATGATATAAGGAGATACAATTGTGTGTCAAGTTGACAAGGGGCGGACTTGTGATAGCTGTTCTTGGTTGCCGACTTGACTGCATCTGGAATTGACTAAAACCCAAGCAGTTGGGTAACACCTGTGAGGGATTTTTTCTTGATTAAATCATTCAAAGTGTGTAGTGGGTAGCTGCTCCAGCTTCAACGTGGAAGTACTACCCCCAGTTAGGCTTCCAGTAACTGTCAGGCCTAACTATGACCAGCCCCTGAGGTGGGGCCGAAACGGAAGCCTGTAGCTGGAGTTTTCCTGGTCCTGCCTGGTCCATGGTCAGGACAAATCTCTCTCACCTGCCAGTCCCACAGCCGCTCAGACCCAACTAAGTAAACACAGAGACTTATATTGCTTATAAACTGTATGGCCATGGCAGGCTTCTTGCTAACTGTTCTTATATGTTAAATCAAGCCATTTCTATTAATCTATAAGTTGCCACGTGGCCTGTGGTTTACTGGTATCTTAACATCTTCTCACAGTGGTGGCTGGCTGTGTCTCTCGGCCTCAGCCTTCCACTTCCCAGAATTCTCTTCTATGCTTGTCCCACCTATGCTTCCTGCCCGGCTACTGGCCAATCAGCATTTTATTTATATAGAGTGATATCCACAGCAGGAGCCCTTAAGACCCGAGATCCAGGTGTGCCAGTTCTCTTGGCTCCTGGTGATCCTGAATGCTGGATGGTAGACCAAGTGGAGTTCTTCGGAGAACCCAGCTGAACTGCACCTCACCTCTCCCAGATCCTGTAATCAACCCCTTTACTAGTGTAAGTTACCCCCCAAAATAAACCTCCTTTTTAATTACATGGAGTTGCCTTAATAAATCCTCCAACAGAAGTGGGAACACCCATCTTTAATCCAGATCCTTTGAGGTGGGTAGGTCTACCTTAAATCTGGACCACACCTATATAAAGGACATGAAAGGAGGAAGCTTTTGTTCTTTGCCTGCTTGTCCTCATTCTCACTGGCAAGTTTAATCCTTCACTGGCATTAGAGCCTACTTCTTCAAGACTCCAGCATCTACTGAAGACCGGCTGAGACATCCAGCCTCATTGACTGAACAACTGCTGGGTTCTTGGACTTTCTGTTGGAGATTGCCATTGTTGGACTAGCTGGACCACAGTCTGTAAGCCACTCTAATAACTCACATATCTATGAACACCCTAATGCAGGGGGCATTTTACATTTAAACCACAACACCTTTAGTATACGTACTCACTTCTGAGCTTATTTCTATATTTATTTATCTGCATCTATATTAAACTACAGATGAGTTCACAGTGATATCCCTTGCTGTGTATTTAAAGGCAAAAAATGGCAGCAGATGGTGTCCAGTTTTTCTATGATTGCATGTTCAAACTACTCAAAAATCAACATTTTAAATCTTTTCTTTAGGCCACCTCTAAAAATCAGATTGTAGTAAATCATAGTTCTGGGAACAGGGCCCTGCCTAGACTTCACGAGACAAGACAAGCTAGTCATGAGGTACATTTGTACTGCTCTCTGACTAGCAGAGGTGACAGGCCATATGAAGTGAGACATACTCTGAGGATTCAACAGTCCCATGTTTCTGGTATGCGTATTCTGCATTCACAGACAGAGATGGGATTCATTTGATGAAGAACAGTGGTTTCAGGAGCTCTTTGTCTCATTTGACTGGCAGAGACCATACAGTACCACCCAGCATCAGGTGCTAGGAAAGCCCCTGTAATCATAAACAAGACAAAGTCCAGGTCTTCCTTCCCCCTAGGTATTAATGCCATTTAAAATATGTGTTTTGCCGGGTTGTGGTGGCTCATGCCTTTAATCCCAGCATTCATGAGGCATAGCCAGGTGAATCTCTATGAGTTCGAGGCCAGCTTGGTCTTTAGAGTGAGATCCAGGACAGGCACCAAAACTACACAATGAAACCCTGTCTTGAAAAACCAAAAACCAAAAACCAACCAAACAAACAAAAACCCCAAAAAACCAAAAACAAAAAAAACCCAACCCCCACAAAAAAATGTCTTCTGATGGAGGAGGAGTGGATTGGGTGGGGGTGGGAGAAACTGGGAGGAGAGGAGGGAGGGGAAACTGTGGCTAGGATGTAAAACAAACAAACAAACAAACTTATTTAAAAAATGTCTTCTGATACCCTAAGGCTTTTGCCAACCAGGTTGGTAGGAGAAAGCTTTGCCTGGGTGTCAGCAATATGGTATGGCAGGGAAGACGGAGTGTTTCTATTCAGAGGCAATTGTGATCAGTTGGCCCAGCACAGAGCTCCCAAGAAACATCTCTTACGGTTTGCAAATGAGATGCCTGAGGAGCACTCTACTTGGCCAAGCCCAGCTCTATCGGAACATCTCATAAATGTCCCTGCAAGCATAACCTGACAGTGAAGAAAATGTGGGAGAACCAGTTTTGAAGTGCTGTGAGATGGAATAATGATCGGTCACAGCTGTTCATAAAAGTTCATATCCATGAACATCTAATGCAAGAAACTACTGTTCAGGCATGGAGAATTGTGTGTACAGAAAGGAAGTATGAAGGGGTGGGGCAGATTAAAAATATTAATGGGTGGGTCAAGATAGGACACTTTTAATGGCAGAGTTAGCTTGATCAAAACAAAATCAAAGAAATAGCACATTATATATGCAACATGCTTTCATAGACCAAAAGGGTAAGATTTATGAAAACAATACTACCCATTTATCACATTGCTTGGCTTCTACTTGTATACAGACTGCATCCATGGATATTGGCATAGGTTGGATTTTTTTTTTCAATGTGAGAATACTATTTTGAGTGCGAATTATACCCAGTACAATCATGTTTAACTGGTGAAGCATCTCAATCAGTGCATGAAAAATATAATCTATGCTAGTGGATTAGCTTTTAACTTTTACTTTGATGACAAAGTGTTACATGTTCTCTCTGATTCTGTAAACATACCCATAATTCTCTTGGCATACGTTACACAGAAGTTAGAAGTGTTTTCAGGATTGCTTTTATTTTGTAAATGTTCAAATTCACAGCAGAATTGTGGGTACCCTACTGAGTGTGGTTTTCCATCTGACTGCTAAGAAAAGGGGGCAACAGACACTGTGTGGGACTGTGGTTAAGTGTTTCAAGCAAACAAAGCTAAAGTCACACAGGACACTGTATCCTGCTCATCAACTCTGGGGGCTTCATTATTCTACTTCATGAAGCAGTATCAGTTCACAAAGATTTAAACTGTGAAGATTTGGAAACAAACTTTCTTTTGTAGAATTATATTTACTTTTCTCCCACCAGCAATAGAATAAGCTTCAGTGGCTCTCAATGCATGAGCTTTAAAGAAAATGCCATGTCTTTGATACCAACATTTATATTTAATAATGGTAACATTGGAAGTTTTCTATATGTAAATCACTTTATTTAGTTAAATTAATTTCACCATTTCACAGGTAGGTATTTGAAGTTTAAAAAGATGTAGATAAGATTTTTACAAACCCTACAGTTAGTAAACAGCAGAGCCAACTCTTAAATTCAAATCTGACATAAAGAAATCTTTTGATCTGAAAGTTTGTTTGAACATAGTTCTAATATTTTCCTATAAGCAAAGGGAAAAATTATGGCTAAACACTGTTAGAGTTTTGGTATATAACTGGCTTTGGGTCATTGTCTTACTTGAGCTTGTTATATGACTACAATTCCAGGGATAAAAAAAGAAGCTAAAAGTACTTGTAAGGGCTCCACAATATTCTGGACTAAGACTGGAGAAAGCTTTCTGTGTGTGTGCCTGCTGAACTACCAAATCTGGGTGCAAGGATCCTTTGTGCTAAAAATAAGTAGGAAAATCATGATTAAAGCCAAGTCATAAATAGGCTGGGACTCTATGCTAGGGTGGTGGTGGGGGCATAGGACATGGTTTCTTTATAAATGAGTTCTTCTCTGACATTGGATATCTTATTTTCAAACATGCTCTGAAAGTCTTCTTCCTTTTTTTTTTTAAATTCAAATTACTTTGAGAACTGGAACAGAGCCAGAAAGCTCAAACCAGAGTCTTGGAAACACCTATATCCACTCTTGAACCCTCCAGCTCAAAGCCAAGCTTTGAAGATGATGTGCCCCACCTGAGGCCTTGGGTGAGCTAGTAATCTAAGCAGTTTATGCAAACAAAGTGGATGTCCTATGGCTTTCACTGGTGACATTTTATGTACCTTTTCATCATTCCTAATACTGTCAGGAGGTCTTTGTTGGACATATTGTTTATAGTCCATAAAAACTTGATTGCAATTCATTATCTGACTTGCTAGAGAAACTAGGCAACATAACTAAATCCCCATGTAGTCATTTACATAGCACTCCGAAGAACAGGTGGCCTCAAACTCAGAGACCTGCCTGCCTTTGCCTCCTGAGAGCTGGTGTTAAAGAGGTACACTGCTACACCCAACTAAAAACAGGGCTTTGGGAAGGACTCAGGCACTATGGGAAGGGAGGAAAGCAAAGAATGGAGTCTAGAGTAGATGCTGTTTTTGTGTGGTTCTGATCTCCCCTCGAGACTGAAGGCTTTACGTTGATATCTGCTAGCTGACCACCTCTATCCCTCAGACATATCTGAAGGTTGTTTTTGGCCAAAGAGCACTGCCTTGGGCCAGTGCCAGTGCTGAAGAGCCCCGGTGGTTTGGGGGCAATATGTGGTGCTACTTAGGCCCGGCGTTCTATGGGCTTGGCTCTCGGCAGAGCTGGCTTCTTTTATTGCTCTCACGTGCTGATCCCAGGGCCTCCCTGATGTTCCCTGCATGCTCATTTGTTCTGAGTCAACGTCCCAGGGAACCTGACCTAGAGTAAATACCACAGCAGCCTGACTCTTATGCTTTATTTGCACAGAATATCCCTGATGAACATGGTGTGATTGACTGGTTTTTAACTTTATAATGGCGTGAAAGCAACACCATTCGGTATAGACTGTACTGCGAAATTCGGTTTTGATCAGTTCCCATGCTAGTGATGTGCAGGAAGGCAGTCTTGTGAGATATGGCAATGAGCCACAGCTCTCAAATCATTCATAAATGGATCATGGGCATAAATAATTAACACTCTCCTGCACCAACCTGATAAACTATGATATTCTTGTGGGTTAAGGTTAAATGTATTTCTGACCCATGAGAGATATGTTCAACTCATGTTGGAATTAACAGAACATGACCACAGTTTCAGAAGCCTCTGTATATGGAATACTCATGTAGGATTTTAGTGCAAGCAAATCAAACTGGTTTCACACTTAAATGTTTGACCTAATAAGGAAAATTATCTCCATGGTTTTATATGCAAGACTAATTTATTGTTCATCTTTGTGGTGGTTTGAAAGAAAATGGCTCCCAAAGGGAGTGGCAATATTAAGAGATGTGGCCTCCCTGTTGGAGTAGGTGTGGTCTTGTTGGAGGAAGTGTCACCATGGAGGCAGGCTTTGCAGTCTCATATATGCTCAAGCCACACCCAGTGAGACAAGCCACTTCCTCTTGCCTGTTAGTCAATATGTAAGAACTCTGAGCTCCTTCTCCATGTCTGCCTGCATGCTGCCATGATGATAATGGACTAAACCTCTGAACTCCAAGTGAGCCCCAGTTAAATGTTTTTCCTTTATAAGAGTTGACTGTGGTCATGGTGTCTCTTCACAGCAATAGAAACCCTAAGGGAGAACTGTTCCTTTTTCCTTCTGAGCCTTTGTTTTCATATTGTATTTATATACACATGTGCTTGCACCTTAGAACAGAAAATATATTAGTTAATAGAATGTTCATCAAGACTATTTTTTTTGGGGGGGAGGGACTTTTGAGACAGGGTTTCTCTGTGTAGCTTTGCACCTTTCTTGGATCTCGCTCTGTAGACCAGGCTGGCCTCGAACTCACAAAGATCCGCCTGGCTCTGCCTCCCAAGTGCTGGGATTAAAGGCGTGCACCACCACCGCCCGGCTAATCATGACTATTTTTAATGTTACATCTAAAACCAAGAAACCTCATTTAACAAAGTGACTGTAACAAACCAGAAAAGGGCTTTCAGTACATGATGTACGTTCTCAAGCAGGGGCGGTGTTTTTACATATTACTCTAAGGAAGAATAATGAAACCTTTTTCTTAAGTCAACTTACAGTATTAATAATTCGTGTATATAGACTTTTCATTTCTTCATCAATAAAGTCATTTTAAATTACATGATCATAACATGGGGGTACAGATTCATACAACAACTCACTTTAACCTCTAGTGTTCTGGGAAATTTGAAAGAAAACTTACAATGATTAAAGGTTAAATTAAGCAAAGACAGCTCAGATTGACTAAGCATATGAATGCCTGTTCTGCATCTCACTGGGCTTTTTCTAGAATTCTAATTTATACAGCAGCCAAATCAACAAAAAGAATACACACCGCGTGGAGGCTGAGGGTGATCTTGACCTCAGTTTCCTGCTTCTCTACTGTCTTTTATGTGCCACACACATAAAAGGCAGGCGCTGGCTCTCTGCTCCAGCTGCAGGGATGAGCAGGTATATCTTACTCTGCCTCAGGTGTGCTGTTACTCTGGCAATTTCGAACTTGATGAGGTGGCAATTACCTACAGAGTAGCACACGGTGCAGGGAGACAGAGGAGACGCTGGGAATGCGGGGTTGGAAAAGAACATTGTTTATTAGAAAGATTAGCAAAGTACTTCATACGCTTGTTATTTAACATGGAACATTTGGGCTGCTGGGCTAAGTGGAATGGTGAGCTTATTCTGGAGCCCTAAGATAAGATATCTGAAAATTCTGGCTTTAAGGTTCTTTGAAAAAAATTTAAATTTAGCAGATAAAACCTAATTGAAAAATATTGGTAGAGTGAAATTTTAGTACCATCAGTAAACATATCTATTATAAAACATTCTTTCTTGAGAAATAGTCACTCAACCAAACATGGCATCAACAATGCATTTTCCCCTAAAAATGTGAATGTATGGTAGCAATGCTGTATATGTACACAAACAGCAACATCACTCAGTGAAAAAGTTATTAGAATATACACACCCAACCACTCCTTATGAACAATTACTATTTTAAAAAAAGATTATTGACTATTATGCATACAGTATTGTTTATTACTTATTATATATGTATAGCATTATAATTTACTTATTATGTATGTATTATGTATTTATTATTATGTATACAGTGTTCTTCTGCATGCCAGAAGAAGGCATCAGATCACATTACAGATGGTTGTGAGCCACCATGGTTACTGGGAATTGAACTCAGGACTTCTGGAAGAGCAGCCATAACCTCTTAACTGCTGAGTCATTTCTCTAGCACCCAACAATTACCATTTTTGGGATTCTGATGTACAACCAACTCTAGATCTTCTTTCTTCCTCCTTCTTTTTCTTCTCAGTGCTGGGGAAGAAGTCAGGGCTTTAAGCATGCATTGCAAGCACACTGCCAAGAGCCACAAGCCATCATCCCCAGGCTTGTTAATAGACAACAGAGAGAATGTGAATAAAGGAGGTTGATTTACTCATTTGACAATCACTTTGAGAACCTATTACATGCCAAGTGTCCTGGTAGGCACTGGCAATGTACCTATAGACACAGACATGTTCTCTGCCCATGAGAAACCTACTGTCTAATGAAAGAAACTGACAATAGGCTGTATAGCATGAGTACTGTTGATCGATTTCTACAGAAAAGGGGAACCAAGCACACGAGGTGCCCAAACTGGACTTAAAGTGGAAGTTAAATGATGTTTAAGTTGAGTACTCCGTGGAGTTGTTGGCCAGTTGGGGTGGGGGTTGGGGCTAACGAGAGTAAAGCACGTATGAAGTTCTGGAAGAAAGGGTGTGTCTTTCAGGAAGCTGATAAAAGCGTGCAGTGTAGTTGAGTCTTGGAAGGATAGTGACATGGAAAGATGAGGTGTGGAAGAATAGTTCACGAAAGGCAACATAACTATTATAGAGAATAGGTTTTGCCATAACAGCAACAAGAAGCCATTAAAAACACTGACATCAAGGAGATCAAAGTCCTATTTTAGAAATATTGCTTAACTACAGAGTGGGCAATGAAGGTAGGGAAACCGATTGGGATTCTCAGAGGTGAGAATTCTCCCAGGTGAGAAGATGGCTACATGGACTGTGAGTGATGCTGGGAATGAAGAGAAATGGAAAGATAAACGACATTAGAAACAAAACAGACAGGACTTAGGCATTGTGTTATGTGGGCAGTATGGGAGAGACAGGAGCTAGTGAGAGGCTGTGCCAATGCTGAAGGGGAGGGGAACCAAAGACAAGACTGGAGAAAGGTGGTGAGGTCTTCTGAATGTGCTGAGTTTGAGGAACTTTGTAAGCAAGCAGCCAGCCCTTAAACTGAGGGCTCTTCTCGTCTGCCCGGTGCTCTGACCTGGAGATGCAGAAGGAGGAGCAGCTAGGACACATAGCAACAACAGGTGTGTGGAGTACTGAGACGTCAGCTGCTGGTCTGACCTCCAGGAACATCAAAAGTAAGTCTGGGGCAGAGAAACAGGAGTTACAAAAGGTTAAATCCGCCAATGCCAAAGCCCTGGCTTGTGTAGTCTTCTTTAATTTGTATGTTCATCCTGGCCAAGTATTTACTAGAGTTTTAGCAGATCTGAAAGTATAATTTGATTTTTTTTCTTTTTTTTTCACTTTGTAAGGCAAACGCAGTTTCAATAATCTGTAATCAAGAAACATTTGTGAAACAACTTAAATAGAAGCTATAAACTAAAGATCTCTGGATTTCTCCCTGCTTTGATTTGACTATTTTTAAGATTTTAAATTAAAACTGGCCTTTAACTTAAGCCAAAACTCATGGTGCCTTAAGTCTTGTCTCTCCTCTCCTGATCTCCTGGTTTGTCCTTTGTTGGTCTGCAGCTCACTGACAGCCCAGAGAGATTTTCTCTCATCACAGTGTTCAATCAGACACACACTTCAGAGATAACCATGGTCCAGCCTCCCATGGAAAAGATGGACCGGTGGTTCTGGATGGGTATGTGGGGACACACTGCATGTGCTTCTCTTGTCTCATAACCTTGTTGTCTGCTTTTCTTTGTAGACTGTGGTAGCCATAGAAATGTGGCCTCCAGGGTGGCTGATTGAGAATATGCTGAGGTTTTTTTTAAACAACTGGCTCTCTAGAAAAGAAAAAAAAAAGTCCTCCTTTGTAGTGCTTGCCAAATTTTATGATGTAAATATTTTCACCAGAACCAATTTAATCTACCAACTTGATGTCACCAAAGGCAGGAAAGCATACAGTATAGGCTCTTGTTAGCCAGTGCGAGCAGCTCTGGGTACAAATGCACTCTGTTCTGATTAGAATGGCAGCCTAACACAAAAAATGAGTTGTACAAAACACTGTTCAGTTCAAAGAGGATGGATCTACAGATGAGCAGTCGGTTGGTGTTCGCTCCTGACTTTTCCTTTGAACACAAGGCTCAAAGTATGGGTGCCATTCACATCAGCAATTTGAGGACCTTAGCACTTAACTGCTATTTCTTGGTTTATAAGGAGTCTTTCTATAACTTACATTTAAAACTGAAATAATTGAGAGTCACTTTGAATCTATTTTTTAAATACCATGAACCAAAGAAATTTTGTTTCACTGCAGGATAGCAGTTCAATCGGTATTCTACCATGTTGAATAAGAAAACATATTTTATATGAAGTTTTTTTCAATACTAAGCAAAAACTTTGGTGGCATATACATTAATCCATAACGTATGTGGAGGTGATAGCAAATGACCCTATTTCTTCATAAAATATACCCATTAACACCAGCATGCACATGCATAGTGTTGACAGGGTATTATGTAATAAACCCCAGGTCTTCTTTTAAAGCATTTACAACAAGAAGCACTGGTAGGACCAGAGCTGCTATTATGTACACTGCATCTTTTATTTTGCATTCCAAAAGGAAATTAGCCTTCCTGGTAGCACTAGGGAAGAATGTACTCATTAGCATCTTGTGCACACATGCAAAATCTCATGGCTTCTTTTAGAACCTTGCACTCTGACTGTACACAAAGGGGACCTTTTTCCAAACACCCTGCACTGATACTCAAGTCAGAAAGGTGGTTACAAAAACAATCACAAACACAATAAAAACACAATATAGTACCAACTTTTGTTTTTCAAAAGCCAAATTTTAGAGGCCTATGTTTATACACAATACACAGATGAACAATACATGTTAGTGCTCCTGTTTTCATAATTTTCTGTTTCAGAATTTCTTACAGAATAATGTTTAAGACTGCATGAGTATGAACTTTACAAAGTGGCCTAGTAAATACCTTCTTGCTTTAGTTAAGGCCCTGCCAAACAAAAATACCTCGCCGCCCCATTTTTGTATTTAAATTTCTTTGTTCAAATAGATGACTTTTAGGCAAAATGGTAAAGATTTCAGGTACTTTAACAAAACCAAAAGCATCAAAGTCACTTTTAATTTTCAAAGTATATTTAAAGAAATGATTGTTTCAATATAAAACCCCATAGTACACAGTAAAATCATGGCTAGCAAATTGGCTTTAATCCTAGAATATTACAAGTGGCCACTGAGTTCTCAATTTAAGAATGTGATTTTATTCTGTACTTTTGTATTCTTCAATACAGATATCAAAGAAAAATGATCTGGTTTTTGTCTATTATATGATAGAAATCATTCTTTAGGGGTGGGCACCATGCTATGACAGGAAAGGCATTGTGTTAAACCTTAGAATAATTGTTAGAAAAGAACTATAAAATTATAAACTTTTGGAAACAAATGCACTGAAAACATCTCTAGGAAAGACATGCAACTGGCTAGGTACAAATTACAGGCACTGCCAGGCGTGCGGCCTTAGAACTCACAAGGAGAAATGAGCACCAGAGTCGTCTCTAACTTTACAATGTAATGAAGGCCCAAAGATAACACATAAAAAACTTACATTACACCCCTAAACTTCACCAACGATAATAAATATATTATTGTCAGTCTTCTGGAAACAGCTAGCGTTATTCATTTTCACAGCACTATGGCGGTATGTGGCAGTTATCCTTTACTTTGCTTTGGACTACGCAGAAACGACAAAGAGACAAATTATCTTCCCCAAATGGGATTTTTCAGTGGAGGTGGGGGTGGAACAGTTTCCTAATTAAAACTTATTCTTAGCTACTTTTCCCTTCTTCTTCCAAAATGTTTCACTGGAACTTTACAAGATTTACATCACTTCACTGCAGCTCCATGCCATGCTTTTTCCCATCACTGTTGGGTCATGTTCAGACGTGGCATTGGGAAGAAGGTGTCTCAAGGTAGGTACAGATCACAGGAGTGAAAAAGAGTTTGAATAAGCTAATATATAGTCAAAAATATATATTCATCCTTGTTATAACAAAGAGTTGTGTTTTAAAGAAATTCATTTATAATTTTAATTACAAAACAGTCAGTACACAATATGAAATATGTCAAACCATTTTGGCTTTCAAAAGCCCAAGTGTATAGCTCTATCACTTACATACATGGCTACCAAATGTCCAGTGTTTTACTGCTGTACATAAATAATGACAAGGCAAAGAACAGCAACTAGTCCAAGGGCTTGTAGGCCAAGGAACCATAGCATAAGCCAAAAGAAAATGACCACTACTGGTTCCACAATTCGTTCTCCAAAATACATCCTTGTGAAGCCCATGTTGAGGAGGTTTTTGTTCAGTTCACCAAAAAGTGTTCCCATTTTCTTGTAGTCATCTCCAATGGGTTCGCCAGTGTGGTTTTGTGATTCTTCAACATCCTTAAAAACAGACAAACCAAGATATGAACATAAGAAACATGTAAATACCTTTAATAAAATGCATCTTCTCCAAGTAACTACACACACACTTCTGGTAATTATTTAGTAAATAAATACTCATTATGAAGATGTCCACAACTTCTGAATACGTGTAACTTCACATGGCAGAGGCAGTCTCCAGATGCGAGTAAGGTCCTGGTGCCGAGAAGGGGGCCATCCTGAACTCCCTCATGGACTGATCTAACCACAAGAACCTTTAGAGTAGGGAGTTGGTACAAAGCATGATAAGATGCTATGTTCCTGGTTGGAAGATGGAGGGAGGAGCCATGAGTGGTGAATACAGGCAGACTGTGAAGCTGGAGGAGAAAAAGGACAGATCTTTGAGGACCTCTGACAGGAGCACATCCTTGCTGATCTAGACTCCTGATCTCCAAGAATATAAGAAAAAAAAAATTGTGTTGTAGAACAAAGTACTTGTTCAGACAATGGGAATATTCCTTTGGATTGACATATTATCTATCCTATTAATAGAGAAAGCACGTACTGATTTTTGTAGACTTAGCACCACTAAATCCCCCACTAGGCCTCTGACTTGTAAGGCGTGGGTACAGTTCATTCACCCTCATGCCCTCTCCAGATGCTTGGAATTGCACCAAGGTGCCTATGGAGATGAACGCGGGTGCTTTGATTTCTGTTCTGAGAGCCTGGTTGCAGAACCACCTTTCTGCCCATCTCCCGTTAGCTGAAAGAGGGCTTCTGCCCCTCTGTCTTGGTGAAGACATGCCAGCAAACTAAGATTTGAACAGTTCCGGCTTAGCTGACCGGAGGATGACCAGTTACTGGGGTAGGCCTCAGCCACTGCTGTTGTGATCTTTCATTTGAAGGCTCAGCTAGCTTTGCAGGCTTACCTGGAGCCCTTGCATAGCTTCCTGTCAAAACACTACTGAGACTGTAAATGCTTCCTGTTAATCTCAACAGGGGAAACAAAGTTTTGAAACAGGATTCATTTTACACAAGGCAGAAAGCCCACTGAGAAGTTGGCGCCCCAGTAAACCTCCATGTATACCCACGGTATCTTCTAAGAGTACTGATTTTTGTTATTGCCCAATCTTACTACAATTCAGAACACCACGCTGGTTCTTAATGTTTCCAATCCACTCCTGTGGTTTTGACATTTGTTTCTCCAGAAGTTTATGTGTTGAGGGCTTGGTATGAAAGGAGGTGAAAGCTTAATTAGGTGGGCTTAGTGGTTGGTTAGGACAAATGGGAGTTCTAAAAAACGATTATCAATTCTTTCAAGAGGATTGTTAGGAAAGGCTTAGGCCTTGTTCCAGCCAAGCTTTTGTTTGGATTCCTGTTCCACCATATAGTGATAGCTCCTAAGACTGCAGTCTACCTTGAGGTGAGGCGGCCAAGATAGCTTTTTAGAATCTAAAACCATTCGCTAAATAAAACACATTTTCTGTATAAATTAGCCTGTCTCTGGTATTTCATGACAGTAATAAAATAGAACCAAGAGAACAGTCCTTTGGAATTTTGCAAACATTTCTGGTTCTTATTAGGCTCTGCCCATTGAAGGACCAGAAAGACACCACACAGAGGAAAAGAGAAAGTAATTTGCATGGATTAATCTTATGTTTATTAGTGTCTCATACTTTTATGTGTTACATGATACCATACTACATTAAAACCTGCAAATTTGTCCTTGTCTGATATTAAGCCATTTCCCTCCATAGCAGCATTTGAAGAATCTTTGATTTAGTTGGCAATTGTTCTGGGTCCACATCCTGATTTCCCTAGTGTTTAATAATGTTGATAGTGTTTTTGATTTCTTTTTAAAGGGCTTTAAAAAAAAACCCTCTTTATAATCAACTGTTATCTATGAACTCATTGTACTTCCGTTTTTTCAGCAGTTCTTGAAGATTTCTAAGATTTTTTTTAGTGTTTTTCTAGTTTTAGTATGAACTAAGTGCCCAGACCAAACATAATAGGTATTTACTTTAATGTCCTTGTAAAATGAATTATGTCTGCGAGTATGCCTCAGGTTTTCAGGGAAAGAGGCAGGTGTTACAATACTTGACTCCAGCAGGGAATTAGTTAACTCTGCAGTGCAGGTGTAATGACAGCAAGGATCCTGCAGGAGTTGGTGGACTGATATGGCAAGGGGGAATGTAAATTTGGGCAAGCTGTAGTTATTGCAGCCTGCTTCTATTCTATTGTGTATAGACTAGAAGGGAGGACATGGGCAGTGTTGGTAGATCAGCAAGGCCTAGTGGACCTCAGTGCTGTGCTTTTTGTGTCCACAGAGAAGTCTTGGGGTCCTTGCGTGCTTTGTCAGAGGTCTGTTCCTTCCAGGGTAACTGTGATCTCGGGAGTGCTAGTGATGAGGTGGCAGAAGGGCTGACACCGAGCACCTGCTCTGCACCAGGCACAGCACGGCCTTGACTGAGTTCCCCAGCGGTCTCTATCCGTGTGTGTGTGTGTGTGTGTGTGTGTGTGTGTGTGTGTGTGTGTGTGTGTGTGTATACAGGTAAGGAAGTTGCCAGTGTTGACTTATACTCGGCAGTGGCCAGGTCTGTGAGGATCCACCCCTCATCCCCATACATTGCTAGTACCTAGTAAGTGGTGAATTCCTCAGTTTTTAGATACAGTTTATATATTTCACCTCTGGGGGGAAAGGGCTATGGTAACGTTTTGTTTAACCCATTAAGAGAGCAAACTGAATGTCAGTATGAGTCTTGCTTTACATCCTTTCTAACAGCTTTAAAGTAAGTTTATCAAACAGGAAAACTGTTCAAACTTCTATTTTCATCTTGTGTAAAAATTTAAATGAGGTAAAGCTATTTGTAGACCAGTACATTTTCATAGCTTATAAAGTAGCGACTAGAATTAACATTAAAATGTCAAAAAGAAGACAGCAAAGAAACACACCTAGCAAAACTGCAGTATGAAAATCTACTTCACACGAACAGTAAACCAGAGCAGAGATGCAGATGGAGCTTTCCCTGCTCTGACATTAATCATCCGTGTTCCTGCCAGACTTTCTTCTTTGTGTGTGAGGCTCCAGTAAAGACCATTTGTCACAAGGACGGCTCCTTTTAGGGTTACACAGGACGACTAGAGAGTGTTCTCAGCGAGGCACTGACAGTCCTTGTTTGTCCATGATTGAAGACATGAAGACACACACAAAAAAACACAACCCGACAGGAGTGGCCCAACTTATTCAAAATCCTTTTAAATGGTTCTGGTTTTACTACTATGGTTGCATGCAAGTGTCTGATGTCTGCATGGATCTACACGGCACACACATCCTCCTCAGAGACAGATTTTGGGTAGTAGTCCTCTCCTTCCACATTTACACACGTTCTGGGGCCTGAACTCAGGTTGCCAGGCTTGTGCAGCAAGCAGCTTTACCAGCTGAGCCATCTTGCTGGCCCTCAAAATCCTTCTCAATGGTAACAAATTAAACGTAAGACTTTTTTGAGAAGAATCCTTAAAATAATTACCTCGGTCTCATATTTTAGAAACCACACCTAAAGAGGTCAGGTTCCATAAGCCTAGTAACAAAAAAACAAGGCATGGTTTTAAAACAGTCCATACAAATAGATAGATAAACCATTATTGTAAATATTCAGAGGATACAAATGAATACAGTAAAAAGCTGAGATTGGATTTATCTTCGGTAATATGAACCCATGAAAGTCAAAATAAGGAAGGTAAATTTACTGCAGTATACATGCCAGGATGTATAACAAATAACAATGTTTTTTTGGACAGACTGGTGACTAGTTTGTGAACTGCGCTTTACTAATAGAGGGATAGATAAACGGCAGCTCAAAGCTTGCTGGATCTTCTCAACTTGTTTATCCAACTGCTTCTGTCGATGGCTTTTCAGCTTCAATGACATTCTGGTCTACTGGCCTCTGCTCTCTCTCAACCAATCTCTTTTCTTGACAATTTCTGATAAGTCAGTTGTTAGTTTCCCCAAGTCCTCTTGTATGTGATAAATTGTTTTCCCAGCATGTCCAGCTTGGTGTAGTTTTAAAACAATGATCACAGTTGCTTGTTTCTTTTGTCTGCCCCTTTATGAATTATATTCCTTTATCAGTGGAGGCTGGCTGAGGAGGTACAGGCCTTTCCCACTGGCCGTGCCTTCACAGAAAAGAGCTCCACACAGGGAGCTGGACGGGAAGGGAAGGGGTGAGAGACACTGGAGACCACCTTTCAGGTGAAGTTCTAGCTCTAGATCAGAGACAGGTATGGAAATTCTAATGCAGCACCATGAGGGGCAATGATGATGGAGTGGGGTGTCACTCAAATGCCACAAGCACTGTCCTTAGGAAGACACAGTAGATTTGCCTGAACAGATGTTTCTGCATTTGCTGTCTCCCTTGAAAATGACTCCAGACACTTTAAACTATTGCTGTATTTAGTATCTCACCAGTTAACTATTCCTTTGTGGGAAAAGTCTGCTGAATTCCTTATTGTTCCAGAAGCCTGATACTGGTTATCTGTGGATGTTAGTTATTTTTGATGGCAAATTGAAGGCCAATTTCTATAAGGCTGAATGAGAGGATTTTTAGATGGTAAAAATTAGCGCTCTGAAATGAGTCTGGAATTTTAAGCAATCTGAGTGTTTATTATTTTTAATATCCTATAATGGTCAAATTCTGGGTATAAAAGTTTGGCTTTTGATAATCTAGTCAGATAGTTCTCAGTCCTAAAGGCTCCTCTTTCTCCTTCTTCATTATCTCTCACATAGACTATTAAACAGGCAACTTTCCTTTTGTGCTCTGCAGATTTGACCATGTTCTTTAGCTAGCAATTGATTCAGTTTTCATTCAGCCCACGGAAAGCTAATGGGAATCTAATCTCTAAACGGTCCTTTCTCCCTTAGTTATGTCTAACAGATCAAATTTCATACACAAATTTGTTTGTTAAAACATTTTAGTATAACTAAAGTATCTTCTTTCAATAACATATATATGTAAGAGCTCCAGAAAACTAAGAAATTCAGGTGTCAGAATTAAACAAAGAATGTTCTGTGCCAAAATGATCTTTTCATTCCTACAGGACATTATACACATTAAAACAAGTAAAAGCAAGGCTGCCTTAAGCTTTCACTTACATTCAACACATTTGTCATCTTATTGCTTTCAAAAATATGTTTATCCAATAAAATCAATTCAACAAACACTTTTCCTGGTGTCAATAACGCATTAAATAAACGACTGTACCTTAACTTCAAAAGGCTAGCAATCTAGTATAGAAGGCAGTATTAAGTAAGCATATTTCTTTTTGTGGAAATGTAATATTTTAAAAATTACAAAATGCTTTTTATTTTGGCTTAACTTGAATTAAAAATATTTAGAAGAGAGCTGGCAAAAATCTGAATATTCAAATATTTAGTTTTCTGTTTTAAAAAACGAGATGTTTAACTGCCTTCTATTATAGCACAACCTATTCTGTGGTTGAAAAAAGAAACTAACAAGAAACAAACAAATAAAAAAAACCCTCACTGAAAGGACTTTAGAACAACTTGCTATTTCAGTTACCAGATGGTGTGGAATTGTACCACAGGTTCCTCTTGAAAAACCTAATGTTGTCCTGTCAAAGAGAGACTGTCATCCTACCTACCCCTTCTACAGGGCTGGTCAATTGATTTGGAGCATAGAAACAACCTGATCGCCTCCACCACGTAATCTTGTTTCAGACAATCAAATTCTCTGTGGCCTAGCTCCTTCACTTAGTTTGAGAACATTAGTTTTCTTTGGAGAAGAAAATAAAAAGCCATCCATTGACAGACAAACAAGAAAACCCTTTACTTCAATATTTAATTACTTGCAAGGATTAATTTCTTCCATTTTATTTCTCTTTATCTTGAAAATGAAATATGATGTTGACCTTGAAAATGGACAAACAGACAATGTTGAAATAAAGTTTTCAACTGATTTTATAACAATCATTAATTTATTAACTATCTAGGGCTCATGGGCCACAGTTTGAACTATATTGCTATTCAGTGTATAAAGAGACTGAAGAGGAAGGATCTGTAGCTTCATCACAACCATCTTATCCCTGGTGGAGGAGATGCGTTTGGCAGCAAGGCTCCAAGGACCATGTTTCTAAGGCCCTGTGCTAATCGGCACACGCCTTCTTATCAATATAAAAATCAACCGTGTCATCACTCATATTCTAATGGCCTTAATATATCAGTTTTGACAGCAGTTTAAATAGCTACACATATCCATTTTATATAGTAAAAAAAATAATCTAAAATGGCCTAATACGAGGCTGGCTATCATATTGCACCTGCATTCAACTGTGATATTTATGATTTGGTCAGGATTTAAAGTTTTCTAAAAAAAAAAAAAAAAAAAAAAAGAAGCGAAATCCAAATCATCCTCTAACATTAGCCCTATCCTTGTCTGTCAGATAAAAACAAAGGCAAGAGCAGTGGCAAAAAGACCAAGCATGTAACCAGGAGGGTGGGCTCGGGTCCGAAATCCCAGCTACTTGAGGATGTGTCAGGAGGATCTCAAGTTCTAAGCAGTGATAGAGTTCACCAAAGTACCCTAAGGTCACTCCTGACTGCCACAAAAAATAAAAATCAACAGAAAAAACTAGAAACATAAGAAACTTCATAGACTAGTAATTTTTCTAGTCTTCTAACTATATACAGTAAAGAGAGAAATGTATTTCAGTCAACCAGAGCTAACTACCATCCCTCCCCCACAAAATTCTTCTTGACTTTGTAGCAATGTACTTAGGACTATCTCAGAGCAAAGGACTGCAGAGTGAGCTCCAATGGTTATGGTGAGGCTGCCTACAGACATCAGAATTTTTTCTAAAAAATCCATTATATTTACAGAGAGTGAAAAAGTAAGAAAAATGAGAAAAAGAAATTGGGAGTAACTAAGGACTTTTATATTGAAGTCTTCTCCTTCTTCCACTTAATCCAAATCTATTCCATTATCCCACTCAACCTCTCAAAAGAAAGGTTGCTTTGAAAACTGCCTTGTTACCTTCTTGGGAAGGGACTTGCATGCAAAGCAGCAGTAGGACATAGCATTATACACAAGGGGACAATGAGCAGGACTGACTATCTTTCTAAGGAGTTAAGAATTTTGAAAGCCTCTGAATTACTTATACATTTAGCTCTTTTGGCTCGTATTTTCTCCTTGCAGCTTAGAACCTTAGCTTGTCATGACAATTATGCGTTTATAGACACTGTTCTTCATTCCTCCTGAAGGGCCTCCAATCTCCCCTCTCCTTTTGCTAGGCTGTTACATGTTGTTGGTAAACATTGTATTCAGATGCCTTGTTATAAGAGGATCATGTCTCATGGTTCCTAGTACTTTTCCCACATTCCCAAATCCTTTCAGTCACCTCTCAGTAACTGTTCATCCAGTTTCTCATGTGAATTGACCCAAATCTTTTTCACTCCTATGTTCTCCCTCTTTAATATACTACTAATTCTGTGTAAGATGAAATGTCTAATCCTGTCTTCCTATTTACATATTCATGTTTTGCTGTGTGTCTGTGCATGTGTATGTCAATAATGCATGAGTGCATGCCATGAATATGGGGCTCAGAGGGTAACCTCAAGTCTCTACCCCTGCCTTGTGTGAGACAGGGTGTCTCTTTGTTCTCTGCTGCACACATCATGCTAACTGGCCCACAGTTTTCTGGCAATTCTCCTGTCTCAGCTGCCCATCTCCCAGTAGGGCACGATAGGATAGCAGTAGTATACACTACTGTATCTGCTTTTTAGAATGTGGGTTCTGAGGATGCACAGGTTGTCAGGCTTGCACAGTGAGTGCTCTGCCCACTGAGACATTTCTCCAGGCCCACTCATGGATTTGTGCTATAACATGCACTTTGTATTCCTACAGTAAAGAAGGAAAAAAAGAGCTTGAGTTAAACAAAAACAGATTAATTTTAGGCAAGTTACACCTCCCTTTAGAGAAAAACCATGCAGGGATATTGCAGAATCAGAAGCTCTGGAGAGAACATTGCCCAGACGAGGGCTGGCTCCCCAGAGTACTGATGCTGCTATTTGAGCTGTCTGAACAGAATATATTGAAAAGGATTTTAAAAAATTTGTGGTTTGTAAATACCCTTCTGTTAAAGTTTAGAACAGCATTTTCCAGTTTGTACCCAGGCCAAGGAAGTACAGCTTTATAGATGTTTATAAGCTCTGTTGTTCTTGTTTTAGAATATGCTGGGATGTTTATAAGAAATATTCAAATATATGAAAGGTTGTTGCTAGAAACAAGTTTCTTTAAAATTCTTTTCTCATTAATTTCTAAGGCCTATAGTAGGATTTGTTTCATCAAAGTCAGTATTATTTATGAGTCTGACAATTTTTCAAAAACGTACACAAATACTATTCATACAGCCAGGCTCGGGAGTTGCTCATTACATCCTGTTCAACAGCAGCTTCTTGTTTTGTGTACTGATCTTTCTGTCAAGTCTAGTGACGTGGTTGATTCTTTTCTTTGCTGTTCTGAAATAACCACTGTGCAATTCTTATTAAGTGAAGTGTCTAAGTTATCAATCATTGGACTAAGTGGGGGAAATGGTTTTAATAGCTTTCATTATTGATAGCACTAACGAACCTGCAGGGGATCTACCCTTGTAGATAAAGAAAATGTATGATGAATGAATGAAGGGTTTGTGTGTGAGACAGCAGGCTAGGGCTGCCTCTCTGTGAGCTGATGAAGCAGAGTCAGAATATGAAAAAACAGACTGTCTCCCAAGGAGAGACATAAAGGAAGAGCTTGGGAAGCCCACAAAGGGAATGAAAAGGTACCAGAACAGATCAGAAAAACAGGATGGGCAATGCAGTGAAACCGAACTCCGCCTCTTCCATGCTCTTCCTTGGCCATGGGAGGGAAGCAAAAGCCTCTAAAAGGGGAGCAGATAAAAGCTGGGCAGCCCCACCCCCAGGACAAGTCCATAGCTTTCATGAGCCTCAGATCCCCCTGCGGGTTTTGGTGAGACAGTAATTTCTCTGGCGTATGGGTCAGTAATGGAGAGAAATCCGATTTTGTCATGTTCTATGACTCATAGGGCCTGGAGCCATCTTGAGAGAGGAACTACTGTTAAAAACTGACCCCACAGGCCTCAGACCAAGTCAGGGAGATATTAATTTGGCCGGGCACAACTCCTGGGTAAGAGGAGGCCCAGAGAGAGTTAGAAGAGCAAGAGTCAGGCGCTGACAGTTGAACGGTGTAGCTGGGAGGACACTGGCTCCGGCAGGGAAGGCCCTAGAAAGAGGCTGGCAACAGACGCCATCATCTGAGAGTAACCCTGGTGTCTGAGGCCCGTGGGCACGTCACACTCTGGAGCCACCTTGTCTGTCGTTCACTGCTGTGGAACTTGAGCACTCAGAAGTTCCTGGAGTATACTCGACACCGAAGGCTGCAGCCCTCCAGTGGAGGGCTCAACACTTCAAGGTATGAAGATGGGTCCTATGCCTGTACAGCCTCACTGCTGGGATTGATTCCCCATCCCTCATGCGCTTGGAAGACATCCTCCAGCTAAAACATTAGCCACACCAGGGCGTCTGTACAGAGGCTCCTGGTATGGAGAAGAGAAGAGAGAAGAGAGAGAGAGAGAGAGAGAGAGAGAGAGAGAGAGAAGAGAGAGAGAGAGAGAGAGAGAGAGAGAGAGGAAAGCAAGCAAGCTACTGCGAGACAGCCTGGTGGATGTCCAACACTTGTCTATACAATCACAGGAAAGAATCTACACGTTCTACTGCCCTTCCCCTCCACGCTTTAAACTGACTTCTTCAGTGTCTCCTGGATATCTTTTTTTGACTCCTAGATTGCTGTCCCCACTTTTTACTCAGTGTGTAAGAGGATTTTAACATTAATATACGACATTTAAAAATTTTGCATTTCCCTTCATGCATTTATCGAACATTATTTACACATTTATGAGGCACGATCTTTTCCTTAGCCCCCTCACTTTTTTCAACCTTTGTGCTCCATGATTTCTCCTCTATCTTCCTCAACAAGCAGTAGTGTTTTGACTTTACCTTTTATTTTTTTAAAGAAAATACTCTTATGCTTTAACTTTTGCTCTTTTTTACATATATCTGTTTTTGTTTCTGGAGACTTTCATTATTGAGATGTCTTGTTTTTGCTTTTCTCTCTTTCTCCCCTAATCTCTTGCTTTTTTCCCCTTCCTGTCTATAACACTCTACTCTTCTTCCTCAGTTATTTAACTTTGCTTTTCTGCTTCTTGCTTTTTCATGTCATCTTTCTTTCTCTCATTCATTTATTTCCAGATGTCTTACAGTCACTGGTGACGTAATGGTGACTGTGACGGGCGTTAAGTGTGTTTCTACCTCTTGCATTGGCAGATGTTGTTGATACAGCAGCTCATTATCTCCTTGTGGCCAGCACTGGGGATTGAGACTGCCCAGCAAGATCCCATGCCGAAATGCCAGAAGGATAGATGAACAAGGAAATGTTCAATGCAGAATTCAAGAAATACAAGAAAAGACTCTCCTAGATTACAACTCCCAACTCAAATACTGAAATATGTAAGCTGCTTGATGAAAATTTCAATCATTTTCTGATTAAAAAAAAATTGATCAATGATCTCAAAGAGGATACAAAAAAAGCAAACATATTTAACTCAACCCCTGGAGAGGAAAGCCAGCAACAGAGAGGGAAAAGTCAACAAAACAGATGAAAAGTTACCTACATGAAAGAAAAATTCAGCAAGGATATTGAGACTTTAGAAAGAAAACAACAACAAACCTATTCTCCCAGAAACCAACCAAACCAAAACCACCAAATAGAAATGTTGGGAAAGAAACAAATGAATCAAATAAAAACACAGTGAAAAGCATCACCAACACACTTGGCCCAGTGAATGAAAGAATACATGAGGAAAAAGTCGGGGATGGCGGATAAGGTTGAACAGCACGATCAAACATCAACAGGGAGAAGCATGCCTGACTGAAGTAATTCAACACTCCGGGACATGATCAGACCTAGGCACACACAGGAAGGAGCGAGAGAAACACTGCAGACACAGTGAATCTATAAGAATGTTAGAGCAGGAAACCTCCCGAAGTTGGAGCAAGACACAACATTCAAACACATGAAACATGCAGAACCCCAAAGACATATGGCCAAGTTCAAATTTCTCCATACCATGTTAATAGTCAAGATATCAGAGATAAGAGTCTGGGGCTGAGAGATGGCTCAGTGGTTAAAAGGGCTTACTGTTTTCCAGGGGACTCCAGTTCAGTTCCCAGCACTCACATCAAGGTGGTTCCCAGCTGTTTGCTACCCAGCTCCAGGGTATCAGATGCCCTTTTCTGGCCTGCACCGGAAATACCCCCCACACACATACATTCACACACACACACACACACACTGAATTTAAAAAACAATCCAAGACATATTTTGAAAACTGTAAGAAAAAAAAAGTCACATACAGAGGCAGAAATATCAGAATAATATCAGATGTCTTGCCAGCAATTCTAAAAGCCAGAAAAGCTTGTAATTATTATATTTCAAGCCCAGAAAGCAAATAACTGCCAACCAAGATTGCTGTTTCCAGCAAGGCTATCCCTTCAAATGGACAGACAAATAACATATCAAGGCAAGCAGAGGGAAGGCAATTCTATAGCCATCACTGCAGAAGATACTTAAAGTAACGCGCACAGAGAAGGAAGAAAGGTACTCAGAAGAGCACGCTTCACAAGGGGAATGGAGGAATTCATGAGAGCTAGGAAGGAATCCATCACATCCAACATAGTAAAGCAGCTGACTCCTAATGCTAACAGAGGACAGAGGAAAGAACACTCTAACAAGAAAAACACCCAGAAAATTACAGGAATTAGTAAATGTCTCTCAAGAAAAAAATTAAATGTTAATGGCATGCCTCAATTCACCAACAGATGCAGACTAGCTGATTGAACTTAAAAAAAAAATTCAGCTATCTGTTGTCTCCAAAGAACACACACAGACAGAATTAAAGGATAAAAAACAAGCTGTAAAGTGAATGGAAACCCCAAACATGCTGACATAGTTATTCTGATACCTGGTAAGTAGATATCAAAATTCCTAAGAGAAGCTAAGGGAGGTTACTGCATATTAGTAAGGAGAACAATCCCTTGAGAATATATAGCAATTGTAAATATACACACCCAATTCTGGGTTTCCAATTTCATAAAACAAAGAACTAAGGGACATAATGGACACAAAGGTCAAATGGATCTAGGTAACAAAAGCAGTGGGTGACTCCAACAAAAGCAGTGGGTGACTCCAATATGCCACTCACACCTCTAGTGAGGTCACTAAAACTGAAAAACAAGGAAATATCAGTTGGATTACAATAAATCAAATAAATGGAACAGATATTTTCCAGAATAAACCACCCAACAGATATAGTATACACATTTTTCTCAGTAACCTTGGATTGATTCTTCTTCAAAACAGAACATAGTCTAGGTAAAAAAGCAAGCTTTAACACATATAAGATAATTCAAATAATTTCTTATCAGATCACAGTGGAACAAAAGGAGAAACCTTTAGGAAGAGCAACCACAGAAAGGTTGGGGAGCTGGCCTATTTGGTACAGAGCTTGCTGTGCATGAGGACTCAAGTTTGGCCCTCTGCACCCACATAAAGAGCCAGGTGTAGCTGGCTTACCTCTAACTCCAGCATTGGAGAAGTAGAGAGAGGTGGTTCCCTGGGGACTTTCTGGCCAGCCAGCCTCGCCTGATTGGTGAGCTCCAAGTCCAAGTGAGAGACCTCGTGGATCCACAAGGTGGATCGCTGTCCTGAGGGTAACACCCAATGTGGACCTCTAGCCTCCGCACATGTGAATACATACCCCTACACATGTGTGTACACACATACACACACACACACACACACACACACACACACACACACACGGGACCACAGAAACTACAAATGAAACACTCTTGAATGACCAAAGGGTCATTGAAGAAATAAGGGAGGCAATCTAAAAACTCATAGAATCAACTGGAAATAAAGGTGCAACTTACCAGAACTTTTAGAATAAAGTAAAGGCAATTCTAAGAGGAAGTTCATAGTCAGTACCAGGCTATTTCAGCTACCATGACGCTAAATAAAATTTGATAAGGAGGAAAAAATCTTGGCCGGTTACACATCAGACGGGATTAATACAAGGGCATAAAAAGAACTGTAAAAATTAAATGCCCAACCCAAATGTCAGTCAACAAATGGGAAAATGAACTGGACAGGTTTTTTTAAAGGAAAAAAATGCATATAGCAAAAAAAAAAATACTTGAAGTATTCAATATCCTTAGCCATTAGGAAAATGCAAATTAAAGCTGACATTTATAGGAAATAGCTGGAACTGGAAACCTTTATGTGAAGGGAAGTAAGCCAGACTTTATATGTGGAACGTAGATTTAAAACTGTGTATGTGTTTATGTGTGTGCATGTGTCAGTCTCAAAAACAGAAAGTGGATCCTGAGGGGGAGGAAGAACTCTGAAGAACGTAGGAAAGAGGACAATGAAAAAGGCAGAAGTGGAGACTAGCTGGGAGGAGGGAAGAGACCAGCTGCAGATGTAGAAGGCAGTGAGAGTGAGGGACAATTGGAACCAAGCACAATCATATACATGTGTGAGCCGGCCATGGGAAGCTCATTACTTCGTGTGTTAATGTAAATAATTACTAGAATAACTAAGAAAACAATATGGGTTTATTCCATGTCTTATAAAAAGATCTTTGGAAAATAGCATATATAAATAAAGTCAACTGGCTTTATCAGAGTCTATCTGTTGTTTTAGGTGAACGATGACGCTATTCACAACAAGTTTTCTGTTTAGACACACAGTCTATAGTTACATTCCAAACCTAAAAACATTTCCTCGTGGCAAGTTTCGTACCGGTATTTTACGCCCCGCTTGTGGCAAACAAGCCTGCACAGACTTGATGAATTTGCTAGACTGACTGACAGCTGCTTTCTTTCAGGAAACCACACTCTGGGTCTTGGTGTACCTGAGTACCACCTAACTTTGATTGCTAAGCTTTAACTCTGATGAGTCACAATCCTTGATTCATGTAACATGTAAGGTTGACAAAAAACAGACCCTTCAGTCAATTTGCTCCAGGTTAACAAATGATCAACTACACATCACAAGCAAGGCAGGTGCTGTGTGGTCTGCAAAGTAACTCTCTGTCACCAAGCTGATTAGTGTGTAAAGAAAGGTAGGCATACAGATCCTCACATTTAAACACAGCTTCCCCTGCCTTCCTAATCACAAGAGACAGTTCAGAGCACTGTTTCTGAGCCCATGCAGCTCTTCAGATTTCTAGAGTGACATGCTCAATCGCAGTTCAACATTTCCTAGCAGAGATCCTGAAACCCCAAAGATGACATGTTCAGTACCAAACTGAATCATTCAGTCTCAAGGTGTTTTTTCCCAGGACAGCCTGCTTTAGTGAACGGCATTGTCTGAAGTGTAACTGAAAGTCTGCTGCTCTTTCTCCACGTCTTCCTCTTTCACCCTTTGCTCTACTTTCGCCAAGTCATTTCCTCCTGATAGATAAGCTAGAGCTCCTATCATTTACTTGTCGGTGATCTTAGTTACTTTATACTCTCTCTAGGTAGAGGTTTATTCTACTTTAATGATATTATTAATGCTTATATAGTTAATAGGATGAAGATGCTTTCTTTGAGACCGGGACTTATTTAGGCCAGGGTGGTGCCAAATTTGCTAAGTGGCCGAGGATGACCTTGAACTCCCCCAAATCCTTCTGCCTCCACCCACTCCAGGTTTTGGGATCACAGGCATGTACCACCTCACAGTTAAAATGATTTATTTTTAAAGTCATATATTGGTTAAATTTTCATCTCTTCAGAAAAAAAGTTCTTGTCATTTAAATCTGATCCGTGTCACTTAGTTTTCACTGCCTTTCTTTGTTTATTAGCTATTTGTTCGATAAACTTCTTCAGTACCTATATCTCAGACACTTGTCACCACAAAGATGCTATACCAAGGCGTGTGATATTGAGACCTAACACACACTGCAGCACTTCCCTAGTACCAGCCAGCCAGGATTGACACATACAGGAGCATTCTGACAGCAAATTCTGAATCCGTCCAACAAATAGTGCCACAGTGTTTTGAAAAATATTGTGTTGGGGGTTATTTTTCTAATGTGCTTTACTCAAAATAACATATCTTCTTTCTCACCCTCACCCCTTCTCAACAAGGAATCAAACCTTTAAATCCCTTACTACCAAATTATAACCACACATTAAAACAAAACAAAAATGTTAACAAATGCATTATGAGATATGGTTATAATTCTCAAGAAAGGATTTAAAATATATTTATTATGTGTATTTGTTTACACCTAAATGTGTGTGTACCACATGTGTACAGGTGCCCACCAAGGCCAGGAAAGGGCATCAGATTCCTGAAACTAAAGTTATAGGTAGTTGTGAGTCACTGATGTGATATGCTGTGTGACTGAACCAAACCAAATTCAGCAGCAAACTCACTCTCTGTTTCTTTTTTTTTTTTTTTTCCGAGACAGGGTTTCTCTGTGTAGTTTTGGTGCCTTTCCTGGACCTCGCTCTGTAGACCAGGCTGGCCTCGAACTCACAAAGATCCGCCTACCTCTGCCTCCCGAGTGCTGGGAAAAAGGCGTGCGCCACCACCGCCCGGCATCAGCAGCAAACTCTCTTAACACTAAGCCATCTTCCCGGCCCCTCAAGAAATACATACGTACATACGTACGTACATACGGGAGCAGTAATCAAATGTAGAATGCCTAAAGACCTAGATTCTATGAGATTGCAGAAACATCCAGAATTGTCACAGTTGTTATACCATTTTTATTACATTGTTAAATGCATTAGAACATAACTGATCAATAAAATAAAAATGGGGATGGGGCCAGCCGGCCGGGCAGTGGCGCATGCCTTTAATCCCAGCACTAGAGAGGCAGAGGCAGGTCGATCTCTGTGAGTTCGAGGCCAGCCTGGTCTACAGAGTGAGTTCCAGGACAGCCAGGGCTACACAGAAAACTCTGTCTCAAAAAGTCAAAATAAATAAAAAGTATGTGTATAGGAAAAGGACACATCACTAAATATAAAATATATTTATGATTATAATATACCTTATAAACCTTGGCTAAGGATAAATGAACATACTTTATTTTCTGTATACTTGAGTTATGACTGTATTGTGTTCCTTCAGGTCAGGTGTGGAATTTACCACTGTGGTATCTCATCGGATTTGGATTTTGGAGGACTTCAGATTTCAGTTGAGAGGCACTTGGCCTGTTTTTTGTACATCATGATTTCCTGTAACTTTCCTGTGATGTGCTAGTGCATCTTATAGTCTGGATAGTAACAGTGAAACAGATTTCCCACCAAAAGACTGAACTCACTTGTGCCTATTTGAGAATATTCCTTTTTGGACTTTATAAACTCACACCACTCATTTTTTTCTTTAGTAACTTTAGGGGGAAAATCACTTTTAAGTGTTTTAATTTTTTATTTCTTTTTATGTTTTTATTTATTCTTAGGGAATTTCAAATAATATATTTTGATCATATTCTTTTTCTTCCCCCAACCCCTCTGAGATCCTCTCCCACCTCCCTATCTACCCAACTTCCAAGTTCTTTTATTTATAATAGGACTGGATATGTTTCATGTTTACTGAACATCACATCATATCCTACAAATGTAAAAATGATATATATTTATAATTACTAACCTTATAAAGCTTTACCTAATCATAGCATTTCATGTTATATAGCTTACCAGCAGATTTATAGTTTGCTTGTCATTTATCACCATATGAAAAGTTATAGTATTCTTTTATATCTATCTCCCTCTAAACTAGATGGAGCCAATAAAAGTAAATGTACTTTTTGAGGAATAGTTAAAAATCACTGGGACTATTTGCTAGATTTTAAGTAGTCTTTGAAATTACTATAAACTGAAAAAAACTAGCATTTTTATTTATTTTTAATTTTAGCTAATTGTAGTCAATGACTCTAAAACCATAATTCATAGTTGTAAACATGAAATAACATGATATTCAAAAATATGCTCAGTTTCAATGACAGCTATCGAAGAAAGTAAAACAGTTGTAGTAGAAGGGGATGGTTATATGATAAAAAAAAACAAATTAATTACATAAATAAGACAAGGCTTTGTACGAACTAATGATAGACAGTAGTGTATACAGTGAGCTAGAAGTCACCACAAAGGAACTAGCCAAAGACAAACACTTTTCCTATAATGTAACTTTCTCTCTCAATTCTCAATTTGTAGCAGTATGAGATTATTTTCTGATATATGAAAAACTACCTCTGAAAACTATGGAATGAGAAATTCTGAGTTAGGGAATTTGTAATTTTTTATAATACACAAGACCTTTGATTTCAGTTCTCTACCTCTGTAGACAGTCGGCATAAACGTGGCTAAAAATAAGAACAAAGAGGTTAAAATAACTTTTACTAATTGGAAGAATGAAAAATATTCCCTAGAACTGGTATTACAGAGAAACAGACCAAAGGAAATGTAACAAAACTTTAATTACAATTACGTTACAATAGTAGATATTAAAGATTTGTTCTTTATTTTCCCAAAGTTCAAAGCACTTGCACTGTGCTTTCCTTTGGATCAGAACTCTGATAAGCTGCAGTTGCTGCCATAGGAAAACAGACACAAACAAGGAGGCCATTTCCTCTTCCTAGGCCAAGACTAGACACAAATGCCAATGACGTTAAGTGAAAGAAAAGCCCTGTAGTTACAAGAAAAAGTTAGATCGCAGAGTGGAAAATGCATTTTGTATCAAGTTCATTGAGAATCTAATTAAGCTCATTTTCAAATGTCTTATCAACTCCCTTACACAGGCAGTTATGCACACACCATAAGTAATATGTTTTTGCAGATACATGTCTGCTATTGAAGATAAGACTGTGAGCCCAGAGAGGACAAAAACTGCAGATAGTAGACTAAGGTCTAAAGGTACAGACAAAGGTAAGGTCTCTACTTATGCTCCCTGAGGCAACCTGACAGCCATGGTGTCTTTAGCTGTCCCTTTAATCTTGCTGTATTGTTTCTCTCAAGTAGGAGAGGGCGAAAGTGTTCTATGGGGTTATTCTTTCCCCTGTCAAAGATTAGTGATATACAAAGGGGAAAAATCAACTTAAGATCTTTATAAAACAAAACAAATTTAAGTTGGTCAGTTTTTTTCTTAGAGAATTATAAAACAATTTATCTAATTTTTAGATTAGAAAATTATAATACTTATTTAATAGATAACATTAGTTCCATAAAGTAGAGAGCAACATTTGGTAAAATGCAGTTCTATGATGTGATTAATTGAGGTGAATAAGAACAGAACCAGATGGAAAGGTGAAGAAGAGGAAACACAAAGTAGAAATAAGGAGCTAATACTTACTGAAAGCCTACTGCGTGCTGGGCATTTGTGTAAAGAATATCTCACTTAAGTCTTAAGACGGCACCATACCTATTACAACTGAGGAAACTGGTCATCAGGTTCAGGTTAATAAAGCAGCAAAGGCAAGGTTTAAACTTAGAACTATCATGCTATAAAAGCTTCGCTGTTTCAGAATAATGTCCAAAAAGAAGAGGAGGAAGATATGGAAAAAGAGAGAATGAACCCAACAGGAAATACGCAGAAAAGAATGTGGAGGGGAGAAAAAGCACGGTAGTTAGAGGTGCTGGAAGATACACGGAAATAAGTGGTCAATTGGGACTATCTGTTGGAAATACAGACTTCAAGCCAAGATAGAAGCTATTTTTACTTCTCGTTTGGGGATAGAGACTAGCAGGGTAATTTCTACAACTCACAGCACTGTACCCCCCTCGAATTTTTGAGTAGAGTTTGGCATGCATGACATTCTAAGCCAGATAATACTTTTGCGGTGGTATTGGTTCCTTTCCATCACTCTCACCAACGTGTCTGACCTAGGTAGTAAGGATTCATTTTGGCACATGGATTCAGAGTTAGGGTGGGTGTACAGTGCATGGCAAAGAACAGTTCACATCAGGCAGCCAGAAGCAGAAAAAGAGGCATACAGGAAAGGTTCCCCTCACCTCCCGATGTTTATCATCAGATGAATCCACTGTAGGAGTAATCCATTCACTAGATGAGAGCTTTATGATCTAACTGTCTTTAACCTTTTGTGACCTTGTGGACTACCCAGAGGTGTGTTTGTCTAATCTTCTAGGCATTCCCCCTTCCCAAGACAGTCTCACTCACTACAGTCTAAGCTGACCTTGAACTCACCATGTAGCCCTGGCTAGGACTACAAGTATGCACTACAGCACCTAGCTTACTCTTTCATAACTAATCATCCCAAGAGGACTGTTTTCTTTTTCTTTCTTTCTTTTTTTTTTTTTTTTGGTTTTTCGAGATAGGGTTTCTCTGTGTAGCTTTGCGCCTTTCCTGGGACTCACTTGGTAGCCCAGGCTGGCCTCGAACTCACAGAGATCCGCCTGGCTCTGCCTCCCAAGTGCTGGGATTAAAGGCATGCGCTACCACCGCCCGGCCGAGAACTGTTTTCTACATCATAGGCTTGTTAGCAGTCTTCCTGGCCACTTTTATTGGATACCTGGTAGCACCTACTGCTTCATGTATCAACCACCAAAAACGTCAACACATTGTCACATGGATCCGAAGGTAAAACTGTCTTCAGTTGAGAACTACTACTGATCATCTAAACTCAGTATCAGCACAGTTTTGTTTGCAAGCTGCTTTTAAAAGATGTGGAACGATGTGGATATAAACAAACACTCAGTTTTGAGTTACAGAATCTAAGGGAAAGCAACAGAGCTATCAGAGTTGGTTCTCCATGAACGGTGGGTGACTCTGTAGGTAGGATAAGAGAACTGGCTTTGGAGCTTAGAGACCCTGGTTCTCTGCTCTGGTGCAGACTACGAGGATCAAGAGCCAATTCCTTGCCTTGTCGGCCTACTTTGCCTTTGAACTCTGCCTGATCAAGAGTTCAAATATACACTTCAGGGAAAATCTGTTGAACAACTTCCTTACATACATCTATTACTGATACTATTGCTAAAGGGCAATTACTGTGAATACTGTGGATTGGTGTGCTTATATTTCCCCCATTTCCTTGCCAAAGTGTGGTCTGTGGTCATGGCACTGGCACCACCTGAGAATCTGGTAAGAGAGGCCAAGTGTGAGACCTTACTTCAGATTAGCTGCACTGAAGTCCTTCTTAGCAAAGGATGATACTTAATGCGCATATTCGAGGGTACTGCTCCAGGCCACCTTCAGCTCAGGCTCCCTGTTAGCTGTAAATATGGAAAATCTTACAAACTACTTGTCAGATTTCTTTCCGGTTCTGGTTTATTTGACCATTAGGTCTCAGAGCTAACACTTGTGTGTAGCTAATGTACTAGGGACCACTCTAAGAGTACTTTTCATACATTACTAACTCGTGTGACCCTACCCACCCTCCTATGAGGCTGATGTCATTCTCATTATACAAATGAAGAAACTGAAGCCCACAGAGGAGGGTTAATTTACTCCCCCAGAGCTTCAGTTGTAGGTACAAACCTATGCACTCTGGATCCACAATCCATAGTGAATCAATCCTACCTCTAATGATAAGATCAAAAAAGACATACAGGCTACTCCACTATTTTTCTAGATCATCTGTGGAAAACTTTGATAAACACTGTCATGAAAGTCCCTGTTATTTACTTAAATTTCTAAGCCAGTATCGTTCTTTGTAAAATTCTAGGCATTGCACAAGGCAAAAGGCAAAAGGCAAAAAAAAAAAAAAAAAAAAAAAAAAAAAAAAAAAAAAAAACAGAAGTGAAGCATCATTATTTTAAAGGAAGCATGGGGAATCTCTGTCAGTTCCAGGCCAGTGTGTTTTGCATAGCGAGTTTCAGGCCAGCCAGAACTGCACAGTGAAACCTTGTCTCAAAAAAAAAAAAAAAAAAAAAAAAAAAGCAAACAACAATAGCAAAAAGGTGGGACACTTGTTTAATGCATTCTTTGGGCTGTTCCAGGCCACTTCCAGAAGTTTGACTCTCTGATCTAATTTTTCCACTTCTAGGAATCTATTTCAACACAGAAGTGTTATGATTGGTAGTGGGGGATTGTTTATACAGCATTATTTATGAAAGAAAGTTTGAAGCCACTTAAGTGTACACTATTAGGAGAACAAACTATTAGGGACCTATAAAAACCATTCTTTCACAGGGCTTTTCTGACATGGGGAATAATGCTAACTTCTAAATATATTCAATCAGATAGAAAACTTCATTAAAGCACATGATGGATCGGTAAGCCAAAACACAGAGAGATACAGTAACACCAAGTGCTTGATTTCAAGGCATTGGACTAATTCCTTACAAGTTCTATTTTCTTCACATGCATTTTTACAATTTCTGAAGTACACATTACTTTTACAGTAATAAAGACCTTAAAATTAACAGCTTCCTGTAAATACAGCTGTCCCAGGTTATTGCGAATAGCAATCTGTGCTGTAATAAAGCAAATACCACTGACATTACAGACACAGAATAAAACCCAGAGACCTTTAGCTTTCCAGCTATCAAGCGGGGCATTTGTCTTCTATAAAGCCACCACACAGTCACTGTTATCAGGATACGTGGATCCGCTCTCATGAACACAATTATCAGCATTGTGGAATAGAGATGTCCAGTCTCTTCAGTTGCCTGGAGAGCAGCAGCACAATTACTCCTTCCCCTTGCTTATCTCTGAGAGGCTTGACTCGTACCTCTAATTAGACAGTTACCTGTTTCTCAAGGCTTCCTTCTGAAGAGTACTTGAGTTTTAACTGGATCTCTTTTGTCAATCATCCTGCCTGCAAAGATTCAGGCCAGGATACTACTTAGCTTTTCTTCAAACGGAGTATGGGTTAAGGACAAACTGTAAATGATGGGAGAGATGTCTGTGGAGACTACAGGTGGGGAAGGAACCCGGGGACAGACCTGCTTCTTATCAGAAAAGGAAACAGAAACAGAGCAAGATATAACACACAAAGTTAGGAACTGTAAAAGCTGCGAAGCTCACATGAGGTGATTCTGGAACGAACCACATTGGCCCCACCCAAGATTAAGAAGGCATTTCAGAGGGCTGTGGCCTTCAGTTCCCTCTCAACATCTAGAGGCTGAGACTCCAAACTTCAGACTAGCTGAGCACACAAAGCAGAAAGACAGCACGAAAATGGCCCCTGCCTCATTTCAAGCTAGTTTGGTTTCCATTTTGGTTTCTATCTTTGATTTTCACAGAAAATTTCAGTGTAAACTTTAAGATATGAAGCAGTTTTCCAGAATTATCCCATTTATAATTTGGAGTGCTGGCATCCTTAAAACCAACCAAAGAAATGAACAAGAGAATATCTCCATAATACAAAATTAAAATGACTCCTTGGAATGTTTTATAGTTGTCAACTATAATTCTCCTTCAGAAACTGTATATGTAAAAACAGCTCTATCTATGTGGCATTGCATATATTTTAAAATTTCATTTGCAGGTTGTAAAAAAAAAAAAACCCTAGAAAACAGGCTTTGTGATCCTGTTGCCAAAATATGATGGATCACAGAAGTTCCCTTTCTGCATCAGTGAGTTGGTCTGTACCAATTCTGACTTCCTGATAAGAGGTTCCCAGGTACTGACATGGTAAGATTCCATGTGAGAGTTTAGAGTATACAAGGTAAACAATGTAGCAAAAATAAAACGACACAAGTAATGTCTAAGGAGTGCAGGACAATGAAATTTCATGACACCATGGAGGAAGCAGGTATGTGATAGGGTATCTCTTTTCTAGAATGTATATTTAATTTTGTGTTTCATCCTTTTTCTTAGTTCTATTAACAGTTTCAGTAAGACTAGAGTTCCTGGTGCTGTCCATGTCCTCATATTGGTAAAGTCCAGAGACATTCAAGGGAAGTATTTTCCATATGCCACGACAACCATTTGTACATTTACTTTTGGAAAAGGGTTTTGATGGCTGTCTTGTCCGGTCGAACAATTAAGGTAAGAGGAAATCAAGACCTTACCTACTGAGTCAAGCGTGGTACAGTTAAACAGGAATGCCACCAGAAAGGGAGCCAGCAAGATCTCCTAGCTACCAATTCTGTCACATATGGTCACATAGATGAGCAATAACTCTTGACATGGTGAACAAGCCCAAGGCCACATCGCACATTTGTTTCTTAAGTAATGTGTTCAAATGTTTTTTATGTTAGTAATGTATTTAGTAATTAATTTAGTTAGTGACATTAGAGTTTTCGAAATGTGAGAAAAAGGGACAAATAGGGAGTGATGACAGGAGACGGGTATTAACTGATTATTCCAGGAGTATAAGCTTACTTATGTGATTTCTAAAGGTTTGCGTCTCCGGAGCATTTCTGAGTAGCCAATTACTGTAACTGCCTGTAAAAAAAAATTGCCCCACGCAGAATTCAATTTTTACACTCAAACTGAGATCCAATTCGGAGAACTTAAAAAGTACCCGGCTTCTCTCTCTATTATGTCTGGCCTCTTTGTAAAGCTTCCTTCGCTTTGGTGCTGGCAGAAAGCAATGTTCTTTTTTCACTTCTAAAATGAAGTTGAGCTCGGCTCGGCGGTGCTGTGAAACTTACTCTGGGAGAGTCCCAGTGTCACCGGGGCACCGACACATGCTTCCCCACCCGCTGCGCCGGCCGCCGGCCGGCCGCCTACACCGTCCAGGGCGCGCGCAGCGCTCCGAATCCGAGCCGAGGGCCCACGTAGCCCAAGTTGCCGGGTGTTTTCAGGGGAGGCACCGGAGGGCATGTCCACGGAGGCCAGCCCCGCCCGTCAACCGCTCGCCGCCTGCCCAGCTGCCTGCCTGCCCGCCCGCGGCCCGCGCTCACCTGCTCGCCCTCGTCCGGCCGCCGCCTGCGCCGCGGGCTCGCCCGGGGCTCCCGCTCCTCCGCCCGCTCTGCCGGCGCCGCCCCGTCCTCGTCGCGCTCCCCGCCGCCGGCGCCGCCCCGCAGCAGCTCCCCGGCCGAGCACATCCCGCCGCCGACACCGCCCGCCCGCCCGCCCGCCCGCACGGTCGCCGCTTGCCACACCGGGACGCGGCTCGAGAGCCCGGCGCAGACCTGAACCCCAGCAGCGCGCCCACCGGCCTGGGCGCCAGAAGTGCCGGAGCCGCCCGCCCCTCCTGTCAGCCGCTCGCCCCGCCCCCAACCCGGGGGCGGAGCCCTGCGGGGGCGGGGCCATCGGGGAGGGGTGGGGCCGAGGCTGGACGCTGCCCAATGGAGGAGGGACTTGGTAGGGTGGGCCGGACTCTGGAAGGGGCGGAGCCAGGGAGGGGCGGAACCAAGGGGTGGTGTAGCGTGATCACTCTAAGAAACCGCATGAGAGAGACTATGAAAGAAGCCATAGGTGCTAATGGGAGATAAACGCCTATGTGTGTCTGTCTGACAGGCTATTAATGTATGTGAGAGCTTCTGTGCAATTGTGTCTGTAACTATCTGTACACAACAGACAGATATTCTGGGTGGTGGTGGTTGTGGTGGTGGTGTGTGTGTGTGTGTGTGTGTGTGCATGTGTGTGAGAGACAGACACACAGAAAGAGATGAGAGAGTCAGGTGAGGAAGCTGTTTGTAAGAAACACTGTAACAGACTGTAACCAACTGCCTGAGGGAGATTTTATATATGAAAGAGGCCATAGGTGCGTGTGGGAGGTTGTATCTGACTGGCTATTATTGTATAGGAAAGCCCTGTGTAATTGTGTGTCTGCGAGTAACTGTACACAACAGACTGAGATGTTTAATCTCTCTCTCTCTCTGTGTGTGTGTGTGTGTGTGTGTGTGTGTAGACAGAGGGAGAGAGTCAGAAGAGAGGACACGTGTTGTGAGAAAGTGTGTATGAGAAACATTGTAACAGACTGTAACAGTCTGCTTGAAGGAGATTATATGAAAGAGGCCATTAGATGCATGAGATTGTGTCTGACAGAATATTATGAAAGCCTGGGTATAATTGTGTGCCTGTAAGAGACTTATCTCTACACAACAGACTGCAGAAGACTGTGTATTCCAAAATCTATTCTGACAAGATAATCAAAAAAGCTGGGCGGTGGTGGCACATGCCTTTAATCCCAGCACTCGGGAGGCAGAGCCAGGCGGATCTCTGTGAGTTCGAGGCCAGCCTGGGCTACCAAATGAGTTCCAGGAAAGGCACAAAGCTAAACAGAGAAACCCTATCTCGAAAAAAAAAACAAAAAAAAAACCCAACAAACAAACAAAAAACTTTATATGCACATATAAAAATGCCATGATGAATCCCATTATCTTGCATAATTAACAAAAATGGAGAAAAAAATGTCACCTTAAGAACTCTATGGTGAGTGTCGTTCCTTCTGTCTAATGGCAACATTTCAGGTCATTTTTGAAATTTTGTTTTGGCTATTGTTTCTTATAAAGAAACACTATTTTATTTAGCAATTAAACCTTATTTAAAAAAAACCCAGCAACTCTAGCATTATATGTAGTAGCACAGAGAACATTAGCCTTTACTGCCAACCCTGTGAATGTAAGACACTGTGTCTCTCCTTGGCATGCATCGGTTAATTAGCATGCATCAGGTCATGCAGCAAGTCCAGCAACTATGCACTGGTCAGATAGGTACAGAATGAGCAGAAACTGCTTGTAGAAGTGAGGATTCAAACGGCACAGAACGCTTACAGATGGGGTAGTGAAAACATGCAGAGCTTAGCTTGTTCCGTGTGTGAGTCCTTGAGAACACAGTCTGGTTTTCTATTAACGCTGCTTTCTCCTCTTCCTCCTCATTTTTCGAGACAAGGTCTTGCTTGTGAAACTGCAAGGAGATGGCCTTCAACTCGTCTCTCCTGCCTCTACCTCCAGAAGGCTGCAACTGCAGGTGTTTGCTACCGTGCCTGACTTGGGCTCCTTGGGTCTTTGAGAAGGGCTGCCATTTAGTGTTTCCATGGGTTGTTATTGAAGGCTAGGAGGCACAGAGCCTACTAGTAGCCCTACTCTCAGGAAACTGCTGTCTTAAACACCTCATTCTAGTATGCTTCTCTTGGCCAAAGTAAAAAAAATAAAATAAAAAACTTTTACCAAGGCATGGGCATGAGTCCTATGTCAGTAGTCTTTTACTACCGTATGCACTTGGGGTTTTCTTGAAATGACATGCTTTTGTTCCCAAGAGCCTGTTTTTCCTAGAGACCCAGAGAATTACATCTTTCTACAAATGTAATATTAGTATCTACACAAGGCAGTATTCAAATTAGATCCTAGACCATACATTTTCAAGTGCATTTTATGGGAAGAGTGAGCTATTTTAATCTCTGTGCATATGAGTAACATCTAAAGAAAGCTATCAGCCACTTGCCCATGGGAAATATAAGAATGTTATTACCTAGGCAACTACAGCATGTCAGATTGCAATTTGATTAGTCTATTTACCTGTTTCCCCAGGAATTAAGTGGCACTGTGTGCTTGTGTAAGGAGTGTCCTGTGTGGCACTGCATGGCCCCTGCAGTTCCTCGAAGAATGGCTTTAATATCACACTGCCACCCCTTTTGTGCTTGATTTTGAATACTCCTTCATTCATTCCACTTGCTCATCTTTCCAGGCGGGGAAGAAGGAACAGTCGTCATGGTTCATATTTACTTGACTTTGGGAAGAAATGCAGTTACTGCAGACTTCAGTTCTTCTCTTTGTTTGCTGGCACACCATGGTGTTAATTTCTTACAGTTTTCAGTATCTTCTCTTTGCTCTTCACATGATGGGCATCTGCTTGCTTCTCCTTTGTCAGATCCTTCAGAATGGGGGTTCATTTTTGAAATGTTTGAAATTGTAAGTAAACATTCAAGAACCCTTAGTTTTTCATCATAGATATATGTGAATCTAAAGGAAAAGGGACCTAGTGGTAAATTCTCACATTGTTTTGGGTTCCTGCGGATAAAGGCAAGTGGGTGTCAGAGTTAGCTCTTGTCAACTTGACACCATCTACACATGCCTGAGAAGAGAGAGTTGAGATCTGAGAATTCTGGGGTCTCTGCTTTAGCTCCTGCCTTGAATTCCTGCCTGATCTCCCTCAATGACGGACTGTGTCCTGTAAGGTCAAATAAACCCTTCCCTCCACAAGTTCCTCTTGGTCACGCTCTTCATCACAGCACCAGAAAGCAAAGGACAACAGTGGGGCAGGGATGCAGATTAGCTATCCGACAGAGTCAGTTGTTTGGGGAGAAAATTTGCTCTTCCTCTTGGAATTCACATCCTCTGTTCTCTTTCTTTTCTCTGGTGTGTTGCCTCTGTCTCTGTACCCTGTTGATTTCTTTCCATGCAGTAAGAATGTTGTCATTATGGGGGGTGGTGGGGCAGGGTGGGGGGAGACATGAGAAAGCTATCAAACTCACTCGTAGAGAGAGACAGAGAGAGGAGAAGAAGAAAAAGGGAAAGGAACCAGTTACAAACTACCATTCACATCTGTCTGCTGTCTTTAAAATACAGGTAATGCTTTAAGGAGATAGTTCTGCAAACCGATGACACTCTTAGGTCAGTAGACACGCATCTCTAAAGATATCTGTACCCTGTTACTCCTTAAGCCCAGGTAGGAACTAATTCAAAAGGGTGTGTCCTGGACAAAAGGGAGGTCATTCAAAGGGAACAAAGTTGCCATTAGATAGGAGGAGTAAGTTTTCCGCTTATACAGTGTGGTGACAGTAGTTAATGACACTTAATTACATATTGCAAGGTTGCTGAACACAGACATTTAAAAGGTTCTAGTAATAAAAAATGGTAAGCAGTCGAGGCTCTGGATACATTGATTAGATTGATATAATAATTCTATGATACCATATGTCAAAATGTCACATTACCTTGTGACTACATATAATTATTATTTATCAAAAATTTTAAGCCAGGCGGTGGTGGCGCACGCCTTTAATCCCAGCACTCGGGAGGCAGAGGCAGGCGGATCTTTGTGAGTTCCAGGCCAGCCTGGTCTACAGAGCGAGATTCAGGAAAGGCGCAAAGCTACACAGAGAAACCCTGTCTCGAAAAACAAACAAAAAAAAAAAAACAAAAAAAATTAAAATGCTTTAAAGTTGTTTGTATAAAGATGTTCAAGTAGAACTATAGTCTAAGATGAATTTTTTTGGTGAACAATTTAAAAATATAAGGTAAGAAGAAGAAGACTGTTGGGTTTGGGGAAATGTGCCTGTAATGGAAGCATTTAGATGGGTGATGGATGCAGGAAGATGAGGATTCCAGACCAGCTTGGCCTATCCAAGGAGTCTGAGACCAGTCTTGGCTACCACACATATTGAGAACATTTCTCAACAACAACAAGGAGAAACCAAAACAAATGGACAAGAGAAGTCACTTCAGACTGAGCGTGAAGAAGAGACTGTTATCTTGCATACCAGCAGGAAGGCAGAAAACAGCAGTAAAGGACTCAGCTTTGCTCAGATGGTGTGTTAAAATTTTTCCAATGTGAAATTCTGTGGACAAATAGATCAAGATTTAAATAGAATGTTTTTTTTTCTTCTTCAGAGAATGTTACTATGGATGATGCTTTCTGATAAAATTAATTGTAACGTTTTGATTTAAAAAATACATTATTGTCTAAGACCTGTATCTATTTTCCTTGTAAAGCAGAATTGGTATCACCCAAAGCCTAGTTGACTCAACTTCATAGCTGAAAGTTCTATTACTGTTTGTTGAATAATTTAGTTCATGAATGAGCTTGGATCTTTTATTCATGCTAGTCTCAATAATTTAGAATCAGAGCTGGAAAGGAATTTAAGAGGCAGCTTTGAGCACATCTCCACCCAGTGTTGAAGTCCTTCTTTGACACTCCTGACAGCTGGTCAACCTCACCCAACTTGAAGGCTTCTGTGATAGTTTTTTGTCTGCTTGACATAAACTAGAATCACCCAGAAAGAGGGAACTGCAATTGAAAATACTGCCACTGTCAGACTGGCCCGTGGGCATTTTTAAATGTAGTAACTGATGTAGGCTGGCCAAGTCATTATGGGCAGTTCCACCTCTGGGCTGGTCGTCCTGACCTGTAGAAGAAAGCAAGCTGAGCAAACCGTGGAGAGTAAGCCAGTCAGCAGTGTTCCTCCATGACCTCTGCTTCAGTTCCTGCCTCCGGGTTCCTGTCTTGAACTCCTGCCCTGAATTCCCTCCGTGTTGGATTGTGACCGAGAAACTGCAAGATGCAATAAATCCTTTCCTCCCCCATGTTGGTTTTAGTCAGTGTTTTATCACGGCAACAGAAAGCAGAGTGGGACCACTGCCAGTGGTGGCAAAGGCACTACTTCCTGATCCCATCTGTCAATCACTGGAGAACTCTAACTGCTAGCAAGTTGTTTCCACCAATTGACTTGATTTATTTTTTAGACTTACATTTATTTGTTTGCTTGTTTATGGGGGGAGGTTCCTAAATGCAGTCACAGAGGTCAGAGGACAACTTGCAAGAGTTGCTAGTCTCCTTACACCGTGTGGGTCCTTGGGATTAAATTCGGTCTTCAGGTTTGACAACAAGCTCCTTTACCTGCTGAGACATCTTGCTGGCATCGTCCACACTTTAATTTGTATCCTTGTCTCCTCTGCCTGTTGACCCAATTTAATTCCTCAAGCACAGAGAACAAACCAATCTTTTCTCCCTTCAAGACAAGAGTTTGAAAACTTAAAAATACTTAGTTAATAACTTTTTGTGCGCATGTGTGTGTGTGTGTGTGTGTGTGTGTGTATGTGTGTGTGTGAACATGCATTCCATGGCCTGCGTATATAGGTCTAAGGACAATTTGTGTGGTTGGTCCTTTTCTTCATATAGGTTCCAAGGACTGAACTCAGGTTATAGGTTTGCTGAGCCATCTTGCTGCCACTTTTTGGATTTTTTTCTCTTAATCTTTATTCTTTCAGTTGTTATTCATAGACAGATATTGGATTTGCTGTGCTATCTGAAGTTGTTTTCTTTTAAGGCAATGCATGTTTGTCACTACCAGGAAGCAGGATGCACCTGCTTCTTTATTAAGGATACTCCAATTGTTAAAATATTATTCTGTCTAGCGGGCAGTGCTGACACATACTCTTAATCCCAGCACTAGGGAGGCAGACAGGTGGATCTCTGAGTTCAAGTCCAGCCTGGTCTACAAAGTAAGTTCCAGGACAGCCAGGGCTACATAGAGAAACCCTGTCTGGAAACAAACAAACAAAGCAAAAAGTTCTCCCTTTTGCCGGTGCTTGGTCTGTGACTTCAGTGTCAGTGAATCTGCTCGTGGCTCAGCATGGGAGACAATGATATCGACTAAAAATTCAAATGTGTTTCACCCTTCCTCACCTCCAATGGCCACTGTGATTGGTTTGAAGATTGGCACACCACCCAGCTCAGGCTAGTCAGGACCGATGAAATTACGCTTTGGGACTTTGGTTTGTACACAGGAAAAACAACATATTGTCCAAAGGACTGATGTGTGGTGATACGCATAAGACTACAGGAAAAGCATCTCCTAACATCCAAGACTGGAGTCAACCCCACAGAACTTAGAGCAGACTGGTGAATTTGGTAGTCAGCTGTTGGCTTTTCATCAAGTACTAGAAGAGTCAGAATGACAGACTCTGGGATACAGGAGAAAGAAAATTTTTTTTATGATCAGGCTGCAGAAGTTTGGGCAGTTCATTTAGAATGTCTGCTTCTGGCTTTCATTGTCAGAAAAAAATGAGCAGGTCGAAGTAGATATTTCAAAAAGCATCTTCCTGCTTTTCTACTTTCTTGACTTCTGTATGGCTTTGCTTCTAGATCAGTCACCTGAGTGTCTTGGCTACTGTTCCCCGAATTTATTGTAATTAGTATTAAATTGCTCTTATTGGATTGGTTAATTCATAAAAGTCAAAGAACAGAAGTAATTTTCTCACTTTGTCATATTCCTTTGTCACCAGTAATTAAACCACCTAAAGTTGCTTTTTCCACCTTTCCTCACTGCAAAAATTATCTTTTAAAATATCTTGATGTGTATATATATCTCATCCTATTGTAGGACACCTATAATTTTAAGACTGTAATTTTTGTTCAGCCAATAGTAGGTCTCATGTTCTTTTACCCAGGTATTAAAAAAAAATTACAGCTCCAGGAAAGTTGCAGGAGTAACAGAATGAGTAGTCATAGAGCTAAACTCACAGGGCCTTAGTTGATGTTTTTCTGTGTTTGCTTTCCTGGGTATGAGTTTCCTGAGCGAATCCTCTGCTCTTAGTGTACACATGAAGAAAACTATAGACCTCTAGGAGTGCTACCCTTTCCAGGGAGTATTTAGAAGTACCTGGAAGAGTAGAGGTGGTATAGTGTAAGAGGTTAGAAAATTTAAGTCTTGACTGTGTCTGAATTTCTGGCTCTCTGGGCTTTTATTTTCATATTTACAAAGCATTGAACATTACTGACATCTAAGTTTTTATTCAAACCATATTAGTCAGCATTAATATTATAACAGTGGAACTGATAGCATGAGGTGAGACTTGTTTTTTTTTTAAACTGTGAAAGGGAAATCTTAAGTTATATATTTGCTCTGCGAATGGGGCTGGACTTGAGTTTCCTTACATTGGTAATGCATTTGTGGTTGGATTGTAAAGGAATTTGAAACACTGCAAAGGGATTTATGGAATTAGTATTTTAACTGGGCAAGAAAGCAGACTGTAAAGAGCATGTGCTGGTGTGGTTCCACTGGATGTGAGCCTAGGTCCAGGGAGGCAAATGGGTTTCATACAGTGTATTGATTATTGGTAGAGGCTACCTGGCATGCTGCATAAGAAGGCTGTGAGAATTTCCTGGGAAAGAAAGACTGGATGGCATGAGAAATATGAGTGGTGGTCCAGTGTTGCTATGGTCTCAGGTGTTCCCTACAACTGACATGTTGAAACTTGATGGGCCATATAATACTGTCACAAGATGAGGCCTATAAGAGATAAGAGCAGCACCTTCATGGATGGGATTGAAATGTGTGGACGAGATATAGCCCTCAAAAACTCACAGCTAAGCAAGGTCAAAATCATTCAGGATGTGACTTTAACTTGTTTCTTTGTGTGATTTAATTAGCAGAGAAGACAGTGTAATCGGAAGAGTAGACATATAGCTCAACATTATTCCTGTAAGGGGCTGGAGAGATGGCTCCATGATTAAGAGCACTTCTTGCTCTTGAAGAGGACCTGGGTTACAATCTCAGCATCTACAAAGTGGCTCCTAAACATCTGTAACTCCAGTTCCAGAGGATCTGGCACCACTTTCTGACCTCCATGGGCACAAAGCACAGCACACACATGGTGCACATACATACATGCAGGCCAGACACTCATACACACAAAATCAAGCAAAAATAAATCTAAAAAAACAATACAAACATTACTCCTATAGGATTATTTACAGAGTTTTATGGGTTTTTAGTCCTCTGAGAAGAGGCACATTTGACTGAGGCATAAATAAAGATATGCAAATACATGAAAGAAAAACAGAGAAGGCATTTATGTTTGTTTTCTTGTATAGCTGCCTCTTTTTTTTTTATCAAATTAGATGAGATGTCTTCAGTGTTTCCTTCTTATCTTGCTCTTCCATATCTCCAAATCTTAACAACCTAGAGCACAGTTAACATGGAAGTGCGCAAAGGCCTTCTAGATGACTCTAAAACCTCCTGAGTATTAATTAGTTCATCCACTTAGAAGTATGTGCTTCTTAGGTCCTCAGAGGAAGTCTACTTACTCATAAACCACAACTATAATAGTCAGAGTGCACAAAGATGCCAGGTGATACTTATACTGTGTATGCAAGGCACCATAGGGGGTGATTTATGTGAAGAGGCACAAAGACTATTAAGGAATCTTTCTTGTTCTCAGTTTTTAAACTCTGATGGAGCTTATAAAGCATTTGGGTATCAGAGCGTACAGCCCAATGTGAGTTTCATGGGGACTTGCAAATGGAGTACTATGTAGTTCAAAAGCAGGGCAATTACTCACACCTACAGCACCCAGCTGAAATGGCAGTGCTAGAAGACAAGTCGGGGCATTGCTTTCGGCAGGATATTGTCTTGTCAGCAGCGGCAGTAATGTTTCTCAAGTTAGCACAAAGTGGAAATGTAAAGGTACTTTATGATAGTACCTGAGCTGAAGTCCAGGGGCACTTAGTATAGGGGCAAATGTTGAAAGACTTTGAGGCCATCACTGGATAACACAATAACCAGTACTCTAATGCTTCATAGCTTTTGCAATCAGAAGTTCCCTTGGTGGCCACCTGGGCTCCAAATTGATGAAGGACCCTTAGCGGGGATAAGTGACTACCAGATAAGAAGGGCTGTGCCACACCTGAGACACACCTTTTTCCTTACCTTTTCCACCCTTCTTATCTATCATCTATCTATCTATCTATCTATCTATCTATCTATCTATCTATCTATCATCTATCTATCTCTATTGCTATCGCTATCTATCTATATCTATCTATCTATCTATCTATCTATCTATCTATCTATCATTCTATATATGTTTATTTATTTATCTGACTTTTTTGAGACAAAGGAAAGCAGGGCTGGGGATGTCAGGAGGCTTCCGGTGTTGTTGGTTCAGGAAGCTGAGCTCTTTCCCACCCTTCTTGCCTCACATTCTCTTCTAGTCAGTCATTCTTTCTGTCCCGCCTTTATATCAGATCTGCTTGCTTCAAGTCCTTCCATGATTCATGTTTCCTTCCATTTCTTAAATCTCCATTCCAAGATGAGTGTGGTCATGCACACCTGTAATCCCAGCACTTGGCAGAGTATGGTATGGAATTCAAATTCAGGTAATCTTGAGATCCATAGTGAGATCCTATCTTAAAAGCAGACAAACAAAACTACCACCATCATGACCACCATGACCACCATGACCACCATCTTGAGATCCATAGTGACATCCTATCTCAAAAGCAGACAAACAAAACCACCACCATCATGACCACCATGACCACCATGACCACCATGACCACCATGACCACCACCAACACCATGACCACCATAACCACCACCACCACCATGACCACCAATATTACTACCATGACCACCATGACTACTACTACTACCACCATGACCACCACCACCACCACCATGACTACCACCAGCACCCAAACACATTCCACTTACCACAAAGTCATTTTGCAAATCTGTTAGTGGTAACTTTGTATGCCCATAATTTTTCACTGACTGTGAGATAAACCTAGAAGTACAGCTATCTTTTTCTCACCTTCCACCATCCAACTCCTAATTCCATCATTCCTTCTCCAACTTCACTTGACTAACACCTCAGCATTTAGGAGTGCCCCCTGGATATCTTCACCTCAAGAAGCCCAGGCTAAGCTAGAAGCCCTTTCCCTGTTCCTCTTGTTAGACTGACCTCATTGTATTCTAATTGTGTACTTACGTCTCCCCTCTTGCTGAATGGGAATTCTTTGATAACTATGTTTTCTTCATCTTTGTCAGAGTGCATATTAGGAGTTTACTTCAGACTGAATGTTTATGTGCACACCCTCCCAAATTCCTATGTTGAAATGTAATCTATAATATGATGGTCTTTAGGGGCAGAGATATCAAAACTTATCCTCATAAGGGAGACAGCAGAGAATTCCTTTGCCCTTTCTGCCATATGAAGAGACAGAAAGACGGCTGTCCATGAATCAAAATGGGATTTCATCAGGCATTGAATCTGATGATGCTTTTCTTTCTATTTTTAGTTTGTATGTATGGGTTTTGCTTGCATGTCTGTCTGTGCATGTGGAATCCACAGAACCCAGAACTGCAACTATAATTGGAGTCACAGATGGTTGTGAGCCATCATATGAGTGCTGGGAACTGAACCCAGGCTCTGGAAGAACAGCCAGCACTGCTAACCACTGTATCTCTCCAGGCCCAAATTCCTATTATTTATTTGCCACTTAGTGTATGACATTTGATTAAGACAGCCTAAATGGAATAAAACCATACTCAATATTAGGACATATTATATTCTCAATGAGTAAATGTGGAACACACGCACAGGTACCTGAAATAACAGAGCCTGAGCACAGACGACCAGGCAAATATTTTCTATACTCTCGCTTTGTGCAATGAGCTATGGATCCAAATTGTCTGAGAAGGTTTTTTTTTTAAGCACAAAATTCTTGCACTCACCCTTTCTCACAAATATCATATTTCTTCTCTGAATTTTTATTTTCTCACTGAATTCTAATGAGTGAACTGAGCATGTGTCTTCAGGTTGGCACTTGTGTCAAATCAATGCCCAGTGTTTTTTGTTTTTTTCCTCCCTCCCTCCCTCCTCCCTCCCTCCCTCCCTCCCTCCCTCCCTCCCTCCCTCCCCCTCCCTCCCTCCCTCCCCCTCCCTCCCTCCTTCCCTCCTTTCCTTCCTTCCTTTCCTTTTTTCTTGTTGTTGTTTGTTGGTTTTTCAAGGCAGGGTTTCTCTGTGTATCTCTGGCTTACCTGGAACTCATTCTGTAGGCCAAACTGGCCTCACACTCAGAGATCCTCCTGCCTCTACCTCCTGAGTATTGGCATTAAAAAAATGTGCACCACCACTTCCCAGCTAGTGTTTTCTTTCACATGTTTTTAAGAATAATCATGTTGATGATGCCAAAGCAATGGGGAATAGGCTTTAGAAAAGTTTGCATTCAAGATGGTTAAATTTGTTTAAATGTGTATTAAAGGATAAGCCCTCTCTAGAAAACAGCACATCATAATAACATTCACTAATGATTATGGACAGATAAGGCTCAGTTTCGCTTCCTACTGCTCAATTATTTAGTTTTTACTTTCCTACCTCTTCTGAAATAGGTTTCATTTGTCACATTAATTTTTTTTTCTCTGCAATTGTTTCTTAATGTCTTATGCTCATTTCCCCATTTATTCTTAAGGAACTCCCATTTTTTTTCTACCCCATTTTCTTTTCTGATGAAATGCCTGTTTTCAGCTCTTGCATTGTGATATGCATGGTTCTCTTAACTGCCTGGCTGCATCTCTGCAAAGTAGCGGAAGGGTTTCTGTTCACAAGGGGCTTCTTCTGCCATCACGTTGAGCCTGTTGGTTTCTGTGGATTGTCAGGGCTCTGGGGACAGATGCTGCTGTGGGTGGGAATTTGGCTGGCTTTATGGTTTTCCATGGACATCACGTGCTCCTTGTGCTTGGGCAGGAAGCCTGTTTCCACAGGCCATCCTGGAGCAGGAAGACAGCCCCTGTGTAGGTGGTTTTGAAGAAACCTCCTTCTGGCTTTCCTGTTTCCAGCTGGCTGTAGGTTTCCAGGTCTTGGTGCTGAGACAGACTCTGAGCTTTGCCCCTGATGGAGCAGGATCATGCTTCATGTGTTTGCAAGACAATTCATGTACAGTTTTGGTTTGAATTAGACACATTACATGACTGCTGATTGTTAGTTCTGAGCCTGTCATTTGATTCAACTCTAATGACATCCTAGTGGATGTTTATGCTATTTTCATCCTACTTGGAGAGAAAAAAACGAACATGTATTTATTAGTGTTATGACTTGTTATATTCTAGATGAACAAAAAAGACAAGTTTTTTTTTTAAGTTCTTCCCTGAAGTTTGTTGTTTTCAAGTCACCAAAAATAGACTAGTTAGCTACCACAGACTATTTAGTGCTTATATATTCTATTTATTATTATTATTATTATTTTGTGAGCTAGTAATGCATATTGATTTCGGATTAAGTCCTTGTCTCTAATTGCTTAAAACCTAGTAAGAAATAAAAGGCGCTTACCCAACTCAGAACACATGTTGTGGAGTTAAGAAAATGTCAAGGTGAGTTAAAGAAATATATCTGGGGTTTTCAAAGATCTCTATTCTGAAAGAGAATTTTCACTCTGTCTTGACGCAGGCTTATATTTGCTGATTCATATAAGAATAGAGGATAATCCAAATGGATGACCTATAATTATTTGTATTTGTTAACTGATTACTCTAATGACCTAATCATGTAGTTGGCATAGGCTCCAACTGATGTTACAGAGGGTGATGAAATGGGTCACGTTGGCTATTTAATGAAGTATCTTTTAGCATATTTTGTTTGACTTTTCAAAATATGCATCTCGAGGAAAATCTACATTATAATAATCTTGGATGCTGGCTTAGAATGTTAGGTTTCAAAGTTGAAACATAAAAACCTTTTATTATTTAGGTTTAAAAGTCCATAAAGGGCTACATCTTTCTCCAAGGTAGGATTTAGGCCTGGGAGTTCAAGCCATAGCACAAAAAATAAGTATTTTTCATTGATAAAAGGTGGTGTCTCTTAGAAATCCAGGGTGCTATCATTGTGCTGCAGGGCCAATGTGGTGTCTTTTAAAGCGTTGCTATCAGTAGCCATTTCTTGTCTTTTTGTTTTGTTTGTTTGTTTTGGTTTTTTGAGACAGGGTTTCTTTGTGTATCCCTGGCTGTCCACTCACTTTATAAACCAGGCTGACCTCAAACTCAAAGATCCACCTGCCTCCTGAGTGCTGAGATTAAGGGCATGCACCACCACTGCCTGACAACCATTTCTTAATGTTGAAAACAGTTGAAAAATTTTATATTATAGTTTTATATAATACTTAAATTGAATTTTAAGGGGGTTAGGGAGATGGCTCAGCTGGTAATGTGCATGCCATAGAAACGTGAGAACCTAAGTTTAATACCCAGCATCCATCCTAAAGTCAGGCAGGGAAGCATGCTCCAGTAGTCCCAGTGCTGAGGAGATAGAGGTGGAAAGATCCCCGGGGCTCCCTGGCTGGCCTAGCCAAATTGTCAAGTTCAGTGATATCAGTGAGAGATCATGTCTCAAAAAATAGGGTAGAGAGCTATTGAGGAGGACCTTTAACATCAACTTCTGGCCCTATGTGCATATGACCACACATGCACACATACCCTATACACACATGCACACCAATACATACATGCCCACACAAATTATTATTTAAGGTTTTATTTTAAAAACCTTGATAGCAAGTGGGTTTTGGAAATGCACAGGGTGGTTTTTAGATTATTTAAAGAATTCTTTTAGCTGCCTTTCTGCCTATTTACAGCTATTTCATATTCAAAGACACCGTCCTTTATAAACTGTTTCTTAAAAAATCAGTCTCAGAAGACTTGAAGTTTTTAATTTTACTAATGAGCTCTGAAAATACTGTTTGCTTGTCTAACCATCATGGTTATTATCAGTCAGTGTGTTAATAAGCATCTAAGTGATTTGCAAGAGGTATCTGATATGCTGTCTAGGGAATATGGTGTTTGGGGCTCTGCCAGAGTTACAGGTAAGTTCAAAGTAGAAAAAGTACTCGGTAAATGCATGAACTTGGACATGGAGAAGCCCAGTATCTGCAGCCAGAGTGGATTTGGACTCCAGGCCTATAATTCACTAGAACTGCAACTCTGTCAGATTCTGCTTCCTCATCTGGAGAATGGGACTCAGGTAATTAAACGAGAGGAATATATGATGAACTTATCAGAGCTAAATGCATACTCTAAAAATCACAGACCCGATGGGTTATATCACAGATCATAAGCCTGATTATAAGCTATAAGAAATTTTGATCAATTAAATTTATTTACTTTTACAAAAACATTGTAATTATAGGTCTTCCCAATTACCCATAGGGGAGGCCTAGAAATTGTTTTACTTAGACATTTGAGCTAAAAAAAAAAAAAAAAAAAAAAAAAAAAAAAAAAAAACCCAAAAAACAAAAAACTTTTTTTTTCAGATTAGCTTTATATGAGTCTAGAGTTTGAAATAAACCTTAAAAAAGCATCTACTCCCTGGTAGGATGTTGAGCCCAGCAGAATTTATCTTACTAGAAAGTGAAGTCTATGCAGAAGAGAAATACTCAAATGTGATCACATCTATGGTGGCAGACATTAGCCCTGCCTGGAAAGCAGGGAAACAGGACAGTTTTTTGGACTATGAAGGTCTGATGCCTTTTAAAAGTGAGCTGACTGGGGCTGGCTAGACAGCTCAGTGGATAAAGATGCTTGCTGCCGAGGCCGGCAACCTGAATTTGACCCCTGGAACCCACGTGGCAGAGGAGAGAACTGGCTCCTTCGAGTTGGCCTTTCACCTACACACACACACACACACACACACACACACACACACACACACACACGCGCGCGCGCACACACACACACACACGCACGCACGCGGTGGGGGCATGGCAAATGCATGTAAGCACATGAGCACAAAATAGAGGTAAAAAAATTAATGGGCTGTCAAAATAGTTCATGGTATTTTCTTTCTGTGGACTCTAAACCTGTTTGCTGGCTTGATGCAGTGGTGACTGCTCCTTTCCATTTTAAAAGCGTCTTGGTTGAGATAATATATGATGTGCTTCTTCTGTTTAATTGCGTCATACAAAGAATAGCCACTGGTAGTACAATTGTGGATAGTAAGACTTGTGCTAGACGCGTGGCGTGTTTTCTAGGCAATACACATATTTTCCTTCCTTTTTGTTTTTCTGGGTGATTTGTTTGCTGTTATGAGACAGAGTCCTTTTATTTTTCTGGTACCGGGCATTGAACTCAGGGCCTTGTACATGCTGGGCAAGCAATCTCCCACTGAGCTACACCCCAGCTCCAAATTTCCCCTTGACTTCCTAAAAGACAATGAGCAATTGCTTGTTCCTAGCCCCTGTTGCCCTGTGATGCTCAATGGGAGTGACTTCATAAAATGATAAGAAATAATTACAAAATCCCTTAGAGTCAAGGCAGTTGATAGGAGAACCTGGGGTGGGGGGTGACTAGAAATGGTGCCAGGCGGTGGTGGCCAGGGCTACATAGACAAAAACCTGTTTTGAAAAGATGATTTAAAAAAGAAAAAGAAAAGAAGAAGAGAAATCTTGCCAGTGTTTGACCCGAGGAAATGACCACATCAATCAGTTACGGAATCACTGTCCAGAGGACTGTTTGAAGAATAAGCGTTGCTTCCGTTTTAGAATTTAGAGAGAAGGAGACAGACATTTAAGTAGCCAATCAACACGCAGCAGGCTCCAGAGTTCATTGTGAGCTTGGATGCTCAGAGCAAAGGCAAGGTTTGCTTGGAGCAAGGAGCAGCAACAGGCTCTGCCCTTGTGGAGAGCCCCAGGGGGAGAAACACACAATTGATTCAATTTGAGGTTTTCTTACTTATGATCTTTCCTTCATGCTTTTAATCAACAACTTATTTCTTCTCTGTGATTCCTCATGGCTCCCCCCCCCACCCCCGCCACTAAATGGCAAGCGGGAAAAAGATTTCTTAAAATGACTAACAGAAGAACACATGCTCTGCCTACAACCCGTGGACTCCCTAGGATAGTCTAAATATAGACCACAATCTAAATACAGACCGCAGAGTTCCGACTGTGTTTAAAGGCAGCATTCTGACCAGCCGAGGGAAGCTTTTGCATTATTCTGTGCTGTTCCTTTAAAGAGAAATGGCGTGAGTTTTTTGAAATGATAACCACCAGCAGAAAAGACACTGCAATTGCTCAATTTGAAGTAATTGCCTAACTAGGGAGCAGAGAGTCCCAGGAGAGGCCTGACAGAAATAGCTGATGCTTTTTTTAGCTGCCAGTATTTTAACTATATACAGAGAAAAATGAAATCTATGTAATTAAAGTACAAGTATGCACACCATTAGAAGTTCCAAGCGGTCAAATAGGTAAAGAATTCATTCGAACGATGTCAAACACTCAAATGTAAGGATAATTTATACACACATAGCTAGAATCATGTGCTTGAACCCGGTGAAAAGGAGGTGCACGCTTCCTCAGAATGGAGAGAAACGCATACAGTACAGTTTCACTCGTGTTTATAAAGACATTTCCCCAGGCGTCACTTGAGTTATTTATTTATTTAATCATGATAGGTTTCTGAGAATTTCGTTTGAAAACTGATTTTTGGCGTGGACGGTGATGGAAACGTGATGACACTCCTCTTATTTCCCAGCTTCTCTGCGGCGTCCACGGGAAGCCCCAGGAGCATTGGTTTAAGCAGCCTGTGCCCCACTCACATTCCACCCCCTAGCTTCCCCACTACCCCACTGTTTCCATGACCTGTCAAGTTCATGACAACAAATCATTGCAGTTAGGAATTCTAATAAGAATATGTCAGACTTGAGGTCAGAGATCGTTACACTCCGTTTTCTTTCCTTCTCTCTCTCTCTCTCTCTCTCTCTCTCTCTCTCTCTCTCTCTCTCTCTCTCTCTCTTTAGCACACATTTTCTCTATGTAACTATTAGGAAAGCCAGGGGGGAAATGGCAGTAATTTCAAAATATGAGATCAATTTTTCCGCTAACAGCTTTCTACAGCTATACTTTAGATGCCCCAAGGACCTGTTGAAAGCACACAGCTCGATGACGTTGAGTATGCTGTTTACACATCATTACTTCCCATCCTTCAGCAGCTTCGCTTCTCCTCTCCCCAAACCTATACTCATCATGTCTATTCTCCCATTCCCCAAAGTCCCTGGCAGCCACTCATCTTCTTTGTCTTTCTGGATTTGCATGTTTGGGGGAATTTATGTCAACGGAATCATACAATATGCAGACTTTGTTGTATGGCTTATTTCGCTTACAGTAATGCTTATTCATGTTCTAGCATGTATCAGTACTTAGGCTACAGGACTTTCCTTCAAGTCAAACTATGGCCATCTTCAAGAGCTCTGCTAGGCTTCCTTGTAAAGATCACCATGTCTGGGGTTGACTATTTTCCTTCCCTTGTAGAAGGAGCCGATGAGGAAGGTCATAGGCCCCTCACCTGAGTAGCCAGCCAAAGGTCATAGGCCCCTCACCTGAGTAGCCAGCCAGTCAGCCAGCCCTACCAGTTGTATAGAATTTTTCCTTAGTCTTATGGCCTTATGGTCTTATGGGATGGGATAGTATAGATGGGGAAGATTAAGGGGAGGGACTTCATCTACGTTGTCGCCATCCTTGCTAGGTGCAGACCTTCCAATGTGGCTGCTTCTGCCTATAGATCCTCCCTGCTGCTCTGTAAGTAATTCAGCTTAATTCAGCTCACTGATTCTCTTGGGTGACCTTTTTTGGAATCATACTTCAGTTTGTTGTTGGAACCTTCGGAGGAGGGGAGATGTTTCTGTTAGCACAGGGAAGGGATTTTAGCAACAGTACTTTATTCTTTTAATAGTCTTATATGTTCAGTTGCTCCTTTTTTTGTCTGTGAGCTATTGGTTTCAGGATGCCAAAATCCTCAAATATTTAAGTTCTGTGTATAAAATGCATGGTGAAAACTGGGTGTGGTGGTGAACACCTGTAACCCTAATACCCAGGAGATTAAGGCAGGAAGGTGGCAAGTTTGGGACTAGCCTGGGCTATGTGATAAGACTGTCTCCAAAAAACAAAAACCTAACCAAATGAATAAATAAATAGAAATGCCTTAGCATTTTCCCATCTATAACCTAGGCCCCTCCTCTTTAAAAGATCTCTCTATTTTTTAAAATATCTAATGCAATGTAAATAATATGTTAATAACTATACTATTTAGGGAATAGTGACAAGAAAAAAAAGCTGTCATGTTCAGTACAGATGCACTTTTTTGAAATGTTTTTTTTTTTTTTTTTTTTTTGGTTTTTCGAGACAGGGTTTCTCTGTGTAGCTTTGCACCTTTCCTGGAACTCACTTGGTAGCCCAGGCTGGCCTCGAACTCACAGAGATCCGCCTGCCTCTGCCTCCCGAGTGCTGGGATTAAAGGCGTGCGCCACCACCGCCCGGCCCTTGAAATGTTTTTGATCCACTGTCACTTGAGGCTATGGATGCAGAGCCATATGAATATACAATGTTTTGTCTAGTTTCATAGATTAATTTGAGTCATTTCTGCTTTTTGTCTGTGGTAAATAATGTTGCTATTAAAATTACATTTAAGTACTTTCTTTGTATGTGCATTTTTAATTATCTTGTTGTGTAAACTTAGGAATGGAATTGATGGGTTGTATGTTAAAGTTTGGAAAAGTTAGCAGGCTCTTCTCCAAAGTAACTTACCATTTTATGTTTCCCCCAGCCTCCCTGAAGGGTTCAAAATACTTCAAAAGTGTTCTAACTCTGAGACACATCCCAAGCTCTGCCTGTTCTTGAGACTAGAGTTTTGATTGTTCCTTTGTGAAAGTTCCTTGTATTTCCTGGATGCACATCCTTTATCAGATATATAAGTATTTTCTCTTATTTGTGGGCTGTCTTTTTACAATCTTTTTTGCTTAATTCACATTTAAATTAACATTAAAAATATTTATTTCGCCCATATAGTACACCATTATAAGAGTTCTTTAAAACCAGATAAAAGAGCATTTAAAACATAGACATTTTGAATGTTGATGTTCAGTTCATCTATTTCTTATTTTGTCGTTTGTAACTTTTATGTGATATCTAAGAAACCACTTCCTTGTTTGTGGAAGTTTCTGTCCTGCTCCCAAATAAACACTCTGGAGGCTTATATTAACCATAAATGCTCACCCAATAGCTCAGGCTTGTTACTTCCTAACTCTTACATTTAAATTAACTCATATTTCTTATCTATGCTTTGCCATGTGCCTTGGTACTGTTTCTCAGTACAGCATGCCCATCTTGCTTCTCTCTGCATCTGATGGTGACCCCTCTGCCTCTGCCCTTCTTCATCCCAGCATCCCCGGTTTGGTTGTCCTGCCTATATGGCTTCCTGCCTGGCTACTAGCTGGTCAACTTTTTATTAAACCAAATCAAGTGACAAATCTTTACAGTATATAAAAGCACTTCCTAATGCTACAGCTATCTCTTCTTCTAAGAATTTTGTACTTTTTGTGCAAACCCATTAGAGAGTTCTTTGTGTGTGGTGTGGGGTATGAGTCTAGATTCATTCTTTTGCATGTGAGCATTGCGTTGTCTTCGCATTACTTATTGAGAAAAGATAATCTTCCACCAAACAATATTGGCACATATGTTAGAAATCGGTTCACTATAAACTTAATAAATAATTTTTGTACTATTCTGGTTATCTGTATTTTGTTCTTAATGCCAGTACCACATTATCTTATGCAAGTGTTGTACTACTGGCCCACTATGGTGGTTTAAATAAGAAATATTGCTCGGTGGTGGTGGGGCACACCTTTAATCCCAGTACTAGAGAGGCAGAGACAAGCAGATCTCTGTGAGTTCAAGGCCAGAGTTGTCTACAGAGCAAGTTCCAGGACAGCCAAGGCTACATAGAGAAACTGTCTCGAAAAACAAACAAACAAACAAACAAACAAACAAACAAATAAATGAGAAATATCCCTCATATTCGGGCATTTGAACACTTGGTTCCCAGTTAGTGTCGCGACTTTCAGGAAGTTTAGGAGGTGTGGCCTTGCTGAAGGAGGTGTGTTTTAGGAGTAGGTTTTAAGACTTTAAAGCCTTTTCCCCCTTCCAGTTAGCTCCCTCAGCTTGTGTTTGTGGTTGAGGATGTAAGCTTGCAGCTCCCTGCTCTGGACACTGTGTCTCTACCTACTGCCATTCCTCCCTGCTGTGATGGACTCTCTCCTTCTGGAATCCTAAGCCAGAATAAACCTTTCTTCCATAAATCACTTCTAGTGATGATGTTTTTATTTCAGAAACAGAAAAGTAACTAATACACTCACATGCTTAATTATACCACCCTATCTGGTCACTGTAGCTTTATAGTAAGTTTTGAAATCAGGATGGGTGAGCCTTTACATTGTCATTTTAAAAACTGGCTGACTATTCTGAACCCTCCCCATTTCCATATGAGTTTAGGACAGCTTGTTAATTTCTTCAATTATATGTAAAAGAAGCCCAGTAGTGGTGGGGCACCCCTTTAATCCCAGCACTCAGGAGGCAAAGGCAGATGGATTTTTGTGAGTTTGAGGCCAGCTTGGTCTACAGAGTGAGTTGTAGGACAGCTAAGGCTACAAATAGAAACCTTGTCTCAAAAACCCATAATAATAATAATAATAATAATAATAATAATAATAATAATAATAATACAATAGCTCTAGAGTTCTCAGTAGTCACTGAGGAATAGTTTATTACAATAACTCACAGAGACTAAAAAAGGAACTCCATCCTCTTTGTTTTTTGTTTTTTTGAGACAGGGTTTTACTAGGTAGCCCTGGCTGTCCAGGTACTCTCTATGTAGACCATGCGGGCTTCTAACTCACAGAGATGCCCCTCGTAGTGGGTGACTTTGTGCCATGCCCTGAAGCACCAGCCCTAGTGAGTTAGCTGTAGCTGTCACACCTGCCTATGACCTTGAGGTGCATGCACCTGGGGCATGGCCACTGGGAGACCCTTAAGACCTGGGATGCACATATTCTTGCTCTCTTGGCTACCTCGTGGTTTGGATGCTGAGATCTTGGACTAAGCAGATCAGCGTGGCACATAGCTCAGCTTTCCCAGTCCCTACAATAGATCTCCTGTGGTTGTGAGTTAGTTCCCAAATAAATTCCTTTGATCATTAAGCTGACTCCATGAATTGCCAGCGATTTAATGCCAGTACCTGGTGCCCAATGTGGGGCACAAACACACAACCCTGAGATTAAGAGTCTCATGCTCTACCAACTGAGCTGGCGTAGAGGGTGGCTGTTCGAGCCATGCCCTGAAGCACCGTTGCTAGTGAGGTAGCACCCCCTGCCTCTGCCTCCCAAGCATTGGGGTTAAAGGCATATGAAATTACACCAAGCCTCACCATTCTTAATTTTAAAGGACAAATCTACAAATATGTCAGTTTTCAGTTTATTTTCGCTCAACTCCAGATCCTCTGTTTAGTATGCTCTTGGGTGACTGACAGGGTTTTAACTATCTCCTTTGGCCATGCCCTCAATGCCAAGCTTTTCCAGCAGCATCTGGTAGAAAGATGCCTACTGCTATTTCTGACAGCCACTGGCTGCATGATGAGTTGAAAATGTGGATTGGAGGACATCTTGGGAAACACTAATTCGGAGACATACCCGGAATGTGCAGGCACTGGGTGGTCTTCTAAACCTCTCTCCGGGCTCTATGACTTGCCTGTTCCCTGGGCTCCCACACCCAGTGCTTGTCAGCACTGCTGGTAGTTGGATCAGCTGGCACTGTAACAAGGCCCCCAGACCTTAGGACAACTGACTCCGTGATGGAAGTACCGCTCACACCATAGAATTCAGCCTGTAGACAGCACCACCTGCCATGGTGAAAACAAAGACCTAATCCATCAAAGTCTAGAGCTCTGGGAAAGTCTCTAAAATGTACTGACTTTGATTTTTGGCCCCCGTGGTTCCACTTCTGGCTAACTGTCCTTCTTAAATGAAGTATGTCAACCCAGGAAAATTTTTTTGTGTGCTTAAAAGCTCATCCCGAGAAAGGCTTAGCGCTACACTGGGATCCTGAGCACCCAGTGTAGTTGCTGGCTGGCTAGTAAATATTTTCCACTGGCTTAAACCCATCCCTGAGTAGTCTTGTCTGGTGAGTGCTCCACCTGCCCTCTCCAGGGAAGCTTCCTGCTTTCCCAATGACCCCAGATCAGTCCTGGCCAGGACAAACAAGTGAATATTTCTGTTTCCATAATGAAACTAAACTATACCTTCTCCATTGAGGTCTGACGGACTGCCACTGCCCTTCCTTGGCCATTGTTCATCCTTGGCCACCTCTCAGGTCTAGCTTTCTTTTATCTGTTTATGTTTACTTTCTATGAGAGTTTCTTTATTACATTTCTCTCGCTTCACCTAATTTGCAATCGGAATTACTATAATCCAAGAAATATTATTTATAAGTTATAGTACAGTAGGCAGTACATTAAGAAAGCCAAGAGGAAGAGGAAGAGGAAGATTTGGGGCCCTTAGTTTAATGATGGGGTACGAAATGACTTAATGAATAATATGACATGAACCTTGGAGGTTTGAAAAGGATTGTCTTTGAACTTGCTTATATTTTTAAGATGAGTCCCTCTGCTTCTCTTTAAGGGTAAAGACATCTACAAACCAAATTGCTCTGTTTGTCCCAAATAGATGTCCTTTACTTGTGACTGAAAAATGTCGACTTGAGTTTTGTTACCAGGTTGGTAGGAGTTGATGAAGAAGGCGCTGGAGATAGCAGGAGAGATATTCCATCTGTACCACTGGTTCCCCTCCAAATGTTTTCATGCGGTTGTGTAGAAGTTGCCTGCCTCAGAAGGGTTCCTTCCCTTTGAAGTAGTCATTACACTATTTTATTTCATTTCCTACATGAATGCCAAGTGCACGTTACTTTTTCTTTTTGCTTGTCAAAGCCTGTTAATTTTCCATCATCTCTTCACAGATATCTGATAAATAATTCTGATTTATGGAGCTATTCAAAGCATGGTCTTTGGACCAGAAGAATTGGCATCACTTGGGACCTTATTAGAGAAGCAAATTCTTGGCCTTTTGCCTTGGACTGTCAGCTTCAAAATCCCTGGTGTGTGCCATCCTGGTTGTATGCAGTAGATCTATTCTCCAGGAGAGTCCTATGAAAGCCAAAGTTTGGGGAGCATCAGTTAAGATCTTACTGTTCAGTTGGAACTTCCAACTCGACCCTACATGGTCTGGAGAGCCCCATTCTTCTCTCTCTCTCTCTCTCTCTCTCTCTCTCTCTCTCTCTCTCTCTCTCTCTCTCCAAACCCCTCCCTCTCTGAGAATCTGACAAAGAAAAGGCACCACAAAGCCCAGTTCTGCTTTCCTGGCAACCATTGTAACTTCCTCCCCTCTTGCCCCCAGCAGCCCAAGTCTTTGCTTAAGCATTCTAGCTTTTGACCACAGTTGGGCACAAACCCAGCTTGTGATGGACATATCGTTACCCCTTGTCTATATAATCTCCCTGCTTTAGTTCAGCGTGGGGCTTCTCCAGCCTCCATCTCTGGGACTGGAGAACACACCTGGGAGTTGCTTTGCTCCTATAAACCTGTTCTGCTTTTTCAGTTTGGCTTGATCTGGCTTACTGCATTGGTGGAGAAACCTATTATCGGGGTACAGAAAACCTATTGCTTACTGATTGCATGTCACTTGAGGCACACTCTAGAATTTAAAAAAGACATGAGCTTGTGAAAACTGTTTGATCAATTCTGATTAAGAGTCTGTGCCTCTAATACCCCAGCATCTAACTGTTGATTGAGTTTGTTTCGTGGTGGGAGCTCATGGTTTCACAGGCCAGCTTGTCTTATTTGGGACAATTCTAATTTTTGGAAACATGTTCTCCTGTGCATTTAACCCAAACTAGCTTCATTGCTCTTTTTACCTACTATTCCCAATCCTCACCAGGAGGAACATAAAACAAAGCTGATTCCCACAGTCCAGAAAGTGAGATATTTAAAGCCGGTGTCAGCTCTAAGAATTCTCTTCTTGAGAAAGTCCTTTGACTTCTCCACCTGGAAACGCCTTTTGGATCCCCCACTCTTAGGATGTGTTTTTTCATCAATGTTCTGTTTAAAATGTGACCTCCACGGTTACCAGTGGAGCACTCCATGGGTGGTCCCATGGGTGCTGTTATAGGACTGCTCAATTTGGTCCTCAAAATCACCAAACATGCTTAGACTTCATGAAATTTGGTTCCAAGCATGGTTTTGTTACTCTGGATTTGGGTAGAACACTCACTTTCTCTGAACTTAACAGTGGGGTTCTTGTTTGGCTCTTCAGCCTGAGGAAATGCTTGTGTGTAGGGAGCTAGCACGGCCAGTGGCACTTTTGAAAAAAAGCGGGGAGGGGATGGAATTGTCAGGAAAACAGAAGAAGCAGTAGAAAGCACTTCCAGTGTTCCCTGACTCCCTTCCTTGACAGGCGAGTCCCCGAGCAGAATAGGTCACCGTCGCCTGGGCAGGACTCCAAGGCAGGTGTCTCTTACCCCAGGTGTCAGTGTGCAGTGATCAGGTGTGGTGATCTGTCAGTGTGCAGGGTTAGAGTGAGGACAAGCAGTCTAAATCTGGGTCACACCGCTCTCTCTGCGAGGATAACTTGCGGGTGAAAATCGAGAGAGGAGCCAGGATTCACAGTGATGAGCTACTACTATTCCACAGACACACTGGGTGGCTTTGCAGATCAGAAGGAAAACGAATGGGTAAGGGCTCAGGAACACAAAATCTGGAAAGTGTCAAATAATCAAGAAAAATGAAAACAGGGGGCTGGAGAGACAGACAGCTCAGCAGTTGAGAGCATGTACTGCTGTGCAGAGGACTTGGGTTGGGTTCCCAGCACCCAAACCTGGCTTCTCACAACTGCCTGTAACTCCAGCTCCAGGGAAACCCATGCCTCTTCCAGCTTCTCTGGGTTCTTGTACTTGTAGTGCACTTAAACCCACTCAGGCACACATACGTGTCCTCTAAACAAACAAACAAACAAACAAACAAATATATATGTATATATTTAAAGAGAAAAGTTAAAGCAAAGCCATACCCACCAAAAGTACAATTGTAAATTAAACTCAATAAAATGATTTCAATACAGTAAAAAGCTAAATTTAAATTGGCTCAAGGAAAGGGGTTTGCTTACATTTTAAAAAGTGAAGAAGTAGGGCCTTCTTCAAGAGTGGCTTCTTCAGAGTTTTGGATCTTTCTCTGGCTACCCAGGCTTTGCTATACTCCTCATGTTAGATTGAGCCTCAGATTGACTTTTCTCATGGCCACGAGGAATTAGTTAGTCACTTCACTGGAAAGTGAGTGTTCAGCTTCTCAAGTTAGCTGCCTGATGAAAGTCTGGAGCCTTGCATTGACTGGAGTGCTTCGGGTTAATCACCATAGCTAGGGAGAGTATCTTACCTTGGACTAGTAGACAGGACACTTAGGAAATTTGACTCTTTTTGTTTGTTTGTTTTGACACAGGGTTTCTCCGTGTAGCCCTGGCTGTCCTGAAAACTAGCTCTGTAGACCAGGTGGGCCTCAAACTCAGAGATTTACCTGCCTCTGCCTCTCTAGTGCTGGCATTAAAGGCGTGCACCACCACTGCGCGGTTGACAATTGATATTTTCATCCCTTCTCAAATGCCATAGCTGCTAAGTAGTGTGAGAAAAGTGATTTGTCACTTGGGGAAACTGATTTCCACCTCCACTTCATCATCTTGTCCGAGAGATGCTTCTGTCTTGCTCCTGTCAGCACATGACCCAGAGAAGTTTCTGGAAAGAGACAGTTTCATTTACTCTTTCCAAACTGAGAGGAATACAGAAGTAGGGTGTACAGTTCACAGACTGAGGAGACCACAGGTGTGTTGCTTCTGGAAACGAATGGGAAGAGCCAGGCCATCGGTCCACGTGAGAGGAAATTCCCCAGCATCGACATAACTCATGTGCCTGCCTTGCTGGGTTCTGGGTAAGGCTTTCTTCTGTTATAATAGTGTCTTATTTTCTGCTCTGATAATGATTGATATTCTTTTAACCTTCATCTTTTGAAGGGCTTCCTATTTATGTAGTTTTATAGTCAGTCCATTGAGTTAGGTTTTTAAAACTATATCTCTCTTTTACTTTTATGGGAAGGATCAGCAACTTTTTTATTGTTAATCTGCAAATTAATCCCTCCAATGTAGTTTCTAAGTTTTTAAATTTTATAATAAACTTCTGTTGAAGACTTACTATCAGTTCATTCATGGGCATTCAGGACATTCATAACACTGTGATCAAGCTGGCTCTTTGAGTGTTCTAAAGTTTGTGGGCAAATATTCAGCTGGTTGTGAAGTCACCAGCCTCTTATATTTGTCCAGGTATGAATATTTACACACTGGGACTAGAAACAGTGTGAGTGAACCAGTACTCTATTCCCTAGCTGCCTTCAAGTTACCTGTAAACCACTAGCGTGCATTTTATTTCTTCTCAAAAGAATGAAGTGGGACAAAATGAACTCAAAATAGATAAAAGATCTAAACGTAACTGCTAAAATATAAAAGTTCAAGAAGGTCACGTAAAGCTGTGTTTTCAGAAGCAGGGCCTTTAGGAGGTAACCACAATCAGTCTTGATGGTAGTGGCTTCATGAATGGGATTAGTATCTTTCCCAAGATCCCGAGACCTCCGTCACCTGATCTCCATTTGAGGATGCAGTGAGACAACAGTAGCTGGTGAAACAGAAAGCAGTCCCTTGCAGGTTACTACATCTGTCAGCGTCTTGATCACAGACTTCCCCAGGACCGTGAGACAACCTTCTGCTGCCTAAGAGTTACCCTGTGTTTGGTATTTTGTTATAGTACCCTAAATACACATAGGCAGCGGCAGGGGCTTTTAGAAGATGTGTTGTCAGGTTGTGTTGATCTTTAGGCATGTGTTAGTCAGGGCTCTTTACAGAACAGAACTAAGCAAATGAATATATATTGCAAAGGAAATTTACTGATTAGCTGACACAATATGGGCTGAGTAGTCTAGTAGTGGCTGTCTGAACCCCTGGTATCTGCTCAGTCCACTTAGGTACCATGCCTTAGCAGTCCCAATATGGTGCCGAAGGCCTGGAGGATTCCTGGAGTGACCCTGGTCTTTAGCCAGTGTTGAAAGACTGCATTCCTCTGCCTGTGAAGGATGGTAGTTGTGGCACCAACCACAGAGTCGATGTACTCACCAGCAAGGTAGACAGGCAAGCAGGCAAAGAGCAACTGTGCTTTCCCTCAGACCTGTTTGTATCTGGGCCAATGCCAGAAAGTGGTTCCCACACTGGGGGAGTCTCCCCACTCAGGTAATCCTCCCAGGAAATATCCTCACAGACCTACCCAGCAATGTGACTCTCCCCTGGTTCCATATCCAATCAACCTGACAATTGAGGTTATCCACCACAGTCAGCAAGGCCACTATAAAAACTAAAGTCTGTACGAAAGGGATAAGACCAAAATGTATCTGTGTGTATAGAGCAGGATGCCCCAGCTTCCCATTCAACTGTACAGACTGTCAGTTCTCTATTGGTAGGACCGGAGGGAGGACTGAAGAGGGGAAGTTCCATAGCGCATTGTCTTTCACGGACTGAAAGCTTGAAGCTAAGGATTAGAGAGACTATCCCTAGAAAGTTACCTGTTAAGATCTGTTTTCCCAGGCTTATTGAAGTTAAGAATAGTTTCGATCTTTAAATCACTGCTCTTATATTAAGGTATGTTTCTGGGGTTGTAGAGATGACTCATAGGTTAAGAGTGAGCACGAATGTTGCGTACAACCAAGTTTGATTCCCAGCACTCATGTTGGGCAGCTCACAATTACCCGTAACTCCAGGATACAACACCCTCTTCTGACATCCATAGACAACTGTGCCTATGTGTGCATACCTCTTCCCCATACACATAATTTAAAATAAAATCTTAAACAAAGTTATTACCAAAGCCTTTTCCTATAATATGGTTCATTCTCCAGGGAACAAACTTTACTCCTACCTTTGGAATTTTGTCTGTATTTCTTAGAAACTGGTATTATTTGTAATTGAGAATTTAAAGAAAAGGCCGAGGACAAATATATACCGGGCATTTATTAAAGTCTCAGGCAGTGTTAGGGATTATTGGAAACTGGAAAGCCACTCTGGACTGGCGCTGACCTGACACAGTGTGTTTTCCAAACTCTGAGTTTGCCTTATCCCTGGAAAGCCACCAAGAAGACTGATTGGTTCAAAGACACTGTGAGGTGCCCGACTTGGTCCCCAGGAGATAAAAGTGAGAGGGGTGGAGCACTGAGGGGCACACGGGGTAGGAGCCCTTCTTCTGGAGGGCCCTGGAGCACCTCCTTACACAAGTGTGGGGCAAGAAGAAGGAGGCTGGGTGAGTCTGCTCCAGGCTGCGCCTTCTATTTCCTGATTCCCCTCCTCCGACCTCACCCCCCCCCACACACACACAGAGAGAGAGAGAGAGAGAGAGAGAGAGAGAGAGAGAGAGAGAGAGAGAGAGAGAGAGAGAGAGAGAGGATTTTATTTTCAGGATAGTTTGAGGATTTTTTTTTGCCTAATCTTACATATGTATTCTGTCCAGGGGCTTGGCTATTTTTCTTTTCATAATGTTTTCAAACGTGGCATGTTCTAATTTCCTCTTGGCATTAGCTTCAATTTTTCAATTGTACTCATAACCAGGAAGTCATTCGTCAGGCCGTTTTGAGTTAGGGCCTCTCTCCTTACAGCTTACCTAGGGTCACTTGCTGCCAAGACTGAACATCTGACCAGAACTTGAGGGAGGACGGGTTCATGGTGCTTCAGGCTGAGGAGACAGCGTCTGCCTCAGAGGGAAGGCATGGTGACAGGGGTCTCGGAGCCGGCAGGAGTGCAGCTGGGCTGCCCATCTGCTCAAGCCCTGGCATAACGGGAAGCAGAGAGCAGGCAGAAGAGGAGAGCTGGGCTGTAAAATCCACAAAGTCCACCCCCATGGACCCACTACCACTCCCTCCATGGAGGCACCAACTCCCAATGCCACCAGCTGGAGCCCGAGAGTTCGAACACAGAAATCCATGGTGGACTGTCCATATTCAAATAGCGATTCTGTTCTGAAAAATGTGCTGTCACCGACTAGTGCTCACATCGAAGTCTCCACTGGATCTCTGTATGCTGGAGGGCCACAGAGAGATTTGAATAAGAAGTCTGGAGTGACCTTGATGCTTCTCTATAAGAAAATATGATTGTGTCTTTCTTCCTTCCCAAACATAGTGTAACTGGAGTCTGGTTCCATGATACCTGTTCCTTTGGAAGGTGATAAACAGAGGTGGGAATCGGATGTTCAAACTGCTTTATTCAGAGAGCCAGAAATCCGAGAAGGCAGTGCATTAACCCCCTAAAATGCATTATACACATCATCCCCAGCCAGCAGATCACACAGGTAGAAGGGGGCGGGGTAGCAGAAGGCAGTCGGAGCTCAGCCTTGCTCTTCTGGTCAGGTGGTCAGCCATGTCTTCAAGACTTGTGATGCCTGTGCTTTCATTGACCCTCCTCATGTGTGTTTGTGTGTTCATGTGTGTGAGTGAGGGTGTATATATGCCACAGTAGACGTGTAGGCCAGAGAACAACGTGCGCTGTCGGGCCTTGCCTTCCACCTCGCTGGAGACAGTGTCTCTTTGTTGTTCTCTGCTGTATACACCAGGCCAGCTGGCTCACAAGCCTCTGGGGTCCCTCCTTTTCCCTATTTTGCAGCAGAAAGCTGGGATTACAAATGCACAATACTGCGTCCAGCTTTACAAGGGTTGTGGGGATTTGAACTCAGGTCCTTAAACTTGCACAATAAGCACGTTACCCATGGAACCATCTGCCCAGCCCTGCCTGTGCCCTACTCATTATCATTCCTTATATTCCCCAGTTCTGAGTTAAGTTAGAGTCTGCCAGTATCAACCTTGAACTCTAACTTCTGGGCTGGAGGAGGGGGAGTTCCCTCAGAACGGACAGACCATTAGCAGTGTGCACATGCGAAGACATTACAACACGTCTGTGTGGATTCTTTTCTTCGTAAAGGACTGTGAAAGTGCTTCTATCTGTCCCTTCTGTCCCCTGTGAGGAGCAGAGCCCAGGAGAGGGATGACCTAGAGGTCTCAGCAGCTTGACAAGAGGCCAAGTTGTGAGAAAGACCTCAGGGCTGGCTAAGAGTGAGAATTTAAAATGACCCTTTTTAGATGTTTCAATTACTCCAAAGTCAACCCCCTCGGTCTCCCCAAAACATCAACAATAGCAGCCTCTCTGAAAAGCTTGTGTAGAAAGTATGTGCATTAGTATTTTGGGTGTGAGACTTGGAGAATGGGGACGGGAAAGGGAGGACAAGACGCTGAGCTCTGGGTGTGAATTTCTCAAACCGAAGGCAGCAGATGGAGGCTCATGTAGTAGATACAGAACCCGAAGTGATCACAGAGAGTGTCCTGAAATCGGCTGGAAGCACATCGACCAGCGTGGGAAAGCGGCAAACATTCTGTCTGTGTGAACACGTGCTGGTATTCATACTGTTTTTAGAGGTCAATGAAAGAACGTATGGTCAGACACCCGGTGACACCTTGGATATACTGTTTCTGTTGGCCCTGGCAAGATTACAAACCTGACACAAGAAACCTTTTAGAGAAGAGAATCAATGTATATGCCTGTTGAGAGCAACCCCATGGTATATTGTCACGAATCTTAAGACAGTACTAAATGAATGAGGTCGGATCCATATGCTTTGAGGCTGCTGGAGGAAAGGTCGGGTAGCCACACCCACTGGCACCTGTTCCTAAGCCTGCCCTGTAAGACTGACTGCACGCCGCTGGCTCAGCTCCCTGGTTGTTCTGGATTTAGAAATAATGGCTCATTCTACTATTTTTCAAAGTCAGCTGAGAGTTAGTTTTCCTTTTGTATTAGTCTGTGTTCGGTGCATGGGATTATATCCATTCTAGGGACTCAACACAGGAAAGCAGAAGATTAGCAATGGTTGGGGGAGGGCAGGAGGGCAGGAGGAACTGAACCAGCACAAAGGCACTTTGGGACGGTTGGGTTCAGCGGCACCTCAGCAGTGTGGCGCAGAGGTCAAGGTGCCGCTCTCAACTCTGCAAAGCCCGAGGCCTAGCGCAGAAGTGATAGACATCGGAATGTGCAAGGCCACTCCCTGAGAACATTCTTATCAACTCAACACCTTGATTGCCAGCAGACACAGCCACAAGCGGTTTCCTCACTTCCGTTTTCCCCAAATCCTGAGTGCATGTTGGGACAGAACTTAAATTCCCTCCGGAGCTGTAGAAGCAAGGGATTCGGGGAAATGCAGTTGGGTTGGTTTCCTATGGACATTCAAGAGGTGAGACTCACAAAGGCCGGTGATTGATTGCACATTCTAACACTTCCCTTTTCCTTACTTCGGAACACAGCCAGGGTCATTTCTGGCTAAGTCAACACTCGGGGTTTGCATTACTGTGACTATGCAGAGACCTTTGGCTCTGTGGGTGTGCACCACGCCCCACACAACCTCCACACAACCTCTCCTGAGTAGTATTTCTTTTGTACTTGATAAGTCTATCATGTCCTGTGCCAGCTTTGCTGAGATCTTTGTGCTGATGTTTCCAGTTGTTAAAAACATCTCTGTCGGGTTGCTGTTCTGAGGGCTGAGTAGAAAAGGGGGTTCGGAGTTTGGGCTTTCAGCACGCCCAGCCTTCCTTGTATCCCGTCCTACCTTTTATCCCCTACCCTGCCCTCCGCTCTGGATGCAGAAGTCTGGTGATTCTCTGAGTCCACTTCTGGTCTTGGATGGGTGAGGGAAGAGGAGAAGGGATCGGAGCTTCCGGCTGCTTCATAACACGGTCCCAGTCCCGATTTCAACTTGCGCTTCACCTCCCCTTACTATGGGAACTCCTGTGAGTGAAACCGGCCCCTGGCCCTCCAGACGCCATTGTTCTTTACAGTACCTCTCAGTGGACATTGATGCTACATCACTATGTCACCTAATCATTCCTACTTCACCTTCTTTCCCTCTAAACTCGTATAGGCATATCTCATCGGCTCTTGTCATTCTTTTCTATTTTTAAAAAATTAAATTTCTAAGTAAGCCTATAAGGCTTCCGTTATGGCATGTTTATACATATGCATCATTATATTTTGTTCTAATTTACCCTCCCCCCTCCAGTCACACCCACACCCCTTTCTCCCTCTAGCAGACTCCTCCCCTTCCCCCAGACACACACACACACACACACACACACACACACACACACTGTTGCCTTCTCTTAGTTCTCTCCTTCCTTTAATATCTCTTCTCTCCCTCTCCTGACCCCTTTCCCGTTTGTGGTCCACCCCTCACACATAACACAAGCTCAATTTTAAATCTTGGCTCCCTATATGAGAGAAAAAAAGCATGTGATAGTTGTCTTTCTGGCTTATTTTGCTTAACATGATGATTTCCAGATCCATCAACTTTCCTGCAAATGTCATGTTTTCATTTGTTTGTTTGTTTTTTACTGCTGAAGAAAATCTCATTGTATATACTTAAACATATATACATTTGCATGATCAATTTTTTTATGTCGGTGCTTTGTTTGTTTTTTTTTCTTTTTTTTTTCCTTTTATTTTACAATACCATTCAGTTCTATATATCAGCCACTTCCCTTCTCCCCCCCCCCCCTCCCCTCCCCCCCCCCCTCATTCCACCTCCTCCGGCAAAGCCTCCCCGAGCTGCGATCACCTGGTAGACTCATCCAGCAGTCCAGTCCCCCCCCAGACGAGCAAGTGTCCCTGCATAAGCTCAGTTTAAAAGCAACTCATGCAATGACAAATATATGCTTATTGCTCCAAAAGATCAAAATAACTGTTATATTCAAGCTGATCAACTGGGGTCAGCCTTTGTTCATAGTTGCATGATCAAATTTTATTTGCTCTTCTTATATATAATTTCCTTTTAATTCTTCCATTTCCCACCCCCTCTATCGGTGGGGGATTTGAGAAGACAGAAGTAGAAGCTTGTCAAATGTGACACCTGATGCAAGTCTATGTCCTTCCCCTATCAGCTTGTATTTTCTTAGTAAGGCTTAGCTGATTTTTCCTGGAAAATTCCAGAAAATTTAGAAATGTTTTAATGTGCATTCACATGTAAAGTAAATGAGGCGCAGAAGGATGAAGTAATGTATTCATGGCCAGGCTTGGAGGCCCATGCCTATAATCCTAACACTCAGAAGGCAGAGACAAAGGATTGTGAAGTAGCCTGAGCTGAAGAGCTAGTTATAGGCCAGCCTAATAAATAAATAAAATGTTCAAGATCAAATAGTAAGGGGCAGATTAGGGGTTGTTGTACCTGTTTCAAGAAACCCCCAGAGACCACCAAGGAGCTGGTTTCTGATGCAAGCACACAAGGGTCCTTTTATTCAGGTTCAACCTGGGCCACCACACAGCAGATGGAAGGAAATGTGGCAATGGCCATGAGCCCAGGTGTAGAGAGCTTTTATAGGGAAAAACCACAAGTCAGGAATTACATGCTTGGGATTGGGTAGAAGGGATATGGGGCAAGGTGATTTTTTGAAACTATTGGTCTGGACTTTGGGCATGAAACCACACTAGAAACCATTGGTGAAGAACCACCACTGGCTGAACAGGATTATCTGGACTGCTCTGCAGGATTATCTAGATATCTTCAAGGGCCATAAACTGCAGACAGAATGTCTGCAGGAGGATATTGCTCTGTATCTGTTCAAGTTGTCATGGCACATTCCTGAGTTCCTTCCTGGAACTGAGGACATCAGGTGGTTTGAGATGATGGCCCTACCCTTGGATGGGGTCTGTTTTGCCTTCACAGGGTGCAGGCTCAACTCATGGATGTCCACTGCGGCTCTCCTCCTATAAGACTGATAACTACTGTGGCCTCGGAAATATACTGAAAGTACCGAATTATGAAGAGAAGATTCCAACAGGATCTAGTCCAGATTTCAAGTAAACTTCCCCATGAGGTGCCCTGGCACTGTTCTTCAGGTGGTCTGGGCTCTCATTTCACAAATGTGTTTGGTTTCTGCAAATGCTGTTTTGGGACTCTGCTGGTGAAGGGGCAGGACTTGGAAAAGGGCTGGGAAAGATACTGAGTAGGCGACTCTCCCAGAAATGTTACAGGGAAATCGAGTCTGCAATCAGATCTTGTATCTAGAAGGCATGGTGGAAGAAATCAGAGAGCCTGGGCAACACCAGGAATTGCCTTTAGGAGACAGAGCAAGTCTAACCAGGCAGACGGGATGCAGGAGAGGAGTATACAAACCCATAACCGAAGCAGACAGAGATCGCTCGTAGATATCAGTGGCTGTAATTGAAAAGGAAATTAGGAGACACGAAAGTGTTGCTGAGTTTCCACGAGTAAGCTTATGACTCACTTCTCCACTCCTCTCTCAGGATCTGCCTAGCAGTCTAAGAGTCTGCGAATAAACCAGCTTGAGCACGGACAACTGATGATCAGTTAGTGTTCTATGGTTTATAGAAATGAGATGTACATGTTCGCACCAATCTGACACCTTAAGACTGCTAGGAGAAAACGCTGCATTATCTTTAACTGAATGTTATCATTTAAGGATTGTAATTTTTAAAATATAAATTACTCATGATTCCTATACCATTTGAGTATATACACAATTTTTATGATACAAGCAAATAAAGAAACTGACGATGCCCAACTGGACTGCACAAATTCATCCCGGTTTGTGCTACCCAAGTGTTCTTCTTCTGGAGAGTGGTCAGCTTACCAGAGGTTACACTCTGAGAGAAAAGTATCCCTTCTTCAGCCTCTCAGAGCTGCCAGACAGCTCCATGGTTTGGGTGGGATTGTGTGCCCAGCTCCCCTTCCCTGCTGGGATTTGGTTTGTCTTGGGCATGCACAGTTTTGTAAGCGCTATTACACCTGCTGTGAGTTTGTGTGTGCATGACTGTGTGGTGGTGGATGACTACCAGGAAACAGACTTACAAGGTGGTTTGGTTATCTTCCCTCACTCCACCGCAGCCTATCTGCTCTCTTACTGTAGTCTTTTGATGAAGAATGATTTTAAACTTTAACACAGCTCACACTCTAAAAAGTTGCTGTGGTAGGTTTTTTATTTTTTGAGTCTTAAAGATTTTTTTTGTGCTATTTTAATTTACAAAGATATCCTCCCATTTTTTTTATCCCCTTTCACATTAAACAGAAATACTTCTAGAATTTTATTTGATTTTGGTATGAAATAGTAGTCTCAATATAATTTTTTTTTTTAAAAAAGTGCAACAACATTTCATTAACTGTGAACAAAAAGGCCCATTTCCCTCAGCTCCTATCAACCTGGGGTTCTATCAAATTTTTAAAAGAAATGCTAATTAATGAGTTGAGTATGGGCTTTTTGTCCCTTTTGACTTCCATTTTTACCATTAAAATGCAAGCAAGCCTTTTTTGTTTATAGTTTATATCCATTTAGTGAATGACCTATTCATGCCCTCTTGTTAATGGCTTTGCTTTCTTAGTTCTTTGTATATGGTCATTAAAGGGCATTAACTTGATAATGTTAAATTCCCGGTGTACTGGATTCTGTGGTTTGGGTCCAGGCTCTTTCACTTTTTTATTTTACGTAAAGTTCCAGTTTTTTTTTTTTTGTTTTGTTTTTTTGATTTTTTTTTTGGTTTTGAATACTTGGTCCAGGCTCTCGAATCACAAATCGCCTGTTGTGAGTCTATTATTACCAGGCTAAAGTTCCAGTTTTAACCCTAAGTTTATGCTGGGATAAGATGTGAAACCGCTCAGTCAAAAGCCCCTCACTGATCTCTAGCAAGCCTTTCCCTAACGCTTACTGTAGCCCACAATTCTCTGGAGGGTTTTCTGAGAATCAGGAGCAGTGAATTGGAAAGTGTCCCTAATTCCTGAGCAAAGGAAGGGTGGTGACGGCAGACTGGTCCCTGAGCATATGCTGCTCTGTACTTGCTGGCTTTCTTTCTTTTTTTTTTTTTTTTTTTTTTTTTTGCAATGCCAGGACCTAGCCCAGGGCTGCACACTCTAGGGCAGCATGTTAACACCAAGATTGGTGACAAGTGTCACAGCTGAAACTTACCAGGAGCAGGAGAAAAGCTTTCATGTAGCACATAGGATCTCGGGAAATGTTTTTGTATTTTATTTTCATTTCATTTTCGATAATTTAACACTTAAGTCCTGCAAGTACGTAATTTCCACCCCCTCCTTCTCCCCCCATCAACTCCTTCCATCTCCCCGCTCCTTCAAATTCAAGATCTCTTCTCCTTATTACCATTGGTACACGGTCAGAATGTCCAAATGTATATTCTTAGGAATTCTTAAACTGCATTGTTAAAGTAACCATCAGGAAGCTGGATGACTTTGAAATAACTATAATCTAGTTGAACTTGGGGCCAGGCACAGAGAACTTCCATAACCTTTCTATTATTTATCTAAGAATAAGCACTTTATGCTGATTTACTGTACTAAAAACAACTGTGTTTTAGAGACTGACCTAAACGCAGGCTTGGATGAAAATGTCACCGGGTTAACCACGTGAAAAAATCTTCCTCTGAGTTTTCACTTGATCACCAAGAATTTATTACCGAAGAATGTCATTCTGAGGACCTGAGGCCGAGGCTCTCCTACGAGTTTGGTGGGGGACTAACTTCAAGCTACAATAGACAAGTAAGGGAAATTGGACCTGTGAGATAAGAGATGGGTGGAGCTTGTGAATTCTAGAAATTAGCCACCCTAGCCAATGTTCGCCAGACTTCTGGCTTTATATTTATACTTGCTATGTAAGAAATCACCCCCAAATTAGCAGCTTAAAATAAGCATTTTGTCGTGATGAAAGATTCTGTTAAGTAGGAATATGTATGAAGTGTAGCTCCGGTGGGTTGTCTGGGCTCATTTTCTGGGGTTCACTTGAGAAGACTCTGTAGCTAGGGGTGATTCAGGAAGTTGAGGTGGAATCTTCTGAAGCCATCTCCATTCACTCGTCTGGTAGCAGATGCTGTTTGTCAGTTGGGACGCCATGATGGCAGCAAGAGCACAAGCCGATGGGTTTCGTCTGGCTTCTCTCTTTACTGTCTGGGCTTTTTCAAAGCCAGTAATCTTAGTAGAGTCAGCAATCCAAACGTCACTGTCTCAACATACAAACTGAACACTCGCTTGGGTAGCCTTTTCTTATCTAGTCTGGTAAGTGACTAAAAGTGAGTCACATTCATGTATGGTGTTGCATGATTATAATCACAGCTACTTGGGAAGAGGAGGGAGGGGCACCACAAATTTGAGGCCAGCACGGACTACTTAGACCCCGTCTAAAAACATCATCATCACCATCATTATCATCATCATCATCATCATCATCATCATCAGGAAGAGCAGTAATAATAATAATCAATTTACAGTACTGAAAAAAAAAAAACCAGACAAAACAACATAAAGGAGTTACAGGAACCCCCAGAGTCAAGAACAGGAAACAGAGGTCAGAGCGTGTCAGAGATGATTCATCCACAGTGTTGCCTCTTTTTCTCCTGAACTGCGCTGTTCTGGGAGCTCCTCTCTGGAGAAGAGCCTGGGCTGGAGTTTCTTCATCGTAGCACACTAGCCCTAACCTGCCAGCAGCACAATGCTCTGTATGGATCTTTCTGTGTTGACCTTTATTTACTATTCCAGGCTGCCCTCTATAGCAGGATCCACGTCTGGCTCCCGAGAGACAAATACCCCCTTTCCCACTTTCATTGAGACCACAGATCCTGCCCAGTTCAGCCATCTCACTGCTTTTCATGGACAGACCACTTCCCTCCCAACATGGCGTATGTAGTTTTCTTGCTGTGGAGGCAAAGTCCGTCTCTGAGTCTCTCATCCTCAGAGCTCGCAGGCCTGGTTTGGGAAGTGCTTTCTCCTCCCTCCCCCTGTCCTGTTCTCTCTACCAGACCCTGAAATCCTCCTCCCAAAGCGATTCTCTGTGTAGGCTTTCTCAGGCTGAACATTTGACCGATTCCGGTGTGGAAAGGTGAGCTATCCTAGTGGAATCACTTTCACAGTCATTATGCTCACAAGAGTGTTGCTCCAGGGTTTGGCATTTCAACTTCAATTGCTCTTACACTTTGGAGCCTCAGGGAAAACTCTGAAGGAGAAGGAGGCTGATTTGAACACTTTACTACCATTAAGTCAAGACAGATTGAGTAAAAGTGCCACTGTCCCCATAGTGGGGTTTTGAAAGTCCTCCCGGTGACTGTCACAGTTGCTCCAGGATAGAGGAAGGGCTTTCAGAATCAACAAGGTTGTGTGGCACGTAGGGAACATTTGTGAGAAGAACCTGTGAGGAGAGTAAGTCAGTAAGAACTCCGGAGGACTCTTGTAGTGCAAAGCCTTGCCTCCTTCTCCTCTCTCTCTCTCTCTCTCTCTCTCTCTCTCTCTCTCTCTCTCTCTCTCTCTCTGTCTCTCTCTCTGTCTCTCTCTCTGTCTCTCTGTCTGTCTCTCTCTCTCTGTCTGTCTCTGTCTCTGTCTCTCTCTCTCTGTCTCTCTCTCTTCCTCCCCCCCTCATCAACTCTTCACAGTGTGGTCACAGTACCATTCTGAAACAAGAGCTTCTTTGTTTAATTGTCTCTATAACCTTTAAGAGACAAGGCTCACGATTCTTAATTAGAAATAGAGGACACTTAGAGACCGGACAATGGTAGCTTTTGGGGTGGACCATGTGTTGGAGGATAAAGGCACCCAACAGAAGAAGATCATGAAGTAGCAGGATACTCACAACCACTTTCCACATTACTCAGGCTGGGTGGGGTTGCTCTTAGCTTCAGGAAAGAAACCAATCCCAAGTTGAATGAAGACTGCAATTAGTGCCTTGGACCAAGCTATCCATCAATAAATGAAGTATTTGTCAATTTATGTAATCTATTTAAGATGTTAAAATTATAGGAAAAAGAAGAGATTCTATATATCACGTTTAAAAGGAGGGAGGAAACTTTGCCTTGTTCGCCTTCTATTACATTTGGACCACTTGCTACATTGGACTAGAAGATGAAGCATCATTGGATAGGGACAGAGCTAGGTACAGCCATGTGTGGAAGTGTAGGGGATGCCAGGGTGGGCACAGGAAAATGCTTATTTGTATGACATTGACAGGAACATGAAACCTAAACTCACTTGTAAATTATCTTTTAGTATGCTTTTAAAAGTAGATATCCTGGCTTTAAAAAAGTCAATACACACTGGGTGGTGGTGGTGCACACCTTTAATCCCAGCGCTGGGGAGGCAGAGGCAGGCAGATCTTCACAAGTTCGAGGCCAGCCTGGGCTACAGAGTGAGTTCCAGGAAAGGCGCAAAGCTACACAGAGAAACTCTGTCTCAAAAAAAAAAAAAAAAAAAAAAAAAAAAAAAAAAAAAAAAAAAAAAAAAAAAAAAAAAAGAAAGAAAAAGAAAAGTCACTACAGGCCAGATGTGGTTGGTGATGTATGCCTGTATTCTCAGCACTCAGGAGGCAGAGGCATGTGGATTTCTGTGAGTTCAATGTCAGCCCAGTCTACATAGAAATCCAGGACAGCCAGGACCTACATAGAGAGACCTTGCTTCAGCACCCCCCACACTCTCCCCCACACCAAACTAATTGAATATAGGAAATACAATACCAGGGTTGTCTTAACGTACTTTCCCCCATTGCTCCCCAGTGCCACTGTATTGGATATTCTCAGTTGCTAATGTGACAGGCTCTTTTTGGTACCGTTGCTTGTTGTTCTGCTTAGAATGATTCCACTCCACCCTCACCTTGCTAACCACCCCCCGTGAAGATTTTACTCATCAAATGATAATCCTGCCTGAGAGAGGCTCTCTTTGCCTCTTCAATATAATACATGTTTCTATTTGTTTTCTTTTCTTGCTCACTGTAATTCATAATTACATGTTTAGTTTCCTCTTGTCTGAGTCCTCCGCAAAATGGTGAGCTCACCGGGGAGCCGATGTGTAAGCGAATCCAAGGACAAGGCTCCAGGCTTCCCTGCCTACCCAGCTCCCTGATGTGATTTCACTGTGTTGCTCGGGCTGGCCTTGAATTTTGAATTTATCATCCTTTTGATTCAAAGGCTGGGATCACATGCAGCATGTGTGTGTGTGTGTGTGTGTGTGTGTGTGTATATATATATATACCACAGATAAAACAAACCATTTGTTTGATTATGCTGAAGTGCTCATGGTATTTCTGAAGGTTTTTATGTTGTTGTTTATGGTTGACACATCTGGCTCCCAATGTTGAGAGGATGAATAATTTAGAGAAGGGATATTGGAGGCAACTTCAGTTTAGGTGGTGAGCAGCATAAATTAATAGGCACAAAAGTAGAGGCCTGAGGTAAGGGATTTGTGAAAGCCTCCAAGTTGCATCGCAGCATATGAGCTGGATACTAATTGCAGAGCGGGCTTCATTGTGTATGCACCTCCATTCTTAACTGCGAGCTTCTGGAACGACATACATGAAACAACCCGTTCTCTGCTAAAACAGAAAAGAGGTTGTGGGGACAGGGAATCTTTAATTTTATTTGAAGCAGCTTATGTACAGTAGGATACACGTGACACCACATTTAAATCTGTCCTCCACAGGGATTTTGAGTCAAGTAAATGTTGACATGAATACACTAAACAATAGCAGAATAATGCACTGTGGAATAAGAAATGGTTTGGGTGAGGCAGGGGACGATGGACAGAACACAAGTAAAAAATAGAGGAGTAGAGAGGGTGTCTTCCTGATTGTCACAAAATTCTGAAGTGGAGATAGACATGTTCAACATTGGTAGAATGATGTACCTTGCTGTTTAGGACCAGAACTTTTACAATTTACACTTGTTAGGATCACAGCTGGGAAAGGCCATTTCACAGGAGGCATGTGTTTTATCTGGTTAGGGGGAATAGGGGTTTGATATGGAGGCAGATTAGAAGGAAGTTGGTCTGTAAGATTGCAACTAGGAAGATCCACTTGTTTCTATCTGCACATTGAGCCAATGCCCACACGCCAGCTCACAAGCCAGGTTCCACAGGAAATGGCTGCTGACTATTTCATGCCCATTGTCACAGAACTGCAATAGTTCAAAACCCTTCAAGCTGCTTTTGGCATAACCATAGGTGCCTGCTTCTCGGCCCCAGCTCTTCCTTTGTAGTGTGTGTGTGTGTGTGTGTGTGTGTGTGTGTGTGTGTGTGTACACACTTGCATGTGTACACACATGCATGCATGCCTCATTCTTTTTTTTTGTTTTGTTTTGTTTTGTTTTTCGAGACAGGGTTTCTCTGTGTAGCTTTGCGCCTTTCCTGGGACTCATTGTAGACAGCTGGCTCGAACTCACAGAGATCCGCCTGCCTCTGCCTTCCGAGTGCTGGGATTAAAGGCGTGCGCCACCACTGCCCGGTGCATGCCTCATTCTTAACATGCTTATTCCTGAAGTACCATTTTCCAGAATAGGAAATAATATGGCTAATACCTAACTTTGAACTTATTCTGTTTTGAACTCTTAGGTGCTACGACCTAAGAGCTGGTGTATATTTATCTCATTTAATCCATGTTAGGTAGTCAGAATGTAGGGACTATTGTCATGATCTCTGTTTTACAGATAATAAAACCAAGGGCTAGAGAAGGAAGTTCCTTGCTGATTGGTCCTCAACCCTGTGTGGCCTCTCTTGACAACTCATCAAGAGCTGCCCTGGAGGGTGCAGCAGAAGAAGAGAAGGCAGAGGTTGTGATCTGCTGAAGTGAGGGTGGTGCGGAGATTGGGATCCTTTTGAGTTTCATGAAAAGCCTTCTGTCACCTGTTCTTGGTGTGCGAAGAACTCCACCCACACCATTCCTCACATCTGGTTCTGACAAAAGACCACCATAAAAGACATTTTGAGGCATTTCCCTCAGGCATCTAAAAAGCAGGAACTGGGTTGACAACTTCCATTTCCCCTTTTCCACGGTCCCTTAAATTTACATAAATGCCCTCAAAATCCCCCCTAAATAAATAGTGATAGAATAAATAGTGTTTCGAGGTTTCTGTTCTTCTCTGAAGGACTAATGAAAGAAGCTCTGGGAAGTTTTTCTCTCTGTAGATGTTCAGTGCCAAAAGTCTTTGAGTATAAATACACTTAGTTTAGAATTTGTCTACATCTCAGCTTGACCTTAACTCATTATTATCACAACAAAAAATTCTGATACATGCTGTTCCCACTCCCTAGACTTCTTCTTATCTTTAAATGTTATATCCTCCCGATCTCTGTGACATGTATATCAAAAGAGAATATGGCTTAAAATGATCAAATTATACAAAAGAAGCAAATGATATCACTTTGGATTATAAGGAAAAACATTTTTCTTTGACAACTTAGAGGTTTTGTTGAATTGTTATTTTAATATGTGAAATATTAAGGGAAAATGAAATTGAAAATATTGAAAAATTTCTGGGGATGCTGTGAACGTGTTGCTCTGATTGATAGATAAATGCTGATTGGCTAGTAGCCAGGCAGGAAGTATAGGCGGGACAAGCAGAGAAGAGAATTCTTGGAACAGGAAGGCTGAGTAGGGAGATGCTGCCAGCCACCACTGCGATGAGAAGCAAGATGTAAGGTACCAGTAAGCCACAAGCCACGTGGCAACTTATAGATTAATAGAAATGGTTATTTTAAGATATATGAACTAGATAGCAAGAAGCCTGAGCCATTAGGCCAAACAGTTTAAATAATATAAGCTTCTGTGTGTTTATTTGAGTCTGAGTGGCTGCCAACCTAGGTGGGACTGGAGATAACTCCAGCAACACCCATTAAAGGCTTGCAGTTGAAGTTTAGGGAACAAATAAATAAATACACCATGGGGATAGACTGAACTAGTTTTGGATAGAGATGAAGTTCAAAGGCATCAATCACTGGGAGACAGGCTTCTACTCTTGACCCCTCAAACATGGTCTTTGAACTTAATTCCTGGCTCCCAGATATCCAGAGCTGTTTTATTCAGCCCCATGTCTCTTAGAATGATCTGGAACATTTCTCCTTACTTCAGAAACCCCCAAGAGTCTCTAGCAATCCTAATCTTGTGATTATAGTTAAAGTTACTGTTTTTTGTCCTATGCAGAACCCTCAAATCTCTAGACTCTCAAGCACTGTGATCAGGTACTTTCTTTTTCAGAATTAGAATTGAAGAAAGCTAATGGCAGCTCTCCTCTCCCATCTAGCCCCTCTTGACAAAGAAGGAAACCGAACTCTGGAAACGGAAGCGCAGCTTCCCATGGGTCAGTTCTTCCATTTCTATCTGCTCATACCAGTGCCCCGGGGTGCACTTGGCTCTGATGGCCCCTGTTCTAAGTTTCTGAGTAAAAACTTCCAGAAACAAATGGACTCTGCTGTAGCAGGAATCTTAAAAGTTCTTATTAATAAAAATCAAACCTGAGGCGAGTTATTGGGGTCCATGCTGGTAGATCAGAGAGACAGAGCAAGCCACAGCTATCTCACCTCACAGGATCCTCAGCTGGTCTTGTCTCCTCAGACTGGATGCTTCTGTGTCCTCATCCCAATGGCTTTCAGCTGAACTGCTGCTTCAAAGCTTGGATGCTTAACCAGCCAAATGCTTAACCAGCCAAAAAATGCTTCTAGTTTCTGGTCCTCACGCCTTATATATCTTTCTGCCTTCTACCACCACTCCCTGGGATTAAAGGCTGGCTCTCTGGGATTAAAGGTGTGTGTCACCATGCTTGGCTATTTCCAATGTGGCCTTGAACTCACAGAGATCCAGAGGGATTTCTATCTCTGGAATGCTAGGATTAAAGGTGTGAGTGCCACCACTTTCTAGCCTTTGTATCTAGTGGCTGTCTGTTCTCTGACCCCAGATATTTTTATTAGAGTACACAATATTTTTGGTGAACACAATACCACCACACTCTGCAGCTGTACCTTACCCACTAATGAATCAGGCAAGAGGTATTATTTTCCTCTGATAGAAAAGCAAATTTTCTTCTCATCTTAAAATTAGTATATATGAATGATAAAAAAGTAGGTCTTTTTATTCACGTAAATAATGTACATCAATCACGTTTACTACCCACTCATCACCCTCTCTTCTTGGCCTTGATCCTGTTGCTTTCCCTAACTGTGCAGCTCTGACTTATAAAGACAAGCATCACCCATTCACCCTCATGTTTGGAAACTAGCGTGTTTGGGTGAATACCAGGAGCACAGCATCTTACAGATCCTGAGTACAGATTCCTAGCTGCCAAGCATGCTGACATGCTTCAGAGTTTTTCTGTGGGTTGGATGGTCATATGAACCGACTCCGGCAACACTTCCTGTTAGATTGTGTAATACCTTGGTATGCTAAAACTAAACTCTGTAAAATTTTGAGCAATATGAGCCTCACACAATAAATAAACCTTCAGTACTGATCTAGCCTCTTACGTTGGCTTTAGTCATTCCTTATAAGCTTATTTTCAAAAATTATTTATTTTTTGAGGTTATGATAGGTCATTTCTCCCTTCCCTTTCCATCCCTCCAAACATATCCTTCTTTGCACTCTTTCAAATTTATGACCTATTTTTTCATTAGTTGTGTGTGTGTGTGTGTGTCCCCTGAAATACATAAATGCAACCTGCTCACTTTATGTTACTTGTATGTATGTTTTCAGGGCTGACTGGTATTGGATAACCAATAGTCTTCCCCAGGGGAGTTGCCTAGAATTTGTTGTGTAGGGATGAGCCTGGTGACTTTTCCCTACCCATGTTAGCCTGTCTGTTAAGATCGGCAACACTTTACCATTGTTAGGGCCACTTGAGGCAGTGCTTTACTATTTTCAAAGCCGTAGCACCATCTACTGGCAGGTTAAAGAATAGTCCTGTCTGTGAGACAAAGGGAAACCGAGTTTAACTGAGTGGAGTCTGTTCTACACACTTGATGATTGGATACCCCTCCTCCACTCTGTGCCCCCCAAGTCAGCGTTTGCCAACTCAAGCAATGACATCTGTTCTCGTGGCTTCTATTGACAAATCATGTTTCTTGTTTTATTCCTCAGTTGGTCTTTTCTCCCTTTGATTGAACGGAGTATGTACTCATTCTTTGATAATCTAGGTGGATAAGCCTCTCTGGCAGGGCAGAAGCCACCTCCGCCCGATTTCACGGAGGACCCTCTCTATCAGAAGGCACCTCCGCCCGATTTCACGGAGGACCCTCTCTGTCAGAAGCTACTTCCGCCCGATTTCACAGAGGACCCTTTCTATCAGAAGGCACCACCACCCGATTTCACAGAGGACCCTATCAGAAGCCACCTCTGCCCGATCTCAGGAAGGACCCTCTCTATCAGAAGCCACCTCCGCCGCCCGATCTCATGGAGGACCCTCTCCACATAATTTGTCTTTTTGTCTAGCCACCGCCTTCTGAAGATCTGGCCTCTGATTTTTTTTCAGTCCAGCTCATTTACCTAGCTCTGTCCTGTAACTCACCCCTTGCTCCATGGAAATCTTAGGGTGTCAACATTATTTCTGGGCATGACATTTTGTCTTCATTGTATTTTCCTTCCCTGGATGGACCTTTCATGACATCATCTCGGACAAAGGGTCCCTTGAAGCACTGAACTGGCTGAGCCCTCAGGGGGTTCCGTAGTGGCTGTCTTGCCTAAAACCTACAGGCCCTTGTTAAGTGTCCAGATACCCACCTTTCTCTTTAAATAATTTGACTTAGCAGTGCTGCATGAGGCCCGAGGTCTGCATTTTAACGTGTGCCTCCGGTGTGTGGTACAGATCTTGCATCTGAGAAGCCTGTCTGCAGAGTTGACTGTTCTGAGCACAGACCCTGCTGTAGATGGCTAAAGGTGGTCGGTTCTTGAAGCTCCATCCTTTGCTCTCTGTACCTGCTACTCTGCTGCATGCATTTTCTGTTCTCTTTGGTCTTTCTCTTCACGTCCCTTTAGCTAGAAAATACTTTCTTGTCTTTTTAAATCCCAGACCAAAAACACCTTCACTTTGGGCATCATATTTTATTCTCCCCTCGCTTTCCCCTTCTATGTGCAAGGTTAATCTGTGACATTAGCCCCCAATTAGTGTCCACATCCCAGTGTCAAGTTCATACCTTGAGTGTGGCTGTTTGTGACCTTGGAGACGTTGGAAACTTAAACAGCAGGTGGTCTTCCAAGTATGGCCCTCAGAATTTTTGCATCAGAATCATGTAGGACATGTGATCCTTGAAAGAGTCCCACCTCAGAGCTACTGGATCAGAATCTCTCTCATCCAACCAGCAGCCAGGCTGAGCCCTGCTTAGACTCCAACATCGGATGAGATGGAGTGCGTTCAGGGTGGTATGACTAAACGCCTGAGTCAGAATCTTTGGGGGTGCAGCCTGCAATCAATAAAGTGAGTAGCTTGGTGAGCTTTCTGTCCATTAGCTCTTCAGAGCCACTGCTGTATCAACTGTAGATATTCCAGATGCCGGCTGAAGGGGAAAGCCTACACCAGCTGCATTAATCGACAGGGCATGCTGGGTCAGTGCACTCAAACCTTTATGGGAAGCAAGGCCAGGGTGCTGGCTTCAGTGTCAATGCTGCTGTTAATGGCCCTGCCAGTGCTACTTCCTGTGCATAGTCACTTTTGTTTTCGATCAGGGCCACTCCCCACATGTAAAAGTATATCCTGGAGAGCAGCATCTCCTTTATTTATCAAACTTCTTATTAAGACACAATCTTCTTTAAATTTCTTGGCCATAGAATTTAAACTTCTTGGCCATAGAATACACCAGCCATACTAAGAGCAAAAGGTTAAGTGATACCATTTCTTTCTTGTGTATTTTGTCCCCCAACAAGTTGAGGGACCAGCAAAAATAATGTAAGCACTGGGTCATTGAGTCTTTTTGTTCTTCCTTTGTCTGTTTAACCCAAGCTCCCACACCTATCTACAAAAGGTATTCCACTTACCACCTCAAGAAACATTCACAGGCAAGTGGGTGTAGTGGGTAGCTGTTCCAGCTTTGATCTGGAAGTACCATCCCTACTGAGGCTTCGGTAACTGTCACACCTACAAGGTGGAGCTGAGAGAGGACCCCTGAAGACCCGAGATCCAGATGGGCTGACTCTCTTGGTTCCTGGATCCTGGACACTGGAGGTAGACAGAGCAGAGTTCTTCAGAGAACACCTCCGGACTGTGCTCTACCTTTCCCAGACCATGTTACCGATCTCTTCACTTGTAAGTTACCCCACAAAATAAATCTCCCTTTTAACTACGTGGAGTTGCCTTAATATTTAAACCAATAAGTGGATGAAGTATTTTCTTAAAGTTCTCTAGTAGACAACAACGTAAGAATACTGTGTGTTCTTCATCCTAGACCAGTGCCATAGTGAACTTAATTTCCCTTTGACTCTTATAACAATGTCAAGAATATAATTCTGTCAATGAACATAGACACATGTTGGAAGAAGGCACAAGATTAGCCACAATGGGGAAAATACATTATAGTCTGTAACAAGGAATACATGCCAAGAGTGTGATAAGAAAACTCCAAGAGCTGTAATGCCTACCCCAGAGGAGCTTACAACATCCATAGAGAAAATATATTCATACACCAGCGGGCAGCAGAGAGGTCTTAGCTGCTCTCTGTTGCTGTAGTAAAACACCTGGACACCAGCAGCTTAAGGGAAAAGGCTCAATTTTAGTTCACAGTTTTAAGGTCCAGCCCATCATGGCTCAGATGTCCAGGCAGCAACTGCTCGAGGCAGCTGGGTAAGTGGCTTCCAGGGATGGGAATAGAGCATGATGGCCACTGGTGCTCAGCCCGCTTTCTCCTTTCTATACGTTCCAGGATCAAGCCAAAAAGAACGATACTGCCCTTTTTCAGTGATGTTCTTCCTGTCTCAATTATCCTAATCTAGATAAACTCCCACAGGTATGTCCAAGGCTGCCTCCTACATGATTCTAGATCTTGTTGAGTGGACAATCATAAGAGGTGAAATGATTTTTCATAACTTAATCAGAAGCCATTATAATGCCAAAGGCACACATGGATGTCTAGCTTCCATGCTTCAGTTCATCTCTTGTCTGTTTCTGACCTTCTCAAGTTCAAATCTTCTCTCCTCACAGTTAGAATAAGGAATAGTTTTCTGTTATTTTGCCATCTGAACCAGGTCATGAGTTGTAACATTATTATTTTTTTTCTGAAATGTTGCCAAGAATACTGCTTCAGTTTATTTATTTATCAACCCTGTTATTATAGGGTCAACATTTCCAGTAGTTTCTTCTTAACTGCAGTCTCAGATAAATAGCCCCACTTCCTCTTGGTCTGAATGAAGAAAAAACACTGGTTGTAATATTGGTCATGAACATGTAAAACATGTGAGGAATGGATTATTTCTCCAAAGCCATTCTCCGTGATTAGAAGATGAACTGGCCCCTCTGGGACACATGTGCATGTTGTGTTGCAAAAATTTTCCTAGGGAAACGAAACATAAATGTCTACTCACCTCAGACAGGGAACTTACGCCAGACCAAAGTACACCACCAAAGTCCCGTTTGGTGAACTAATGAGTTTTATTGGAATTACTTACAGGAGTGTAGGGAGGGGTTACTTAGAGGAACAGAAAGGACTCAAAGACAGCTGCATCACCAAAGCCCACCCCAGATGGATGCAGTTCACAAAGCTAGGAACCTGGAGCACACTTCACAGCCAGAAGTCAGTTCAATGGGCTAGAGAGTGTCCTTTCCAGGTGCCTCAGTTGGTCTGAACCTCTTCCAGGCAGCTCAGCTGGTTTCTGCTTCTTCAAGGCAGCTGGTCTGATTGCAGAGTCTTCTTTTGTAGTTTGGCTCGTCTGAGAGCCTCATTTGTAATGTGGTTTTGCTGCACCTGAAGGAGAGTTTCATTCAGCATTTATTACTTACTCTGGCAGGGAGGGGCCTAGTGAATCTGGACAGTTTCAGGGACTTCCTGAAGCTATTTTGTTTACATTCCTATTTAAAGAGTTGCTGCAGGATGGAGTGTTTTAATCTCCAAGTATACAGCAGTATACTCCTAAGAATAATGTGAAGTCATGCTTCCTGTAGTCCACAGAATGATAAGAATTGTGCCAGAACAACATTCAAAAGCACAGCACTGCACTGGGGGGAAGCTGATTCTGAAGGCAGAAACCTCAAACTTCTCTGAACAGTTTGTTAGTTAAGGTAAAACCCAAAGTTTTCTCATATCTGCTCAAATGCATTGGCAAAATTCAATAAAATCATGTGTGTAAAAGTACAATGGTAGTCTTAAAGACACTTGGTGGAAACAAGCCCTCCATTCTTATCTTTGATAAATTTGTAAGCTCTGTAAAAATTAAATCTATTTTGAGATTTCCTCTTACCCCAATCGGGATGGCTAAGATAAAGAAAGCAAAAGCAAGAAAGAGGGGGACTGGGAACCTCATGTGCTGTTGGTAGGAAGACAAATTGGAGCAGCCACTATGGAAATCAATGTGATAGTCCTCAGAAAACTAGAAATAGATCTACCACATTTCCCAGTGATGCGACTCCCAAGCACATTCCCAAGAACTCTATTTCCTGCTACAGAGACACATGCTCATCCATATTCATAGTTGCTCTACTCACAATAGCAAAAGCACGGAACCCGCATAGGTGTTTACTGACTGATGAATGGCTAATAAAAACATGGTACCTGTATACAATGGAATTTAACTAGCTGTAAAGAAAAAATAAATTACAAAATTTGCAGGTAAATGGATGGAGCTAGAAACAGCAGATTGAGTGAGGTAACTCAGACCTAGGAAAGTGAATGTCTCTTATGTGTGAATTTGGAGTACTTGTGGAATCCAGGCAACTCTAAAGAGACCATTTGTGGGTGTGGGGTGGAGAAAGATCTTAAGTGAGGGGGGATAGTGGAACACAAGCAATATGAAGAGGGGTATGTGTGTGTAAGGGGAGGAGATATGGGAGAAGGGGCCACAGGAACAGGGAGGAGGGATAAGGAACACTAAGAATGTTTGAAAAACCCATATGGAAACCCGCATTTTTATAGGCTTCTTAAATCTGTCTGTCTTTATCTTATCTCTTTATCTCTCTCTCTCATCTATCTATCTATCTATCTATCTATCTATCTATCTATCTACCTATCTATCTACCTACCTACCTATCAATATATATTCATATATAAGAACTTAATTGGAGTTATCCAGAAGCCATAGTTTGCCAAATAGAAGTCCAGTGCCAGATGTGGGATACCTCCTCTTGAGTTGTGGGTCAGAGTTGTCCAGCCGATGAGGACCCCACCCCAAACAATACAGGCTACTACTATTGCTCTTGGTTAAGCTGCAGAAACTTGATGGTAAGACCCTACTGCTGATAATGCCACACTGATCACAGGGCATGTAGAAATCAAGTTGGTATTGACCAGGATGCTTCCTATTGGATAACTTTTCAAGTTCTAAATGGTGTTATGTAGGTTTCTAGGGGAGAACAGTCATTAAAAGTCTTACTGAACTTTAAATGCCATGAACGGCAATTCTGACCACTGTGGCAAGAGGTAGTCCTATGGGTGTAATAGTGGCACATATGGTATGTGGTTAACCAACCACTTTTTGATTGGATTTAGTCTGGCTCAACAGGAGGGAACACATACCTGGTTCTGGCCAAGAACCCATGGTTGGGAGGCTCACAGGCCCCCAGGGTGAACTTGCTGTTATTGTTCTGGTAAATGGACTTAGTACCAAACATTCCCTCTAGATTTGTATTTGTATACCCATAGATCAGAGCAGCTTTCAGACTTCATCAGAGAAGTCTCTTTGTGCAGTGGACAGTGGTTAATTCAGGAACTCCCAACAGTGGAGTGCTCAGCTACAAGCGGGACATCTGCATCATGTCCCTGAAGTCTTTGGGACCATCACAGAAGAGTAGGCAAAACTATTGTAAGAGTCAGAACTCAGAGGCGATGGAGGACACCAGAGCAAAACAGTGTCTTTTGGACTTGATAGGGTCACTACCCTTATGAACTTAGAGCAGCTTTCACATGACCTGCATAAGATCAAGTCAGCCAACATGCTAGCACAGAGCTGGAAATGTTTCATGAGTCCCCACCCCTTAAATGAGGAGCTATGGATGGGTGATGGCTTCTGGGGGAAGGAGAGTCAGTTTTCTGCAAGGGTTTTGTCCCTGGTAGGTAAACCATGCCTCGGTGGATGGCCTCACACTCGAGAGCACACAGATTGCATAGACTGGACTTGATTGGGGATAAAGAAGAAGAAGAAAGAGGAGGAGGAAGAGGAGGAGGGGGAGGAGGAGGAGGAGGAGGAGGAGGAGAAGAAGAAGAAGAAGAAGAAGAAGAAGAAGAAGAAGAGAAGAAGAGAAGAAGAAAGGGGACATAAAGTTGAGGATGTAGGTGAGAGTGTTGGCCCAGGTAGATCTGGGAGGAGTTAGGAGGAAAGTGTTGGAGGTGAATATGATCAAAATAGATTATATGAAATTCTCAAATCTTTATTGATTCGTGGTGATATTGTGTTCCCCAAAATATTGTGCACCCTAATAAACTTATTTGGGGTCAAAGAACAGAACAGCCACTAGACAGACATAGAGGTCAGAATATGGTGTCAGACATACCTTTAATCCTAGCATTCCAAGGGCAGAGATCCCTCTGGATCTCTGTGAGTTCAGAACCACACTAGACACAGCCAGGCATGGTGACTCATGCCTTTAATCCCAGGAAGTGATGGCAGGAAGCAGAAAGGTTTATAAGGCGTGAGGACCAGGAACTAGGGCTGGTTAAGCTTTTAGGCTTCTAGCAGCACAGTTCAACTGAGATCCATTCAGGTGAGGACTCAAAGGCTTCCAGTCTGAGGAAACAGGATCATCTGAGGAACTGGCATGGTGAGGTAGCTGTGGCTTGTTCTGCTTCTTTGATCTTCCAGCATTCACCCCAATAACTGGCTCCGGGTTTGTTTTTATTAATAAGACCTTTTAAGATTCGTGCTACAATGATTTTTTTTTAATTGTAATTTTTTGGAAAAGCACAAAAGACATTCTCAGAAAAAGAAAAACCCAACAAAAACAAAGAATAGAGGTGATATCAAACTATGTATGCTCAGTATAAAGATACAGAGAGTCAGGCAAACAGCCATGTCCTTGAACTATGGCCATGAAGGAAGGGAATGTAGTGTTCTCTTACTAATCACAGTGCCGTGATTCCTGACAGTAATTACTACTGGTTACTGTTTCATAGCGCTAGTGGAAACACACCTCGTCTTAATAATGCTACAGGGTGATTTTACAATACATATCAAAAGGCTAATGATGTCCTTGCCTCTAAGACAGAAACTTCACTTCCAGGAATTTTTCTTAAGGACATGTAGAGGTATCTTTTGTGCTTATATGCCCAATGCATGCTTCTGTTCTGTAAACTCTAGGGATGGACACCCTGTCCCACCCCCCTACCATATCAGTGTACTTGGAGGAGGGAAGCCAGTAGTCACACAGAGGGAGAAAGATGAAGTGGAGGGGACTTGTGGTCAGGAGAACCTGCTAAATTCGGACTATGACATATTCTCTCTGTTTCAAGTAAATAGTAATAAGTCATTGTTATAAGAAGACATGTGGAAAGACTAAAAAAATTTTGAACAAGATGAACATCTTCATGGACAAGAAGAACTGAAAGATTGCAAGAATGACTAGGATGAGGTCAAGAGCCGGCTAGACTCCAGACACTGAAGTGGGAAGCTATAGGTCTCTGCCACTCCTGACACTGTTGGGAGCTTCCTCTGTGGAATGAGAGGTGGCTCCCCAGGGAAAAAATATTCAGGTGGGGAGGGTAGAGGAAGTAAGCAGCCATTTCTGTGTGGATAGCAGAAAGTGGAAAGACTGTTTTCTTGAGGGAAGAGGTGGATGTTACATTCTGACCAATACATGGAACAGGAGTAGACATGCATGTAAGAGAAAGAGACATACGAGTGGCTGAACATGGACAACCATAGTCTCCAGTGTCTTTTGGGAATTTCTTCCTGGCATTGCTCTACCACATCTTAGCCTTTTACTGTGATGGTCATGCTTTTCTTTGTTATCAACTTCCTTTCCTTTATTTTATCCATCTTTGCTGTTCATGGAAAACCCAGCAATTAAACAGGGCAGTTTAATCCTGTCTTTATCCTGTTGTTCATGGCATGTCCTGGAGACCATCACTCTAGAGTGAAATAACTCACTAAGGAACAAAGACTTCTCTCCCTCAAGAAGATCAGTGTTTTTATCTTTCAGCTGATATTTCTTTGCTCTCTCTACTGTGTGTTAATTCTCCTGCGTTCCTCTACAGGTGTAATGGAAAACAGTAACAAAGGACACAAAACACCTTGGTAACTCTGAATAAGGAAGATTAGCTTTTCCTTTGTGACTTTCCACTTTTAAATTTTCTGCACTGTACATGTAACTTTTAAGAATCATAACAAAGTTATAAAAATTATCATTTGGGTAGTGTGGATATCAGACTTGACTAATTGAATAAAAAGTAAAAATAAAAACTTCCAAAATTTCAGCAGCTTGATACCAATATAAAATAATTCTTGTTCATGCAATATTCCACCTGACTGTCCCCATCTTTTCTGCATGGTGACTTAGGGATTTATATCTTTCCAGTCAGGGGCTCTGTTGGGCCTTCTGAATTTAGGTAGCTGTAAGAAATAAATGGGAGAATATTTTTTCTTTTTCTTTTTTATTTATTAATTTTTTTTATTTCACATACCAACCCTTGTTCCCCCTCCCTCCCCTTCTCCCTCTCCCCCTACCTCTCCCCCATCCCATCCCCACCCCCTCCTCATATGGTGTGAAATCAAAGGAAAAGCAACAGCCATGAGTCACCCAGATTTCAAATAGAAAAAGCATGCCTTTGAGCCGATGATTCATCCTTTGTTATGATCATGTGGGTAATAAGCACTTTGGAAAGGAGGAAACAGACACATAAATAAGGCCGAAGGTCACTGAGAAGAAAACATGCTTCTTTGTTGGTTAAACGATTATAGCGTTCTCGTATATTATTAAAGTTGGGACCATTCCAAGGCATGCCATTAATTTTTTTTATTTTTATTGTTTTTGGAGTAACAAAGTAGCCTTACTGTGGAATGTGAAATGTGAATGAGACTATCCACATGGATAAAATCAGACTTGAGGTATGTTTGCAAAGGAAATATATACTGCAAACACTCCATACTCTTCATATGAACCATGGAAGCACTCTTAATGAACATCAACTTTGAAAAAAAGAGAGAGTGCATATATATAAGTTCAAGTCAAGTTGAATTTCCATGGGCTAAGTTCTAGATCAAGGGTGGGAGAGATAATTGTCAGTGAAGTGCTTGCTAATTAATCATGACCGCCTGCCTTCAACCCCTAGAACCCATGTAAAATTCTGGGTGTGGTGACTGGCACTTGTAATCCTAGCAATGGAGAGGTGGAGACAAGCAGATCTTGTAGGGTCCCTGGTCAGCCAGCATAGCCTATTCTGTGACCTACAGGGCAGTGACAGATCATGTCTCCAAAGGAAAAAAAAAAAAAAGAAGATACATGACACCTGAGGAATAACATCAGGCCTTCTCTATATGCACACACACACACACACAACACACACACACAACCATGAAGAAATGAATAATTTACATGTATGAGGAAGAAAGACATCAAAACACAAATCGGCTACAATTATGTTTGACTCAGATGGCACTTTCAAAACACAGGACCCTGCAAGAGGTCCCCTGCCATCTCTATATTCTCTGCCCCAATCTGTGTGCCAACTGTTAATGTGCTATGGCCTTGTGCCATTTCCCTCTCTTTAGAGGGCGTCAAATGTGACATGCCTTGGCTTCAGTGGATACATTTAAAATATTTAGGACTCAGCTATGTTTTCCTTAGGGAGGGTGAAATATTCATAAGGCTGGTTTTGCACTAGTGAGCATGAGCTAGGGGTCAAACTGTGTTTTGTAGGGGTCAAGTTGTGTTTGTGAGGTTGGAAGAAGTTGTTTCATTCCCCCTGCCCCAGGAATTCTATTTTTGCTTTTTTGTATCTAAAAGGGAGGTGTTTTAAGATCCCTTCGAATCTGGCTTGGCTGAGACATCTACTTCCTGTTTTCTCTTGAGGACTGTGAGAGCCACGTATGCCATCTGAAATCCTTGACTTTGAGATTTTTCCCCACCATGTCAATAGTAGTTCTTTTGGGATTGGAAAATTATGAAAACATTTTTATTCTCTGGATTTTTAGAAGTTTTATATGACTTACATGTATTTATTTTGGTGTTTTAGAAGTTCAGTTAAATGTGCACAGTCCAGAATGCCTCATTTACCGATGTTACGGGCACAGATTACAGCGGTAAGCACATCCATTGTGCGGCAGCCATTCAGCTCCTGAATGCCCTTTTTTTTTTCTGAACAGAGACTCTGCACCCAGTGTCTATGAAGTCCCTCTCTCTTTCAGACTTTTGGAAACTACCATTCTGCTTCCTGTGTCTGATTTTTGACTAATGATGCTGATCTTATACATGTATTCATACAACATTCATCTTTTTGTGGTTGGCTCAGCTGCTTTGGCATAATGTCTTTAAGATCAATGCATGTTATAGCATGCACCAGAATTCCCTTCCCTCTTGGGGCTAAATAATATTCCATTGTATACATATAACATGAGATATTTATAGATGTGACACATATACCATATTTTTTTATACTCATTCACCTGTTGATGAACATTGGTATTTTCAACTTTTGACTATGTAAGTAATGCTATACCGTGGTGCAGGGGTACAAATATTTGTCTCCAGTTCTTTTGTTTAATTATAATTCCATAGTTAATAATTACTTATTTTTGTATGGTGTGTGTGTGTGTGTGTGTGTGTGTGTGTGTGTGTGTGCGCATGTGTACCACTGAGTACACGTGAAGGACAGGGGACAACTTGTAGGAGTCAGTTTTCTTTCTTCCATCGTGTGTGTTCTGGGGATCAAACTCAGGTCATCAGGCTGGGTAGAAAGCACCTTCACCCGCTGAGTCATCTTGCTTCCCATATTTAATTTTTTTAAGGAGTCAGTATGCTTGATGTTTGTTTTAAACATTTGCTGAACTGGGTGAGCTCTGTCTGGTTTTACTCTTTAAAAGTCTTGTGTGGCATGGACTGAGCACCAAGACAGGTCAACGTTAGTTCTGTTGTTAGGTCAGTTGTGTGTAGCAGCCATTAGATTGGGTTTGCTTCAACACACAGACAGAGCTCACTGCATGTTCACCACAGTTTATCTTGAAAGGTATGTCCACACACACAGGATAGTTATCCATTGCTTTCTTTGGCTTTTATGCTCCCTGTGGAAACCTTGAGGTACTCCTATTTCTTTTCCTGTATTCTTAGCTGTGCATCTTCTTGTTTTGATAACCACTTGCAATCTTTTTAATCCTTGAAACATTTGCCACCTACATATTTTGCTGAGAATCACCTTCATTTTTCTGGTTAGCATTGGGGCTAAATGTCATTAGGAAGCCAAAGTAAGTACCAGCCCTCCAAATGTGAGATATGGTTCCTCTCAAGACCTTCAAGAAAGGTCCTTCTCTGCTTTGCTTAGTGGTGTCATATTCACAAAACACAATTAAGCACTTGGGCTAACTATAGCCACATAATAATTTCCTTTGGTTTACAAAATCAGCTACCAGTTTAAGACATCTTTCCACATGGAAAGGAATCCCTAGGATATCAGTAGGAACCCACTTCAGGGGGTTAACTGACATTTCTTCTACCAAAGGACAAGCTGAACTTGCCACCTAGTATTTATAAAATAGAGAAGTAGCTGGGAGGTGGTGGCGCACGCCTTTAATCCCAGCACTCGGGAGGCAGAGTCAGGCGGATCTCTGTGAGTTCGAGGCCAGCCTGGGCTACCAAGTGAGTTCCAGGAAAGGCACAAAGCTACACAGAGAAACCCTGTGTCTCAAAAAACCAAATAAATAAATAAATAAATAAATAAATAAATAAAATAGAGAAGTAAATAAAGGAGAGGGAATCGATTTCTCTGATGGAGTTTCCTCTTGCTAAACTCTACTAACAATTTAAAGAAGTAGTTATTTTTCTCACCCTTTTATTTAGATAAAGCCAAGGCAGACCGTTGGATGGAAGATAGAAGGCTATTGAGAAGGACAAAATGTAATTCTCTGTGGAAAAAGCCATGACTGTATCTTCTGGGAAGAAGATAAATGGAAACTCCATGGGAAATTGATTATTAATAGATAATCAAATTCCTAATTATAAAATTACACTTGACTGTCATACTTTGTACTACATCAATCATCTTTTCATCAGAGAAATAAAGTGATGTGAAGCAGCCTTTCAGTATGTCGTTGGCATTGGCTCTGCTTTGTTCTGGCAAAGCAGCCTTTCTCTGAGTGGTGTCAAGGCAGCTAGCTATAGGAGGACCACTGTAACTTTGCACAGCTCGTGAGATTGCAGCGGACCAGAATAACGCTTGTTCAATAGGTGCTCAGAAGCATCTAAAGTATCGGTCACAATATGGAGCAGACTTCCCTCTGAAACAGTTTCCTAACTCCCATAATGGACAGTGATTTGAAAACTGAATGATGTTAGAAGAAGAAAGAACCTTCCAGGAGTTCAGATCTAGTTTTCAGGGCAGAGAGATGGTGAGAGTAGGAGCTGGTATTTCAACTCTTATGTCCATTCCTTTCCCCTCTACATCCTGTTCTCTCTCGCATAATTTTATTATGAAGAAAAATTAAATTTACTTTTTTTTCCTGGAAGATTTTTATCTCTTTTTTTTTCTTGGATACATCTTACTGTGTTCTATTGCTATAACAAAATACCTTAGGATGAATAATTTATAAGATTTGGAATTTATTACCCACAGCTTTGGAGGCTGGAAAGTCCAAGATCAAGACATGATTAAATTTGGCATCTGATGAAGGCTCCCTAAGTGGCACCTCGTTGCTGTGTTGCCGAGTGGTGGAAGGGCAAGGCAGCTGCCTTCATCTCTTCCACAGTGGTGCTAATCCTATTCAAGAGGACAGAGCCTCCGTGATTTAATTACCTCTTTAATGCCCCATCTGTTAATACTGTCACATTGGAGATTAAAATCCGACATATGCATTTTAAGAGGAGCCAAATTTCAGACCATCACAGAGAGGAGGAGATACAACATTGTTTTGAAAGAAAGATCTAGGGATATAATCAGCGAACAAGTCCATTCAAATATTTAGAATTATTTATTGAACATCAGATACATTCTAGGATCTGTGTAATACACTGAGGGTATAACGCTGGTCAAAAGCATCAAGGCACCTGCTTTCCTGAAGCCTTAAGAATAATAAGGAGAAAAACTAGTCAGTGACTCACGCCATGCATAATTACTATGAATAATTACAGCTTGGATTAGTTCTGTGAGGCAAGGGAATTAAGATTGTGTCAAAGGAACTTGATTACGACTGGGCAATGAGGGTGCTTTCTTCAAGGAAATGATCTTTGCCCCACAATCCATGAACTGAGCTGGATTTAATTGGGTGGAAAGAGGTGAAATGCAGAAGAGGTGGCAGAAAAAAGACATGGCCCCTCGACCCCCTGAGTTAAGGAGGTGTCAGCTGTGGTGGGACCAGAAGAGGTCTTTGTTGTTTGAAACAGCTAGTGCAAGTTGGATATGCTTGTAGTTCGAAAGGAAGGACCCAGCTGAGGCGTGTGTGTGTGAACTGAGCATACAGGAGAGATAGGGAAATGGGAGAAGTTACCAAAGAGGTGAAGGCAGAGTTTGGGTAAAGACTTTATGCAGGGAAATCCAAGGCAAGACTACCTGTGAGAACCATCAACTCAGGTAAGGGCTACCTGGAGGCCTTACAAGGAACACCATGGGAGCACATGAGGGAGAAGAGCCAACACTAATAAAAAGCTGTCAAGTCTGCTACGTTTCTGTGAAACTGGACACAAGCTCTAGGCAGTTCAATATGTTAAACAGACGTGATACATGAAGCGGTAAGTCATGGCTTCCGCTTAGCCAGAGAAGATCTTAACACTGGGGAATGGAGAGAGGAGTTGCCGTGTTCAAGTGTGAAGTTAGAGGTGTAGAAGTGAGAGCTAGCAGATAGGAATTCATACTTGAGAGCTCCAAGTCTGGGTCAGCTGTTAAGGTCGAAGACAAGGTTTATCATGATGAACTGTTAGGGTCTAAGACAGTGGTTTTCAACCTCCCTGATGCTGTGACCTTTTAATACAGTTACTCATGCTGGGGTGACCCCCCAACCATACATTTATTTTCATTAATATTTTGTAACTGTACTTTTGCTACTGTTTTGAATCATAATGTAAATAATTTTGGAGACAGAGGTTTGCTGAGAACTGGTGGTCTAAGACAAGGTTCGTCATGTTCAACTGTTAGGGTCTAAGATGAAGTTTGTTGTGAGGGCTACAGGAGGAGTTCACTAATTTATTGAATTGAGAGGTACATTGCTACTGAAATATACTGAAGCTCCAGATATTTTTGAAGGTAAGATTTTCATAAGGTTTCTCCCCTTAAAGATAAAAACATAAAGCCAGGGAGTCAATGCTATATAATTATTAGGTTGGTCATATTTATATAGTAACACATCTTCAAAATGGAAAGTGGCAAACATTTCCATTTTACTTTCATTAAATTTCAGTTTTCTTGCTATTGAAGCTGCCACACAAAAACATTTGTGAATTCGATAATGCATTCATATATTAGAATGAAAATCGTTGTTATAGAAGGGAACAGTGTTACAATAAACATGCCATGAAATGAAGTCAAGTATTTTGCACAGTGGGTTTTGCTGTGTAAAACTTATTTAAAGTAGTTTTTCTAGCATCCTTCTTGCAATAACCCAAGCCAGCATGGATTACATCATGAAATATGATTAATAAACTGTCATGATATCAGCATTGACATCAACAGGGTCTTAAGTTTGTGATGGCTAGTTTTATGCCAACTTGACACAGTTAGAGTCATTTGGGAAGAGGGATCCTCACCTGAGAAAATGCCCCCACTAGATCGGCCTCTGGGTGAGCTTGTGGTGCATTTTCTTGATTGATTATTGAAGAGGAAGGACTCAGCTTCCTGTGGGTAGTTCCAGACCTGGGCCGGCGCTCCTGGGTGCAATATGAAAGCAGGCTGAGCAAACCTTGAAGAACAAGCCAGTAAGCAGCACCCCTCCATGGCCTTTGCTGTATTCCTGTCTCCAATTTCCCACGTCCTGTTTCCGACTTCCCTTTATGATGGACTGTGATCAGGACGGGAAAGATGAAATAAATCATTTCCTTCCACAGTTGCCTTGTATCGTGGTGTTTTTATTACTGTAATAGAAACTCGAAGACAGGTTGAGGTAGTATAATTGTAAGTCAGAAATGTGGTCAAATATGCTTAAAATAAATATGCGAAAGTGGTGTTATGGCAAGGAGGGACAAAGCTGAGTTTGGATGAGCCGATGGGATACGAGCAATGTGACACCCACAGATGGGACAAGGGAGGAGATGCAGCCGTGCTGGCTCCTTGCCAGCTCCAATGAGAAGCAAACACGGGGCTCCTTATGAAGCCATCACCCGAGCATTTTCATATTGTTACTCGATGATGTTCAGAACACATCGGCCTATAAATTTGATAGCGTTCCACAATACCACGTTTACCCTTTGTTCTTCTGACACTGAAGAACAAACTGTGTCTATGAGCTATCTTTTCTGCTAAATCCAGTTCAAAGCAGTGATAGCATCTGGGTTAATACTGGAGAAGTCCATTGCTTTAAAACAAAGTTATTTCGTTTTCCTATTTTTTTTTTTTGAGACAGAGTTTTTTTCTGTGTATCCCTGGCTGTCCTGGAACTTGCTCTGCAGACCAGGCTGGCCTTGAACTCAGAGATCCGACTGCCTCTGCTTCCTGAGTGCTGGGATTAAAAGTGTGTGCCGTCACTGCCCAGCTTAGATTTACTTCTCTTAACCAATGTGTTTGGCGATTCAAGATTTGCTTCTTCTCAGTAAGAAGTTTCAGGAAACCTCTATGCCTAGGTGGACAAAATAATTCAATAGGAAAATCACTTCCATGCCTGGCTAGCTTCTGGAACACAGGGTGGAGAGACACCATGGCTCTGGGGGAAGACTATGTCAGAATCACTGGTGAGTTCCAAAGCCTTTCCCCTTTGCATCCACGGTCTGCTGACAGGTTGGCTCTGCAGTCGTGGAGCCAGTGCAGTCATGCAGAATCCCCTAACCAAAAGGATGACCAGTTTGGGGCTTTAGGTTCTGCAGTCTCATAATTTGTATCTGTTGGTGTAGTCTGATGGGGAGGGGAGCAGGTGCTGGGGGCTTGCAGCATCCACTCACTTCTGGTCCCTTTCCTTTCTTTCTAATTTTCCAGGACAGGCTCCTGGCTGTCTGCCCCTCACTTCTTTTTGCCCTGGCCATGCTCAACCTCTCCCTCCCAGCCAGTCCCTGTGACTGTTGCTACTTTATGTATGAGGTGGCAATCTGGTTGCATTGGCAGGGAGAAAGTTGGAGGGGGCAAGGAGTATGGGCAGATCTTGCCATGGTCCATTGCCTCCATTAGGGATCAGTCCACAAAAACAGAAGGTATATGGTTCATGCGGGACTTCCAATATCCTGGAGTAGGACAAGGTGGTAGTTAGTTGTTCTTGGTCTAGGCTGGTAACTCCATGGTATGCTTGCAGGGTGAGTTGGCAGGGGAGAGACTGGCCACTCCATCCAGGGGCTGAACGAATCTGAGCACAAAAGTCCCAGGCTTTGGGTGATCATTAGCTATGGGCTGGAGTTGTGGGGCAAGAGGGCCATGGACAAGGCAGATTTACCTTCCTGTCTCTGGCCAGCCTAGCTCATGCGCTGCTGGCTGCTGGGACATAGATCCTATGTGAAAATTTATAGGAGGATGTAACACGAATTGCTAAGCAGTCTTATTAATAAAAAAAAAAAACCTGTAGCCAGATATTGGGGTGAAAACTGAAAGATCAGAGAAACAGAATAAGCCGCAGCCACCAGCTACCACCTCACCAACCCATGAATCCTCTGACTGAAATTCTCAGCTTCAAGAGCACGAGTTCCTGTTTCCTCGCACCTGATATGCCTTTCTGTGTCCTGCCGTATTACTTCCTGCGAGTATAGACGTGTGTCCTTCCCAAGCAAAGATATGAGATCTTAAGTAGTGGGATTAAAGGTGTGTGCCACCATGCCTGGCTCTGTTCCCAGTGTGGCCTTGAACTCACAGAGATCCAGATGGATCTCTGCCTCCCGAGTGATAGGATTAAAGGTGTGTGCCACCACTGCCTGACCTCTATGTTTAATTTAGTGGCTGGCTCTGTTCTCTGATCCCCAGAGAAGTTTATTAGGGTACACAATATATTGGGGTACACAATACATCACTACAGGAGACATCCTGGGGAACCGTCAAAGTATGCAAATATCCTAGGCTCAATGGAGCATGACATTAAATAAATAAATAAAATTTATTAATATTATATGCAAATATTATAAATATACATTGTATAAGTTCTATATAAAATATATATTAAATTAATTAAATAAATAAAACAACAACACACCAAGAAAGAGGGGGATATGGAGAAGAAGAAAAGGCTTTAGCTGTTATGCTTGGACTGACACTTTACCTTATTTTTGTAAACATCTTTCATTTTGCCCTGGACCTTGAAAATTCTTCCTCTGTTGGCCTTGTCTGCAGAGCCATCTAGTGGGTGAGTCTTTTGGAAGGAAAGGACAGCAGAGGAGGAGGAGGAGGAGGAGGAGGAGGAGGAGGAGGAGGAGGAGGAGGAGGAGGAGGAGGTCAAACATGGTGTTGGAACATTGCTTCGGAGTCAAGTACAAGTTCAGTCTTGCTATACCGGCGAAGAGAAAGAAGAAAGAGAGTTTTCATGTGGAAAATCTTGTCCAAGATTTCAGATACGGTGTGGACAAAGAAACACCAAGGATGTGAAGATTGAACTCCTAGTTTGCAGGTCACTGTGTGGGGATGTTGAGATACGTGGTGTAGCTGCAGCTGCCAGGACCCCTAGGCTCAGCCTCTCTGCCCAGTTGCCATGGTTTGGGAAAAAAGACCAAACATCTGGATGGGAAGTAAAGGAGCTTGCGCTTACACACGGGCGTGGAGCAGTACAGGGGCTGAGCCTGCGAGGGTTTGCAGGCACTCAAGTGTGACCATCTGAAAGAGACAACGGGACTATCGGGCTGAGAAGACCATCTTGTTTTCTCCAGGAGCCAGGCATGGAGATGGGTCAGCCTTTAAACACAGTGCAGGGAAGGCAGGCATGGGTGGAGGTGAGAGAAGTGGGGAGGGGCTTTCCTATTAGTGCAGCTGGTAGCATGAAGTTCAGTAGGAACAGGGATGTGGCAAATGAGCATCTTGAGTGGGTTACATGAGCCACCCTGGCAATGATGCTATAGAGTTATGCTCTGATTAAAGCCCTCAGAAATCAAATATTTCTTTTATGTGTTCCCCCTGTTTGTGGGAACTCAGGAATACTTCAAAAGTGGGTAACATTCATGTCCATTTTTTTTTTTAAATCAGGCATTTTTGAAAGCCTTGAGTTTTTTTTTTTTTTTAAGATTTATTTATTATGTATATAGCATGTATAACCAGAAGAGGGCACCAGACCTTATTTCAGATGGTTGTGAGCCATCATGTGGTTGCTGGGAATTGAACTCAGGACCTCTGGAAGAGCAGTTGGTGCTCTTAGCCTCTAAGCCATTTCTCCAGCCCCCATTTTTTTTTTTTATTAGCAATCCTGTGCCTCTCTGGCCAGGTGTTTACCTGAAATGTTGTTTGGCATATATTAAGCAATAAATACTTACTCAATTTAGCACTTGTCTAGGCTGAGTGTGGGTACCGTGTCAGGTCTCTCAAGCGGCATTTGAATCCTTCATAAACTACTCGAGTTACAACTTGAGAGTTAGCAAGAGAATTCAAATAAAGAGTTCATCAGTTTGTTAGACAAATATTTAATGGATATTTATGTGCTGTGGATATCATTCTATATAAATAAAACACTGATGGACAGTGACCAGACAGGAAGTATAGGTGGGACAAGGAGAGAGGAGAATTGGGGAAACAGGAAGAAGGAAGGAAAGACACTGCAGCCACCGCCAGGACAAGCAGCATGTAAAGATGCCAGTAAGCCACCAGCCACGTGGCAAGGTATAGATTTATAGAAATGGGTTAATTTAAGATATAAGAACAGTTAGCAAGAAGCCTGCCACGGCCATACAGTTTATAAGTGATTTAAGTGTCTGAGTGATTACTTTATACGTTGATTGTTGGACTGCGGGGTTTGGTGGAACCTGGAGAGAAGCCCTCCAGCAACATTTATGTATCAAGCCAGATGCTGGCATGCAGCAGTAAATATTTGCCCCTGTTCTTTGCATGGGTAGCCTTTCATAGACCGTGTCAACTGTCCTAGGTGCTGTGAAGATGCAGAAAATGTGAGGCAGTGGTGTGGACATGTAACACAGGCACCAAGAATGTCTTTGAAACCAAGAAATTAAGGATGAGGAGTAGGGCAGGGAGAAAACTATTTCAGACGGGGAATGGCAGATCTGATGGTCAGAACCAAGCCAATGGGAGCAGGTTTGGAGGCTGAGCCTTAGCATCAAAGGGGATTGTGATCAGCAGTGAGATTGGCAAGGAACCTGAGGTTGCACCTAATTCTTGCAGGCTTTTAAGGGTGTGTTCAAGAATTAGATTCTTATCATCAAAATGTCTTACAGGCCTTGAAGCTTGTATCTAGAACAAGCTTGTATCTAGTACTCTTATCTTCAAACAGTGCACAGTTGTTGGAGGATTTTATGCAGTTAAGTAGTGTAATAAGCCACTTGTTACACCAGCTTCATGAATGAAATAGATTTTACTTTACTTGAGAAAATAAACAAAATACTCACGTTGTTCAAACACACAGGACTTTTGCACTATAGACCCAGATATATTCAGAAATAAAGATTAGCAGAAATTTTAGGTTTTTGTTATACAGGAGTAGTTATTCATCCTTTTCATTTATAGTTAATATTATAATAAAACAACACTTTGTACAAAGGCTTTTTGTACTTTGTATTGATAGTACTTTGTAACTATCAATAGTCAGGTATGTGAAACTGAACTGATAGCCATGGAAATGCATTAGAATATAAAGAATAGCTTTTCTTTGATTTCTTCCTTGCTCAAAAAATAATTTAGGGGGATTTACAGTCATGCATATGAAGGATTGCATGTACTATACTTCATATACTATATTGCATGTACTATATGGTATATATTGTGCTGTATGTATTATACTGTGTATATTGAGCTGTATATATTATATTGCATGTGTCCACTACATGTACTATACTGCATATACTATAAAGCTTAAACTAGATTGCATATTTTCTATGTCCTATACTGGATGTATTATAATACCTATACTATACTGCATATATTATACTGTATATACTATACTGAATGCACTATTCTGCACACACCATACTGGATGTATTGTATTGTGTATACTATACTGAACACACTATTCTGCATACACTATGTTGCATGTATTATACTCTGTTCACTATACTGAATGCACTATTCTGCATACACTATACTGCATGTACTATAACTGGGTGTATTACACTGTGCATATTATGCTGCATATGTGTGCTGCCTGTACTATACTGCATTACTATATTGGGTATATTTTACCATGTATACTGTATTGCATGTGTTCCCTGCTTATACTATACTGCATGTATTATACTGTGTATATGATACTGAACACATTATACATTATACACTATAGTATATGTACTATACATTGTATACTATATTGCATACACTATTCTGAATTACTTTATTGCATACACTATAGTGCATATACTATATTGAAATACTGTGCTAGATATACTAGATTCTTTATATTGTATATTTTATACTGGATATATTGTCTCCACTATATTGCATGACATATTGTATGTAGTATACTCATACTGTATGCATTATGCCTGATATATCTTGCTGCCTATACAATACTGCATATACTATATTGCTTATATGGTACTGCAAACACTGTACTGTGTATACTGAACTACATGTACTGTATTTCACTTACTGTATCTATATATTGTTTTGCATGTCCTCTACTGTAGATACTGTACTATATATATTGTCCTGGATATGACACACTGTGTAAAATGCATGCACTGTACTACATACACAGTGGGATACTAGATGTGAAGTGGGCCATGCCATCTGGGTTCCTGTAAGCACATGCTATGATATTTGCCTAAGAAAAAATTGCCTAATAACACATTTCATGGAATATGTTCTCATCGTTCGACAGCGCATGACTGTTTCCAATTTCATTGATGGAGGAGACTCCTTAGAGAAAGGTTTATTGCATGTCAAGTACCATACATCATCATGTGCTGAAATTTTACTGAAAAATTCTCTCCATGGACATATATGTGCACACAGAGACAAGAACACATGTTTATTTAATATGCCCTTCAAAGAAACCCAGTGGGGTGTGTTTTTGAAACTTGAATGAGATCCGAACATGAGTAAGTCACTTCTCCCCCCTGGGAACCTCTGTGGGCTCTAGGCTGGAGCACAGTGCACCTATATACACACAGGTAAAACACTCACATTTATAAAATAAAAACAAATTATTTTTTTTAAAAGAGAGGAAAGGTTTGTTATTTTTGTTCACAGGTGCCGAGTGTGCAGCCCAGTCAGTTGGCCCCATGTGCTCAGGCAGAATGCTATGGTGGTGGGAACACATGGCAGAGAGCTGCCCCTCAGTAACAGACGGGCAGCGGATGAATCTCGCACTGACTTCTCCCTTCCCCCCTTTATTCCGGACCCCGAGCCCATGCAGTGGTGCTGCTCACATTTGGGACGATTCTTCCCCATCTCAGCACTTTCTGTCTGGAAATCACTTCCCAGACACACCCAGAGCTATGCCTCACCAGCCTCCCAGGTGATTCCAGATTCAGCCAAGCTGGCAGTGAGGACAATCCATCACACACATTTAGAGGAAGGTTGTTTCTGTGCAGAACACAGGCAGATTCTTAAGAGCTTGTTATTATCCTAAATCATACCGGTATGAAAACTGTCTACAGGTGTTTACTTTAGGCGGTGTGACTGACCAGGAGATGGTTTAAAATACACGTGAACATGACTTCTGCCTGTACTCAACACCTGGGAGGCTGAGGCAGGAGGACTGCTATGAATTTGATCTAGCCCCGGCCTGTACAGTGAGTTCCAGGCCTGCATGGGCTACAGAGTGTGGTCTTGTCTCAAAAGAAAGAAAGAAAACTAAACCAAATAAAAGAATTCAGAAGTATGTGGGCAGGCCTGGGGGCAGATGCTCCCTTCTTGCCCCTGGGCCTGGTCAACCTCACTCTCCCTAGATATGGCTCATTGTGATAACCTTGGGCGCATCCAGGGACGAGGGAAGGTGGCCGAGGACATGCAGCTCTTGCAACAGGCATGTTTATTGTTTATCTTGTTCTGGGTACCGCTCAGTTTTTTTATTTTTATTTTTTTACATAGAGCTGACTCGGCACCCCCTTCCCTTCATTAATGTGTCCTCATTATCAGTTAATGCAGCTCTGGTCTCCTCAGACTAGGGTCTAAAATAATAATAGCTGAAGGAAAGCCGGCAAACCACACACAACTGATCATCTCAGTTTCCCAAGCATACACTTGGTTGTAACGTTCTTGTCGAAGGTGAACTTCCTTTAGTGTGCTCCCTAAACACGGGTACCAGAGCCCCAAACATTGATGCAGAATCAACAGGAAAAGCAAGGCCCGTTAAAGCCGTTTGCATAATTATGTGCATATCTTGGGGAGCGTTTATTTCCTTATTAGATTTCCAGTAGCCTCTGTGAACACAGTGAAAAGCACGTCTCTAATGTGATTTGGGAGGAATCCCACTTCTTCATTAACTCAGTAAATACGCGCCGAGAAAGCGCCGAGAACACAATACCGGGCAGCCCCTGGAGGCTAGGACACAGCTGCGAGCCAGGCAGAATAAAGATTCTTTCTCTTTTTTTCATTGAACTTAACGTGGCAAAGACAGTAACATTTCCCAAGAAATTTCACAGACATCCATTGGAAAAAACACAGAGATAGCAAACGCTCGGGGATTAATCCCAGGAGTACTTGTTTCTTAACATACAGTGGAACTGCCAGTGACTGAGTTCTACTGGATGTAGAGGACCTAGTTTCCCCCAACACACTGTAGCCATAACTGTGGTCAGAGTGATTTAGTTTTCTAGTCTTTTTTTTTTTTTTTTTTTTTTTTTTTTTTTTTTTTTGTGAGCCAATGAGTTTTATTAGAATTACTTGCAAGAATAGGAGAATTTTTTTTTTTTAACAGGAAGAGATATGACTCAAAGAGGCCTGCACCCCCAAGATCCCACTCAGACATCAATGACACTTGATACCAAAGCTGGGTTCTTGGAGCATTTCGAACAATCTGCAGGCAGCTCCGTAGGTTAGGGAGTGTTTTCTATGTAGCGCAGTTGCTCCGAGCCTCTCCTAAGAAGCATGGGGATAGAGGAGCATGGTGTATCTGGTGAATTCAGAGATCCCTTAATACCTTTGAGTTATGTCCCAAACTGTTTGGAAGGAGAAAGTCTAGGGTTAAGGCCAAATCGCCCAGAACAACAGAGAGGCCATGTGGGAATCCGGTGAAAGTTATTTAAAGGCTTTCTTTAGTATTACTTGAAAGGTGTGGAGCTGAAACTGTAATCAAAGGTGGCAACAAGCTTCCAGAAAAGTCTAAATGAAAACCATCCCAAGCAACAGCAGTGTCTGTGGGATCAGACACAGAAGCAAAGGGTGGAGAGACGCACCAGTTGTTAATAGATGGTGACATCCTCGGCGAGGATCCGGAGAGAAATAACTGTTGAGATGTTACCACACGAAGCTGTCCATTCTGCTGGCGTTCTGAACTCTCTCATAATGCAAATAACATCTATGCCTCCCTTTTATAACAAATTGATGGTACCTAAGCAAGCAGGCCAGCAGGCAGGCAGGCAGGCAGGCAGACGAGCGAGAGAGCGAGCAAGCAAACAGAAAATCTCCAAATACAAAACTTCCATCCTGGTTTGAAGTTCCTGAAGTTTCAGAATGTTAAAGGAAAAGTGAAACGCAGCAGAATCCTGGAAGTGAACCATTCCAATCTAGTTTCCTATTCTTAAGCAGGTTTTCACCTCTGAAATATCTCTGAAACAACACCTGTTGGTACAGGGTGGTCCTGCTGGGCTGGCAGGCGACTGGCGTCCTGACGGCCTGCGCCACCATTAGCTGCCACTGGGTGGAGCTATCGCACCAGGAAAATCATTTGCCTCGGTCAGGCGATGTTTTTGACCCTTAGCCAACGCGGCTCTTGGTTGTTACAGAGTTTATTGATTCCTGCAGTCTTTGAGATTAAAATATTTAATTACTTATTTAACTATATTCCTTGATTTTTTTTTCCTTGACAAAGTTTGAAGCCATTTTTTTGTTTGTTTTTTGGACAATTTCATGACAGGTGGACAAATTCTGGAGTGTTGAAAACTATGCTGTTAATTACGGGTCAGGGCATCTGAAGGTGCCACACAGGTCTGATACAACCTTAATAATTAGTGACATGGATTAAACTTTTCTGACAGAGGGGTCTGTTCAGTACTTTTCTGCTGCTTTGAGATGAATTGCGGAAATTCTAAATCAGATTATTAATAGTTTCCCCAGTGCCTGTGGAGAGAAACTATGTCTGGGGAAAAATTCTGTTATTTCTCAACTTTACATCAGGAAACTTTCATTTTATCTGAATGTTCAACTTCTGTTGCCCATACCTTTCTGTTGAGAATCTAGTTGCTTCTGCTACTTGGCAATCACTCTGACGATAAATCTTTCAATGAAAAACAAAATATTATGTCTCAAAATTACTATTAACTTGTTCATTCCTTTAAAAAAATTTTTTTAAGGCAGGGTTTCAAGCAACCAGTAGTCTGGTCTCTGTCTCTTATAGTTGAGGATTATCTTGAACTTCTAATCCTCCTGCCTCTGTATCATGGAAACTAGGATTCCTCCTCCCCCACTAACCCCTGAATTACAAATATTGGATGAAGAGTCAAAGTCTTACCCAAAGGCTAGTACAAGACTCCCAGCTCCTACACACAGGGGCTCGTCACTTCACTTATGTCCCCATTGGCAGGGGACAGGACATATTTAAATATGACTATCCATAGGCTAATTGTTCTTCTGCATAAATGACAATGGTGTTTTAGAGCTGATGTAGATGTGGGATGGACTAGCTGGAAATATTCAGCAGGTGCAACTGACCTGAACATGGTGTGACTTTGGGTTAAAAATGATTTTACCCATTCTCTGAAGACCTTTCCTAGTGTTCTTTATAGATTTCGTTTTCTTCAAAAATTGGTGAAGAATTCCTCATAAAATGGTTCCGTTAAAATAATCAAATACTGATATACATTAGTTACTACTTTGTGATTTGATAAATATTTAATAAAGTTTCCTATAAAACTCTAAAATTAGTTTTATGAGACAGGTTGAGAAAGTTCACCTTGTCTTCACTGTTGATAATTTTTGTAGTTAATGTTTTCTTTCTAGGAGGTGAAAAAATCTATGTCTTTTGATGAAAATATTTAAAAAGTTTTATTACTTAATGCATATGGTTTTTGCCTATATCCATGTCTGTGTCCATTGTATGTGTATATGTGTGCCTGGTGCCTGAGGAGGCCCCAGAAGATTGTCTTAGATCCTTTGAATGGGGGTACCAGATGGCTGTGAGCTGCCATGTGGGTGCTGGGAATCTTACCCAGGCCCTCTGGAAGAGCAGCCAGTGCTCTCAATTGTTGAGTCATCTTTCTAGCCCCCAAGAAAATATTTCTTTGTTTTTTATTTTATTTTATTTTATTTCTTCGAGACATGGCTTCTCTGAGTAGCTGCGACTGTCATGAAACTCACTCTATAGACCAGAGTGTGTTCTGGTCTCTGATCTCACTCTGGCCTTGAACTCAGAGATCCTCCTGCCCCTGCCTCCCAAGTGCTGGGATTAAAAGTGTGTGCTACCAACACGCAGCAAATTTTCTATTTCTTAAGGTTAAAACTCGCTATAACACATTCACAGTAAAAGAGATGGTAAATTCTCATTTTAAAAGTATGATTTTTAAAACATTTGAAAGATCTATGTTGTGACTATAATTGTTTCCTGGATTGTTGATTAAAATGAAAATGTCCTCACCCAACTGAGTATTTTCTGTTGGATATTCTAATTGATACGTAAAAACATGCAAATCAAGCATATTAGCAGTCTATCAGGTTTTGATTCATGCATGCTAATTTCTTTTGGTTGACTTACTCCTTAGATGCTGTAGGTATTGTTCATCACACTTTTCTGTTGGACAGACCTGGCATTGAATGCTGGGGTTACCTCTCTCTGCATTAGTCTAATGCTAGGCAAGAAGGATAAGGGGGGCAGCTGGACCATTAGCCCAGGAAATATTGCTGTGCAGCCCAGGCTGGTCTCTAGCTCAAAATCCTCCTGTCTCAGCCTTCCAAGTTTTTAGACAGGAAATCATGTTTGGAACATGATCCTTCCAGGGCAAAATGGAAACATTTGCTTGGGGGTAGACAATACACCCATGTCTTCAATGTCGTTGAACAAGAAATGTGTGCTCTCTCTTCCTTTGCCCTTGTAAAATAGAAGATGAGGCACCTGGACCCTGCCAGTGATACATCATGGGGAACTGCTGCTACCTAAGACGACGGTTTGGGTGCTGGAGACTACTGAAGGAAGAACCAGTGACTCAGAGGTTGCGCTATAATTCTTCCTTCTTCACACAGCTGGAGATATCAACACACTCTCTGTTCCTTGACTACTGGATTTGGGAATAAAGATATAGATTCTGAAATTCTTTTTCTCAGTAACATAGATTTTTCAGGCTGGAGGGAAGGTTCAGTGGTATCCCAGCGAACTTTCTATTCCTGTGAAAACTCACCAAGAGCAGAAGCGACTTGGAGAGAAAAGGGCTAATTTTGCTTACACACCCTAATGATCAGAGTCCATCACTGAGTGAAACCAAGGCAGACACTTAGACAGGGCAGGAGCCTGGAGGCAGGAACTGAGGCAGAAGCCATGAACAAGTGCTGCTTATTGCCTTGCTGTGCATGGTTTTCTTCCTGCTTTTTTTTTTTTTTATAGCATACAGGACCACCAGCCCCAGGTGGCACTGCCCACAGTGGGCCTGGCCCTCACTCATCAATGGTGAATTGAGAAATTGAGAAAATGCCCTATAGCCTTGGCTACAGGCCAATCTGATGGAGGCATTTTCTCAGCTGAGGTTTCCTCTTCTGAGATGACCCTTGCTGTGTCGTGTTGACAATAATAATAATAACAATAATAATAATAATAATAATAAATAAAAGCAGCACAAATAGGAGCTTGGGGAAAACCCTGATGGACCCGTGTTGACTCTCTGAATTCAACAAAGTGGTAAGAGAGAACTGACCCCAAGCATGGCCTTCTGATCTCCACACAATTGCAGCGACATGTATGCATATGCATGCATGCTTGCACACACACACACACACACACACACACACACACACACACACACATATGCATGCACTCATGTGTGTGTGCACTCGCATGCATGCACACATGCATGCATACACTGAAGTTTAAAATTAATGCAGAATTTCAAGGTGGCCATGGGTCACTAATACTCTACTATGGAAGACGTCACTCAGGAGCTAGGTGTGGAATGTGTCCCTTTGAAGATCATCCTATAAAGATTCAGAGGACTGAGATGCAAAGATTTAAAGTCATCTCAGCTTAGCTACAGATGCCATATGGCCTGAAATACTTCTCATTCACAAAAACATGGGTCATACAGGACTGGGATATCTCCATCAGGCTGGTTTTTTTATGTTCCCCAAAGCCCTCATGATTCTACTCTAGCTTTTCACCTGTAACTTTGTCATAACAAACCTAAATGTTTGTCTATACTGCTTCAAAAGGCCGATATTCACGAAAGTGACCCTTTAGATGGAGAATTGCTTCTTAGTTCTTTCTGCTCCTACATCGTCAAACAATGCATTGGAGATGGCTCAGGAGGAAGACTTGCATGCAAGCTTGAAGACCCAAGTTCAGATCTGGAGCATCTGTGTAGTGAAGTAAGGCATGACCACCTGCTCCTGGAACCCCAGTGCCTAGAATGGGGGCCTGGGGACAGGAAAATCACTGGACCTTGCTGGCCAGCCACTTGGCTGGGAGAATTGTGACCTTTAAGTTCAGTGAGGGACTCTGTCTGTGAGAACAGGCGCAGAAGAGGGCATGGCATCCATTTCTGGCCTTTAGGTGAGCGTACGGATGAGTACAAATTCACAAGTTCCTACTCTCAGAAATGTTTAAAAAAGATAATGTGTGTGGCCTGAGAAAATGAACTGGAACTGGAGTGGTCAGGTTCACGGCCTGCAGGTAGCATCCTGACAGCGCAAGAAGGTGAAAATTGACTACAGAGGTTCCCCGTGATGTCACCAAAGGTTTTCTTGGTTTGCTTTGCCACAGGGCGGGTGTGAAACACAATGGAAACTGTACTTGATTTTGATATTTTCTGGGGCTGGCACTGTGTTATATGGGGTACTCTCTTGAGATACCAGGCGCAGAGAGCAAGTACCAGCTCTCTGTCTCAGCCTTCGCAAAGGCAAACAGTCCACACCCTGCAGTGTGCTGTACCTCTAAGCAGTGACAGTCAGCGTGTTAGGCATCTCAGATGCACACCATTGGTGTTGATTTTTTCTTTTCTTTCTTTTTTCTTTTCTTTTATTTTACAATACTATTCAGTTCTACATAACAGCCACAGATTCCCTTGTTCTCCCCCTTCCTGCCCCCTCCCCTTCCCCCCAGCCAACCCCCCATTCCCACCTCCCCCAGATCAAGGCCTCCCCCCGAGGACTGAGATCGACCTGATAGACTCAGTCCAGGCAGGTCCAGTCCCCTCCTCCCAGACTGAGCCAAGCGTCCCTGCATAAGTCCCAGGTTTCAAACAGCCAACTCATGCAACGGAGCCCAGGACCTGGTACCACTGCCTAGATGCCTCCCAAACAGATCAAGCCAATCAACTGTCTCACTTATTCAGAGGGCCCGATCCAGTTGGGGGCTCCTCAGCCTTTGGTTCATAGTTCATGTGTTTCCATTCGTTTGGCTATTTGTCCCTGTGCTTTATCCAACCTTGGTTTCAACAATTCTCGCTCATATGAGCGGGTGTTGGTTTTTTCAACTCTCGATTAGTTTATTGGGATGTAACCTCTACAGTAAGTGCATGGGCTCTACCCTCAGTTTAATTGGCCAATAGACCCTGCCATGATTTTTCTAAATTTGTGTCTTCATTGGAGCATCATTGCCCCGGGCTACCAAGCCCAGAGGGTATAGATGGAGTTCTGAAATATGTATTTTCCCTCCTGTTTTGGAAGACGAACTTTCACTGAGATTAATATGATTGTACATATCCACACGTCGTGGCTGTCTCTTGAGAAAGCATTTTCCCTGCGCTTCCTCACTTAATCCTTCCAGAACATGAGGTTTATCTTTAACGCTGCCTCTCAGAAGTCATTTATATTTTTCTTAAGATGTCGAGATTTACCAGATCATGAAGATCCATAGCAAGCTGTTTGTCAGCTTTTAAAGTCCTGCCTCTGGTTCTGGGAACTCTGGTTTTATTATTTTCTTTCCATTCCTCATTATCAGACTGATAAAGGAAATATCCTGTGTTCACTGTGGTGAGGAATAAATTTAGTTTTTAATTTGAAAATTGCACCAATTATTAGTATTGAGAAAATCAGCATGGAGGTTGGAGAGATGGCTGAATGGTTGAGAGCACTTGATGCTCTTGAAGAGAACATCCACAGTTCTGGCTTGATTTCCAGAAAACGTGTGGTAGTTCACTGTAGCTCCACTTCCAGGTGATCTGTCTTCTGACTTCCATGGGCACAGCACCCATGTGGTGTGTATACATACATGCAGGCAAAACATTCATATATAAACATTGCATAAATACATAAGATTACTATGAGGAGTACCATCTTGTAGACCAATTAAATATCTGTAAGTATCAAACTTAATAAATTTGGTTAGCTATGTGATTTCTTCTTGTTGTTTTGATTATAACACAGATCCCCAAATGACTTAAACACAATGGTAAAATCTTTACATTCTACTGTCCTACTCAAAAATTCTAAATATTTGCCATTTTTTTTTTGGAGCCAATCCAAAGGTTAAGCTGATAAATGTGAGGTTATTGCAATAAATAATTCAAACCAAGACCAGCCAGTAGAAACAGATGGCGCTCCTGGAAGAAGCTGAAACTTTCCATTCTCACATGAACGTAAACCTTCTGCTTGGACTGTGCAACTCCATGGACTTGCAGGCCTGTAAATCTATGTGCTTTCTCTCTCTCTCTCTTTGTGGTCTTGAGTCACATTCTTTTAATTTGATGTTTCTCAAGGTATGGGAAACAGAGGCTAACTCAAAACACAAGAGCAGAAGCTCTGGTTATTCTCAGCGTGCGGAGCTGTCTTTCTGGTTCTGTCACTGTTTCCTGCTTCTCTGCTTGGCATGCGAGAATGCATATTCCGGTAAGAGGACAAAGGGAATCTCTGCAAGCTTTTATTATACCTAAACCTAGGTTTAATTCCCCAAGTTACAGGATGAATAGGTGTGTAATCCAGGGGATTTCTTAAAGGTAGTGAGTTGGGTGTACATCGATGCTGACTTTTTTTTTCATGAAAAATTTCAAGCAATTAGCAATTCTTCCACGAACACTTGTATTGGAGAGGTTGAAACTGAGTTTGATGAATAATTGGAAGCGGAGGGAAAAAAATGAACCAAAAGAAAGGACACACTGAAATTAACCAGACCCAAGTTTAAATGAACTTATGTACAATTAGAACGGCATTCAGAATGGAAGTTGTGAAGCTTCACATTAAATTTATGCACTTATCCACCACCCAAACCTACAAAAATTTCCAAGTTTCTTTAAATAATAAAGATATATCTATATTATATTTGTTCTGTTGGTTATGTTCTTCAAGAGAACCCTAACACATACGGTGAGTGGCTTATAGAGCACAAATAGTTGTTTCTTGCATTTATTATTCCATCTCTGAGTCTCTTTGATCAGCGTGTTTAATAAGCTCATTGGATATAATTACTGATACAATATTAATTACATTTGTCACTTGGCTCTTGACTTCTCTATGACGTGTCTTCCTATCTTTCTGTTCCCTAAAATTTTGTGCCAAATAACTATAGTGTTAAGATTATATTTCCTCTGTGGCCATTTTAATCTTTTTAAATAACACAGATATTTGTGTGGGTATTTATGAGATGCAATGTAATATTTGGTTGTTTATTTTTTAACTAACATAAGACATACATTTATTAAAAAAAGGATAAAAATAAAGGAGAAGACAACATGGTAAGTTCACAGGATGATGCCCTTTTAAAGCTGCTATTCAGGTGTTTTTGATTGACATGTTGTTTGTAGTTATTGATAGGCCAACAGTACAGAATGGCAGATGTGCAACGTACCGGTCATGCCAGGGAATCAGCAGTTCCATTTCTCCAAATACCATCATTTCCAGGTGCTGGCAAGTTTGACACTCTTCCCTTCCAGACAGTTAAAAATGTTTAATTAGTTGTTAAAGACTGTAGTTACTTACTCTTTATGAACCATTTATTTGTGCTGATTTCCTTTGATACATTAAAACAAAATAAACGTGGTGAACTTTTCTAACTTAAATGGTTGGTAAAGATACACTTTGTCATGTTAAGATTTGTGTGTGTGTGTGTGTTTGTGTGTGTGTGTGTGTGTGTGTGTGTGTGTGTGTGTGTGTTCCACATGGTGCATATGTGGAGGTCAGAGAACAGCCCTGGGTGTTGACCCTCACTTCGTTGAAGACACCATGTCTTGTTTGCTGCTGTACTGACAGGCTCACTGGCCTGTGGACTTTGGCAGACATCTTGCCTCTGCCTGTCATCTTGTCCTAAAGCACTGGTACTACAGATGCATGCTACCATGGCTGGCTTTTAAGAGGGTTCTAAGGTCTTAAACCTGGTCCTCATATTTGTGCAGAAACTTTTTGCTTACTGAGTCAGCTCTTAAGATCCCATTGTTTAAAAAAATTTTTTCTTTCCTATTACATACCAACCCCTGTTTCCTCTCCATCCCCCTTTCCCTCTCCCCCACCCACCTCTAACCCATGCCATCCCCTCCTCATAGGGGATAAGGCATCGCTTGGGTAGTCAACACAGGCTGGCAGACCAAGTTGGGCCTGGACCTAGCCCCTTCCTCCTGCATCAAGGCTGAGTAAGGCATCACAACATTTCGTGGATGTGAGGGCGATCTGATTGAGACATCTGGTACCCCATTGATATCCAAGTTTGATTCTGCTGATCTGGCTGGCTGGCCGGTGTCACCTTCCTTCTTCACCATTGTGCATCCCTCCCGAAGCTGTGCATCCCTCCCGAAGCTGTGCATCCCTCCTGACACTGTGCTTCCCTCCCGACGCTGTGCATTCCTCCCGAAGCTGTGCATCCCTCCTGACACTGTGCATCCCTCCCAAAGCTGTGCATCCCTCCCGAAGCTGTGGAAGAGGACGACTGGTCAAGGGTGTGTGCAAGTAGCTGTGCTCCCCTGCTAGAACCTTGAAACATGCTCTCAAGGGACAAATGATTTTGATTCTCGGAAATGGTAGGAGAGAACAATGGGAGCTGAGAAAGAACATGGGGTAGTCACCTGATTTGTTGGATGGACTTTTATTGTTAACTCTGTATATCTTTGTTATTTGTCATTATTTACCTGTAATTAAATGAGCCATTTTGTAAGGAAATGAAACTGCTTACAGAAATACGTTATCTGAATCTGTGGGTCTTAGCAGCCCAAGAAAAGGAAAACATAAGGGTTCAAGGTTAAGGGAAACTGGATCAATATTTCGACGCTGGGAACACAGAGGGCTACAGTTAGTTTGGGAATGTGCTGGTTTCTTGAAAGTGTAAATAAGCAGCCAGAACATGCCTCAGCAATTACTTTCTTTGGCGTTTGCCAGAGGGAAGTGTTTATGTTTACTTAAGAGTTATAGCAGCTTTATTTGTAATAGGTCGCACACTGGAAGCAACCCAAATGTCTTTCAACCAACCAATGGCTCCAGTAATGTGGAACATCTTACGGGGGAATACTACTCTGCAGTAGAAAGAAGTAAACTGTTGATACACACAAGAGTTTGGATAAATGTCTAGGGATCATGCTCTGCAAGGAGAGCCAATCCCCAGAGGCCACACACAGTATGATCCTGTTTAAACAAGGTTATTTATGAGACCAACTGAGAACAACGGAGACCAGATTAGTGATTTTATTTGATAAAGAAAGTGGAAGAAGAGAGATGTGTGGTGGGAGAAGCATCACATTAGGGATCCTGATAAGAACTGTCCATGAAATCGTTCAGATTTGAAAATGTGACCACAGGAGAAGATGGGTCAGTGAATGTGTGATGGCTGTGTTGTTCCTAAAGGCCATGCAATCTGCAATCATCTCAAAACTTTAAAAACAATCTAGCCAGACATGGTGGCCCATGCCTTTAATCCTAGTGCTCTGAAGGCTGAGGCAGGCAGATCTCTGTGAGTTTGTGGTCAGATAAGTCTACATAACAAGCTCTAAGCCAGTCAGGGCTACATAGTAAGCTGCTGTCTCAAAAGCAGACCGCCCAGAAAACACAGAAAAAAGAGAGGCATGCCGGTACCCGAGAGGCACAGGTAGGAGCATGGCAAGTTCAAGGTCAGCCCAGGCTGCGTAGCAAGACCCTGTCTCAAAATAGAAACAGACATATATAGTGTGTTTCCAACAGACAACACCATACTGAATTGGTGGTGGAGTTTTCCCTATTTAAGTAGATTATCGTTGCGAGTTTTGGTCACTTTGTACAGAAGTGCCTGAAAGAAGTGGACTTTTGATGCATCTCTAGTATTAAAATTTGTTTTTTATTTCACTCTAATATTTTTGCTGTGAGCTTGGTGCTATTAGCAAAGCAAAAGGAAAGGGCAAAGAAGTGAATATTCCACGATGTGAGCAGATGAACTCACTGAGAGAAAGAGGTGCTGAGAAAACGACTTTCTGTTGTGTGTTTTCATTACTACTGGAAAAAACAAAAGACAAAAACCTTCAAACTTTTTAATAAGTTAAAAGGAAAGAATGGTCTTCCAGATACCTTGTAGCCAAAGTTATCAGAACAGCACTTTTATAACCTTGCTGGAAGCCCATATTACTTTAAGATCTTTAATTAGAATTTTTAATATATTTTTTTTTTTTTTTTTTGGTTTTTCGAGACAGGGTTTCTTTGTGTAGCTTTGCGCCTTTCCTGGAACTCACTTGGTAGACCAGGCTGGCCTCGAACTCACAGAGATCCGCCTGCCTCTGCCTTCCGAGTGCTGGGATTAAAGGCGTGCGCCGCCGCCGCCGAGGCGCCGCCACCACCACCCGGCTGAATTTTTAATATTTTTAAAATTTGTTATTTCATCATTTCATACATGTATGCAATACATTGTGGTCACACTCACCCTGTTTCTCTCCTATCTCCATCCCTCTCTCTCTGAATGCTATCATTTTCCCAACAATGTCCAGCTCTTATTTTATGTCCTTTTGTTCTCTTTTTAAAAAATGACCCACCAAGTTTAACCAGAGTTGCTTGTATTGGTGTGGGCGTAGGGTTATTAGTTGAGTATGGGGGGATCTTACCAATTAATGGCTTCTGGAGGAAGGGGGATGGAGAGTCATCATTTTTTTTTGGTGTAGTAGCCAAGGGTAAGTAAGTTAATAACCTGACACTAGTGCATACTGATTTTTAAATCAAAGCCATAGAGAGAATAGCTTCCTACATTTGCCATTATTTTATGTGTGGAGAGCACTGTGGAGTTCAGTAGCTACAGTGAGTCCACATCAGATCCAAGCAATTTTAAACGGCACTATCCAACCAAGTCAGAGAACTGTTCTAGTTGATATATCTAAGGAAACCATTTTCTTTTGCCAAATTCTAGACTGCATATCTAAGTTGTCATCATCAAAACACAGTTCTCAGTGAGTCTTAAACCTCAGCATTAGAAAGGAGTCCAAATATAGCCCTAGAGACTCTTCAGCAGCACAAGGTCCATGTATTTAATGGTGTCTTTGTGGACTGGACTGTGATTTCAACCATGGTGCATTCGTTGGCTGTTTCCTCTTATGATTCCACATAATCAGACATAGTAACAGCTAGCACAAGGAAAAACTTATGCCAACAGTATGTTAGGATTTTAAAACTCAAGAAGAAATACATTATCGATACAAATATTTTTTAAGATTTTTAAGGCAGGAGAAGAGATAACTAAAATGGTAGGGGATTTGTACATTAATGGAGATTAAGATTTTAAAATTATTCTGTGAATTTCACTCATTTTTTTTTTTTTTTACAAAGGTTTCTAACTGTCCCTTCCCTGACCTGAAGGATAGATACTTGATCTCTTTTAAAGTACCTAATCTCTTCTTGACTCCTTGGCATCAAGTCCTTGACAAACGTTTTTGTTTGTTGACACCTGTGATGTTCAGAAAGGTCGCACCCTTGGGAGCAGTGATGATCATTCCACGGTGTCTTTTCATGTTGTCTTTCTTCACAAATAGCATCCCTATGATTCATATTTAGAAAGGAGGGTGTCATTCAGATATGTCTGTTCTATATACGACTTATAAGATTAAATGTTTATATATAAAGACCTTGGCATAATATCTGACCATGTTATGTGTCTTAGTTATTATTTTATTTGATATTATTACACTATTTGCTTGGCTAAACTATTGGTCACTATTTCTCAAAGTGAGAACCCTGCAAAGTTAACATTTGTTTGATCATTTTCATATGCATCATTACCTCAAAGAGCTATACATATGTACATTTTAAATTTCAGTTCTAATTTGGGAAACAATTGCTTAAGGACTCTCAGACTCAGAAATAGAACACATATAGAATAGTCCACAAAGTAAAATTGTAGCCTGATGATACATTGTAAAGTGAATACCCATGCAAACCACTAAGCCAAGGGATGTTACTTCTCTCCAGTCCCCCATTCCATCATCTCTTTTAATCACTGCCTCCTGTATGCCTCCTAAAGTAAACTTATATCCTGACTAATATCATAAGCATCTTATTGATTTTTATTATAAATGTACCCAAGTACATCCCCTTAATCACAGCAGTTTAGCCTAATTAACTATTCCTGTAAGTTAAACTGGTATTTCTTTTGTATATCAGTGGTTTTGCTTCTAAGAACCATCCTGTAGTGCCACTTGAGTTCAATTCTTTCAACATCTTTGTTGCCTAGAACTCCCTTGTGTGAATGTAATTCATAATTTCCATTGATTGACTGACATTTATATTTCAAGTTGTTTTACATCATGGATAATATCTTCATAAACATCCTTTAACATGTCTGTGAAGCACATGTGCATCTCTTATTGTTGGCTTCCTACCTATAAGTGGGGAAGGTTTATATGTTGCCATAATTCATATCTACAGTGTTTTTCATAGGCACAGGTGTTAAAAGCTTGGTCCCAGCTTGGTGCTACTAGGAAGTGGTAGAAACCTTAGAGATGAGGTCTAATGGGAGGTTGTAGGTATATGCTCATGGGGATTTAAAAAGACTTTAGTCTCTTTCAAATACTGGTCATGAGGTGAATGATTTCATGATTCCAAAATGCATTGTGTTATCCCAGGTATAAAAACAACAGGACCAACTCATTATGAATGGAAACCTCTATAACCATACTTTCTCTCCTCATAGGGCAACCATCTCAGGTATTTGTTATAGTAATGGAATACATGAACAAACTTAAGGACTGTGCTATTGTGTCCACAATATTCCTGTCTAATTTGTTTTTTTTATCAGTTTTATAAATCCTATTGCTCTATATACTTTCAAATATAAGTAACCTATTAGTTACTTTGCTCATTTCAGTGTCCAAAATACCTGCCAGAGGCAAAGCTTCTTTTGTTATTGTTTCAGAGGGATTTCAGTTTGCTATTGTGGTAGAAACCATGCTGTGGATATAATTGTGTCCCCTCTGGTGGGAGTATGAAGAAAAGCTGTTTCTATGGCAGCTGGCCAGTTCTCAGAGAGCATGGGCGTGAACATAAGCAACCGTGGGCATGAACTGAGTCCCTGAAGTCAAGCGCTCATGTAGGCGCTTCCTCCCTTGGGTTGTTTCTGTCACATGTTCTGTCACAGTGATGACGGATGTGCTTTGTACTTAACAAATCCAAATGGACTTCAGCATATCAATTCTTTCATAATTAGCCCCGAATCCATGTAGTCCAGCACATTAGTCCTTTTTAAAAATATCTTTTTTTTTCTGTTGTTTCAGGAGGTCTCTCTTTACTTGAAAGCTACAGAATTGCCCTTAGAAGTGTCTCTTAGAAGCCACGTTGTAGCCTTCCCCACTTTTCTATTTGGTTTGAGGCGGAGCCACGCTTTATGTCTTTCTCCACCACAGCATACAAGTGCGTCAACACCTCTACAAAAGTTTGTACTGCCATCTTTGTTAGGAATTTGTGTCCAAAGGTGAATGAAAGTTTCTTGGCTCCTGTTCTTTTCCACAAATCTATTAATCCATCCTTTGCCAATACCATAGTATTTAATCAGTGCAGTTTTATGAAAGTCTCAATATTGTTATAATTTTAGCCCTCATTATTTCCAGATAAATTCGGAGTCTGCTTTTTAAATTCTATAATACAGAATAAAACATGGGCTAGAATTTCTATTAGGCTCACACTGAATTTTGCATGTTGAGGTACAGAGATGAATTTCTAAGAGAGAGCTTTTCTGAAAATTAAAAATCTATTTGTACCACTGGTGGTGGTGGCACATGCCTTTAATCCCAGCATTCAGGCAGAGGAAGGTGGATCTCTGTGAGTTTGAGGCCAGCCTGATCTATATAGAGCAAGTTCCAGGACAGCCAGGACTACACAGAGAAACCCTGTTTCAAAAAACCAAAACTGCCTCACCCGCACCCCTCCAAAAAAAAAAAAAAAAAAAAGAAAGAAAGAGAGAAGAAAAAACCCCAATGTATCATGGTACCTTGGTTTTGTATTTTGAAAGAGGGTCTGATCGTAACTCAGGATAGCCCAGAACTTACTAGGTAATCTGGACTGGAAGTTGGGGTTCTGCTGCCTTAGGTCCCCAAAGTGCTGGGAATACAGTGGTAGACTGTCAGGCCTAGCAAACACATTGCACCTTAATTGGCTAAATTTGCTCTACAGCTCAAAGGAAGGTCAATTTTAATAATGATTTGTATGCACTTAAAACCCATGCTCTGTGGGTGTGGAGCATGGTTCTTGGCATCTGTCAGGCAGGCTCAGTTTGTGGATCGAATGTTCGCGTAATCTATGCTCACTGGAATTCTCCTTATCGTACAATACATACTGAAGGAGGCCCATTAGAATTTTACAATATGATTGTAGATTTGTGTATTTGTCCATATATTACTGCTACTGTTGATAATCATAATAATGATATTATGTGGCTATGCTCTCATGAGCATATAATTCAGAATTATGTTTTAACTCTAGTAATGCCTTTTGCTTCACATGAACTGTTTTTCATGTTAATATGGTTGCATAATGGTTTTGGTTAGATTTGCATTGCCATAACAAAATACCCGGAACTGGATAATTTAGGAGGAAAAGACGTTTATTTTGCTCTGGAGCCTGGGAAATCAAGAACAGGGAGCTGTGTCTACGGAGGTCCTTCTGGCTTTTTTTGTGCTGACTGAGGATTTTGCGAAGTCCTGAGATGGAACAGGGCATGACAGGGTGACAGAGAGGTGCAGGCGAGAGACACAGCCAAGCTGGCTTTTACAAAAGACTTGCCCTTAAGACGACCCATTAACCTAATAATCCATTAATCCATGACTCAGGAGTGCAAGGCCTCTCATTACCTAACCTCTTGAAAGTCCCACCTGCTAATACCTCACTGTGGGATTAAGTTTCATCATGAACTTGTGGAGACAGCCACTCCATAGCAACAACATAACATTTATCCTGCTTTAATGTCCAACTCTCTGTATCTTTTTTTTGCTTTAAGTGTGTCTGTTTGAAAATAACTCATCACTTTTTCTATTAATTGGAATATTTCACTGTTTTCTGTTTTATGTAAATCCTGGAGTATTCAGGTTTAAGTGCAGGTGTGTTATACAATCACTCACTCAAAGAAAGTTAGTACCCTCCACTCGACCATTTTGTTTTTGACTTCTGCAGGATGGGCACAAAATCCTGCACCTTCTTAGCCTTGAAGCAGTTGCATCAAATCTCCCTGGGGAGGAGTAGTTCAAAGGTCAGGCTCATCTCCTCCCCAGGTCCTGTTCCTCAGTCCTCCCTAGGTCCTGCTTCTCAATCCTCCCCAGGCCCTGCTCTTCAGTCCTCACCAGGTGCTGCTCCTTAATCCTCCCCAAGACCTACTTTTCAGGCCTCCCCAGGTCCTGGTCCTCAATCCTCCCTAGATTCTCACCTGGTGATCCTTCACTGTCTTTTGCCTTTCTCATCTTGGATGCATTTTTAAAAAGACTTTTTTAAAACTTAGCATTTGTTCAAATTTCTCTCTTTGTCACCATCAGAGCTCTACTATCACCATTATTTTTTTAAAAAGATTTAAAAAATAATTTATTTATTTCCTGGAAATACATGTTTTGCCTGTGTGTATGCTTGATACCTGCAGATGCCAGAAGATGTTGGATCATCTGGGACTGGAGTTACTGGTAGTTGTGAACTGCCATGTGAGTGCTGAGAAATGAACTCAGGTCCCCAACAAGAGCAGCCAGTTTTCTCAACTGCTGACCCATCTCTTTAGCCACCCTCAGTCCCCACCACCAAGGCCTTTTAAAAGTCAGAGGCAGACAGATCTCTGAGTTCAAGGCCAACCTGGTCTATGGAGTGAGTTTCAGGAGAGCAGGGCTACCCAGAAAAAACCCTGTCTCAAAAAACAAAACAAAAAAGTCAGATTAAATCAATACTATGTTTAATCTAGTCAGTAGAACCTATCTTAACAATGAAGAAGAAATGACTTGAAATTAAGATCTCTTGCCAGAGCTTGGGTAGTGAATAGTGATGATGATGATGATGACACTAAAATTTCCTGAAATGATTTTTTTTTGCAGTCTCTGTATTGTTACAGCCCACAAAGGTCTGAGCTCATGTGTGCCAGGTCAGCAAAGAATTTTCAGAACAGTGTGGTGATGGACACAGAAATAACTGCCATAACACCATCTCAGCAGCCTAAGGAGAAGCAGAGGTACAGGATGCTTCTTCTCAGAATAGAAGCTACTAATCCCTAGGAAATAAAACATACTCCACGGCATCATGCCTTTCTGTGTTATTATGACTTTAGTGAGAAACAGCTCTTTAATTCAAAGTGCCATTGCCTTTCCTCAATTATTCCTTTAAAGCAAAGGTACCCTCTCCCTAGACATTGGGTTAGAACGTGTACTTCATGGTGTTTAAGTATTAATAAACCTATTGGTGTTTTGAATTGGATTTGCCAATTGTTTTCCCTTGATATTTAGTGAAATGTGGACGTGGAGTCACATTTCCAGTCCTCACAAAATTTAAGTAGTTTTTCCCTCTGGAGCACAACACTGTTAATGCATAGCTTTAAGTTTGTCAGTATCCATGGGCCATTAGTGACAGAATCTCTTTTCAGTGATCTGTGGATGCTCAGGGCCCCTCTACAGCATGCAGTGTGCTTGTGTGTTATTCATACACATCTCCCCATATACTTTATTGTCTCTACATTACCTACAATCATCTATAATACAAATAGGTTGTTGTTATGTGGTAGTGTTCAGGGAACAGCAAGAAGGACAACCAGTCCGTACATTTTATATGGACACAGCCATTGCAGGTCCAGACACATCATACATGCAGGAGTGTGGGGAGTGACAGGGAGTGCTGGGGAGGGACTGTGATGGTGAGACAGGGTGGGCTCTGGCATGTGGGCCCACACCGAGCCTCACTTGTGCAGGTGAAGTATAGCGCTCAGGGCACTTAAAAGTCGAGTTTAGCTCTTGGAACTTTCTGGGTTTTCAAATGGATATTTCAGTCTCTAGTTGGTTGACTCATAAATATAGAAAGTGACTGCATTAATATTTCTTATTCTAAAACAAATGTTTAACCTTTGCTCAGTCACTCCCCAAAATCAAACAGTTGTTCCAAACCATTCAAGTAAGCAAAAGGATCTAGACTGAATGTGTATATTCTGCATTTTCATGAAATAACCTACAGCAGCCATTGTGATTAGGGACCTGGTGCTGTTGGAGATATTTACCAACAACCTTGTTGTCTTCCTTTGGTTTCTGTTGCTGTGATAAAATAGCATGACCAAAAGCATGAGTGGAGAAATGTAAGGAATGTAAGAGACAACTTACAGTCCATCCTTGAGGGGCCTGAGGGCAGGGACTCAGGGCAGGAAGCTGGAGTTAGGAACTGAAGAAGAGACCATGGAGGAATGCTGCTTACTGGTTTGCCCCCATAGTTTACTCAGCCCTACCCATCCCAGGGCCACCCCACATTACAGGGATGAGGGCTCCCATATCATTATGTAATCAAGAAAATGTTCCACAGAGTTGCTTGTAGTCCAGTCTGATGGAGGAGGCATCTTTTCAGTAGAGGGTTCCTCTTCTCAGATAACTCTAGCTTTTGTCAAGTTGATAAAATGCTGACTAGCACACTTGCTATGGCAACCAGCTCTACCTGGGACGAGTGTATACAGACTGTCGGTGTTATCCATGGGCTCCCACAAATGCCTGTTTTTTTCACTGTGAACTTTGGGGACACATCAGGGTTCCAACTTAAGTTGTGGCACTTTCCACCTTGACTTTGATTACTTATATTTGTTTTTAAATCTCCTTCATTACTTGTTAAGATGGAGAAATCTTTGTATGGAGGGTCTAGAAAAGAAAATGGGGCCAGAAAACCTTTTACAAATTCTATATCAGGATGAGGGACAAGAGTACTTGGGTCAATGCTACAGGGGAGATACATGCAGAAATGAATGTACAACAGAGCAGGGCTTTATGAACACCTGCGCTTCACTTAAGCCTTTAAACGTGAACATATCCTCCTTTTACTCTTTAAAGAAAAATTTTTAATATTTTAAAAATTTATGTGAGCCTAGGTGAAGGGTTTGTATTTACCAATCTGGAGTGGTTACAGTTCTATACTAAAATTACTTTTTAATTAAAGTTTTCCCTAAACATGAGATTTTGCCTATGTGTGACATTTGCTTAAGAAAACAGATTTTTGAAAATTGTAAGTTATTATTTGTAAGTGAATCATTAGCTGTACATTTAATGTAGGTGTATAGGTGTATGCATTTCTATAGGTGGACATACAACATAAAATTTAAAAATTAGTTCCAAAAATACATAGATGCTTTCATGTGATGAACTTAAAGAGTCCTCTGTGTATGTATGATAGCCCTCAGTTTAGTGTTTTTATGGGACCCCCGAGTGTGTGAATGAGCAAGTCTCTGATTCTTGTGCCTTCTCTTGGACTCTTTTCCTTCTGTTGGTTTGTCTTGTCCAACTTTGATGCACTGGTTTCTGTTTTATCTTATTATACTTTATGTTGTTAAAACACAGACATGGTTCCTAGGTGGAATCTGTACTGTTGAAAGGTGCTTCACACAGCTGCTGGCACATGAAATGTCTACTGGCCAAGAAGCCATTTTCTTGCTCAGTGATGCACGAGTCCTTTCTGAACTCTGACCACATAAGGCAAATGTCTCCTATAACCCACCTTCAATTATCCCTGTGCACCAGTGTCGGCACACTGGAGGTAGTTTCGCTGTCATCAATGAGCTAAGGGCCATTTTTGATTCTAACAGAGTTCATAGTATTCTGCACAACTCACAAGAAACATGGAGCCATTGAGAGCAGAACAGTGATTTTTTTTCCCACACTCTTCAGGCTTGGACATGTCCACCCAGATCAAAAGTTATAGAAGTCATAAAAGCGAGTTCTCCTGAAGACTTCACACAAGATCACTGTGTGGTGTCTTCCAATTCTGTTTTGGTAGATAATTTCAGACCATCAGTTTCACCACGATCACTCTTTTCTTTAGTATTATTCATGTCACTGCTGTGTTTGCCAAAATCTACCCTGCTCTCTGGGGTACAGAGCTGAGACATGTCCCAGAATCTGCCACCTCTTAGTATGTGCACTTATCCAAACTAAGAAATACCAGCTTCCAGTTTCCACAAATAATTCACAAATAACAACGATCACAACACACTGCTGAAACATCCGGGCGTGAAGGGTGTGGATAAAACAATGGGGCAAAATGGAGTCAAGGGCAGTTTTCTCAGCAGGAGGATTCTTTCCACATTGAAACATCAGACTCTTGGGCATCTGGGCAGAAACAATTTTTTAAGACACTTAAAGGCCTGTCCATGTGCTTGGGGTAGGTAAACTACCACTGAACTTCCATGGCTCAGGTTTATTCCTATGCTGTCCTCTTTTTTATGTGTACTTGTCATCAAAATTCCTCTGTATCTATCACTATCTAGATATAGATTCATGTATTTTGAGTTAAAGCTCTACTTCACATTCCACGATATCTTATTCCCATGTATCTGAAAATTTGACTTGTGCCTTTAGTCACAGATTTGGCTTCTGACCAAATGACTGTACACAATAATGGCCAATAAGGTAATTAATATGGTTATGATAATTGTTCATGGTCATCATAATGTTATTGTCCATGCTTATTAAGATTCCATGTAGGCAATGACACAGATGTTCATTTTAAAGTAATGCATTCTCTGTAATTATAGTCAGCTCTTACCTTGTACCATACCTATTATTGCAAGTAATTGATTTTTAGCTCTCATAGTAAAGCTTGTGGTGGATACCAATTTTTATAAGCTTCTAGTTTATAAATGAGGAAACTGAGATATAGTTTAAGAATGTTACAAGACAACATGACTATTGAAATTCTAGTCAGTTTTTCTCTAAAGTTCTTGATAGGCATTGTGTTATACTGCCTACATATATACATTATATACATGTATATATATGTATATAATGTATATATGTTAACATTTACTTAAAAACACACACCAAAGGATTGTTTGAATAGTTTGTTCCTCCAATTAACACAAAGCAAAATTTCATTAACATATAATACCAGAATTGGAGATAATTTGTTTTACAATGCATATTGCATTTATAAGGTAAACACTGGTCCCCTTGAGTCATGCTGTATTTATAAGCCAGTTTGACATCTCATATTTTGATTTACACATGCACCATCTTTTAATGAAAACCAGCGAAGAGAAAGTAAAGAAAGAGTCAATACACTTTTGCCAAGGCAAGAATTAATGGCTCTGGGGTGTTTTCTATGAAGGACACTTGAGGATTTACTGCCGATTTCCTGGCAGCTTCCTTATCTTGAAACGAACCTTGTAAGATGGAAATCCACAGTGGTACCCCAGAGTCATGTGTTGAGTTATATACTCAGCTTTTCCCAGCATTGCTTTTCAGTCCAAAAGAATACTGAGTGTTGTGTAAAGATGTACTTGGTGTACTGGAAGAACTTGAATATGGTGTCTTAAAGAGTTCTCAGTCAAATCTGCTTCCAGTAATGACTACCTTCATAGTCTTAGGCAAATCACACATCATCTAAGCTTTATTTACTTTTTTGGAAAAGATAGTTATATCTATATCATATAATTGCTTCTGAGGATTAATTGAGATAGCAAATAAATACATGTACTAGATATTAATTGATCTTCAAATTGTACATTATTATTATTTTGACATTTGGTAAGGATAACTGTACATATCAAATGATTTTGAATTTAAAAACTGAAACTATGTAACTTATCATTTTTCTTACATCTTTTTACTGAAATTGGAGTTCGTAATATGCAGCATATCATACTTGTCAAAAGTGAGGGCATTGAGGAAGACAATCACTTTCAAGAGTGTTTTTCTCTAGGGTAAGACTTAGATCAGAGATTCTATAATATCCAGTATGTTCATATGGAAATCTGCAATTTTTTCTCTTTGTTTCTCATCAAAATTGAAGCAACCAGTCTGTGAGTCATGGAAGTCATGTGTGATGCTGGTTTTATGGACTGAAATATGTATGACACAAATGGAAGATATTTTAGGTCTAGCCTATGTTGGTTAGTTTTTGTGTCTAAAGAGATAAAAGACTTCTTTAGAGATCTGTTAGTCCATAATTTTCATCACAATCTCATGAGACAGTCAGAAAAATATCATGTGCCTTGGTGTAATGAAATTAATAACTTCAAATGGTAACTCTAGCTAGAAGACAGACACCACTCAATGTCTGTGTTATGTACATTCCTGAATATTTGGCTTGGCAGGAAGAGGAGGTTGGAGATGACTTCACATCCAACTAATGCTGCAGAGATATGGGGAGTAAACCAGAGCCACTAGCTGCATATTCACAGGCTTGTTATAAAGGATTTGCAAGTGGTATTTTCTTTGAAATTGATAACCCTTTGACATGCTCCAGTGAAGTTTTAGAGGAACTCTCAAACACATGCATACACTAGATAAACCATTTAAATATTTACGTATGTATACACCATAACAAATCCAGAGGGGCACATCTTCCCCACACCTTTCTCTTTACACACACTCACACTAAAAAAATAATGGAGAGTTACAGTAACCCATTCAGAAGAGAGTTTTCTGGAACCTTCTAGATGGCTCCATTAGAGCTCTGGTGCTGGGCACAACTTCTGTTGCTAATTTATACTGAAGCGCTGTGAGAAAGCTAATCACGTCTGCTCATTGCGGCAGCAACAGGACCTTGTTCTAGGAAGTTCTTGTTATTTGACAGAAGTGCAGCGTCTGCGGCTAATAATTTTCCCAGTGGCTGAATGTGAGGTGTTGCAAGCCCAGTCATCTGTGGTTCCTTTCAGGGAGGCCTGTGAAGGTGCCTGTAGCGGAAAGTACGTACAATTAACAGTCATGTCTCAGTGATATAGAAGTATTAACCTTATGGTCTTTTGCTAGAAGCTATGGTCATTTGTAAATATCTCCTTTTAAGGAATTTGTTTGCATTCAAAAACCAGAGAATAGGTGACACATGTTCAAACTCCAGTTAGTCACTAAATTCCTTACATTCAGTATATGAGGAAATCCAAAATGTCTTGTCTTAGAATCTGCTAAAATAATGAGTGTCTGAAAGATAAAGTTTAAAGTTATAATCATTCCTTTGAGCATGGCTCCACGTAAAATGACCTCATCTTGGCTTTTGTTAGATGTAGTAATTCAATTCTGTCTTGGATATCTCAGATACTCTTTTTGTGTTCTCTGTTTTTATAGCATAGAAGCTCCCCCTGCCCCGCAAGTATATACTGCTTTTAGAGGTATTCCTACCAGGCAACTCTTTGTCATTCCATAAATTTTAAGGGACCATATAACAGTTTAGCACATTTAATAAACAGACTTTATATGGAAATAATTTTATGATTTGTAGTAAGTTAAAGTTTATTTTAAAACATTCTGTTTTCGGTTTGCTAGGCAAACGAATCATTAGGTGATTTAAGAGCCCATGGTAATGATAATTTAAATAAAAAGACTAATGTAAACCTTCTGCTCCAATATTCATTCACTTTTCCTAAGAGGGAAATCTGGACTATGTTCTGGGGCAGTGTTTAATAAGACAAAATATTGCTTCATAAAATTGTTTTGCTTACATTTGTAAACGTGACAGCTTAAGAGGCTAGTCTAATAACTCTGACAGAGGGATAGAGAAGTGTGAGCTCAAACAACTTACAATGGGGTGAGCCGCCTCGGAATCAGCATCTACAGCTTACAGGTTCCCATTTGTTTGGCTCCACCGTTCATGTATAATGTCTTCTTAAGTTTATTTAGATAATTTGTTCCTCTCCATGCCCTGGGTCATTTATTATACCTATTAGCTTCTCTTTCTGAAGAGATTCTACCAGAATTCCTTAACAACTGTCTTTGAGTCTGTTTCTTTTCTCTGGAAATTTAAGATCAGGATTTTGCCAGCCCAGGGTGTATGTTGAGTCTGCTTTGCCGTTGACTTGCTATCTTTTGCTGTGGATGCATAGGGCTATATGCAGTTTGCTGAGCTGATCTCTTCTGTGACTGGAAGTACTTATAGAAACATAAAACTCATGTGTGCAATTAAAACAAAAGCTCACATTGAAAGACAGCTGGACAGCCTCTTGGCTTTATATTGAGATACTTCCATGACTTCTTGGCTAAGGATCGCTTTGTACTTCTTAAAAAAATTTATTTTATTTTTAATCATGTATTTATGTGTATGTCTGTGTATGGGTCCAGCAGAGGACTGGAACTGGTGTTACAGGCAGTTGTGAACTGCTTGATATGGATGTTGGGAACTGAACTCAGGTCTTTTTGTAAAAGCAGCAGGTGCTCTTAACTGCTGAGCCATCTCTCCAACTCAGCTTTCTATTTTTACTTTTATTTGTTGTTGTTCAACATTGGCCTGGAGCCTATATAGTTCTCTTTCTCTGTAGTTTCTTTACTTTCTTTGTATGAGTTTGAAAGTGTTCTCTCCCTCCCTCCCTCCCTCCCTCCCTCCCTCCCTCCCTCCCTCCCTCTTTCTTTCTTTCTTTCTTTCTTTCTTTCTTTCTTTCTTTCTTTCTTTCTTTCTTTCTTTCTTTCTTTCTTTCTTTCTTCTGTCTTTCTTGTCTTTCTTCTTTTCTCTCTTCTTCCTTCCTTTTCATTTTTTGAGTAATTTGGGAAATATCAGTTGTTCTTCTTTGAAAGCTAGTGGAATTCTGCTATGCATCTGCTTGGACCTGGGAGTTTATTTAAGTCAGAAGGCTTTTTTATTACTGTTTCAATCTTCTTGTTTGTTATGGGTCTATTTAAGTTGTTGATTTGGTTTAATTTTGGTGGTTTGAATATGTTTAGAAATTCTTCCACTTCCTGTAGGTACTCCAGTTCAGCAGAGTATAAATTTTTAAAGTAGTGCCCCGCAGTATTCTGCACTTCTGTGGTGTCTTTTTTTTTTTTTTAATTTACTCCTGTCTATTGCATTTGGGCTTGTTTTGTTCTTGTATTATTGAATTCTTGAGGTGCATCATTAAGCTATTTATTTGTGCTGTTTCTGATTTTCCAAATAACATTTTAGAGCCTATACATTTCTCTCTTAGGGTAGCTTTTAACATGCCCTAGAGATGTGTGTGTGTGTGTGTGTGTGTGTGTGTGTGTGTGTGTGTGTGTGTGTGTTGTGTTTTCAGTTTCAGGAATTAAAAAAATTCCTTCTTGATTTCTTCTTTGAACCATTCATCATTAATAGCATGTTGTTTAATGTCCACAAACTGGTATACTTTATAGAAACCCATTTGCTACTGATTTTGAGCTTTCTTACAATATGGTATTATTTCAGTTTTTCTGTATTTGTTGATTTTTTTTTTTTTTTTTGTCTATTTTAGAAAAACTTTCATGGGTTGCTGTGTTCCTAGAACATTGTTTGGTGTGTTTGGGTAGAAAATTTTGTAGACGTCTATTAGGTCCCTTTAATATGTGAGGTAAATTGATTTTAATGTTTCTCTGTTTAGTTTTTGCCCAGATGATCTGCCCATAGGAGAAGGTGAGTTTGGGTTAATCCGACTTGAGATCCAGTAGAATGCTTTTTATGAAATTAGGTGTATCAGAGTGTGGTTCTTACATGTTTAGGATTGTAATGTCTTCTCAGTTAATTGTTTCCTTGATTAGAATGAAGTACCCATCTTTATCTCTTCTGATTAATTTTGGTTTGAAGTCTTTCTCGACATGTATAAGGAGAGTGACATCTGCTTGCTCCCTAATCCCATGTTTTTTGGAATAGTTTATCCATACTTTCACTTTCAAGGCAAGATATGTCTATTTTTAGGTAGCAAGAAGAAGGATCATGTTTCTTAACCCTCTCATCTAGCCTGTGTCTTTTGATTGGGGAACTGATATTTAAAATTATCATTGAGAGGTATTATTTTTTAGCTTTTTTTGCTGTCTATTTTCTTAGTTCTATTTTGTATTTCAGTTATTACAGCCTCATTTTCTTCTTTCTGTAGCTTCTTGGCTACAATTATTTCTTTATTCAGCCCAAATTATTGCTTCCAGTATCCTCTGTAGGACTGGTTTGGTGTACATGATTTCTTTTATCCCATTTGTATTGTGGAAAGCTTTTCTTTTTCCTTAAACTATGGCAGATAGTTTTGCTGGGTAAAGTAGTTTGGATTGGCATCTGTGGTCTTCTAGAACTTGGAATACAATGCTTCAAGCTCTTCTGCCTAAATTAATTAAATGTTTAAAAAGGTAATAATCATGTTAAAATTATTTCATTAAATTAAATTAATATTATTTTAAAAATTATGTTTCAGTATTTAAAGTGGTTGAGCCAATAGAAATTTTTATAGTTTCCTCCACATTGTGCAACTTAGAAGACTAACTTATTTCCTATAATACAATATCCTGACAAGATTCTGTTTATGAGATTTAGGTACATTTAATTTCTTTTTGTCTCTATGATAGTTTGTGAACATAACTTATCTGAGTGAGTTTGATGAATAACTAGATGCTAGATAGAATTAGCACATTTTATGCTCAGTGATCTTTATAATTGAGACTTGTTTGAACTGGTTCTCTCCCCTTACAGAATAAATACTTAGCTAGGAAGATAATCTGTGATTTTAATGGCTGTTTCTCACAGACCAAGTTATACAAAACCTGATAAATATAATAGTGTAGAAGCTACACTACAGCTGTGTATTCCACATTCACATTTGGGTTTTATAGTGTGAGGATGCCTCTTTCTGTTGAGGATCCCTGATTAATCACCACAGTAATGTCCAATGAATGTCCTGTAATCTGTTGGGTGACAGGGTAATTTATTAAAGGAAAACTGAATTTAGACTGTGAATCATATTTAGACTGAATTTAGACTGTGAGAAAACTAAGCATAATTGTGGGAATCATAAATACACATATGAAATATATTCCTTTCAAAACTTCTGCTTTCTTGGAGTACATGATTGAAATAAAGTACAACCACGAACATGTGAATAAAACCGAAAGAGGAGAATTACTAGTTGATAGAGACTATTTGAAAATTCCACAATAACAGAATAATTATTCCATAACAATATAAATATAACTAAGGCAAGCTAAAGACAACAGATATAGTCCAGTCTTCTTCAAGTGGATGAGCATCTGTGTTGTATATTGTTACAAAAATTATATCAAAAGTTAGACATGATATTTCTGGCTTGGGTTTTATGATATTTCCAAGAACTAAAAAGGTATATATGCATTCAACTTCACCCATGCAAAAAGGAAAATGTCCTGAGATCAAGGAATATAAGGAACTTTGAGAAACATGGCTCAAGGACTCTGTGAATTTTAGACACATAGCAAGCCTTGAGCAGCCTAACTTTAAACCTGCTTGTTATGCCAGCATAATCTCTCTGGAATTTATCTTTAATTGTGTCAATGGGCCACAGTTCTGAGTTATTCCAATTCCTGTCTGTCCTAAGCAGCTCTGGGCAACATCTCATATACTTTTCTCAGAAGCCACTTGTGGTGGTTTGAATGACAATGGACATCATAGGCTTATATACTTGAGTACTTGGTCCCTAGTTGGTGGAACTGTATGGGAAGGATTAGGAGATGTGATCTTGTTGGAGGAACTGTGCCACTGTGAGCAGGCTTTGAAGTTTCAAAAGCCCATGCTTTCTCAGATAGCTCTCTCTTTCCACCTCCTTCTTACAGATAAGAATGTAAGCTCTCTGCTACTCATCCAGAGCTATGTCTGCCTGCCTGCTGCCATGCTCCTCAACATGATGGCTATAGACTTTAACCCTCAGGAGCCATAAATCCTAAATTAAATAATTTCTTTTATAAGTCCCTGCCTTGGTCATGGTGTCTTATCACAGCAATAGAAACTTTACCAAGACACCGACTTGTTTCTCGGTCACCGAATCTGGTCTTTTCTCTCTATTTTGGTTCAGAAGTTCTCCCATGTCTCCCCTATAAGTGATCTTGGCAGAGCCTTAGGGCACATTGATATGTTAGGACACCTACCCTACCAGCCTAAGTTGCCCTCATTTCTTCCAGAAAAGCTACTCTCCTTTATTCACCTAGTTTTCCTTTTGAGACAGGATTTTGCTGTGAGCTTAGGTGGTTGTTGAGCTCAATGTGTAGCTTAAGCTGGCTTAGAACTTGCGTTTCTTCTTCAGTCTCCTGGGTGTTTGGATTGCAGGTACACACCACCATGTCTGCATATTATTCTTTTAATATATGAAGATCAGGCTCCATTTCTTCATGGTTGCAATCACTTTAATAGTCACCCTTCCTTTCCCCATTCCCTCAAAGGGCAAACTTGTTGGAAGGCTTCTGCATTACTTACATGAGCTTTCATTTTTACTGTTTTGCCTTTATTTATTTATTTATTTATTTATTTATTTATTTATTTATTTATGTTGTGTGTGTCTGTGTGTACATGTGTGGGTGTGCATGTACTACACATGCATGTGGAAGACAGAGGACAATTAGCTCCCATAGCTTGTTCTCTGACCTCTATATATACACTGTGGCACACACCCAACTGCCCACTACAAGTAAATAAGTTAATCATTGTAATAATGTATTTTTTTAAAGACTGTGAAGATACAGTGACTCATAATGGAGTCTTCTTTTGCTGCTTCAATAATTAGACTCACCCAAAATTTATCAACATCTAACACAATTAGTCATTCTTCCAGAATAATAAAACTAGTTTTCTTTTGTAGAAGTCATTACAAATTGCATTCTTCTGTATCTTAAAATTACATAAGTAGCTGATATTCTTCAGGCATTGTGAACTCTAAATTTCTCTTTGTAATATTTAGGAGGAAGTGTGGTTAAATAAACTCAAACCCCGCATCAAACAAGCAATCAATCAACTGATCCAGCTAACCAACCAACCATACGAATGAAGCAACTTTAAGAATCAGAATCTAGTTTCTTATTCTGCTCTTTCCAGCCCTTCTATTTCCTACAGTTTGACTTTGAGCAAACCAATCAACATTGTCTGTTGCAGCTTCCTCATTAGGGAGCTGCTATTGATAGTATCTGTCACCCAGTGTTGTTATGTGCTACGAGAATACAGCTGAAATTGGGGCTGGATTTAGAGTTAGATCTTTCCAGTTATACCTATTTCTCGATTATTTGTTTTAAAAACTAAATGAATTTTTATGTGAGAAGAAAAGAATATTTAATGAATGTTTTACTGCAAATGAACTTTTCCTAGATGAGGCTAAGTATTTTCTAAAGTAGTTATCACATTTATCTGAAATAAATGCTCTTAGGTTATGTATAAACCTCCCATAAAGGAAAATATCCTCAATTTTAGAAGTATTTTAACTCTACATATTATTTTTTTGTGAATAGTGAATACACATATCTTCAGAATCAATAGAAAGTGTTTTAGTTTGTTTTGCTACAACAAAATTATACAATAGCAGAACTTTATTGAGTTCATGATTCTGGAGGGTGGGAAGTCAAAGATCGAGAGGCCAGTTCTCACCAAGGCCTTCTTATCATGTCATCATCTTATCATGGTGCACAGAGGAAGGGTAAGTGAGGGATAGAGAGGAGGAGGAGGAGAGAGGGGTTGAGGAGAAGAAGAGAGAGAAAAGGAGAGAGAGGAAAGAGGGAGAGAGAGAGTGATTGATTTTTATAAGGGGTCCACTGCTCTTGTGATAACATCAGAGTGTGCTCCTGAACAGGAGAGAACTTAGCAGGCAGAGACACTTGCTGTAGACTGATGACCTGAGTTTGAACCTCAAGGCCCACAGTTGTCCTCTGACTTTGACACACCATAGCTTTCTTAACTGGAATCTACCCTACTGTTGTCTTGAAAGGATATGCTGCAAGAATGTGCCACACTAAGAAGTTTAGTAGGCAACTGGCATTGACTATTTCTGTTAAGACCATATAGTCCATAATATAAACCTGGTAGAAGTGAATTACTGATTTTTTCCTTTCACTGAAAATAGATTTTTTTTCACACATAACATGTCCTGAGTACAGTTTCCATTACTTCTGCTTTTCGCAGATACTCCTTACCTCTCTTTCAATCCAGATTCACCCCATTTCTATTCCTTTTCTGTTAGAAAACAAACAGGCTTCTATGTTATAATAATAAAATAAAATAAGATGAAATGTGATAAAATAAAATATAATAAGAGAAAACAAAATCTAACACACAAAGATTGGACTAAAGAAACAAACAGAAGGAAAAGCGCTCAAGAGAAGGCACAAGAAACAGACTCCTTCTCTAGCACGTTCAGGAATCCCATAGAAACACTAAATCGGAAGCCATGATAAAGGACCTGTAGGGTAAAAAGAGAAAAGAAAATATATAAATAAAATTAAAAAAAATTACAATATCTTAAAAAAAAGGAAGAGCCTTGACATGGCATCATGAGACAAGACACCTCCAAATAGGCCATTGGGCTTATTTTCTGTTGGCTATCTGCTGCTGGGCATGCAGACCACCTTTAAAAGTAAGTTTGTTTCCCAAGTAAGACTTCTTTGGATGAAACTAAATTTTCATTTGCAAGAGGCTATCGATTGGAGATAGTGTCTGTGTTAGGGATGTGGACATGTGTCTATATCTTTCAGCTTAGGACTCCAACTGGAGCAGACCTGTGCAGGTCCTGTGCATGCTGCCTCAGTCTCTTTGAGTTCATATGTACCTTGATCATGTTGATTCAGAGGGTCTTGTTTCCTTGGTGTCCTCCATCTTCTCTTTGATGGGGGAATGTCTTTCTGTATGCTGCGAATATGTATTGCACTGATTGGTTGATAAATAAAGCCATTTGGCCTATGGCAAGGCAGCTTAGAGGCAGGCAGGCAATTCAAAGAAAGAGTCGGGAAGAAGCTGGAGGGAGATGCCAGCCAGGTGCCCAAGGAGCAACATGTAATGGGATGCAGGTAAAGCCATGGAATGTGTGGTGATACATAGATTAATAGTTATGGGCTAACTTAAGATATAAGAGCTAGCTAGCAAAAGGCTTGAGCCATGGCCATGCAGTTGTAATTAATATAAACCTTTTTGTGTTTACTTGGGTCTGAGCAGCTGCAGACTGGGTGGGACATAGGAAAACTTTTAGCTACGTCTCTTGTTCTATACTCTTTCAACCTCTTCTTCTGCTGGGTTCCCTGACCCCAGAGGGGAGGGATTTGATAAAGACATCCCATTTAGAGCTGAGTATTCTGGGGTCTGTCATTCTCTTTGTGAGTCTGGCTGTGGGTCTCTGTGTTTGTTCCCATCTGCTGCAGGAGGATGGTGGCTGGCACTGATCTGTGAGTATAGCTGAATGTTGTTAGACATCACTTTATGGCTAGATTTTTGTTGTTGCTGTAGTTTTAAATATTTACATTTATTTATTGTGAGTTAAGCCCCCAATAAATTCCTTTGACCATCAAATAGGCCCCATGGATTTATCCCATTATCTATATGATGGGTGTAATGCTGCAGGCCTTTAATCACAGCATTCAGGAGGTGGAAGCAGGTGGATCTCTATGAGTTCAAGGCCAACGTGGTCTACAGAGCGAGTTTCAGGACAGCCAGGGCTACCAAGTGAGATGTTCTCTCTCTAAATAATAAAAGAAAACAGAATAATACAAAACAAAACAAAACAAAGCAAAAAAAAAAACCACTCTATGCATGCTTGTACTGGCCAGTGATAACACATCATTTAATTAACGTATTTAATAATGTTCGTTAAATATAAAAGTGTCTACGAATGAGCTGGGTAGGAACTACTGATTGTTACCAAATTTGTCATTAGTGGTGTATACACATCCTTTGTGCATGCTACAGACCCACTTGGCCTCACTAGTCATGGCTTCAGGATAGTGTCAGGCACAGAGTTAGGGAATGAGCAGAAATGCCCTGCCTCTCTCCACATAGAGCTGTTTCAATGGCTTTTGTAGTCTGAGACTCTTAAACATGTGAACAAACTGTATGAGTGGGAAATTTTATGATGCACGAGGCAAAGCTTGGCCAATGAGGCACAGACACATAGGTTGCTTCACTCTTCCATCCATCGGGCAGGTGATTTAGAGATACAGCCCGTTCCAGACAATGGTCCCAGAAGGTCCTACGGCTCCAGAAACCAGTGCTAGATGGGACCATATTACATCTGACTGGCTGTTTCTCTTCCACTCCTGTCCTTCCTGGCCCCTCTTACGGCCAGCCTCCCCCATGTCATCACAGTTTGGATAAACACTGGTGAGGCCATTTTTGTCTCAGGTAGCATTTTTGGAATTTTTTAGACGAAAATCTAAGGGGAAAAGATACATACTATTTTCCTTATTTTTATATTGTTTCCACGAACTTTGTCTCCCCCCCCCCCCCCCCCTTAAAGCTTAAACCACACAAATCATAGTCACCATAGAATCTACTGGGAATCACTACAACCTATTAGTCATTTTACTTTTTTCTTTAAAAAAGTCTTTCTAGATTATTTTGACTTTTTCATGCTAGCAAAAAGGAACAGAAAGTTGACTTATGTGTAAACAAAGGTTCACTCTAATTTACCCGAAACAATACAAAGTTATAATTCATTCACACAGACTTTGAGATTAGTGTGTGATTTAGCCATCGGTATTTTACCTTAAGAGTGGCTACTCTTGGAGGAGTGAAGCATAGTAAAATCTGAAGATGAGTTCACACACACTCAGAATGAGCCACAGTTGATGACCATTGATACTTTAAAATTCTGAATAATATAGAAACAGAATTTCAAGTAACCCACAAAGCCAACAGTTCATAGAGGATGAGTGACAAATTGTTAAGCAATGTACTAAAATTTCCCTTGTATGTAAGATTGTAGATAGACTTTCTAAATTAGACTGCTTTTGGGGGAAGCAAGAATTCTTCTTCTGGCCACTAGGGGTCAGGACAGCTCCACACAAGAAGCTTCAGGTGGGGGCGGGGATGCTGTGTAGCCCATTTGAGGGCTTCTGTAGTTCACAAATGGAAAACCAAGCAACAAACTAAAACAGACAAACACGCAAAAACCTCAACCACTTAATAAATATACAGGTTGCCCAGGCAAAGGTAGCGCTTACATGGAGGACGGTAGAACTAACCCTCCTAGGCACTGTTGCCAAGGATGCCTAAGTAGTTTCTACTTGTGGCTGTGTCGGTGGCAAGGGCATGATGGTAATCCCCTACTTTTATTATCATGTTCTATGTGGTAATAACGGCGTCCGTAGTGGCTCCTGAGTTTCCATTTCCTCACACTCCACCTGGGACTTGTGGGTCCTCTCTGACGGCTCTTTGTCCACTTGTTTCTCCTTACTCTGACACTTGAGTATTTAATGTGCAAAGAGCAACGGGTCATAATCCCAAGACCATGCCTCACATTCCAGAAGGTCTCGGGCAGAGAAAGCTTCCTGGCACCTTCTTAGTTTTCAGGGAACATATGCTGCTGGAGGTGGCTGGGCCGCATACCTCTGCCTCTACGTGTAGCCCTTCCAGAATGCCGATGCAGAGGATGTGTAGGGGACAACTCGCGTTTATTTGTGTGTATTTGGATAATGGCTGGATGTGAAGACTCCTCTATCAGAAACTGTTTCAGCACATAACTGTAGCATAACTGTATAGTCAAGAAATAGAAGAGGGAGCTGAGTATGCTGTGCTCCAGAGGGAAAGGCAGGGTCACAGCAAATGAGGAGCCTTCGCCATCCTTGAGTATGGCTCCACGGCTTCCGTGGGATTGAAGAGTGTGCTCTTGCCCTGCTTACGACAGCTTTCAGAAGTTTTCTGTAAAATATGAACAAAAAGACTGAAGATAAGATACAAAAAAAGGAAAGTCTAGTGAGTAAAAGGATTTACTTCAATAACTCCCCAAATCCTACCCCAAGTGCAAGGATCATCTCAAATGCTGCATAGCCGTGAGCCAGCGAGGGAGCCCAGCACTAACAACAGCTACTGGGGGACCGTGATTCATACGAAAGGCAGCATAATTACTGTGAAGATCAGGCTGGGTTTCAAAACGAGGAAAGAACATTCTAGTCCTTTCTTGGCTACGGATAAACACAATTGATTTATGATGAATATGAGGGCCCTGCTTATCTGGCAAATATATTTTATTTCACGTAGAATAAGCTTAGAGGCATTTTTTTTTGGCATTTCTCTGTGAAACACAATCTGTGTACAGTGAAGGGAACCAGAAGGAATAGTCGCGGGAGCCCCTGATGATGGGAGCTCCACACCAGGCGTGCCAGAGTGCAGCCTATCTGATGTGATGCGGCAAGACTACTGTACGCCCAGCTCTAAAGGCAGAGATGCACAAGTTTACAGAGCCACTTACCTTTTGTCTAAAATAAAAATTGATTTATTTGCATGAATGAGCACCTACTTTTCTTCAGGGTAAACTGAGATGCTTTCCCAGGTCCTGCCTCTCAAGGAGATAGCATTCCACAGTAGCTCGCAGCACACCTCAGACCCCCTCCCGAGATCTCAGGTGTGCTGGGAGATTCCCATCAACACTTTGTTTGAATGTCGGGAAGGAATTTTGTTAGAGATAGTTCAAAGGTAAAAATGTTCATGTTCTGTTAGATTCTTTGAGTCTGCACTGGACGGGCAAATCGTCTCTTGCTTCTGTGGGGCCAACTCATCGCTCTGTTCTTGGCAAGGTGGGTGGTGGGTAAGAGCAGAAATCAGTGAGATTTCCTGAGTTTGAGTCCCAGCATGATCAGGTATAAGCCAAGTGACTCAAAATGACTTATTTAATCTCTCTGCTTGTCGGTTTCCTTGTCCTTAATTCTCCTTGTTTTTTTTTTTTTTTTTTTTTTTTTTTCTTCTGTGATTCATTTATTATTTTGAAGTGCCTGGCACAGGGCTATTTGCTTGAGAAACAGTAATTGTGCTTTTGGGTGTTCTCTATTAAAAACAGTTGATGTATTTTATGTGCATGAGGGTTTGCCTCAAGGTGTGTAAGTGTACCATTTATGTACCGGATGCCCATGGAGGTCAGAAGAGGGCTTTGGATTCCTTGGATCTGGAGCTATGGATGGCTGTGAGCACCACGTTGGGTGCTGGGCACCAAATTCAGGTCTTGGTAAGAACAGCAAGTGCTCTTAACTGCCAAGCCATCTCGCTACACCCCGCTTTTGAATACTTTCAACAGCCCTTGATAAACAGAAGAGATATGAGACTGGAGAAATCTTTTGACCATCTATTTAAAATCTCTTATTTTAAAGATTAAGAACAAACGGTTTACTGGGTGTGATGACACACACCTATATTCCTGGCACTAAGGATGGCTGAATAGGAACATCTCAAGTTAAAGGAGAGAGGGAGAGCCAGAGATTGAAATTTTATTATTAAAGGAAGCAAAAGTGACTATTATCCAAAGTCAGTTTCAAGAACTTTTAGAATGTTGTTCCTCTGCCAAATTTCCCTCTTTTCTATAAATAAGCAAATGGAAGAATTGGTAAATCTCTTTTTAGTTTAAGAAAATGCTTACTATGGTAAGTGCCAAAAGAACATTAAGAATTAAGGTTGAATGAGTTATGTAATTCAAGAAACAGACAAGAGGACTCAGGGCACTTCTGGTCTCTGTTATGGTCTGCAGAGGCCAAGGCTCTTCTACCACTCCAGCTCACCATTCTGTGAAGGGTGTTTCTCTTCAAAGTCACCTTGTCTGTTAGAAAACTGATGAAACTCATTCTTCACCTTCCAGACTGCAGGAAGGAGGGAGACAGCAAAGATGTATGTGTGTGTGTGTGTGTGTCTGTATGTGCGCGCGCGCGCGCGCGCACGCGCGCGTGTGTGTGGTGTAGTGTGTTTGGGTGGTAGAGCAATTAGTGTTCTTTCAACAATCTAGCCGTCAGTCCTCTATCATTTTCAACACTTGTAGCTCATCAATCAGAACTTAGTCATAAGTCATACAGTATAAGAAGGCAATGTGCTTTAATAATAATTGATGAATTTAGAGGGTTTCTTGTCCAAGAAAGAGGGTTATTGGGTATGGGACAGCAGCTAACTATTGCTGCCACAAGTAAAGTAGGGTTCCACTTTTCACATCCCATTCCTTCTTATGTTTCCTTTTCTTCTGTCTTGAATCCATGGTAGCCTTGGTCTAAGACAAGCCACACATTCTTGTAGGAGAAAACAAATTGTCTCCTTCTAAAAGGATGCTGTATTTATGTATTACATCTTGCTGGGGAAAATAAGTTCACTGTGGACTAAAAGGAACAGGGAAAGCTGTTATAAGTGACAGTGGTGCTTCATGGGACTCAAAGTAAGAATGAAGGAATTCCAAGGAAGGCCAAGGGCTGTGACCGTGTTAGGGTCACAGACAGCCCTCCTCAGTTGTTCATCACTGCTTATTTCTGCACAGGAGTCTTCTTTATCCATCAAGATCTGTTTTCTTTGCACTCAAGTTGTTACAACAGTGAAGGGTGTCATAGGACTGTGCACCCAGGGTGAGCACAGCAGTGAGGGATGAGACATAGGGATGCTCATCCACATTTTCTGAGTTATATGTCCCTCTTTCTCTCACAGAGGCAGAATATATTCATGTTGATTCTCCATTACTTCTCAATTACAGTGGCTCTTGATGCATCTGATTGGAAAACTGTCAGGAAGACTAGATCCCAAATCCCACCTTCAGAAGTGTTCTGGGGTCTGTGATGTTGCTTGTCCTTGCACAACAGACAAGCTTCCACCTTGAGCTATTCTCATGTCAAGCCATGCATTTGCACTCATTGATGCCAAATGTTCAACCACTGCATGACCCTGTGACTCCAAACACACGCCTTGCTTTTAGAATGCCTTCCTGAGCTTTACACACTAACTTTTCTATGATTCTTCCTTTTCTTTTGCATGAGTCTTAGTGCTCACAGTGCATTCTAGTTCAGGTTAGCCATGTAAAGCTGTTTGTCATTGATTTTTTTTCTACTTAGTCAATCTTTTCTCCACCTCTTTGTTGGTTTCTGAGAGTCATTTGGAATGCCAGAGAAACACTAACATTCATACCTGTGTGATGTTGCACATGCTCACTAAGTCCCTTACCATGGACACCCTCACCTGGCTCAATACTCAGAGCAAACCTCTCCTTGCCTCACGAAGCTCAAGTCCAGCACCATTTCTTCTCTGGTGTCTCAGCTGGTCTATTGGGATCTCAAAGAAGTAATGGATGGGCTGAAGAAGGTGAAGAAAAGCAGGTGAAGAATAAACACTCTTCCTTCTTCCATTGTCCTTATATAGACTTCCAACAGAAGGTGTGGCCCAGAGTAAAGGTGTGCCTTCCAATCTCAAGGTCTGGATTAAAGGCATGTGTCATCCAATCTCGAGATCCAGATCAAAGACTTGTTGTCTTCCTGCCTCAGGATCCATATCACAATTGAACTCTCCATTTCTGGATTATAGTTCATTCCAGATATAGTCAAGTTGACAGCCAGGAACAGCCATCACAGTTACTGTGCTTTTCTGCTTGCTGTGAGATTGCTGTATGCTAAAGACAGACTTATCATTTAGGCCCTAGTATTTAGGGTATTTGTGCCATACTATAAATACTAGGATGTAGTAGGTGCTACATAATCCTGCTAACACACCCATTCTACTATAAGATTGTAAAAAGAGTTCATAAACTTTGATTTAATTTTCTTTATGTGCTGAATCCTTGCATACAGTCTTCAATGTTTTGATACTACTATCAACAAAATGCTGTTCAGAGATAAAGTCAGAAATAGATACAAGTTATAACCCAAGTGTGTAAAAATGTGATATTCTTTCTTCCCTGTAATTAATGTAAGTTTACTCAGTCTCATTTTTTTGTTGATAATGAGGACCAACTCATTATTGTCAATTTAAAATAATTAACATTTATTGCTAAACCTTAGATTTCTTTTTGCTAACAGCCTAGTTAATTATGATTATATACTCAGCTAATGACATCAATTATGATTCTGTAATTATAGCCATCCTGGGATGGGTAATAATGATTGCCTTACGTTTCTTTCTCAAAATGTTCTCCGTGACCTTCACTGATGGGGTCACTCATTTGTCCTGGTCATATTAATAGATCTTGGTCCTTGACTCCAGATTCACACTTTATCTTGGCCTCTAGCTTTGTCAATCATTACACAGCTCTTTTTGTTCTTCAACATTTCACTAACAGGACTAAACTTCATTTCATATTTATTACATGTCACACAGGCTTGGGAATCTTAAGTTGTCTCTGCTCTTCTCATGGTTGAAAAGGACTCTTTGGTGTCACATCCACATCACTCTGGGACTGCAGAGTTCTGTGAGGAACCTCCTGAACACATATATCTACACACCTTCTTCAGATACTGCTTCTGTAGGTACACAGCTGGATGAAAGTCTTCTCCAGCTGGCTGCTGGGTTATTCTCTTGTTAGCCAGGCAAATGGTCTTTTTGGTTCTGGGACCTATTCTTCAAATACCTGGGATGGATTCCATCAAAAAGGGACCACTGAGAAGCTCTCTGAGAAGATATTCAGACTTTTATGTTTCTATCAGTATATTATACAGAGATAGCTCCTTGCCTAATCCTTCCTTCCAACTGCCACTGATCCTAAAGAGATGGAGCATCAGACCTTTACTGAAGTGGCTTTCACTTTTTACATTCTAGTGATGACCATTAAGTCTTTCTTAAGGATAACGGTCTGACATTAGTTTCCTGTGGGGCTGGGGAATGGCTCCTCTGTAACATGTCCAATGTTTCTGGTATAGACCTTGTGAAGCCAGTCTTCCCGCCATGGCTCTGTACATTCTAGTCAAGCTCTTTGAGTGTAGTACAGTAATCTGTTTTCTCCTTTAAAAACTCTTTCTTTATTTGAAAACAAAATCTTACGTATACTGGTGTTTTATTGTATTTATGTCTGTGCAGCATACATGTCTGGTGTTTGTGGAGGCTGGAAGAGAGTGTTGGATCCCCTAGGATTGGAGTTACCAACAGTTGTGAGTCCGTCATGTGGATGCTGGAAATCGAACTGCAGTCCTCTGGAAGAGCAGCCAGTACTCTTAACCATTGAGCCATCTCTCTAGCCTCCTATAAAGTCTTTCTTAGTTTTTAAGACAACTGGTTCTAAGACAATTTACATAATAAATTATTTCTGAGCTACAGTTTGATTTTTTGGCTCTTATCTTCTCTTTCTCAAGACAAAGAATATTACTGATAGAAAGAAGTATTGCTGAGGAAGCCTGCTATGTCTCAAAATTCCCCCCAACTCTGTTTTTGTATAGGAAATGTCTCGATATTTTATTTGTGTATGAAGGCTAAAAAACAAATAAAAATGAAGCCTCCTTTGAACATGACCTTCTTTCCTCCCCCCTCCTTGGTCTATACAAGGGAACACATTTACATACGCAGTGCTTTAGTAACTCCAGTGTCTCTCTTTAAAATTGCCTTTGGCCTGGTGAGGAGTGGAGACAGTGGCCTCAGGAGGCCTTTGTCAGGGTTGTGAGGACAAAGGGGATGGAGAACAGGCATTCTGTCCAGCACAGAATGGAGAGGCAGAGAACAGCCGGAGATCCGTGACCACCTCCTATTACACAGGGGGCTTGGTGCTGCTCAGGGTTGTTTGGCTTATGCTTCCCTTACCCGCCAAGGAGAGAAGTTCTAATTCAGTGACAAAGAGCTTATGCTGGTGTACAATAGGGAAGGCGTTCTCTATCCTGTTAGTCCTAAAAATGGTGTCAGGCATACGGAATGGCATTGAACAGACCAAACTTGCCAACGACTTCACAGTTTGCTGCCTTCTCTTCAGCTAATCATTTTTATTTTTGAGTCTCTGTTTTGCCTTCTATTAAGTGAGTGAGACTCATGTTCATGGAGCATAGATTTCAGGAGTGAGATAAAGTAATAGATATGAATAAAATCTTGTCACCTCTAACATACTTTGCAAATGCAGAAGACTCATGACTGGAATTCAGGGGAGGAAGATTCCACACGTATATGCATTGGACCCTGTGACTTCTAAGATCTTCTCTGTTTCTTACTTTTTTTAAAAATTTTTTTTATTTTTTGAGACAGGGTTTCTTTGTGTAGCTTTGCGCCTTTCCTGGAACTCACTTGGTAGCCCAGGCTGGCCTCGAACTTACAGAGATCCGCCTGGCTCTGCCTCCCGAGTGCTGGGATTAAAGGCATGCGCCACCACCGCCCTGTTTCTTACTTTTTGTTCGTTTATTCAGCTAATATTTATTGAACACCTGTGATAATAAGTTTTGTTCTAGACATTTGAGACACGTATGTAAAAAATGATGTGGAGTCCTGAAACTTTGAGACAAACCTGTTTTTTTTTTTTTTAATTTATTTATTTTTTTTTGTAGAGATAGATCATAAAAACTAGTTAGGCAACTAGAATTTTTTTTTTAATAAAAATCTTATTAAATTGCTGACCTGAAATTAATGTTTTTAAAATTCTTCTCCTAGTAAAAACCTCCCAGATCCCATGTCTTATGAAAACTTACAGGGAGTTAAATAGGATCAGGTACCCCTCTGAGATATGTGGGCATTGCTTCATTTATAGTGGAGAAATCATCACATAAGCCCATTATTGAGCAAAAGCTCTTGGGAACGCACAGAACACACTTAGCTTACCAAGTACCATAACTTAGCATCACATGGTGCTTAGAATATCTGTTATTTCCCCCATGTGATTGTGTGGATAGTTGGGGCCCACCTCTCTGCTCATGGCTATTGTTGTGAGAAATATCTCACTGAATATTGTAGTCAAAATTCAAAGTGCAATTTCTACTAAATGTATATGCTAGAAAATTCTCAAGTTTAACCACTATAAGTAAGAAATTTTATTTTATTTTTTTATAAATCACTCTAAAGATTAATGGATAGGTGTCTTGTATGAGACATGTCAAAGAACACTTGTTTGGGGACTTCACTAGATCTGATTCCACTTTTAAATAATAATTTAACCAACACAGCCTTTGGGATTTCTGCTTCATTTACATGGGAACATTCTTGGTTGAAGGCTTGGGCATATGTGGAACCCATCTCAATGACACTTTGATGACAAAATTTCCATGTAAAATGTTCTTGTGAATTTCTTCAAATCTTTTCTCTGAAGAGTTCTAGTCCTTGCAGCGGCCCTTGCCTCTCAACCAAATACTCCATGGGCTTGGGAAATTAAAATTTGTCCTTTCTGGATGAATTTTATCTAAACTGTGATCCTTGAGATGTTCTGGAGGGTGTTTCCTGTAAGTATGACTCTGACAGGCACTGATGGTGATGATGAACCATGCCTTAAATCCATTCATCTTTTTCAGATCCAGATGTACTCATAAACATCATTTCTGAAATTCCGTCATCTCTAAGACTATTTATTTAGGCATCTGAGAAGCATTTTGACTAGAGACAAAGGCAGATTAGCTTTTTGATTTAGACCAGATATTGGATATATACAATAAAAAAGTTTCCTTTCATGTTTAACATTGCTTATTCATTACTGCAATTTAGCACGTTACAATATACATACATTTTGTAGCAATATGTATGCAGTGCCTTAAGATGTCTGGAACCAACATGAAAATTATCTTGACTTGATACCCTAGCTCCCTCATACTGAGACAGTAATTTTAGCAGACTGGCATAGAGACTTTTGTGGCTTTCATGATTCTAATTCTTGGTGTTCATACCTTTGCATAATGCTTCTGAATTGTGTATGCTGTGATTTACTTCTAGTCACAATTAAGGTGACCAGATGTAAGTAATCATGCATATGTGATTATGTTATTGAAGATTTCAGTGCTTGTCTGGCAAGAATGTTTTCTATTTCTGGGATTGATGAAGTAAGATGTTGTGCTGTGAGACGCCAGTGTAGAGGGATCCAAGTGTCAGGAAGATGAGATTGGTCAAGAGCCATCAGAGAATATCTGCAAGGGATAAATGCTGCCATCTGCATGTGAACTTGGAGGTGAGTCTCTCCTCAGTCAAACCTCAGATGAGGTGTCTTGATTACAGCTTTAGAACACCTTCATTCGAGAATCAGTGGAGCTGCTCTACAGAAACTGGGAATGATAAATCTGTGTTGTTGAAACTGTGGTAAGTTGAGACAAGAGACTAAAACCTAGATTGGCAATGGTTTTTCAGATTTTAAACAAGAGAAAATCTGGATTAGAAGAAAATTGGCATAGGAATGATACAACCATGAAAGTATTCGTTTATACATTGGTGAGAAAATTTGGATAAACTACCTGAAACTACACAAATACTATTCAGTCTAGAGACTTAACATTAGCTAAGAGGGTCAGTTGCTTATAGGATAAAAATAGAAAGGACTTGTTTTTGTTACTTCTTAGATAATTTGTAAGCATGTGAACATAGGTCAGTCAGATCTTACTAGGATTCAGAGAATGGGTGGTAATTGTGGTAGTGTTCAAGGAGGTGGGAGAAAAACCCATTTTGGTCGAGGTGTGTGTGTGTGTGTGTGTGTGTGTGTGTGTGTGGTGTGTGTGTGTGTGTGTGTGTATCCAGAGAAAATGGAGCTGAAAGAGGTAGCAACACTTTCAGTTCTCCCTAGGAAAAAAATGGCCTGCTATGGAGACTGAAAAACCAAGTCTAGCATATATATTTAGAAAAAGAAGAATTGCATGATCCATAATCTTCACTACATTATAGTGATGAACTTTTTGTCTGTTTTCAAGAAAAGGAGTGAAATTTTTAAGAAGGAATGGGTAACATTTAAGGGAATGCACAACTGTCTTAGTTAGGGCTTCTACTGCTGTGATAAAATACCACGAGCAAAGCATCCTGGGGAGGAAAGGGTTTATTTCATCTTATAGCTCAGAGTCCATCATCCAGGGAAGTCAGGGCATGAACTTAAGGTGGGAAACTAGAGGCAAGAACTGAAGTAGAAGTAGAGGAGTGCCGCTCACTGGCTTGCTCTCCATGGCTTGTTCAGCTTGCCTGTTTTTATAGCACTCAGGATCACCAGCACAGAGTTGCTACTACCCACAGTGAATTGAGCCCTCCCACATCAATCACCAATCAAGGAAAATGCACCATAGACTTTCCCACAGGGCAATCTAGTGACAGAATTTTTCCAACTTGGGTTCTTTCTTCCAAAATGATGTTTAGGTCAAGTTGATATAAAACCAAGCAGCACGACTATTGAAAAAAATCCTGTGGGTAGACTGTAGGAGCCAGATGTCAGGGAAGACTGAAGCAAAAGTCTCTTCTGGATATGACAGGGCCATCGTACTCATGAACTCAACACCTGTGGTAGCCTGCACAAGACCTGCAGAAGATCAAGCTGGTCAATACTCCAGCATGGAGCTGTAGGGAGCTCATGAGTCCAGAGCCCTAACTGAGGAACTATTGACAACTGACGACTTCTAGGGAAGAGATGTTCAATATTCCTTATGGGTGTGGCCCCTGGTAGGTTGACCACACTCTAGTGGATGGCCCTACAACCATGAGTACATAGAGAACACAAATTGGACTTGACAGGTTATTGAAAAAAATGAGGACATAAAGTTGGAAGGGGGTAGATCTGGGAAGATTTAGGGGGAGGAACGGGGAGTGAATATGATAAAATATACCATATGAAATTCTTGCCAGGCAATGGTGGCACATGCCTTTAATCCCAGCACTCAGAAGGCAGAGCCAGGTGGATCTCTGTGAGTTGGAGGCCAGCCTGGTCTACAGAGTGAGTTTCAGGACAGGCTCCAAAAGCTACACAGAGAAACCCTGTCTCAAAAAACCAACCAACCAACCAAACAACCAAACAACCAACCAAACAAACAAACAAACAAATAAAAAACAGAAAAACAACAACAACAAAACAAACCAAAAAAATCCCCCTTAATTGATAAAAACATTTTATTAAAAAAGGCATTCCATTAAACATAAGATAGATGTATGGTCTAGGAATTTTCAGTATGAATAGTGAATATTTCAGACTAGAACCTTTTTAATCTTCTTAATTCAAATATTGCATTTTTCATTTCTTTTTTTAAAGCAAATTTAAAAAAAATGTTTTAATTCATTTTACATAGCAGCCACAGTTTTCCCTCCCACCCCTCCTCCTACTTGCCCCTTCTGGCCTCCTCCTCAACCCATCCTCATCCCCTTCTCCAAAAGGGTAAGGCCTCCCATGGGGAGTCAACAAAGCCTGGTACATTAAGTTGAGGCAGGACCAAGCCCCTCTCCCCTGCATCAAGGGTGAGCAAGGCATCCCACCATAAGGAATAGGCTCCAAAAATCCAGCTCATGTGCCAGGGATAGACCCTGGTCCCACTGCCAGGGACCCCTCAAATAGACCAAGCTACACAACTGTGTCCCACATGTAGAGGGCCTAGCTTAGTCCCATGCAGGACTCCGTGTAGAGTCCGTGTGCTCCCACAAGCTTGGTTCATCTGTCTCTGTTGAGAATGTAGGAGAACTGCTTTTCTTCATTTTCATTAGCTTCCAATTAATGATGTGATTTTCATAAAGTAAGTATGAAAATATGAACTAATTGTATACAACTTTATTTCTCTTGGAACTTGTATTTGTGCTGAAGTTGTAGTAAGAAGTTAATGCATTTGCTGACTGATGCTGGTCCTACAACTATGAATACATAGAACTATTTGGACTCAATGGACTGCCAAAAAAAGAGGACATGAGTTGGGAGGGGGTGGATCTTGGAGATTTAGGTGGAGGAATGGGATATGACTATGTCAAAGACAGGTCAATTTTTATTAATTTCTCTCTATCAAAGAAAATGTCACCATTTAATATAATGCTTCATAGTTTGTCTCCAGCCTAATTTTCTATTTGTTTCTTCTTAAATGCACATTTTATAGGACCTACCTCAGAAAAAAATTGTAAGAGTATGAGTTGAAGAAAAATAGGGTTCCATATAGTTTGAATTTGCTCCTGAATTGTTTTCTTTTACTGTATTTTGACAAAAGATCTGTAAGTGCATAGTTTTTTTTTTCAGTTAATTATGTAGTAGGTTTTGAATTTGGGTAACTCCTTGCTTATTTCTGCTTCATAGCTTTTGTTTCTCTCAAGAGGCTGAATATTTGGAAATAACACCCATTAGTAGCTGGAAAAAGTATCAGATACAATTTTACATTTTTAAGACCTGTAATATACATAAAAATTCCATATTAAATATGTAAGATTGTTTTCTTTAAAAAGAATAATTTCAAAACCATACATTTCCTTCTCCTTGCTTAAAAAAAAATCACACTAACAATAAGCAATTAACAAAAAAAATGAAGAAGACATCCATGGTACCCTGTTCCCGCCCCCCATCTCCCCAATGCATTTTGCTCAGGTGACTGGCAGGAAGATGAGCAAATATGTAGTGGAGAAATGGAAGAGAAAGAGAAGCAGAATGGTTCATGTGCCATAGAACGAGGCAGATCAGAAGACATGAAGGTGCTGAGGAGTGGGCTGATGTGGTTAGCCTGATTGCCACCTGGGACCATGGTGGTTGCCTGGGCCATGTTATTGCCAAGGGCCATTTCTGGGTCTATGGTCCTACTATTGCTAGGGTCCATGTTGAAGTCTGGGCCTGTGATGCCACCAAAGATCACATGGAAGCCTGGCATTTGTAGCTGAAAGTTTTCCTGTTTTCCACCTAGTCTGCAGCCACTCAGACCCAAGTAAACACACAGAGGCTTATATTAATTACAACTTCCCAGCTAGCTCAGTTGGTAGAGCATGAGACTCTTAATCTCAGGGCTGTGGGTTCATGCCCCATGATGGGTGCCAAATGTAGATGAATTTCTAAATGGTTTTATTAAATAAAAAAGCACGGAGCCAAATATAGAGGTGAAAGCCTTAAGAGATCAGGGAAATAGGAATAGCCACCAGCCAACCTTACCTCACCAGCTCTGCAACTTCCAAGTGCACAACTTCCTGTCTACCCAGGCTTTTATTGCCTTGCTTTTCTGCCCTCTCATTGGCTCTTAGTTCAGCTACCTCACTTCCTTGTCACTGCCTGTCATTATAAACCTCTAGGTCTCTATGGTTGGTACTGGGATTAAAGGCATGTGTCACCACACTTGGCTCTGTTCCCTGGTATGGCCTTGAACATGCAGAGACCCTGCCTACTAAGTGATTGGATTAAGGGCATGTGCTATCACTGTCTGACTTTTTTGTTTACTTTAAATGACTTGCTATTTACTCTGATCTTCAGGCAAACCTTATTTATTAACATACAAATAAAATATCACCACAGGTGTTGGGGCCACAACCTGTCCAGAGGATATCATGATCTGAGTGGCTAGTGCTTCCAGCTGGAGCCAGGATGTCATCTGGTCCTGAGCTGTTGCTGAGGGCCATGTCTGGGTCTATGGTCCAGCTGAGGCTGGGGTTTATGTTGATGTCTGTGGCCTGTGTCACCTCAGAGGGCTATAGGAACCATGTGTGATGAAATCAGAGGCCCATGCTGTCAGCCCCACCCTTCCCTGGCCCTGAGAAAGCTGGTCCTGCTTCTCACTGGACACTGCAGCAAGAGAACTGGCCCCAACTCTCACGGGAGAGCTGGCTGTGCACTTGGGAGAGCTGGCCCTATCCCTCACCACAGGTAAGGGAGAACTGACCTTGATGGCATGGGTAAAGGGGAACTGGCTCCACCCCCTCATCTGAGGCTGGCAACCCCAGTGGCCTGGACTGACCAGTTCAGCTACCACCCAGGCCCACAGCTGGGCTTTGAGTTGGTCAACTCTAGCATCTACCCCATCTAGGACTTGCTGAAGCTTGTGAATGGACTGGTCCTGTGGAACGATATCTGCTGGATCTTCGTGATATGGGGCAGCTGTGGCATATGCTAGAAGACTTTTGGTAAAGATTCAGTGATGATTGTGTACCAGAAACCAGAGGACTTGAACCAGATCAGTGTCTCATTGCAATGAACATTTGCCAGTATGGCTGATTGGACAGAAGGACACACTGTGTGACACATTGTGACTTTCAATGCCACCAGGATGAGCAGGGAGGTGAGGGAGAGGAAGAAAAGATGGAGGATCAAGGAGGTTTTTGGTTTTTTTTGTTTTGTTTTTTTTGTTCTTGTTTCTTTGTTTTGATTTGGTATTGATTTTTAAAATTGTCTTTTGGAAGGACACTGCAGGGATGAGGGGAGAGTATGGGAGAATTAGGAGGTGAGTGGAATTGGGGTGCATGATGTAAATTTCCCAAAAAAATCAATGAAGAAATTGTGTTAAAAAACCAACCAACCAACCAACAAAACAAACAAACAAACAAACAACCCCCACTCCCAAAGAATGAAGTGTCAGAGAGAGTGATATACCCTGAAAATAAGATCAAATATTGAACCAAATGACATATTATTTTCATGACTAAATTTAGGTAACTAAAATGATTGTGGTTTGAAACAGGGAAAATGTGCGCATCCATGTGAACACACCATTGTGATGGAGTGTCATTCAGAGGCCTTCTTATGGTCTCACATACCAATGATGCCATGAGATCTCAATCTTACAGTATTTCCCACTTAAATGTGAGAAACTGATCTCCACTTCAGAAAGGCCACAGTGAAGGACAGTCACTGCTATGGTAATCTGAATGTGACTGAGATAAATACGGATCAATATACACAGCTACTTTAACTTTACATTGTGAGAGTAGGGGATAGATACCTCTCATCCACAGGGGAGGGGAGGGACCCTATTGGCATTCAGCTGGCTGTGGATGAGTTCTTAGAATACAGTGGAGGAACAGTAATAAATGTGCTGATGAAGTGATCGTGAGAAAAGACTGGTTAAATGTGTTGTGTGAAGAATAATTGGTCCTGGTGACATGCTATGCTTATTTGTGGAGACTACTGAACATTGCTTTCAAGGCAAGTAGTTTTATCTTTGTGCAAGAGATGTGAACAGCACCTCACTGAAGAAGGTACACTGATGACAGACACACATGTACAAAGATGCTCTGTGTTGTGTGTCACTAGAGAACAGCAAATTAATATAAGCATGAGGTCCTATACATACAATCTGATACATGGGATTGAAAGGAGACACCTTCTAATATTATTTTTCATGGGAACATTAGTTTTGACAAAGCTGTAACTATTAAATGATTTTAATATGAATATGACATTATAAGCTCCTTACAATTATGTTTCAATTATTAATGTGAGAATTTATTTATAAATCTTTACTCTTGTTAGTCAAAGAGTGTTAGAAATTATCAAATAGTCATTTGAGAGAGAGCAAGAGAGAGAGAAAGAGAGAGAGGTTTAAGACAGCTGTAGTGGGTAGTTGTTCCAGCTTTGACCTGGAAGTACTGCCTCTAGTGAGGCTTCCGGTAACTGCCATGCTTACCTATGACCTGCTCCTGGGGCGGGGCCAAGACGGGAGCCCTTAAGACCTGAGATCTGGATATGCCAGTTCTCTTGGTTCCTTGTGATCCTGGATGCTGGATGTTAGATCGAGCAGAGTTCTCCAGAGAACACCACTGGACTGCACCTTACCTCTCCCAGATCCTGTAATCAACCCCTTTGCTGGCAGTAAGCCACACCAAAATAAACCTTTTTAACTACATAGAGTTGCCTTAATAAATCCCCCAATAGACAGTGGTTCTTGAAGTTTTGACCTCAGGACCCCTTACACTTTTAAAAAGATTTTTCCTAAAGGTATTTGCTTATATGGGTTATAACTATCGATATTTAACATATAAGAAATTAATCTGATATGATTTTGATATTGTGTATTACGTCACTAAAAACAAGAATAAGTCCATTTACATGTTAAAATAAAGAAGATATTTCTAATGAAAACATTGCTCCAAAAGAGATGAATATATTGTTTTACATTCTTCCAAGTCCCTTTAATGTCTGGCTTAATAGAAGACAGCTGGATTTCTCCATGTACACAGTCTACTGCTGTGTGTTTTTGGGGAGTGAAGTATGTATAGAACATTCATCCTCCCACAGTCATGCACTTGGGAAAGAGGGTATTTTAAAAGTCTTTTTGTATAGTTGTGGGATCTTTTGTGATTCATACTAAAATATGACAGTTGTAGTTGTTTTGTAATATGGAACTGGCATCATACTAATGAGCCTTCTGTATTCTGTTGCACTAAAGTCCGTTGTGCTGTTTTGTATCTTAATAGATCTTTTGTGGTTTTTACCATCTGCTGGTCATTGAGAATTATGACCCATTTTATTATATGTCAGATTGTCTGATTTAGATTGATTATCTATCATGTATCTACCTAATATCTATCATCTGTCTACTATCTATCTATCTATCTGTCTGTCTGTCTGTCTGTCTATCTATCTATCTATTTATCTATCTATCATCTATCATCTATCTACCTAACATCTATCATCTGTCTACTATCTATTTACTATCTATCTATCTATCTATCTATCTATCTATCTATCTATCTATCTATCTATAAATCTTCAAATCTTTGAAGATCAATCCATTGCATTACTTGTCAAAAAATTCACATTTTCTATATTACTAGATCTCCCCCAAGGGTCTTTAAGCTTTGGAAAGCTGTCTGGCCCACAGCAGTGGCTATTTGTTTTCCAAAAATTTGAAATTCTCCTCAATGCTTCACTGTTATCATGGACAACTGTGACTGGTTAAGTTGAATGGATTGAGAGACTTCTAAGAAATCTGTAAAGTATGCGTCAGCATACTGGCATGTATATCAGTGATTTGAGCCAGAAAGAAACATCCTGAATGTGAATGGCATCATCCAATACAGTGGAAGCTGGAAGTGTGCCTGCAGCCGGAATCTTCTTAAAGGGTGGGTTTTCTCTACCTTTGCTGTCTACAGGTTCTTAGCCTTAAACATGAGTCACCATAGCAACTCTCTAGGGAACTTCAAGGCCTTCAGCCTTGGGTTGGAGCTAGATTTTTTGCTTTATTGTTTGCAGGCTTCCAGCTTGGTCTGAGCAACTGGCTACTGGTTCTGAAGCTCTCAGCAGGCTGCCAGTCATCATGGGATTATGCATTGTAGTGGGTAGCCATTCCAGCTTGGATCTGGAAGTTCCAACCCCCACTGAGACTCTGGCAACTGTCACGCCTACGAGGAGGGGCCAGGGGAGAGGCCTGGAGACCCGAGAGCTGAATGGGGAGCGCTTTCTCTGTGCTGGGACCCTGAACGGTGGAGATGGACCGAGCAGAGCTCCAGAGAACACCGCTGGATTGCGATACACCTTCCCCAAACCCTGTGACCTACCTTTCCCTTTTTGTAAGTTGCCCACTAAATAAATCTTCCTTTTAACTAAGTGGAGTGGCCTTAATAATTTCACCAATAATGCATCCTCTGTTTGTGCAACTTTATTTGCATACTCAGTTTATTGGTTTTGTTCCTTGTTCCTTTAGATAACTCAGACTAATACATCCACACTCATTGGAAACTGTTTTCTAGAAGTGCCAGGTTAACTGTGTATTTTCTAGAAAGCACTCCCCAAATCTCAGGATAAACAGTTAGCTTGCCAGTTATGTTTCTAAAAGTCAAGATGATGTTCCATGGAAAATACAGCTCGGGAGCTCACAGCTTAGTCAGGAGTGCCTTTCCCAAGTCACCATGCTCTTGCATAGCCAAAGTGCTCTGTGCATCCTTATCGTTTCCTTACACAGATTATTAAGAGACATGTACTTCTGGCTCAAGAGTTAATGGCATCAAAGGCTTATAGACTCATCAAGGGAAATTGACCAGGTCCTGGCTTCCCTGCTGTGAGTGCTTGGTGGAATAGAGTGCATTGGCTGCCAGCATAGTTTGTTGCCACTGCTCTAACTGATGACCAAGCACCAAAAAATTCTACCCACCATCACTGCAAATGTTAGCCAAGTGAAATAGTTTACTAATCTTTTAAGTATAACTTTGCATTGATCTGGTGACCCCTGAACTCCTAGTTTTGAGAAGCAAAAACGTTGTCCATGAGTTATTGGGACTTTGAATACAGGCTGTCCCTCTTCACCTTTCATCTTTTGGTCACCACACCATGTTTCTATGTGGAAAATAGTTGTGAGCAACTTTCAGGAGTGGACAATGTCTCTTACAATGTATTTGTCACATCAGGAGCTGTACCCAACTCTTCCACAGCCCATTCTATCAGTAAGACGTGGAATAAAGCAGTGAGATGGACTTGGATCTTTAAATGGCCCCCATTCCCTTAGGAGGAGGCAGAGGGGAGATGTCCAACATCACTGTTTGCAGCTATCCTGGGGTCCTTTCACTTAGTGGGCACTGCATTCACAAACCAAAAAGAATTGATAATTTGAAGACTCAAAAGTTCCTAGTGTGGTCTAGAAGCCAAGCCTCTGTTTTCTACATTTAAGAATTTTCCCTCCTATACTCTTAGAGATGTTATTGAACTATTCATTCATTTCAGCATGAAGAATCCAAGGTGGTAGAGTTCCCCCCACAAAGAAGTGGTCCAACTCGTCAATGAAGAGCACGTCAATGTCTTACAGTCTTGTGCCAGCTGTTCTTTTTTGGTTGCGGGTGATGATGGGGTTTGTGGTAGCAAGGAAGATTTCAGAATCTGAGAGGCACTGAACAGTCACATTGCTTCATCAACAGTGGTAACAAAAGCTAGATGTCACAATTAGCAGAAAAGCAGATGGTTCTCAGAGCATTGGGCCACAGCAATCCTTAATAATACCCACCATTCTTTATTTTCTTTTAGTCTGTTTCCCTAAATAAAGCCTTTCTACCATCTTCCTTAAATGTGTTTACAGCATTTGTGCATTTAGTCAGAAAATGTTCCAGTGCATTTGCACAAAGAAATATCACCCCTAAAGCGTTTGCTGCACCAGACCAAGGCTGTTATTTATCTTGTTCGTTTTACATATGTAAAATGAATGTTCATTATCTCATTAGCTTTGTCTATGAAAATTGAACTATCTATAGAAAGGACAAGTGTCTCTAAGATTTCAATCAGAGGGTAAAAACCTAGGCCATCTGAACATAGCCTAAAGTGTGAATTCATTTAAGATGTGAATGTAAGTTCATATTACATTTATAATCAGACACATACATTCAGAGATTTAGCTCATAATCAGAGACTTATTTTTTATGATGCTTTTTAAGGTCAAAGACAGAAGTTGTCCTAACATTTTAAAGCCCAGATAGCAAATCGTTCAGGGTTTAAGTGCCAGACAGTTTCTACTCCAATGCTGAGGTTCGGCTACTGTGGTGTGAAGATAAATATTGGTAGAACGCAGATGAATGGGAGTGGCTATTTATAAAACTTCATAAAGGAGGCAACGAACTGTAGTTTCCTGTCTCTGCTCTGGGCTCATGGTTTACTCTTTAAGCATCTCTCAATTTCTCCTATTCCATGTTTTCAGTGTATCCATCTAAATAATATACTTCTCTTGTTATTTTCTCTCTGCTCTCTTATTGACATTTTGATTCCTAATCTTATACTGAAATTATTTTTATTAACGATACTAGTATTTTAAAATCATTTTTAAGTGACTGAATCTGGCGATTTCTTCTTTTCTATGTTTCTGCCTTGATACCCCAGCCATTTTAATAAGAGACCTTTATGGGGCCAATATCAAGATATGACTACACCATATACTGGATGATCCAAAATAGAGTATTTGACAGACTGGCAAATGCATTTCAGAATTCCAAGCACTTGGCTGATTATGTATGCATTACTGGTCTCTGATGTTCCTGTGACAATTAGCAGGAATTAATGTTAACTGGGACCTCTAATTGCTGGGGCTCAGTAGACAGGTAGGTTATTTTGTAAGTGTTCTTGAAGATACTCAGAAAGCATAAGCATTGGCTTTGGACTGGTAATATGGAATGCTCCTCAGAGAGAAGGAAGGCCCCGGGGGACCTGCCAGGACTCCCTTTAGAGAGGTAGTGCATGAGGTGGGAAATGTGATAAAACCTGGCAGTATAAACATATTCACACAGCTTAGTATAACCTCACAATGAGCTTCCTTAAATGAAGCTTCAATGAAACACTACTTAAGCAAAATGTGGCCTCCAATATAACACAATGTAAAAGGTAAAAAATGCACCGAGGGTGTGGAAATTAGTTGAATTGTTCCAAAGGTAACAAGAGCGCAAACTTTCACCACCAAACTGCAGTGTGATTCCTGCTGACCTCGCTTCTCTTTTTCATGCATAGAACAACACAGTTTGGCATGGGATAGTTTATTTCAGATTTGAAGAAAAAAAAAAAAACAACCCTTTTCTGTTTTCTATTCCCATTGGAATTGTTTCCCCTACTCACGGCCCATCTTTAATGTGCATAATGCATAACGTGGTATAAGGAACTGTCGAGAACAATTAGATCAAATTAAAAATATCCAGCAGAAAGTATTCGTCATATGGTTTGCAAAGTTTGTGGCTTCATCCAAAGTAAGTGAAAAACTAAAACAGAAGTTCTTGGACCCTGACTGTTGATTCTCTCCCATATGACGATACGGACTTCTAAAGTCTGCCGTTCCACTGGAATTCTATCTTCTATGCATATTGAATTAATTTTCTTGGCATTTTGCTGATTATTCCCCTACCTTTTTTTATTTGAAATGGAAGCCTAGAAAGTGACATTTACTTTCCTTTCTAGAATAAATTTTAACATTTTTTCCATCTGGTGATCAATCACCCCTGCTGCTGTTTTCAGAGACCAGTCCTCCTGAGATTACCCGGGAAATGTTTCTAGGTTCCTATCATGGTTGCCGTGCATCCATGACACGGAATTCAAGTGGACAGGACACAAAATCTGAGACAGTTCTTTGACTACTGGACTATGGTGTTTAGGCTTTAGAAATGTTTATACATTCATTTGTTTGCGTCCTCACTGACAATTACCGAATGCTTAGTACAGGGGAATTTAATGTCAATATAGGGGTGGGAACAAGATGAAAAGATGCCTGTGATAGAGTGCTTATGTGCTAAGAACACAGAACTTTAGGACTCAGATGCCTGACTTGGATCACTCATTTCCAAGTTAAGGACAATAACTTTTTTGTTTATCTCTCTCTCTACTTCCCGGGTTTCCCCCGTCCACTGCCGCAGCCATCTCTAACTCACAAAGGGCCTGATGTGGTGAAAGGAGGCACTTAGCTGGAAACCTGGTTCAGACTGCTCATCTGGCATGAGAATTTATAGTTCAGCATGTACAATGTCACATGGTGTCAACGGGCTGAATCTTGGAACGCACATTCTAACAGAGTACTTTTCAATTTCTCAAAAAAATAAAAAATACTTTAGAGTAACTGGATATAAAGCCTGGCTATTACATTAAATCACATAGAAGGCCCTGAGAATCAGATTAAGGAAAGCTTGGACCCCATCGTTTTTTCCAGGGGCGGTGAAAGGCACCTTGCTCTGCGTGGAGATGTGGAGCGCTTGCATTGCATCTGGTCTTTTGTCCATCCTTGAGTTCCGATTTAATGCTAACCAAAATAATGCGGCACCTGCAAACTATCTCTAAAGTGTCCAAATAGAATGCTTCATCTGCTTGTGGTGAAGCTAGCCAGGCTAGCTCTCTGAAAAGACATTGCTACAAAACGGTTTTACTGGTGACTCGGGCTGATTAGAAACCATAACAGCTAAAATGACTAGATGTCTGCTCTGCACCAGGTGCTTTCTGTGAATTCCCTTTTAATCATTTCAAGAGGGAGGCAGTCCTGCTCATTTTTAAACAGACGAGGCATCTAGGCTCAGAGAGGTTAAGTAGCTGAGAGAGGCTAAGTCACTTGCTTAGTGTCACCCACCTGATAAATGTCAGAGACTGGTATTCAGTGTCAGGGCTTCCTGAAGTCAAAGTGAACTCTTCTTGTTTCCATTTACCCAGCTGCTAATTTATTCTTTTGGTTATTTTAGAAAGAATTTAGGGCAGCATAGTAAAACAGAAATTTACAGACCCTGGCGTTTGTGGGGAGGGTGATAAGTGGTGAAAGGTCCTTGGGCTGGCTGGCCAGGACTAGCAGGTCCAGATTGTCAGAGGAGTCTCTGCATTCTCTGTGGGTGCTGCCATGTTACTAGAAGGTCAGATGAGAAGAGCTTGAGTCCAGCTCGTGCCATAGGATAGGAAAGAATGTTAATGTCCCTTGTTCCTTGTGGCAGCTTCTTTTGTGTTCTAGTGGCATTCAGACTGATAATCATTATGGTCTGATTTATTTTTGTGTTCTATGCTCTTGAGTATACTCAAAACATACAAATATGCAGACAGCTGATCTGAGCTAGGGAGGGCCGAGATAAAGAGCCAATCAAATAAAGATAGGCTTTCTTTAAAGTCTGTGACATTTTAGAAGATTTCCCCACCTCCATGACTTTGTGGGAATGACAAGGTGGTTCCTTGATCAAGCATAGACCTGGGAGAACATGAAGGCTTAATCTAGCACTGTAACTGACAGACCTTGTGGTCTCTTAGTATTGTCAACAGTAGACTCTTAACTGTGAAGGGTAGTGATAGATGTAATCTGTTTTGGTGCCTCAGTTTCCTTATGTGTAAGCTAAGCATCATTTTAGGAATAACTTAACTCAAAAGAACATTATCGAGTGCTTGGAATCATTTTGTTTAAGAATATAAATTGCTAAAGTGTTTTCAAGAATCTGTGTTTCCAGCAAGATTAAATCATATACTTCTGCATAGCCTGTTGTTCAAGCTACACACACACACACACACACACACACACACACACACACACACACATCTCTGTATATGTATAATGTATAATATAACACATACATATATTATGTATGTATATAATATACAAATATATACACATATAATATATAACATATTAAAATATACTTATGTATATTTTGTATGTATTTTTGAGACAGAATCTTTGCTATTTAGCTTATGCTAGCCTGGAACTCACCATCCCTTGCCTCAGCTTCTAAGCAAGGGCCTTACAAGTGTGAGCCACCATCCCCGGCAAGCTACATATACTCACATATGTAAGTGAGCAGATATCTGGGTGATAATGACCTTGAAATAGAATGAGTCAGATGGACCTTCATCTCTCACAAATGTCCCACTGGGTGAGCTTGACTTCAGTCGATACTGGCTGGTTTAGCTAGTTGCTGATTCTCAGAGAAGTGCTTTCTCTACAAAACTGCTCAGAAAGGGAACTCATGATATAAGGAGATGGTTGCCCTCTCCAGAGGGGTGGTGCTGGTCCTTGTTCCTGTCTGGCATCTTGGGAATGCCACTCTCCACATAGCTTAGTGTCCTTTTTAGGGAGGAGGGTAGAAAGAAGCCCATCAGGATGAAGACAGAAAGACCTTTTTTTTCATTATTAATGCTAGAAAATTTGAAAGTTTCTACCCTTTTTTGCCTGTTTGTGGTATTTTTTGTTTTCCCACTCAGAAGCCATCGTAGGTATACAGGGCTAGCTGGAGAAATTGAAAATTAAAAGGTGCCTCTTGTGTGTGTGTGTGTGTGTGTGTGTGTGTGTGTGTGTGTGTGTGAACAAGTGAGCAGGCAGGTAATTTCTTGCCTCTGTCAGTAGTTAGAGAAACTGAGTTTCCTTCTGAGTTAGCATCACAATGTTGAACATTAGGAGGCGGTGAGTTTGCTGTTGCTGCTGCTGCTGTTGCTGCTGCTGCTGTTGCTGCTGCTGCTGTTGTTGCTGCAGCTGCAGCAGGTGCAGATGTACCCTCTCTCTCCTGCCACATCTCTCACTGAGCATATTCCTCTTAGCAGACTTTGGATCATCTCCAAAGAAAGATGGGCTACCTCGCTCCTAGAGGCTGAGGGGTGTTTGGATGTGGGGGGCCACTGGCTGCATCTCACTGATGCCAGAGGGTCAGTTCACAGTGAGCATCTCGGGCTCCTCTTTGGTTTCTGTGGCCTTGCAGGCTGATAGGCTCATGCCTCATTTGTTTTCATGGTTCCTGTAAAGGATCTCAGGGATAGACTGTATTTGCAAAGCATTTTAAGCAAAGGGAGTAGGAGCTGCTATTGAATTACAAAGCACTGTGCTCTACCCTTTGTTTCTAATAAAACTTTCCTGGGTTCTTTCAGGGAACAGTGCCTTGGACAGAGAGATAGCTTTGGGGAGACATTGGGTTTTCCCTTCAAATGCTGAGGTGGAAGAGTGTTGACAGGAGACCAGTGTTTTCCTCAGCTGAGGACTTCTGGGATGACCTCTTGGGCTTTTGGGGATTTCCTCCTGGAAATACTTCCCTGTATCTTCTGTTTCACTGTATCACTCCGGCACTCTTCCCACAACTGCCTCTGCTAACTCTCCAACCAAACGGATGGGTGTTTACCTGTTGTATACTCTTTGTTTCCAGTCATGTTACTTTTAGGAAAATGAGCAGAGGAAACAAAATCCCTGGTGGCTTTAAGAGCTGGGTTGCTTTGTTTTTCCTCAGAGTCTATTCATAGGAGTTTATGCTAGTCTTTAGGAGTAGTTTTTCCTTTTATTGAGAAAAAAAAAGCCCATTTTTCTGGTGACATGATGTAAGAAAGGTATCTGGGGAAAAAGGGGACAGAAGAGGTAGGTGTTGAAGCTCTGACTTGAGTGAAAATGTCAATCCTTGCAAGAGCATGAATTTGAGTCAGTTCTGCATTGGGTTTAAACAGAAGCCTATTGATGGGGATAGGGTGTGGTGAGTAGTCACAGACTTCTTGCCATTGCTGGGCACTGTGGCTGTGACTGGAGCCTGTAATTAGGAGAGCAATCAAGACGATGGGATTAGACCTTCCACTTCAGAGAGGAAGGCTCTGAATTTTGCTTACCATGAGCTCAGCTTACAGATGATCATTTTGCTGTGGTTTTTAGAGAAGACCACCTTGGGAGAAAGGAATGTAAATCTCATTTCACTGCTAGTTACACAAATCAGTGAAAGTTGCAGGGGCAAACCCTCTTCTGAGTGAATGGCTGCAGTAATTACGGTCTCCTGAAGGAAGATGGCGAAACACACATCAAATATGAGTCCTGGCTTGCTCCATGAAACTAAAAAACATTCATTGGAAAAACTGGTTCTCTTGTTATTGTGTCAGAACGAGGGATTTCTAACAGAAGGATTTGACAGAAAAGACAAAAGGCCTGGTTAAGTAATCAAATACTCATGCAGGTGTTCAGGTCTTCCCTGTGGCACTTGTACATACCAGATGAGCTGTGCTGGGCCTAATGTACATTCTCCTTGGGTTAAGATTTCAGCATGTAAACATTTTTCACCGATGACATATTTTATGTAGATATTTTTACTACATAGATCTGAGCCTTTGTTTTGCTCAGAGGTGGAGCAGCGTCCCATTCCATCACGTAGACTAGGAATAGTCATTGTGACACATTGTGTTCATGAGGCTTCCCTGTGGGATTGCTGAGTTGGTCACTGGCAACTGTTTGGCTTAACTGTTGGACTGTGCAGTAAGGAATTATCCCTTTAATCTCTCCCCTGTTCTCCTCTGCAAAAGGTGACTGTAATGTCACCAGGCACCATATACCTTACTGTATTCTGAGACACAATTTCAACCACTACTGTTTTTGTTATAAGGAAAAAAAATGTATTCAAAGTAGCTCAAATGGTAACTAGCCTTGCCAAAACAATAATGACTTTCCTTTAAAAAAATGAATAAAGAAAGGCACAAGAATAGCCAACTCAAAGGAGCCGTACCATTATCAGTCACCTACTCTGTTTCTTTATTCTGTGTGCATGATGGCCTCGCCTCTACTTCTCACCAGGCCAGACACACGTAGAGTCCACTTCACTTTCCTTTCCAGCTCAGTTTCTGTAGATACTCATCAGTATGTAAATGCCCATGCCATCTTCATTTGAGTGCCTCTTGCCAAATAACTATTTTAGATCAGATCTTTAAAAAGGAAAGATAGAGAGAAAAAGATAGACGAAGACTAAAATGCTGTTTGCCAAACAACGAGTTGTCATCCCTACCTATGTTAGAATAGATTACTTGACTAGTTAGATTAGGCTAGCAACAAATAATGAGTGAACCAGGGAAAACGTTTGTAGCTCCTTCACATACCACAGCAGTTGTGGGGCTGCTGTACACTGTAGTCACCCAGAGTCCAGACGGCGAGAGAGAACAGCGTTTTGAACACTGATGTCACAATGCTCGATGGAAAAGAGCATCGAGTGGCTTGGCTTTGCAATTAAATGCTTGGCCTGGGTGACATACACTTCTTCCTGCTCTGAACACGTGGACCAAAAGTAACTTACCTGCTGTCTTAGTCAGTGTTCTGTTGCTGTGAAGACACCATGACCATGGCAACTCTTACAAAGGAAAGCATTTGATTAGGGTTGGCTTACAGTTCAGAGGTTTAGTCCATCATCAGCATGGTAGGAAGCATGGTGGCATGCAGGCAGACATGGTGCTGGAGAGGAGGTGAGAATTCTACATCCGGAACCACAGGCAGCAGAACACCAGAGAGCCACTGGGCTTTTGAAAGCTCAAAGCCCACCTCCAGTGACACACTTCCTCCAACAAGGCCACACCTTCTAATAGTGACACTCACTGGTGACCAAGCTTTCAAATCTGTGGGCCTGTTCTGTGTGGGTTAAATGATTTCCTCTCAGATACAATGTGAAATTCTAATTACTTGGTTTCTCTTTATTCGTCTCTACTCACGGAAATACATTGTATTTCATAGGTGTTTAACTTTCATTTAACATCTAGTCTCCAATGCATAAAGCCTATATTACACACACACACACACACACACACACACACACACACACACACACACACACTAAGAAATGGACTAATACTGTAAACCTTTAACAATGTCTGGCCTTGTCTAAAATTTGCCCAAGTCTCACTTTGCAGGGCCATCTGTTACCAATTCTTTTAATTTGCTCCACTATTCACTTGTATTTTTAAAAACAGTGTCACTGAACCACTTTCGGTTATTCCTTTGGTCAGTTAGATTAAGCATGAGGCCACGTCCCTGTCTCCAAACTCATCACCTCACCACTTTTTGGTTGAAGCAGCACTTGGTGTTACAACCAAAGGAATATGTGAACCATGTTTTTACTCTGATTACACAATTTCTTAGTTAACATTGCATCTCTCCAGTAGATTTTTGAATATGTTTTCTATCTACCCCCAACTTTTCACTAACTAAAGTTGTCTTTTTAATTTGAGCCTGTCTTCCTTCAGTCCTTCACTGTTCTCACCTTTCTCCCTCTTCTTACTCCTTTCTTCTTGTCTTCCGTTCTCCTTAGATTTCATTGTTTTATTTCTCAGATGCATCCTTTAGGGAGACTCTTTCCCCTGGTCTCAGTCTGTAGACTGATTACTTTCTGGACCCAAGTTTTTCTGCAGAAATCTTTGTCTTTCTCTCATATTGTAACTCGTCTTACATGGGGGACATATTATTATTTGATTTTTAAAAACTTTAAGTTACAACCTCTAGTAGCTATTTGCAAAAGGTGATGGGATTAAATATGTCCTGTTACTTTGAATATTTTTATTTTGCTCTTGAAACTGTTTGTCAGCCTGACTGGTTTTAGAATTCTAGGTTGGAAAATAATTTCCTTGGAAACATGAGGGAATTTCTCAGTTTCTTTGTTCTGCTGTTAAGAGATGAGATTTTGATCATTAAATATTAAAAAATAAAGAGTTTAAAGACTATATGTATGTGTGTAAGCCTGCGTGAGTTTGTTAGCACAACACACATATAGGAGCCCATGGAGACCAGAGGGTGTCAGAACACCTGGAACTGGAGGTATAGACGGTTGAGAGCTGCTCATGTCAGTGTTAGGACTTGACCAGGTCCTCAGCAAGAGCAGGGCATGCTCCTAATCACTGAGCCATCTCCTTAGCCACTCTCAAGCATTTTAAGAACACTCTCTTCATTACATCTTTTTATTTATTATTCCTGTTTTCATGAGCACACACACACACACACACACACACACACACACACACACACACGCACGCACACATGCACACACACAGCCTGGCACATGTGGAGCCTAGACAATGTCTTCCTTCCACTGTGTAGGTCCAATGGATCAAAATCAGGGGGCCAGGCTTGGTGGCAAGTGCCTTTACTCACTTCTTCTCTTCCTAGCTCTCCGTAAGCAATTTCATGGGGCTTGTTTTTCTTCTTTGCAAACTCTAATCACATCCTATCTTATATTTGTGTTCATCTTTTCACCTCCAAAAGGTCTCCTTTGGTGTTAGAATCTTCCATTTGCTGTGGCATCCCATTCTTGTTTCAGGGAATTAATGCCAGTTTGTCTTCCTGAGGCATTCATGACCCTTTAAAATGTTCATGTATTTATTATTTTCAATGAGCCATGTCTGCCCATAAGAATCCAGCCAAGCAATAAAAAGTGTTCCCTGGACAGGAAGTCTTTCCTTGTTGACACTTGCCCTCTTGACTCTCCCCATCAGTGTCTCCCTTTCAGGCTAGAAAGCATCCTTTCAGGAATTTAGCTCACATATGAAGATGCTGGATTTCACAGTGTGAGGGGTCACTAACACGAGATCCCTGACTTTCCTCATGCTGTCCCACGCTTGCTTCTTAGACTTGCTGTCTCAAAAGCCTGTGCTGTTTACATGATAGAAGAGGAGTTGCCATTCCAGTGTTCTTTGGGGGTGGAGGAGTGGTAACCTGTGGTGACTGGAATGGGGCAGGATCTGGGGGCACTGGGTTTCTTAGAGTGATTTTTATACAGCTGTCTGCTTTTGACTTCACCTATCCTTGTTCACCTATTTCAAGTCTGTCTGAATCTTCGAGCCTTCTCTTACTCAATCTCAGGGTTGGTTCCCAGTATTCCTTTAGTATTCAATGGTCTAAAATGGCCCAGAGGGACTTTTTCTTCAACTTCTATCGAAGTCCACGGTTCTTGCTTTGGACTGCCAGCAGTGGACTAGCAAGGCCTGACAAAAAGCTCCTTCATTTCCTTCTGGTCTTCAAGATAAGGAAAGGGGAGGAGGATAGAAGAAAGTGTATCTTTAACTTTTCATTTATTCATTCATTTTTATTTGTCATTTGTGTGTATGTTTCATGTGAGCTTGTGTGCACTTGTATGTGCAAATGTCAGAGGGATGTGTTGGGTCCCTGGAGGGTGTTTGTTACAGGTGCTTGTGAACTGCCTGATGTGGGCTGCTTGGATCTGAACTCTGGTCCTCATGATAGAATCACAAGTGTTCTTGACTGCTGAGCAATCTCTCGAGCCTTTGACTGTAGCTGGAGTTTTCTCTCTGGGTTCCGCCAAGTCCTACCAGTCCCGGAGCCCACTTATAAAATAAACATACAGATGCTTATATTATTTAAACTGCTTGGCCATTAGCTCAGGCCTATCATTGTCTAGCTCTTACTCTTATATTTAGCCCACTTCTATTAATCTATATTTTGCCATGTGGCTTGTGGCTTATTGGTACCTTACATCTTTCTTGTCCTGGCAGCGGCTCCAGCAGTCTCCTCCTCTGCCTTCCTGTTCCCTCAATTCTCCTCTCTGTTAGTCCCACCTATACTTCCTGTCTGGCTACTGGCCAATCAGTGTTTATTTATACAGAGCGATATCCACAGCATTTGACAGTGTATCTTTATTCTTCTGCGGTTTCCACCATATCCTCACTTCAACCTTGTGGTCTACCCACAGAGCCTCTTTCTCCTGGTATCTCATGGACCAGGACAGTTGCCATATCGGATAATATTTTTCTATTTGCTTCATATCCATTAGCCTTCCTCAATGCCCATATGGGAAATGTTCTAGAACCTCCTGTCTATTCACCCACCATTCTGGCCAGCAGCCTGTCCTCACATCTCTAAAAAAGGTCAAACAAGACCCATGCCTTCAAACTCTGAGAACAAAGTCCAACAACACTATAACTGATCTAAGAACAGAACAGGGTTGACTCATAAGCTTCTGGTACCCAGCAAGAATGTTGCCCAGGAGTCTTGTATTAGAGATTATATCTTTTAAAACTTTCAGAATAGTTCTTTTGGGATCCCTTATTTGGTTTGAGAAGAGAGAGCACAGGAGAAATTATACAGTATTGTGGTGGTTTGAATAGCTATGGCCCCCATAGATTCATGTGTTTGAATTCCTGGTTCATAGAGAGTGGCACAATTAGGAGGTGTGGTCTTGTTGGAGGAAGTGTGTCACTAAAGGGGTGGGCTTGGAGGTCTCATATGTTCAAGCTATGCCCGGTATGGTAGTCAGTTCACTTGCTGTTGTTTGCAGATCAAGATGTAGAACTCTTAGCTCCCTCTCCAGCACCATGTCTGCCTGCATGCTGCCGTTCTTCCCAACAGGATGATAATGGACTAAATCTCTGAACTATAATCCAGGCTCAATTAATGTTTTCCTTTATAAGAGTTGACATGGTCATATCTCTTCACAGCAATAGAAACTCCAACTAAGACAAAGTACTATTTATCTATAAATGTATTAAAGTCTTCATCTGGAGAATTCCCTATGGTTCTTTTGGACAGACAGCTTAGTGAGATTCCTATCTGGGAATGTCCATACCATCTTTTCCTCATGTTGTACTTAACAAAGGATGCAGTCATTGTCTTTTTCTAACTTATATTGTATTTGAAAGATGGACCCATACAGAGTCCATATCTGAATTCCTTGCAATTGGTTTCCAGTCTTTCATTGGGTTTGACCAATAGGACATTAATGGGCAAAGAGAGAGACCAGAGTATTCACTCGTTTTCGCTCCTCTTGTGTCTCCGAGGCAGCACTTGTGGTCCCTAGCTGCCCCTTCCCAGCATCAGGTCTTCCCGAGTTCCAGGATTTCCTTTCTTGCTCTCTCTGTACCAGAGATAGGAATGGGTTCCTGTTACTGCAGTCACTAGGGATCATACAATTCTCTCTCTCTGTTTTGTTTTAAGCCTGTATTATTTTAGTAGGCATTTTCCACTGATTGATTTGGAGTAAATTTGATTCCTACTAGAATCCTGAAGCAGGAAGTCTTAGTCTTATTAAGAAAAGGAACCATAGCGTTAGAATTTAAGATTTTGTTTCTGACTGAAATGCATGGCATGAAGGATGGGGAACAATCAATAGCTTTGCTGAGGACCATTAAATTCAAGACTCTCATTGCATATTTTAAAAGGATGTTTTTAATTAAAAAAAATTAATAATGTGGTGGTTTGGAAGAAAATGGCTGCCAAAGGGAGTGGCACTACTAGGTGGTGTGGCCTTGTTAGAGTAGTGGTCTTGTTGGAAGAAATGAGTCACTGTGGAGGTGGGCTTTGAAGTCTCATGTATGCTCAAAATACTGCCCAGCGTCTGGTTCATTTTCTGTTGACTGCAGGATGTAGGACACTCGACTACTTCTCTAGCACCATGTCTGCCACCATGTTGCATCATGATGACGATGGACTAAACCTTGAAAATGTCAGCCACCCCAATGAAATGTTTTCCTTTACAAAGAGAGCTGCCATGGTCACAGTGTCTCTTCACAGCAATAGAAACTCTAAGACAAATAATTATATATATTAATACTGTATTTACATCATTTCTATCCCCCTCAAGCTCCTTCTATTTCCCTCCATTCTTTCTCAAATTCATGACCTTGATCTCTTCTTCTTGCAGTGTGTGTGTGTATACACACATATATTCTTATATATAAAAGCAAGTATGTATATAAGTATACATATATATGCATATATCCTGTTGACGACGTTTAGTGTTACTTACATGTATAAGTGTTTAGGGCTGATCGCTTGGGATTGGATAACCCATCAGGGGCCTTGTCCATGGAGAAGTCCTTGTCTCTCTCAGCTGCCATTAGTTATCCATAGCCCTTAATCTAAGGGTGGGGATTTGTGAGATTTCCTTCATCCATTTGGGCATGCCAACTGGTATTGTCATTGTACTAACCTTGTTTAGGTGACCATATTGTTGAAATCTCAAGGGCGCAGCTTCTTGGTTTTACACATAGAAAGCACTGTCTCTTAGCTGACATCCTAGTCCTCTGGATCTTACAGTCTTCTGCCCCTGGTTCCATGGTGTTTCATGAGCCTTGGATGTAATGATTGTGTGGTATTAACTGGGGCTGGACACCTCATGGTTAGTTGTTCTTTTCATTTTGACCAGCTGTGGGTTTTTGTAATGGTCTCTGCTGAAAAATGAAGTTTGTTTGATGAGGGGTTGAGAATTACACTTATGTGTGGGTATAAGTATCTATATTTAGAATGCAGTTAGAAATTATTCTGGCTTAGGAAAGTGGTAATAGTAGGTTTTCCTCTAGGGTCCACGACCTCATCAAACAAAAAAATAAAAAATTTCTCACACATACAGCCTCAAAGCTACTCCAAGCATTACCTTGGCGAAAGAGAGCCACGTTGCCCATGTACACTGTATACACACACATTAAGACTTTCTTGATTTTCGCCGCGCAGCGGTGGTGGCGCATGCCTTTAATCCCAGCACTCGGGAGGCAGAGCCAGGCAGATCTCTGTGAGTTCGAGGCCAGCCTGGTCTACAAAGCGAGATCCAGGAAAGGTGCAAAGCTACACAGAGAAACCCTGTCTCAAAAAAAAAAAAAAAAAAAAAAAAAAAAAGACTTTCTTGATTTTCAAAGGAAATGGTCACAATATCCATTGAATGTTTTAGTATACATCACTTTTTTGTGATTCTTTTTTTTTTTTTTTTTTTTTTTTACTGGCTCATTATACTATAGAATGATTGACACTGTCATATCAGTTATCAATCATCTTTATCAGTTTTGAGAAGGAAAACCCCCACACACCTTTTATTCCATGCAAAGTTTGTGTTCTGTGCAGAAAATGTGTTAAGTACTGACTACCCTTTAAATATTTGCATAAAGGAAAGGAAAGGAGAAGAAAGAATGGAAAGATAAAAAGAAGCCTAGTGTGTTGTTCTTGGGTTAGGGAAGATGGGGTGGTGAAACCAACCCAGCCACCTGTTAAATGGCTCTGATTGTGCAGTCATAATTCTATGACGTTCCTGGTGAATGTTGAAAAAAAAAATGCAGTGTGCGAGGGAGCTGATCTACCCGAAGTCCCCAAAGGACAGGACAGTAATAACTTCAACAGGTGTTCAGAAAACTTCTGCCAAAAGGAAAAACAATTAGATTCTGTGGGGTGGAAGTTTAGAAGTCACATACAAATCATCTTGTCTGTTTGATAGATGTGCTGTGCATGTGCTCTCAGAGAAACTGCATTATTTCAAAAGACTAAATTAATCACGAAGTTGTGATATCATCTGGCATGCTTGGTTTATCTCAAATTCAGAAGTTCGTATCAGTTGTAAAGTAAAGATACACATATTTATATTTAATCACAGCCTAACTCAGACTTAAAAGTAAGCGAGAGAGCTGTGAATAGATGTCTTTTGTTAGTGAATTTGGCAGCGGGAGGCAGATGGATGTTACATTCCTTGTCAGGCTGCTTCATTTCCTTTGATCTATGCACAGAACACATCAGAGGCCCTCATATGTTTCTTAGTTAAAATTCGCAGTACAGTTCTGATTATCTCTTTCTATCGCTCTCCTCATAGACATGAATTCTAAGCGAGGACCATCTGCAATAGCTGAGCTCAGGGAAGAAGGAGAATGTTCACACAAATTTGCTTGAGGTCATTGGATTAAATTGCTTTCTTCAGCTGATTACTTCAAAGATCTACAGAAGTATGTCAAGTTCACTTCTTTATTGTCAAGTTCTTTTTGCCAGGAAAATCTGGGCAACTCTTGAGTGAGTTTAAGATATCATTAGTTGTGGGATGCCTCTGATTAATAGACAGTTTATAGTTTAGCATGGCACGTAGATTTCTAAACTTCTTCAAAATTTTTTAATTTTATTTTTATGTGTATGGGTGTTTTGCCTGCCTGTATATCTGTGTACCATATGTGTGTAGAAGAGTTCATAAGGGGCATCAGATTCACTGGGACCAGCGTTACAAACAGGTGTGGACCACCATGTCAGTGCTGGGAATTGAACCCAGGTCCTCTGAAAGGGAAAAGAGTGCTCTAAACCACAATATTGTCTCTCCAGCCTCAGGTTTCTAATCCTCTCATTGGTTATTTGCCAAGGATCTTTTGTTCATCAAAATATTTAGTAGGAACTAAGTCCTTTGACTATACATTAGTGATAGAAATGAAGGCCAATGAGATTGATTTTTTCTTTATTTTCATGAAGTTAAAATCATGTGCGTGTGTCTGTGTTTGAATGTTTGTATGTGTGAAATTGGGGGAGGGGGAATAAAGATCAATAAGATAGCCATACAAGCGTCGTAGAATGTATTGACAACAGTGTTGTAGTTTGAATGTGGAATGGCACCCACAGGCTCATGTGTTTGAACATGTCATTCCCAGCGGTGGCACTGTTTGGGAAGGTTGTAAAACCTTTAGTTGTTCACTCAGAACAGGGCCTTGAGATGCTATGGACAAGTCCCCCTTTTCCGTACTCTTGTGTGTGCATGTCCCACCAAGTTGGAGTGACTCCCGGAAGACTGTAAGTCAGAATAAACCCTCTGTCCTGTGTTACTTTGTGTCAATTGTTTGGTCACAGCAACCGGAAAAGAAACACAAAGCAGAGGAGAAAAGCAATTTTCTAGGTCTCAACTCCAATCTTCTGGACCAACGAGGACTCATTTCTAGGAAGAAGACTTTCAATCAGAGTGGGGAGGGCATGGGAGCTAGTCAGGCAAAGGGGGAACGGCAGGGACAGGAACTGTATTCTAGGTGCTGTACGCACAAATTCAGGGACCTGACATATCTGAAACAGAGTAAGCAATTATGATATGATGTTTTCTTTGTAAAATTTCAATTGATTGAAAAAAACATTGGCAATAATTATGACAATGATCTTGATAAGAACGCAGTCAGCTTGAGAACCAACAGTGGATTTGTTGAATATTGCCAATGTGTCAGCCAGGATGCTGGGTATTGGACATGATTTTTTTTTTAAATGTAGTTCTTCAAACTATCACCTGAGGAAGGAAGGCATTGCTTTCTGAATCTCAAACCTGTGGGGATTCAAACCAAAGATATAGAAAACAGGTCAGATTCTGATAAATGGGTTATCCTGGATCTAATTAGGCCTTTAATCAACTTTGTTTATGGTCTGTCTGGGTCTAAAAATGAATAAAGCAACATAATTTACCTTCGTTCGTTTTTTAAAGAATCTTAATTTTTAAAGTCAGAAAATACTGTTTTCAAATGTGTTTTTTTTTCATTCTGACACTCTTTTTGGTAGTGCAATACACATAGAGCTGTTTTCAAATTCCAAATGTGAACACATGAACAATCACTATGAATGTGTAGAGACACAACACAGACGTTTCAAGCCCGAGCAAATATGAACTCAACTGTAGAAATCATGTACAAATTGTTGTTGTTATATCTAACAGCTAAGGAAAAAAAAAAAAACTAATGCATTGTCTTGGGTTTCTAAGAAAGGCCTCTATGAACCACAATTATTTGAAGTAAGCCCCATTCCAAAAGACCACGACTGGTGTTAATTTCAACACTACGGGCAAACCTTGGCTTCTGTGTGTTTGGCATCTCAAATCCCCTATAAGTTCCTCACTGTGATCCAGCCTGGTCTGTTTACCAAATCTAAATCTCTGGAAAATTTGCTCCTGCAGAAGATCTAGGAGAGATGATTTATCTTGGTGGCACACATCTGTCATGCACCTTCTTGCTGGGGGCTGGGATTTCCATCCTTCGCTTGGACACTGCTGGGAATATCCTTTCTCATTTTTTCCCCTGTTCGCTTTCTTTCTGTCCTTCCCATTAACCCTTTTATGTCTGCTCACAATCTGGCTTTTTGTTTGTTTTTCTAGGTACACATTTTGGGCATCCATCTTTCACTTTCCTTCTCTTTCCACGTTGGTTTCTTCTCACCTCCCCTACACGCTGAGCGTTTGCTTTCAGGAAGGTATACACAGATCCGAACCTGGTGTCACCCAATTACTCACCTTGTTTCTTTATTCCTCTTGCATAGCATGGTTAAGGCAGGCTGATTCACAGTTCTGTTTTTCCTTTCTTTTTTTCCCTCTCCAGATGTATAATTTCTTGCATGGTTTTATTGCTTTGGAGGAGACTGAAAGATTGCCAAGTGACCCAGAAGACCTGACCAGTGGTCTTTTGTTTCTCAGCACCCAAGGGACAATATTTAAATTTTATGGGGTGTGAGGTCTTATTTTGGATACCAGACGTCTCCTTTGGCTCAGAAAACCTTTGGGAAAATAGATATAGAAATCTTTAAGTAATGCAATACTAACTGCCCTCTTGACAACTTCTTTGTCTGTATAGATTTCAAGTAAACATGCCAATTTAGATATGAGGTCAATAGAAATAGTTTACAGCATTCCTGCAACATTAAAGTTCTCTTTATAAAATAATTTGTGTCCATTAAAACAGTGAAAAAAATTGAAAATATCTATTTCGTATGACAAAGATTATTAGTGTATTTCTGGTGCTTTAAAAAATGTTTTTATTTGCTTCAGTTAAAAAAATTGTCTGGTTTGTAACTATTAAAAGGAATTTATAATACAAGTTGCACACAAGTTTTTGTATTTTCCCCAATATAATAGCTAAATTATCTTAATAGTCTAGATTTTCATTGAAAAAAAAACCCTTTTATAATATTCCTTGGTGTGTCTGGAATAGTTTTAGTCAGCCATGTACCAGTTGTTGGATACTTTACTCTTGCATGTGGAAAAAGGGGATTGTACCCGGTGCACCTTGCAGGCTAGGCTGTGAGCAGCATCCTTAATCTACCCTTCCTTTGGCTGTGAGGTGTTCCTGTTGTTAGCGTTCAACAAGATTGTCCTTGATTCATCCTTCAGTGATTTTCCAAATGATCCCACAGTCCTTGTCACAGGGGCCTAAGGAATGAAACACTCAACCCTGTCTCACAGAGCTATGGTAGCGTCTTTCAGCAAAACTCCACAACAACATGGTACCCGAACTAACTGAAAAAGCCCCGGGTGACCTGTGACGAGGCATAGTGTGAAAAGGCAGTACATAACATTTCCAGAAGTGAAAATGCAGGCTGACAGGCACAGTTCCCCAGGGAAAGTATATTGATGTCCTTCTCAACACGAATAAAGAATGCGACACGGCAGCCAGGAGCCTGTACGCTCTCTCTGTACAGGTGGATGTCCGTGGAAAGGATAGATCGTTGTAAACTCACTAGAGGCCGTCTGACTGGATAACGTGTTAGGACTGCAAGCAACAGAAAAAGAAAGAAAAACTAGTTTAGACAGCAAACAGCGTTAGCGTCCGTGCTGTGCTTGAACATTCAGCGGGGGCAGCTTGAGGCAGGCTTAATCCAGAGGCTCAGGCAGGTTTTCTGTTTGTTCAGCTGGCGTCTCCTCCGTGCATTGGGTCCATTTTCCCTCTGGCTTGCTTCGTACGCAGACTGACTATAGTTACTCTAAGCCTCACAGTTCCATTTCATGACTTTCAGAGTAAGTGAAAACTCTTTTCCTGGTGGCTTTATTCTTAAATTAAAAGTGAGAAAAATTATTTCCCAGGAGTTCTATGTGACCTTTCTTTGTACTCCAGGTGTCTAAAGCATATCACATGTCCATTCCTGTACTAATCCTCGAACCGGGGCAGGGCCACACGATGATTGACTTGCTGTGTTCCTAAACCAATCACTGTGACAGATGCATTGAGATTATCTTCAAGCCAATCAGATTCACTCTGTGAGGATGAGATGTGTTTAGTGTGTACACACATATGGGCTACTTGGGGGCGGGGCAGGGGGAGCGGGGGAAGATGTCTGTATGAGGGGAAACCAAGCCATTGTTAGGACGGAGAAAAAAAATAGATGCTATGTAAGTTTGATCGTCAAAACTGTCAGCCTGGAGCATACTGCAGTTTAGGGCTTAAAAAAATTAAAATCTTAAAATACTTATATAATTTCAGTAGGTAATGCACGTAGTAAAGATTATGATACAATTTTGTGTTATTTAACGTCGTTGAAGAGGTAGCTGATGGCATATTGTGGCTAAATGGTTCTGGAAGCCTGTTTCCTAGGTCTTTACTATTCTCACTCACCAGCTTTGTGACTTGGGCACTTGACTTCACTCCCTTGTGCTTTAGTTTAGTTTCTCCATCTGTAAAATGGGACCCTGCAAGGGTTCCCTGAATAGGCTGTCATGAGGATGAAGGAAGTTACCATTCTTCTAGGAGTCCAGTTCAGAACAATGCTTGATAAACAGCTGTTGGGGGAATTTTTAATTTTCATTATAAAATCAGATAAAGGTCTTCTTATCCTATTCATTGGTTATTTGTACTATACATTTACAAGTTAAAAGCTATTTGAAAGTAGCAGCATTTTAATCTATACCGTAAGTTGAAATAAAATTATTTTTGAAAAATATCTTGGGAAGTTGGGGATGTAGCTCAATGGTAGCATGCTTGTTTTGTCTGTCCAGAGCTCTGGGCTTAAGTTACAATGCACACACACACACACACACACACACACACACACACACACACACAGAGAGAGAGAGAGAGAGAGAGAGAGAGAGAGAGAGAGAGAGACAGAGACAGAGACAGAGACAAAGAGAGACAGAGACAGACAAAGAGACAGAGCGAGTGAGCTTGGGAGAAGGAGAGATAGTGTATATTGATAAGGTTCATCAGTATCTTTTTTTTGAATGTAACATCATTGCATCATTAAACACATTCTACAGCGTAAATGAATGTAATACATCTTAAACCAATATTCGACAACAGTTTCCATGACCACACCCTCAGCTTTAATAATATGCTGGAAGGGCTAATTCTATCTATCTATCTATCTATCTATCTATCTATCTATCTATCTATCTATCTATATATCAGCGTGAGCTGTCAAAATACCATGCAGTGTATGGCTTATCAACAGCAGAAAGGTACTTCCCTCACTGCTGAGAGCTGTAATTCCCAGATTAGGCTGCCGGTGCCACTGGCTTCTGGTGAACGTCCTCGTCCAGGCTTCAGGCTACTTTCTCTTATGGTGTCTTCTTAAGGCAGAAAGGACCAGGTGGGGGCTGGCCTCTGGTAAGGGCACTCACCCCACTTGTTAGGGCTCCACCCTCAGGAAAATTAGCTCTCAAAGATTCTCTCTCCCACAAACAATCACAATGGGGGTTAGACTTAAAGACCTGAGTTATGAACAGACACAGCATGCTGTTTATAACATGATTTGTGTAAAACTTAACATCAGTAAAATTCATAAAAAGTTTAGCAAATTGTTTTGTTTTGTTTCTTTACCTTTTGAGACGAGTCTCACTATGTAACCCTGTAGGCCAGATAGGCTCTAACTTGGAGATCCACCAGCACACCTCGTGAGTGCCACAATTAACGTGTGCACCATCACACTTGGCCTGACACTTGGATTTTTTTTTTTGGCCATGGAACACTCTTTTAATCCCAGCACTCGGGAGTAAGAGGGATGCCTCTCGTCAGTATCTTTTATACTCTATTCAGTTCATGTGCTTTCTTTTCTAAACTTCACAGTTCAATGTGTACTTTTAAATTTATAAACATACAAATGCACATACATATGTGCCTCACAGCTATAGGTATGTCACAGAGGTAGAGGAGCCCTTCTCTAAGTTGGCTGTTGACATCCCATATGACAAGAAGGGATGGTAGCTTTTTACTTACATGATGAGGCTTTCTGCAGAGCATAAGGTAGCTGAGGCAGGTCCGTAAATATCTTGAGAAAGTGGAAAAGTAATCTTGCTCATGTTTTACTGTAGTTAGGAGATGGGAGCAGGGGAGGGGCCTTACCCATGGACCAGGGATTGTGCAGTCTGTACGAACCAGCTCACCTTCCAGACGTTTCCTAGCTTACCCTGGTGAGGACAAGAGTGGTGACGGGACCCCGAAACAGTCAGAGCCCAGCAGTCATACCTCATAAGTGAATCAGCTGCTTACTACAAATACACAGAATATGGAAGATGCAGAAATAATATCTTCGGCAATCACACAACCCCTCTCCTGACACTGAATATTTATCTACGTGGATTATTCCTGACAATTTTATTGTCCTAGGCTGGGTATTTTTTTTTTAAATGTACTTCTTACCATTAGGAACTATCTTAAGCCTTCTATTGTGTGTGCTGAACCAAAGAAAAAGGCTATTTGGGTTGTAAATCTCCTGGAAAAAAAATCAAATTGCCTTATGGTCTTTCCTATTTTAAATGACAAGTCATTTAGGATTACCTACAGTGCTATGTAATAGATAGTATCAGTTTCCACGTATCAGCCGAATGACAATATATTCTGCTCTTGGCATGCTAGTCTGAGGCCAGACAGTCAACATCAGTCAGCTGGATGAAAACCAGCTGGAATCATCTGGAGTGTTTGTAGTCTTTTCAGCCTTATTGATTGTCCTTTTAATTCAGTTATTAATTTTGTTCTATGTTTCTACCTTTGTTTTGTACATCAAACTTTCCTTGAAGGGGGCCACATCGAGTCTGGGTCAGCTAGACCTCAAGGGACTCTTAATATAGTCCAACTCTACATAATGATTTTTTTCCCTTTTAATGGAAAACGTTATCCAAAAAGTAGTTAGCTTATTTGATCCAGAAAAATGCAAACTGATTTCTAAGAAGCATATTTTTTTCCTAATGTGCAAATACAAGGCACGCAAATTTAAATGCTTGCTTAGCTTCCAGTTTAAGGGTGTAATACATTATTAATCAGACCAGAAGAAAGTCTGAAACCTGTTCTAACTGCACTACTTAGTGCCAAGATGAGAACTCTATGCATGTCTTCTAGTATCAACCCTAACCAGCTTTCAGTGAACTAGACAGTCACTTATTTACTCACTCACCAAGTGGTTGTCTAGAACCTAGTGCCTGATGTTCAGACCTTAACTCAAGATGCTTTATTTTGAGAGGACAGCAGTCCAAGAAGAGTCAAAGGTGAGATTGTGGTAACCCCCCTAAAAAGGAACAATGCAGATCTATCAGATCCATAAGTGTGCCGGCTTCAGCCTTCCACAGCTCTTCACTTTCCTTACGTGGCTCTTAACCTCTCTGGGCTTCATTCTTTCCTCCCTTTATGTCAATTGTATGGGATTCAGAGATTTTTTTTTTTGCTAAGGTTTAAAGCAAAAGGTACATATATACCACAGTGTTATGCTCAGTGCATACTTTGCCAACAATAGCTAATATTTTTAGTAGTGTTTGGATTCAAAATCGTTGAACAATGATATACTCTAAAGCTACTTTAGAAATATTGTCTTAAAATTGGTAAACATGAAGGACAATTTAATTATGATTTTATATTACATGCACCCTTACTTCAAACATTTGAAGTATTTCTTATATAATGATGACATTATTTACTTTGTATTTTGTTACCCCAAACAATGTCGTCCAGGTACTTCCCCCTCTCAGTGGACTGTGTAGTCAGTTATCCCTCCACGTCTACATTTGTCTGCTCCAGTTCCCTCTGCCTTATCTGTTAGCTATCATATTTATTGTGCACTCACCATATAGCAATGTGTAAGACACCTCAAACAAACCAGATTTAGTTACAACAGCAAGCCTATAATTTATTTTTTTATCCTTATTTGCAAATGAAAAACTGGCCCAAATCATATGACTCTATTAGAATTGTTTTACTAATTCTTTTTTGTTCATTTTTGAGATTGTAATTGAATTACAATGTTTCCCCTTCCCTTTCCTGTCTCCAAACCCTCCCATGTACCCCTCCCTGCTCTCCTTTAAATTCATGGCCCCTTTTGTCACTAACTTATTACATGCATGTATGTATTTGTGTACACACACACACACACACACACACACACACACACACACACATTCCTAAGTATGACCTGATGAGTCCATATAATGCTACGTGAATGTATGTTTTCAGGGCTGATTGGCACCGGACAACCAATAGATGTCTTCTTCCCTGGGGAGAATCACCTCTCCTGCTCTCAGCTCCTCGGTTGCCTGTAGTTCTTTGTGTATGGTTGAGGTTAATGAGATTTTTTTCATCATGCTGTTTGACATTTTCATTGATGTCCTCCTTGTTCAGCTCACAGTTGGGCAGTCACATTCATGAGACTTCATGGGTGTAGCTTTTTAATGTTTCTAGGAGACACAACCTCGCTCTTACAATATTTCTACACCCTCTTCTGACATTCCCTAATCCTTATGTGTGTAGCGTGTTTGTAGATGTAAGAGACAACTTAATGGGTGGCCTTGTCATCAAGTGGAATTACTCTGGTACTGTCCATCTGAGCTCTGGGAATGTTTTATTATCTGAAGCAGAGTGTATTTTATGGTAGTGGCCTCAGAGACCACAGAAACGGAGAACTTAAAGGTGACTAGACATCTTTTATGTTAAGAATAAGTGAGTGTTCACAAGAAGCATTCGTGGCCCACTATGTAGCAGATGATTATGAGCTTCCTCTGTGCCCTGGGGGCTCATAAAACTGATCTAGTTTCAGAAGTCCATTTTTGGACAACTGCTTTACTGTTGCTCAGCTGGGCCATATTTGTGTTATTACCTTTCTCATTCATGTGACCTAATACCTGACACAGGCAACTTAAGGAAAGGGGAGTTCATGTCGGCTCACAGATTGAGGGTGATTCCATCATCGCAGGGGCATCACAGTGGAAGGAGTGTGGGGCAACTGATCACACTGTAGCCACAGTAAGGGCAAGTGCTGGTACTAAGCTTCCTTTCCCTTTTAAATTCATTCCGAGACCCTCAGTCTATGGGATGGTGCTGCCCACACTCAGAGTAGCTATTCTTTCCTCAGTTAAACTTCCACTGAAACACTCTCATAGATGACTCCCAGAGGTCTGTTGCCACGGAGATTCTAAATCCCATCAAGTTGACAATGGAGTTTAACCTTTTTAATACTGTTAGGCGATAAGCTTCAAGAGGCAGAGGTGTTGTCTTGAGTACCACCAATCCCCAATTTTTAGAACTGTACCTAGATGGAGTAAGTGCTCATGAGTATGGGTGTGGTTGACATCAGTTTAAATCTTCAAGGAAGCAGATGGATGCTCAGCAAATAAGCCAAGCGATGAACCCAACAAAGATGATGGACAGTCTAAAAAGATTTCACGTAACTTGGAACCTTTCCCTCTAGGCTGGTATAATTGTTTTTATTTACAAAGTTAATGAGCCAAATATTGCTAGCAATCCACAGAGTTTGCTTGAAGGGCAAAGGAATTTATTAGAGAAGGAAAACTCACTATACAGAACAGAGGAATTATTACAGGGTCCTGGAAGGCATAGCCCCACATTGTTCTTTCTCCTGGTCTGTCTCCAGCATCCAAAAGAACGAGGGAGTGAAGAGAGTTCTGTATACGTGCATCCCAGGTCTTAAGCGTCCCAAGTCTTGGTCACGCCCAGGGGGCATGTACTTCAAGGTCACAGGCAGGTGTAACAGTTACCTGCTATCTCATTAGGGGTGGTGCTTCAAGGTCGTAGCTAGAACAGCTAACCCCTACACAAAGTATATGTACAGTTTTAATTTTGTCCTATTGTCAAGTGCAAAGCAAAGCAGAAAAATCGCAATCATGTGTTTGACTGATTTCATTGACTGATTTTAGCGAGTGCCATTCTCCCTGCCCACCTCCTATCTGTAATCATTCTGGAGCTGGCCACTGAGTGTAAATCCTTATCTGAAGCCCGCACTTCACCACCACCTTCTTCTGGAGTGAGCCCAGCAGCACCATCTCTGGCTGTGGAACTGACAGACTCCTAAGAGATAACCAAAGGCATCAGCCACTTTCCAGGATTTATAAAAATAGGGTTTGGGCCAGGACTTTGTGGGAGCCTGAAATGATGTTGGAAGACATGGAAAGAACAATCCAAGTTATGAACTGTTAAATGGAAGGGTGGAATGCAGGTAATGAAAAAAATAACTTCTCCAGGATTTCTGAGCAGCCTGATTTTCTTTTGATGGAGCTAGATCTAACACTGATTGGAAGTCTGTTCCCCTGATAGAATGACCACAGTTGTCTGGTCACCAGGGCAGGTTTCACCACCTTGTCTCAAAGGCAAGCCAGAGAGACAGTAGACGATGAACAAATGCATTGCTGGTCTAACAACCCCTCTTCTCTTGGTCCTCAGTAAGTTGAAGTTTTGTGAAGGATCATAAATAAGAGATACACTAAAATGTTTCACACAGTAGATTAGTAGAGGAGTTCATTTGAACCAAAGTGAAATATGAAATAACAGAATTTTTCTCCTTTCCCTTTCGATCTGCTATGTATGTCCTTTCCTGTTGGGTGTTTGTGTGCCATTCTCTTTGAAGGGATCTTGTGGGGATTGTGGGTCTTGATTTATTAATCCACAATGGTCACAGTAGTCAAAAGTGCAATGGTGTTTCTTCCCAGTCACGGAAGCCCCCCAGGACTCCTTAATAACAAATGAGAAATAGCACTATTAAAAAGTGAATTTCTCTTTAAGGCAAATGTGCCATTAAAAAAAAATCTCTATTTCTCAGTCAAGTATAGTGCCACATGCCTTAATTCCAGCACTTGGAAAACAGAGTCAAGTAGAGATCTGTGAGTTTGAGGTCAGCTTGGTCTACATAGTGAGTTCCAGGACATCCAGAGCAACGTAATGAGAACTTGTTTCATAAACCAAACAAAACCAACCAACCAACCAAATCTCCATTTCTCAAACTCCGCTGAATGGTGACTTTTCCCAATGAGGACATGTAGAGACTTGCCACACTGTCATCAGGTACATTAAGTTAAATTAGCCCAGACACTTGTACTGTGAAATACTTAATCTGAAAAGTTGAAAAAAAAAAGAGCTATTTCCCATACTAACAAATAGAAATAACAGATTATAGAAAGTTGCCTTTTAAGTTTTAACATGTCATCACTGAAGGGCAAACCTAACATGCCTGTATAAGGCTAAGTTCTTAGGCCAGACTCAGTAGATTTCCTGATAATTTTAGCCTTATTAGCTGTTTTTAATTTTACTTTATTTTTCTCTGTGCCCCCATAAGGACCCTCTGAGGGGTAGTACTATGGAAATGAATCTGAACATTAGCAGAGATATTATTGTTCTTCGATTACGAGCAATAAAAATTTAATTCGTATCCTTCCCTGACCTTCCTCCCCTCCCTGTAATATGTGGTGTGTTGCCTTTAACAAAGAAATGTCTCCCTGTCCTTGGCTCACATATTCCTCCACACACACACACCCCACTCCATCTCTTGCCACCTCCTTCACCCTCAGAGTTGGCCACTTCTATCTTCTTTCTGTGGTGCTGAATGGATACAGCTTCTGGGACACTTTGGAATGAAAGGTGATATGAAATTGCAAAGTGTTTTTATCAGAGTTCTGCCAATATGTCTCAATCCTGACACACAACACCTCTTCTATTTCAGTGTTGTGACGGGAAGACAGCTGGCCCCGAGGAGGCACCACACTCAAAGAAGCATGTGAGATTGTGTTTCATCCCTGTAGGGACCCCAAGCTTTAGGAGCATCTACCACATTAGATAATTATGTGCAAGATATCGTTTACACAGGCAGTGCTCCCTGGCATCATCTGGGAACTTGAATGTACAACATGAGGCCCTGCCTAAGACTTTTTGAAAATAATCTACATTTTATGACTGAGATTTTGCACATTGTTAGGATAATAGATGTTTATTATTTTTATGTGTACTGAATTCCTTCCTCTGGTCTCCATGTTTCCTTTCCCTTCTTCAGTCCAACCATGTAGTTCTGGTGGGGCTGGTCATCACAGCGAATTAGCATTGTGTCCATAGAAGTAGATATATAATTTTAGTCTTGGTATTGTGTTACAAAGATTGCCACTGGGGTGGTCACATGGGACCACAGTGGGTCAGTTAGGATGCTGCATTTCTTCACGCTCTAGTAGTAGGGTAAAACTTTTCCCTATGGAGTCATGAACCTGGGGACAGGTGAATTTTCTAGCTAAGTGGTGAATAACTGTCTGTCACATGGGAGCAAGAAAGTAATAGTCAAAGAGAAGAAGAGATGAGAGATGAAGACCTGGTGTCCTAGCTTTACCCATGATTTGGCTCATAAAATAGTATTTCTGTTTTTCACACTTTAAACAAGGCATAAGCCTTTAAAAAAGGAAGCCCAGGCCTTTCATAATCCATACAGACATCAGAAGAGGAGGGACACTGTGAGAAGACAGAGACTGTAAAACAGTGGCTCACAGCACAAGAAAACCGGAAAATTCTGCCTAGCATCCTACCCACCCGTAGTCTCTTTTCCGTGAAGATAAAATCCTAGAAAGGTTTTATTGATATGATAATTTTTTAACTGTTAGTGCAACTTGTAATTTGTCAGACTGAATGATGTGTTTTCCTTCACAAGCATCCAGCATGGCAAACATTTCTATTGTATTTGAGTAGCATAGACATGTGTTCATTATTTAGTAAAAAGTATGACACAGTGCAACATTTCTTGAGCATTTTACACAACTGTCTCTTTGAGTTAGAAAAATGGAATGAAATTAAAATTCTTCTCAATAAAAAACTCAATATGAATGAATGTGATTTTGAAAGATAGAATTAAGCATGGGACACTTACAACCATGCTATCAGCTAGGATGGTAGTTTGAATGTAATTGGCCCCCATAAGCCTATAGGGAGTGGCACTATTAGGAGGTGTGGCTTTGTTGGAGTAGGTGTGGCTATGTTGGAGGAAGTATGTCACTGTGGAGGCGGGCTTTGAGGTCTCAAATATGCTCAAGCCATGCCTGATGTCTCAGACCACTTCCTGTTGCCTGTGAGATCAAGATGTAGCTCCTTCTCCAGCACCACATCTGCTTGCATGCCACTATGTCCCACCATGATGATAATGGACTAAACCTCTGAAATTGTAAGCCATCCAATTAAATATTTTCCGTTATAAGAGTTGCCGTGGTCATGGTGTCCCTTCGCAGCAATAGAAACCCTAACTGAGATACCTAGGATGTATCTACCTTCTGAAAACTAATTTTCACCTTTTGGAAGTGATATTGGAACTAGCAGGTGTTTTGAAAATAAAGAGACTTGGGTTGAAATAACAGTTCTACTATTTATTCATGGAAGGCTTTGGGTAAACAGTCTATACCTTCTGACTTTCAGTTTTTCTGTCTGTGAGATGAGATGGGAATAATAATGCCTACGCCAAGACTATCAGGAGGATTGCATACAGTGTTGTCAGTACATGGATAAATGTGGTGACAATTGTAATACTTATCAGATAGCATCTCCTGACCATGCCTGACACAAATGGGAAGCTGTAAGGATTTCTCTAGCACTTTCAGAGTGCTGTGGTGGCCAATAGTCTCATAGACCAGTGGTTCTCAAATTTAGCCTCACATTAAGAACATCTGAGGATCTGGTAAAAATTCCCAACTCCAGGCCATTCAGGACCAATTAGTTTACAGTCTCATGAGTCCTGTGTAATAGATTTTCAAGCTTCCCAGTGATTACAGTGAGTTGGCAAGTTTGATAAGCCATGCTGTCCACATCTAGTCTAAAATGTGAAGAAAATCTAAAGACCATACCTCTCATCTCAAGGACATGTTACCCAGGCTTAAAAATAAACCATCATAGTAAATTAGAAGATTTTTCTATTGTTTTGAATTCTTCAGGACTCAGTAGGTTGCTCTCAGATAAATGCTAACTTCCAAATGTAGTTTAGTAAAGTGCAAAAACTAAAACAAACAATGATTTAACTGGTTGGCACTGTTTTATAATTCTTGAGGATAGAAATCCTGATGGCCATGACCTTTGAGACATGTGACAGCTTTCTCCTTGAAGGGCAGGTATAATCTCCAAGCTGAGGCTTAGCAGAAACTAGGCAGCATGCACAGCTGGGAAGCGGGCTTATGATATGACATCCCTTTCACCAAGAAACATGTCATTTGTCACAAATGACTGTGGCTTAATGACTACTTCCGGTGTTTGACCAGGCAAAGACATTTTCTGTTTCAGGAGTAGAGAAAAGAGATGCTCTGTTTTACAGGTACCTCACAGCACATAGGATTCTGGATGTTGCTCAAAATTGGTATTTTTAAAGTAAGTAGCAGACAAACATGTTTTCCTGGCCATTCAACAGTGTCGTTTCATTAAAGAGGACATATTTATCTATGTAAGAGAGGCACAGTCTTACGCTCAGACCTGCAAAGATAAATGGACAGAGCACAATAAAATTTCAGAGAAATAGAAGCATTTAAGAATTATAAGGTACTCTTTTGCTAGATAACATATTCAACACACATTGACAATGATAGAAAACAACTGATTATTGAACAAAGATCCAGTGTAAAATAATTGTCAACTTCATATCACCACTCAGTGTTGATCTTGGATGAAATGTGGGGATTGACCCTAGGTCAGAACTAGAAAAGAGTCTTCCAGTCCTGATAGGATTTCCTAGCACAGGAAACCACAGAAAGATTAGAGAAAATAGTAGAAATAAATAGTCAAGAACTTACCTTCTATTGATACTTAATAACTGTACATACTTATGGAAAGAAAAAATGTAGATACAAATGTCTAATGATTAAATTTCTATTTCCTTAAACATTTGTCATTTCTTTGTGTTGAAATTTTCTAACCCTTCTATCCTACAGTTCTTTATTTACTATATAAGTTATAAATGATACTGGTTCTACTGTTCTATGGAATACCTGAACTTATTCCTCCCAATCAGCAGTATGCTGATATTTAGAAATCATTCTCTATGTAAATTTCTCACAGTTCCATAATTATTTTCCAAGGTAGCAACTCAACTGTCAAAAAATTCTTTAGTTAAAGCTTCTGAACACACAGCCACATTTATCTACTAACCCTGAAAGAACCTTATTTATTTATTTATTTATTTATTTATTTATTTAATCATAGAGCTGGAGATCAAAGCTATGGCCTTGAACATGCTAGATAAGTACTCTCCTACTATATCTCCAGCCCTTCAAAAAGTCTTCTTAATAGTAGTAAAATTAATTTAAATAATAAATATTTCAAGGACTTAATAAAGTAAGATTGTTAGGAAATTAGAAATATGTTTTTAGTATATAGGAATGGGCATTTCAGTATAGGCCAGTTTTCCAACTGGATTAATTCTTTCTGGTAAGTGTAAGTAAAGCCTAAAAGAATTCAAGTGAAAATTTCTCTGTGTGAACTAAGCGACAAAACACGAGCATAGAGAATATCCATTTTTTCAATTCCTTCTTTCTTTGCTTGTTTTGAAGTGAAAACCATACTTATGTTCCTAATATTTACATTGAAGTGAATTCTGAGTACTGTATTTCCTTCTTACAATTTTTCTCGCCAACATTTCTTATATTTTGAAACTATTTCATTGCTGCTTCTCTTGCTGGCTAGATAGCTAAAGGCCATGTCATTTGAAATTGATTGAACAGCTGCAATTTCTGGGCGCTGGCATCCCTTTCACTAGCTGACAACTGCTTTGAAAGACCATCCTGTGCATGAAAACTTTCATTATTTGCAGCGGCAGGTGTTTATCGCCTTTTGTGGATGAAATTCCCTGGAATAGTGGGATGGAAATTGTAGTTGCCAAAGGAGTTAATTGACCTTCATCATAGAATTTGTCACTTAGGGGAACTAATGCAGCTTGTGCCATTCTGTCACACATGGAAGATGTTGAACTAGACAGTAATGCTAGCCTTTAAATCAAGAATAAGCTATTTACACCATTTAAAAATGAAACGTATTGTCTCAATGTAGTGTAGTCCTGTTTTCAGTAGAACTAAACGTAACAATTTCACAAGATTTGGTAGAATTCTTCTTCTTTTAAAGACTTATTTATTTTATGTATATGAGTGTTCTGTCTGTATGTACAACTTTATGCCAGAAAAGGTATCAGATCCCACTATAGATGGTTGAGCCAACATGTGGTAGCTGGGAATTGAACTCAGGACCCCTGGAAGAGCAGTCAGTGCTCTTAACCTCTGAGCCATCTTTCCTGCCCCTAGAATTCTTGATTACTTATAATCCAAGTGCAGTATTGGTAGACAGATTTGTCAATGAGATTTGTGTGTGTATGTGTGTGTGTGTGTGTGTGTGTGTGTGTGTGTGTGCGCGCGCGCTCATGCATGCACATGATTGAAACTTAAACTCTCAATCCTTCTTCCCCAGCCTCCTGAATGCTGGGAATACGTGTGTGCACCACCATGTTTATGGCCTAAGAAACATTAAAAAATGTATTCTTCCCCGGACTTAAAACCTGTAGAACATGTTGGTACCTTCATGAAGAATTCACTACCCATTCAAGTTTTTAACCTATTCATTGACATGACTACATTGGTGTCAATTTTCAGGAAGAAATGTTGGTATAAGAGTTTAAGTTTATAAAAATAAAGACAATGTATAACTTCTAAAGTTTATTTAAATGTTTACTGACTTAGGTATTTACTCACTAGTCATTCATTTGACACAGGGGTGTTTATTGAGGGTTGGCATACAGAAACTGTGGTTCAGGGTGGCCAAGGCTGCATCTCAAGTTGGTGCTTAGGCTGGATAATGTGTCAGAGCTCTTCACATGGCCCTGGTTTTGAAGGCGTAAAGGGGTCTAGGAGAGCAGCTGAGGCTGGATACTGTGTGGCAGGGTTGGAGTTCCCACGGGGAGGTTAGGAGAAGCCACTGGTTAAGGTGTGGCTTCATTTGCAGTGGAGACCCCAGGCTTGAGATGATCATGGAGAGAAGCTGAGGTCTGGAACTGTGATAGACCAGTAGAAGCCATTGGTGAAGGCACAGCCTCAGTTGCAGTAGAAATCCCAGCATATTGGAGATACCAGAACTGTAGGATGACCGCCAAGAACAGCAACGGGAAAGCAGACTAATACACGTTCTTTTTTTTTTTTTTTTTTTTTTTTTTTTTTTTTTTTTTTTTTTTTTTTTGCATTTTTCTTTCATTTTTCTTTATTAAGAAATTTTCGGGCTGGAGAGATGGCTCAGTGGTTAAGGGTAATGCTTGCTCTTCCAGAGGTCCTGAGTTCAACTCCCAGCAACCACATGGTGGCTCACAACCATCTCTAGTGGGATCTGATGCCCTCTTCTGGCATAAAGTTGTACATGCAGATAAAGCACTCATACATAAGTAAATAATAAAAATCTAAAAAAAAAAAAAAAGATATTTTCTACTCACACCACATCCACAGATCCCCCCTCCTCCCACCTCCCATCCCCCAGCCCTCTTTCCCAAGCCACCCCGCATCCCCACATCCCCCAAATCAAGGTCTCCCATAGGGAGTCAGCAGAGCCCAGCACACTGAGCCTAGGCAGGTCCAAGCCCCTTCCCACTGCACCAAGGCTGTACAAGGTGTCACACCACAGGCACCAGATTCCAGAAACCTGCCCATAGACCAGGGACAGATCCCGATTCTCCTGCCTGGGTGCCCCCCAAACAGTTTGAGCCAAACAACCATCTTCCATATCCAGAGGGCCTAGTCCAGTCCCATGGGGGCTCCATGGCCACCAGTCCACAGTTCATGGGCTTCCACTAGTTAACACACGTTCTTTTACCTTCCTCACATTCCTACTGACCCCTACTGATCTTCTACCAGTCTCTCTCCTGCTTCCGTGTCTTCTTAAGGTCTTGCCGCTTGTTGTGTGCTCACGGTTGTAACGGCCATGTCAGGTACAGGGGGCAGTATTCTGTAATATCCCTCCCTTATTTCATCCACCGCCCCCAGGTCTTACTGTCTTTCAGCCCTCTATGCCTGCTTTGCCTGAAGGTGGATCATTTGGCTATCACACTTTGGGCTGAGCACTCAGGAGCGCCTTGTTCTCAGTACTTCATCAGGTTATCAGTCTCTGTTTTAACCGTCACCCACTGCCAAAGGAGGTTTCTCTGATTAAGGCTGACATCCGTGCTAGTCTATGGGTATTAACAAGCATTTCAACTGCAACTTAACACCGTGTCTTTTTAGTAAGTTGTAAATTTTGGGTGCTCCCATATCGCCTGTGACCTTTCTAGCCATCGTTTGCTCCTTTGTTAAAAAATTGTTGAGTTTATTTTAACGAAACGGCTTTTTTCTTTAGGTGTGCAGGCAAATAAAATGAGACATTCTGTAAGTGGAAACATGAAGTGGTTGAGGACAGTCAACCTCACTTAAAAAAAATCAATAGCTTTGATTTAGAAACATGTCCCAAGAGCCAAGGAGGAAATGAAAATCACTCCTCCCTCAGTATGGAGAAATAACCAACTTACTGGTGTATAGCATTCCAGGTTTCTTCATACACATATAAGCCTATACATATTTAATTTACAAAATGGGACCATATTCCGTATAATAATTATGATGCATTATAAATATCTTTTACACAGTGGGACTTGGTTATGAGGAGCGATACAGGTGTATTCCTCATGTGTGAATGTCTCAAAAATGAAAAGGTTTAGAAAAGGGATCTGGGTATAACTAATGGTTACATACTAGTCCAATGTGTATTTTATAACATGAGATAGTTCCTTAAACCTCTAGCTTTGGGTATTTAAAGCACACACTCTTCAAAACACTTGTCTGTTTTCTTTGCTTAAGGCAGATGTCTCACCTTTAATGCATATTGCTGTTTTAGACAGAGGTTTGTTATGAGGTTATTCTGTGCATTGTAGGGCTGTGCATTTAGCCACAGTCCCTGGCTTCTGTCCATTAGATGACAGTTCATCTCACAGATGAAATGAAGAAAAATGTCTACAGATAGTGCCCAAAGTCTTTTGTGTGGGGTTGAATTTTGGAGATCGACTCCAATTGGTAACTACTGATTGAATCAATTAATGAAAGGGAACATAAATAGTTATGCCTGTTACTTGAAAGGGGTGAAGTTTGGAAGTATCTAGATTTGATCTCAAATTGAGTTCTCTCATTTTCCAGCTCTGTAAACTTGGTTAAGAGAATGATAGAGCTAAGAATCTTGAGATCTAGATGTGTATGCGATAGACTCTGAGAGGTATTCATAATTTGCCAAATATCTGCTTTGTAACAGGTCCTTAATCTCAGTAGTTGAGTTTGTTCTTTTTAGTCTATTTTTTGGGGGGTGAAGTTCGAGACAGGGTTTCTCTGTGTAGTCCTTGCTGTCCTGAAACTTGCTCTATAGACCAGGCTGGCCTCAAACTCAGAGACCCTCCTGCCTCTGCCTCCCGAGTGCTGAGACTTAACATGTTCACCATTACCCGGATTCTTTATTCTAGTCTTACAAGCCGCTAAAAATGGCCTCTCTGGAATACACGTACCCAGATGAGCTTTGTGTTCCATCTGTTGATCAGCAGGCATTTGGCTGAGGAGCTATAGTTACTACTGAACACAGTTAGAAGACTCTGAGGCCAGACAACCCATGGGAGGATTTCCTGATAAATGCAAGAATTGACTCAGTCTGAGGACATGGAAGGATACAAGAGGTTTCCACCCAAGAGAAGGTGTCTAGCAGGCAGCACCATAAGAATAGAAGACAAAGTAGTTATGGGCCTTTGATGACAGAAGCGTGGTGTTCTTCCATCATAGGGCATTTCCGTTAATGTGACTCACACTGACAGCTCTGTGTATCTCAGTTTGGAATTCTGGATTCTGAGGAGAGAGCTGCTTTGCGTCAGAAACTGTCATCTGCAGCAGCTGGTTATTTACACGGTGTCACTTTCATGTAAGAACATGGCCTCATAGTCTTTGTCGGTACTTGACATAAATATATATATATATATATATTAGTTTCCTCTGAGAAAAACCTCCATCTTGGAGGAATGCTCATTAAGATATGGCATGTTAAAAGATAGGTAAAAACAATAGGATGTTTTAAGAGGAGATGAAACACTTCATCTCAGGTAATAAACATCTCAGAGGTTTCAGGAAGTCCCTGAAACTGACCAGATTCACAGCCTAACCCTCCACCACCCCCACCTCAGCCTTTATAAACAGTAAGAACTGTTGAGAGACACTCTCAGACCAGTCAAATTACCTGAAAGAAAAGATTCAGAAAGACAAACATAGTATGTACTCACTCATAAGTGGATACTAGATGTAAAGCAAAGGATAGCCAGACTGCAACTCACAACTCCAGGGAGGCTACTTAGTAAAGAGGACCCTAATAAAGACACAGGGATCACCCAGCAACAGAGAAATGGATGAGATCTACATGAGCAAACTAGGGGTGGGGGTGGGGTAATGGAGGGCAAGGATCTGGGGAAAGAGAGCTTAGGGGAGCGGGAGGTCTCAGCTGGATTAGGAACAGAGTGGGAGAACAAGGAAAGAGACACCATGATAAATGAAGGCCCCGTAGGAATAAAAAGAAGCAGAGTGCTAGAGAGGTCCCGAGAAATCCACAAATATACCTCTATTATAGACTATTGGCAATGGTTGAAAGAGTGCCTGAGCTGACCTACTCTGGTGATCGGATGGCCGAACATCCTTACTATTATGATAAAACTCTTATCCAGTGACCGGTGGAAGCAGATGCAGAGATCCACAGCCAAACCCCAGGTGAAGCTCCAGGAGTTCAAACGGCAAGAGAGAGGAGGGATGATATGAGCAAGAGATATTGAGACCATGATTGAAAAAAGCACAGGGACAAATAGCTAAACTAGCGGAAACACATGAACTGTGAACCAATAGCTGAGGAGTCCCCATGGAACTGGACCAGGCCCTCTAGATAAGTGAGATAGTTGATGAGCCTGAACTGTTTAGGAGGCCCTCAGGCAGTGGGACCAGGACCTGTCCTTGGTGCATGAGCTGGCTTTTTGGAACCTAGGGCCTATGCTGAGATACTTTGCTCAGGTTTGGTGCACGGAGGAGGGGACTAGACCTGCCTCAACTGAATCTACCAGGCAGGGCTGACTCCCCAGGGGAGACCTTGCCTTGGAGGAGGTGGGAATGGGGGTGGGTTGTGGGGGGGGGGAAGGCAGGAGGTTGGGAGGAGGGAGGACAGGGGAATCTGTGGCTATATGTAAAATTAAATTAATTATAAAATAAAAGTATTTATTAAAAAAGAGACAGAAAGCAGCTGAGCTATCTACAAAACCCTCAGATAAAGCTGGGCTGTCTAGAAGAGGCTCAGACAAACCAAGTTGCCTGGAAAGGACTCTCCACCCTGTTAAGCTACCTGCAGGCTGGGCAGAGTGCTCCAGATTTTCAGCTTTCATAGGTGATCACCCATGTTGGAGTGAGCTTTTAGTCATGTAGCTGTCTTAGAGTAATTTCTGCTCCTGTAAGTAACTTCTCACCCATATTCCTATAAGTTAGCATAACAAACTCATTGCTTCACCATGTTGGACTTTGGTGGCATTCTTACTTTTGTCTGTCATTGGTTTCCTATCTGGGATGAGTTGCCATTTGTTTGCATTTCTCTAGGAATATGTCAAACAAAAATACTTATGCATTTTTTTTTCTCCAAAGGGGAATTTTTTTTTTTTTTTTTTTTTTTTTTTTTTTTTTTTTTTTTTTTTTTTTTTTTTTGCTAAACATGTATCTTTGAAGTATCTACCACAAGCAATGTGACAGTGCTTGATGCTTTGAAGATGGCTGACATGCTCCAAGGAAGGTGGGCCAAGGGTGTCAATAGATTTGGGCCAATGTGTTCATCCCTCAGTGTGTGGCTGTAAACTCCCTTAGGCTAGACACTAGACTGTCTTCTTCCCAGATAAAAGGAGACTCTTAGTGTTGCTGATAGAACTGGGTAGCAGTGCCAAGGGCATTTAGGAAAGACCAACACATTATCTCTCACACAGAGCTGTTTCCAAACCACACCTTATGGCTCTGTTGGCTCATCACACAGAGCATTAGTACCCACTATTATATTTAACCATAATACTTTGATTTTCCTTTGTTTGTCATGTCTGCCATACTGTGAGCTCCTACATGGCCAGGGTTATTATTATTTGTCTTGATTCCCAGAATTGCTCTTGGAAGAAAGCAGGACCTCAATATTTGCTTGACTGAAATGCTTTCCTGTTTTTGGATGGATCCCATTAGTCAGTGGCTCCTATCCCATGAGCTTCCTACACTGAGAATAAATGAATGATCAAGCTGATGGTTATCTTGGCCAGCTCTGAGATAAGTCTAGAAATGTATCAATGTATCATAGCAACCAACTGGATTCAAAAAGAACAATTCTTAGTGCCACCAGGGGCTTGATTAGAGGTGTTGTTGGCTTTATTGTTGGCATGGTCAATATTAATATGGGCTTCTCTGCTTTGGGGAGATTTTCTTCTTGAGAAGTTACACACAAGAGTGCTCCCCAGTACCAACACAGCCACACAGATTAGGAGTATGCTGTGTCTTAAGTATTTGATTCTAAACAGCTACGCACTGAAGGTCAAAAACAGTTCACTTCTGACATATATTTAGGACAGCCTTTAGGTTATCTCTGTGATAACATTACTGTCACTCTTTCCATTGCTGGCACAACTTCCAGGAGGAGAGGAGGGCAGTGTATCTTATGTCACTGTATTCGATGTGGCTTACTTATGACGCTTACGGGGTAAAGGTACATCACAAATACAGCCATGTGAAAAGCTTAGAGATATTCCACTCTGTTTATCCACTTTGTGTTTTTCTAGCCCTTAAGAATCAGAGAGTAGGCTGGGCGGTGGTGGCGCACGCCTTTAATCCCAGCACTCGGGAGGCAGAGCCAGGCGGATCTCTATGAGTTCGAGGCCAGCCTGGGCTACCAAGTGAGCTCCAGGAAAGGCGCAAAGCTACGCAGAGAAACCCTGTCTCGAAAAACCAAAAAAAAAAAAAAAAAAAAAAAAAGAATCAGAATCAGAGAGTAATAACTTGTATTTATTTATTATGTGGTGTTTTGCCTGCATACTTACCTGTGCACCACATATATGCCTGGTGCCCGTGGAGGCCAGAAGAGGATGTTAGATCCCTTGGAACTGGAGTTATGGACAGTTGGGAATCATCATGTGGGTGTTGGGAATGGAACCTTGGTCTTCTGGAAAGGTAGCTAGTGTTCTTAACCTTAAGCCATCTCTCCAGCTCCGAGTCTGCTAACTTTTAACACAAAGGCCCAATCTGAAGCTATTTAGTGGGGTGAATGTGACTAAAGAGCTAGGGCTGGTTTTTCAGACACAAGTTCTCTAGTTATGTAACTAGGGATCTGTCTTTTGCTCTTTGATCTCAACAGCAGCACACTCGCAGACCTATACTTTTTAACATAATACTATATACTTCTGACACTAGGGTTATATAATTTCAGCTAAGGGAATCACATGGGTACTGGCCCCAGCTCTGCATATCCATCTTTTCCTGAATTCATGTCATGCTGTCTTTGCTTGAATTCATGTCTATAGTTTTTACTTAGGTCACTTTTTGGTGAATGAGGGAATGAATGAATTGTTCCTATTCCTAATTTTTATTGTGTTTACATTTTTATTGTGTGTGTGTGTGCGTGTGTGTGCGTGTGTGTGCGTGCGTGTGCTTCTAATCATATTCTTTTTATAGTTGAGAGGACTCTTTTTGGCCCCTTTACGTCTTTAGAACCAACAAATCAATTCTACTACGACCTTTCTGGGTACCTTGTTTTAATGTGATCTCCATTTAAGCTACAGTCGGTGGAGAAAGGACAGTTCTTCGAGGTCCCAGATCTGCAGCTGTCATACTGTCTCCCTTCAGCTTGCTTCTCACTTCCATGTTCAACAAAGCAGTGAAGAATCAGAAGGCTGCATGGCCTGAGAGTCCTTGGGGATGAAATCTTGCCTGGTTTGCACTTTTGGTCAGGAGAGGAACACATAGTAAACATTCTACAACCAGGGTTGCCATTTGTTTGAAGAGCCAGAGAGTAGATATTTACTTGTGGCCAGATTTCCTTTGCTTCATGAGTTGGCCTACTGTAGAGTCAAAATGCCCACAGTCCACACCATCAGGTGCCTGTATATGACTGTGGTCTGGGGCTGAAATCTGAATTTCACCAAAGTTTCACTTTTCTCAAATAGCTTTTTTTCCCCATTAGTGATAGAAAGAAAATAATCCTTCTTGTGTGTTACCAGATTTGGTTGTTATTTGTAATACTTTTTCCCAAAGTAGTATTTTTATTATTATGTTTATTTGAAGTTCAAATTTAACTGAGCACACTGTATTTTATTCTTCTGAAGCCCTAGCTGGCCTTGGTATCTTATTCATGGCTTTCAGATTTTTTCTCCTGCAACTGTTCAGTTCTTCAGAAGTATTTCTTGCCAGGGGGGTGGGTGGTACAGGCATAAGCCTATGATGTTTTGCACCTCTAGTTTTAAATAGTGATTTGAACATCTTCTTTAATGGAATTCTTTGGTGAGGAAGGAAATATTGAGATACTAAGCAGTTTGGTTCCAAAGAGTTGTGATGTTAGAGATAGATTTGTAAAATTAGGATAAAAGTGTGAGGCAAATTTTTCTTAAATTTTATTTCTAGGAGTCTAGGGAGATGTTCAGTTGGTAACTGTAAGCATGAAGACCCAAACTCAGGCCCCAGAGCCCATGTAAAGAAGGGTGGGCATAAGGGCACACGCTTGTAATCCCAGCACTGGCCATGAGAGGCAGGGGCTCCCCAGACAGCCAGACTGCTGCTGAGACTCGGGCCAGGAGAGATCATCAAAAAAATGAGGGGGTGGCTCTTGGAGAACATCCAAGGTTGCCATTCTGTTTTCACATATGCATGTACACCACCACACAAGTGCATGCACACAAACATGTTTCTGAGCACATACCTACCTACCTACCTACACACACACACACACACACACACACAGAGAGAGAGAGAGAGAGAGACAGAGACAGAGACAGAGACAGAGACACAGAGAGAGACAGACACAGAGAGAGACAGAGAGAGAAAGAGAGAGAGGGGGGATTTGTTTCTAAGATGCTTGTAAATGAAAAATACTGTATTGAATTTTCCTTGTTTTAGGACAGTGACTAATGACTAATTATTTGAGCTAACAATTTTCTAGTTCTTTAACATTCATACATTGAGTGATTTTGTTTTTGCTTTTATTTCTTGAGTGTCAACTATTTGCTAAGCAGATTTTGGAAGTTGGCTATCGCAGTAGTGAAAAAAGGGACAGAGCCTTTGTATCTTCTAGTTGAGGACATTAAAAAAGCAAAATGTTTATTGTGTATGGTGTGAAAAAGAAAAAAAAAAACAAAATAAAGAGGAATGGGTATTGCTGGGAATGAGGGGGACTTCACTTTCTGCAGACGTCCTATGGGGACAATGGAGCAAAGACCACCTGCTAAGAGGGGGAAATGTCCCTGCCAGTGCGATGCGTTTTCTGTTTGAAAAACAGTAAGGAGACAGAGTGAACAATGGGAACAGTAGGAGCTGAATCTTAGGGTATAATAACAGTGAGTTTTTCTGATTATTTTTAATAAAACATTTTTAATGCGTGCACATTCATCTGGTGAGCATGTTTGTTTTGCTTCCTCTCTTAGTCCCCTGTGGTGTAGTGTGCGATTGAAGGACTTTGTATCATGACATTGATGTTGTGTTACATCAGAGGAGTAAGCGTCATTGAAACTTTGTCTCCTCTTCATGAGAGGGACTTAGCCTATTTTGGTTGTACACATGACATGTTATGCAGAATGATGACCTTGTTCTGCTTACTTAGAGATTAAGTATGGTTTAAGGAGATATATGTGGGTGACAGATTGGCAAAGGCTTGTTTGAAATGGTGAAGCTTGATTGTCCACTTGACTGAACCGAGAGACCTTTAGGAAATTGTGAAGCACATGTCTGTGGAGTGCTTCCAGAGACAGGCTGATGGGTCGGTGAACGGGTTTGAAGACCTGCTCTGATTGCTGGCAGTCCACCTGTTCCGTCTTGAGGGTCTGGGCAGACAGAAGCAGGGGACTTTGCGCACAGGCACTCGAGTTGCTGTTTGAATTAATGTGAATTTGCTGCTTCTATTGTCCGTAAATGTCAGACTCCAGAGTCTTCAGTCTTTTGACTTGAACTTTCTGACCACAGAGGGGGACCTTTTCTTGAGGGGGTCGGCCAGGTCAGCTTTGGGGTGGGCCTGTATGGTTGGTTCTTCTTATTCTGCGTCTTCCAGCTTCCTTCTGGCTTTCCAGCCTGCAGATACCGATTGTGAGCCTATGTAACTTCTGACCGTAGAAGGCAACAGAATAAATCCTCTCTCGTAATTGTGCATGCAACCCGGTGTTTCTCTTACTCAAGAACTCTGGCTATCTGAAAGGGTGACAGGGCGCGGGAGGCAGGGAGTGTGGTGTGCAGGTTGTGGAGTGCCTTGTAAAATGTCCTTTCAGTTTACCGAAGCAGAGTTCAATTTGGGGATTTTGGAACATTGGGAGGACAAGCTTTACTTAATCACTGGTTCCACTTCATCACCCTACCCGTTGTGTGCCTTCACAGGAGATTAGAGAGAGCAAGGGCAGAGGCAGGAGACCAGTTAGGGGGCTACTGAGTAATTCAGGTGAGAGATAATGCTGCCTTGGGGGCAGCACAGCTGTGGTGGAGACGGTGTGAAGTCATTCTGGCAGCGTGGGACTCAGAATTGGCCAGCTCTGCAGACAGACTTTGCGTCGGATGTGAAAGAAAGAGACAAGAAGATAACTTCCAGATTTTTGGCTTGAGCAACCAAGGGGAGGGATCGCTTATTTACTGAGAAGGGGAAAAGGAGGGGAGGAGACTCGGAAGGGAGAATCAGGAGTTTGGGTTGGAAAGAGATAAGTGTGAAATGCGTATTAGGCCTTTAAATGGAGCTGTCAAATAGGCATGCAGATAGATGAGTCTGCCGTCCAGAGCTGCTGTCTGCACCCCAGATAGAGATTTAGAGTCATTGCGTGTAGACAACGTTGAAAGCCAAGTAACATGGTGAGCTCATCAAGGGAGTGAGTGTAGCCAGAGGAAAGACAAAGGCCAAAGAGTCATGTTTCATGGGAATTCATTGAAATGGCTTGATAGCGCCTGTGTTAATCATAACCACAGAACAATTAATATTCGGAATATCACATTGTGAAAATACCAACTGCTTTATGGTAGAAACCTAAATATCGCACAGAACCGTAAAGGGTCAGATATATCTTTTCTGAAAATGAAATAAAAATGTTTAAAACCCACTTAATTTCTCCACCAGAACATCTAGACTGGAAGTGTAAGAATTGGCTGGGTTACTGTTTTTTTTTTGTTGTTGTTGTTGTTTTTTTTTGGTTGTTGTTTGTTTTTGTTTTCACTTAAAAAAGCTTTTGGTAAGTGAAAGCAGTTTACTTCGGCTTAATTGATTCCTCCCTATTTATGTCTTACAAAATACATTCATTGCCAAGTTTAAGAAGTGGTGTCTTGCTATGCCTTTTTTTTTTTTAACCAAATACACGTATCTTCTGTATTGTTTACATTATCTACATTGTTATCTACTTTTAAGTGTCTTAAGGATTTCGGGAATAACTCCTCTGGTCCTATAGTCCTCCAAACCTAAACAGAACATAACAAAATAGAACCCCTTTATAGTGGGATATGCCCTCTATCTCCATTTCCTAGGTATTATTAAACTCCTTTTTTTTAAGGTAAAGAAAACCTATAAGCTTCAAATATTAAAATGGTTGTGGAGTTCATCAAAGAGGGCTTTGAATCTAGTCCCCGGTGCTATCTTCAATATGCTATATCATTGGCATTTAATTTGTGAACTAAATAGCTTGGTAGGTTGTGTATGGCTGGAAATGCCCTAAGTGTCTGGCCATGGGTGATGACCACCAGCCTGATGCATAGTCTCAACTCACACTCCGTGTGGGAAAGCTGCCTGGTTCCTGTTGCGATGGCCACTTCTAGTCAGGAAGTGTACCATTCTAAAGAAGAAACACAATGGGCCCTGCCTTCTGCCACTGAACCTTCTGGGTCCAGTTGACAGAGAGGCTGTCTAAACTTGTGGGAGGCAAGAAATGGCTTAGCTTTTGTGTAGCCCAACCCCCATGCAGTTGGGCCTCTTCTCCTAACCTACAAGACCACTATCCAGGCAACCTGGAGAACCAACAGGCTTTGGTTGTTGTCTTTTATTCTTCTGGTCAAGGGGATTTTTTTTCTTTTTCATAGGGATTAAGAAAAATTAATTCATAATTACATATAAATCACCTGTATCACCGCTCCTCATAATGGCCATTTATTCAAAAGAGCAATTACCCACTATGCCTCTTTAAAAATCTGAGTGGTACATGTAAGGTCTGTAGCACAAATTGTTAGAAGTTCTCATTAATAAAAACAAATCTGGAGCTGGGTACTGGGGTGAATGCTGGAAGATCAGAGAAGCAGAACAAGCCACAGCTTCCTCACCTCAGCTGGTCCTGTTTCCTCAGACTGGAAGCTTCTGAGTCCTCATCTAGAATGAATTTCAGCTGAACTGCTGCTCGAAAGCCTGAAGCTTAACCAGCCTAGTTCCTGGTCCTCATACCTTATATACCTTTTTGCTTTATGCTCTCACTTTCTGGGATTAAAGGCGGGAGTCACCATGCCTGGCTGTACCCTTGAACAAACAGAGATCCAGACAGATCTCTGCTTCTGGAATGCTAGGATTAAAGGCGTGTGCTACCACTGCCTATCCTCTATGCTTAATATCGTGGCTGTTCTGTTCTCTGACCCCAGATAAGTTTATTAGTGTGCACAATATTTCGGAGAACACAATACCACCACAGAGGTCTGTTGTGGGAGCTGCTATTTTATTCATTTACTTATTGATGTGGGTTTGTTGGTGTATAATAAATCATACCAAAGGCTAGTGGCTGGAAACAATAAGTATTTTTCAATTAGCAGATTCTGGAGGCCACACATTTAGTAGAAGCTTAGTTGGATGGCTCACAGAATCTTTCCTGGAGCTTGGCTCAGATGCTGCCCAAGGACACAGATACTGAACTCTTGTCTGAGTCACCACTGAAAGTCATTATCAATGTCTGTTTGCTGAGCGGGCCAGCCTTGATCAGGGAGGAGGGACACTGCACACAGACATGAACACGGGAGTCAAGGGGGAAGGGGTGACTATGGCTATCTCCCACAGTCATTTAGGCGGTTAATACCTGTCAAATGCTTACTATGCGCTAAGACACAGTGCTTTATGGAAAGCCGGCTGATGATGTCACTGCCAAATGTACACCTCTTTTCCTACTGCATGTTTTAACTCCGGCCTCCTTCACATCTCCTTCAAGCTCCCACTTCAGTTAAAAAGTTTACTTATGCACTGAGTACAGGATAACCAGTCCCACTGCCTGGATGCCTCCCAAACAGATGAAGTTAATCAACTGTCTCACTTATCCAGAGGGCCTGATTCAGTTGGGGGCTCCTCAGCTATTGGTTCATAGTTCATGTGTTTCCATTTGTTTGGCTGGGGAGTGGGGCAGGAGGGGGGAGAACAAGGGAATCTGTGGCTGATATGTAAAATTAAATTAAAGTATAAAATAAAAATAAATATATCAAAAAAATTAAAAAAATAAAAATAAATCACGATGAGTACAAAAGAGAAAAAAAAGATTACTTATGCCTTGAAGAAGGAACATTATTCTGACTGTTTTTGTGTTTATATGTGTGCATAAAATGTGTGTGAATGTATGTATGATGTGTATGCATGTGTGTGTGTGTGTGTGTGTGTGTGTGTGTGTGTGCAGAAGCACGTGTGTCATGTTACCAGTGCCTCGGGTCCTTCCATATTGTTTGAGGCAAGCCTTCTTTGTTGTTTGCCTTGAGCTGCAGATGACAGGCTCACGGGTCCTGAAGCTCCCAGGGGCTCTCCTATCTCTGGCTCCGGTCTCACCACAGGAGCACTGGGTTTCAAGATGCACACTGACACACCTGGTGTTTCCACACTTATGTGATAAGCACGGTGCCCACTGAGTCACCTCCCCAGGCCTACTCTGACCTTGAGGTTGGTAACGCCTCTACTGTTGTATAATAATTTCACTGCTTGAAAGAACCAAGTATTTCTCGCTAGACCTAGAATAGTTTCCTTATGCTATGCTTATCTGGGGGAAGGAAGATCAAAAAGTCTATTTCAAAGGAGAAGGATATTTATTTAGTGGTTCTTGTGTGCATCACACCACAATCTTGAATAGCAGATAAGAAATTTATGTCCTTATCTCAAGATGAGAAAAGCATTTGCTTGAAAGTGTCAGTTACGTACTCTACGTGGGCTCTGTTTCAGGTGCTTGAGATACAACAGTGAACAGAATGGACAGGTCAGGAAACTTATCTTATGATAAGGAGAGAAAGATAACAATAATTAACATGCTAGAAAACAAGAACTGATGAGCCAATGAGAGCAGTGTGTTAGAAGGTAGCATGCACTATAGAAAAGGGGGAATTAAATAGCAGAGTTACATCGTTTTGAGAGAATTGGGTGGGGGCAGGTGGCAATCCTAGCTAGTTGGAGAGACTAGGCCTAATTGAGAAGGCAACATTTAAGACAAGACTTTTTAAGTTGGGTACAGAGAGAAATGAAGACATGGTGTGGGGGTGAGTAATACTGAAAAATTAGCTGGTAGGACCAATGTGTTAGTATCTGTAGAATTGTTGGGCACAGATAGCAGAGGAAATGAGCTGGTGGGGTAGGGCATGGAATGTGTTCCATGTGGTTGTTAATTATGACAAGGTATAGGATGATGATCATGGAAGAGAGAGGTCAAATAGAGGAGAGGGAATGAAGAAAATCTCCCAGGCTTTGGTGAAGAACATTGAGGAATTACAGGTGACATCATCCATGACAGATTCAGAGAGGGGACTGGAAGAAGACAGACCATAAAGCAGCAATAAGGAGCTAGGTGGATGGATCCTCGACTCCTAGCTTTGGCACCATAATTTATGCTCTGGTGTGGAGGTGGCCTAGGAGAGGTTTCCTTTAGGAATGTCAGCAAATGAAGCAAATAGGGAAGTCTGCATTCAAATAATGGCCAGAAAATAGGATTTTGCAGATGGCTGACAGTTTTAAAGGCTAGGGTGTAAAGATTGTAGCATGTGTGGAGGGGTGGTAGAAAGAGACAGAATTCTATTATGAACTGAATAGGGATTGTAGCAATTGGGTGTCACTGGAAGGTAGACATGCTATGGCATACAGGGCTGAATTATGTTAGTGCTGGTATAGGTAGGGGTGAAGTCAGGGTGGGTGTTGCAGGGGAGAAGGGAGGCTCTGGGAAGGGTTGGGCACTCATAGTTGCACAATGCCAGTGAAGTCTACTTTCCACATGAGTGTCTAGGCTTCAAGATGAACATCGTTTTCTGTAACCAGTCTTTCTTTGTCCCACCTGCCAGACCCCAAATAACCACATGGAGACTTCTTATTAATTATGAATGCTCAGCCTTAGCTTAGGCTTGTTCCTAACAAGTTCTTATAACTTAAATTAACCCATATATTTTAATCTATGTTCTTTTACATGGCTCATTTATCTTTACTCTGTACTGCCCATCCTGATTCCTCTGCACCTGGCTGGTGACTCTGCCTTTCTTCTTCCCAGAGTTCTCTCTCTACCCTGGAGTCCCACCTATACCTTTTCTTGCCTAGCTATTGGCCACCAACCCCCTTTTAAACCAATCACAGTGACATATCTTTACACAGTGTAAAGGAATATTCCACAACATTTCCCTCTTTTTGTCTAAATAAAAATGAAAGGTTTAAAGTCCAACACAGTAAAACTATATACATTAGCAACAGTTATCAGGTAAGAATTACCTTTACCATGTCCAGTCCATTTAGAGAAAATACTCTATTATCTATCTTATCTTAGTCTAAAGTTTTTTACCAAAACCATTTTTCATAACTTGTGTTAACATCTTAGAAATATCTTTTTAGACCTGAAAATATCATTTTAGATAAGCAACTTAAGCTTTTATGTTTATCAACATTATACACTTTACATTTCTTATTAAGTTTCTTTTTTGAATTTGGTAACAAAGAAAACTGTGAAACTATAGATATCTAGTCTTCAGTCCCCAACAGAGACCCAAGTAGGATAAAACATTCCTTAAATAAGCAGGAAGTGCAGAGAAAGCAACTTCTAAAACTATAGAAATGTCAGAGACATCTGGATGCTTGGATAGGCACCCTAAGGTTCCTCTGCAATGTCGAGATATTCTTTTTTGTCTGACAGGCCTAGAATAGTGGACAGACTTTCTGTAAACCAGGAATTTTGAAGAACTTTCCTACTTTGTCTTGGTACAGTTCAGCAGTCTCTTTTTTAGTGTGTACCCTGCTTGTTCAGTTTGGACAGCTGCCAACAGTCAAGGCAAGGGCAAGTTTTCCCAGTGGTTAACTTTGCTATGAAGAAAACAAATTCTGTAGATTCTTTGATACCCATCATCCTTTTTTTGGGGTAAGTTGGTGCTGTCAGGAGCAGATGTATCTTACTGTCATGAACAGCCTTTATGTTATTCAAACATTTTAAATGCCATATTCTGTAGTTCTTTGAAATGTTTGAAAATCACTTATCTCTGTAAAATATACTTCTGTATGTATATATATATATATATATATATATATATATATATATATATGAAAACATTCTTAACATGACTGTAAGTTTGATTGTTATAGACGACTAACTATTAACCTGTATTTCTTTTCATTCTAAATAGCTTTCAAGGAATAAACATTTACATTACCTTTTTAAATGAGCTGTATAGGTAAATACCTTATACAAGAATAGAAATATATATATAGTATAATAAAATAACCTTAAATTTGTATCAATATACAAAAATCTATACCAATGTAAAATATTTGAGACTAATGGGGTTGTTCAAAAATAGACTCAAAATCTATCTTTTATCCCATCATTCCTATACTATATCCCCATTTTTTTTTACTTCAGAAAGTGATCCCTGATTCTAATCTCTTTTATTCAGCTTGTTTTCTGACCCTGACCAATAACAACTTGTGACCAACCCCCCTAAATGATGACAAACATCCATAACCCATCAAATGACCAAAAATCATCCATCCCACCTCTTGGAAATGTGGGTGTTATTTTTTTAGACCACTTTCTGTTGTCTGGGGGCAATAACATCTTTTGGAGACCCTGAAAAGTTGGGATAATGGTCAAGTCCTGGGAGAGCTAGCCATAACATTTGTTGTCCAGTCTCTATGTAGTGGGAAAGCACAAGGCTTATCTGTAGTCTCAGCTAGAATAGTCTGTGAGGCTGGACTATCTCAGCCAACAACCTTGAAGCTGTTCTGGATGTAAAACTCTGAGGAAACTTCAACAGAAGCATTCTTGAGAGGCTGGATCCCCTGGGGCACCCATTTTTATTGGTGTCTGGTCTCCTTGCTCTGAAAACACACAAACTTTCAAAGGTAATATACATATCTGTATTAACACAAGTATGAACTATGCATTGTACACAAGCCAGCAGAGATGAATTTTTGTTTTATGTTTGATCAGGTAAATTATATATCACCTGTCTTGTAGTCTTTCCTGGCTTTTCCCCTCATGTCTATAGGCAAGATCCCCAGGAGGCCTCTCTTAGTCAAATCTGATCTAGAGTAACTTTGAAAGAATCCACAGTTTTTCATTTCCTGGAAATTTTCTGCATTCCATTTGAAGCTAAGATATCCCTAAAGTATATAGGCTGGTTTAATTGAGCAGTCCCTTCCACAATCCAATATCTCTCAGCGACTCTCATTCTTTGTTCATTAACATTTAAAAAATGCAAAGTCAACAAGACACCATCTAGGATCCAGACTCGCTGTGTATTTTCCATCTTTACATGGATTATCCTTTTTATATTATTTTATTTCTCTCTTTGAAGACTTTATCTTATTATTTATAAACTATTTTTGACTGTCTATATCCATTTTCTTTTCTTTTTTAAGCCTATGCATGTTTTTTTTTAAACACACTGTAACATGTTTAGAATTTTTTCCTGTCTGAATCTGTCTTTACTGAGTACCTGCAGCATTCTTTGATTGTGTGGGACAAATCTTAAATTGTCATGTCAGCTGCTGCATGGCTCAGCTTAGCACATGGAGCTGGCAGGTGGTGCTGGCAGCTGGCTCCAGCCTGCATGCAGTGGCCAGTAGCTGCATCTCTGTATTCTGAGCATTGGCCCACTTGAGAGACTACAGGACTAGAAAGACACGTCCAGCTCCTTGTACAGAACTTTTCTTAGCTTTCTCAGGTCCTATGTTTGGATACTCATGCCCTGTGTTGGGTGCCATATGTAGACAGATTTTTCTTTGGGTTGCCAACACACACACACAAACACACACACACACACACACACACACACACACACAAATAGAGACTTATTACTAATTATAAAAGCTTGGCCTATAGCTTAGGCTTGTTCCACTAGCTCTTATAACTTAAATTGACTCATTAATATTAATCTACATTTATGCCTTGTGACTTTTTACCTCTCTTCCATCTTGTACTTCCTTTTTTTCTCCCAGTATCCTCTGGCATCTCTCTTGTGCCTAGATTCATCTCCTGTTTCTCGCTCTCTCCCAGAAATCCTACCTAACCTCTTCCTGCCTAGCTATTGGCCATTTAGCTTTTTAGTAAACCAATCAGAAGGTGCCTTAACAAAGACACATCTTCACAGTGTACAAAAAGATTATTCCACAACAGTTTTCAGCACAGTTTTTCTGTGTGAGGTGCTGCCTTGTGGGTTGGTAGCACAGGCATTGTTAGGATTATAGAATATCAGTCTCAACCCAATTCACTGACTTTGAAGTTTCTTTCTAACTAGATTGCCAGTGGTTTTCCTGCCTAAAGCAGTGGGAGAAATGTGCTCTGTGCACACATTTTTGAACTTTTTTTAGACTCTCTCTCTCTTTTTTAATGTTTATTCCACATTTCAGGGAAGAAAATCTGGGGCATATTTTTTGGATGCAAATTTCAGAAAAATTCAAGACTTCTCAGAATTTTCCAAAATCAGGGGACAGGCAAGATAGCTCAGCAGGTAGGGGTGCTTGCCGCTAAGCCTAATGGTCTGAGGTCAATCTGGGGACTCAAACAGTGGAAAAAGAGTGGACTCCTACTCGTTATCATCACACCTCTACATGTATGCAATGGCACGTGTGTGTGTGTGTATGTGTGTGTGTGTGTGTGTACAACCAATAAATCCATATATAGAGGTAAAATAAAATTAAAGACATTTACAGAATTACAGCATGCAAAAAGTTGAAGGCAGAGAAGTACAAAGGAAAAAAAAATGCTTGTCACTTTTAGTTCTCTGGCAGATGGCTATCCAGTCAAATCTGTTATGTCCCAGAGCTGTAGGGCTGTGTGAAGAGAAACCCCCATGGCTTGATGTCTCTGAGGTTCAGTTCTCTGATTTATAAGCAAGCTACAAGTAGAGGACAAGAAAGGGAGGGGTAAGAAGAGTGTTTATTTTCTTCAGCTATTATTAACCTAAGCTTGGGTGCTTGTACCAAAGAAAGGAATTACTTGTATTTATTCTTATGGATAAATTGCTAGCAATAAATTATAAGAGGGAAAAAAATAACCATGTGGGATAATTGACTGAAAAACAAATGTCAGTTAGAGTAAACAGAATGGATTCCACAAAACCTATTTGCAAAAATGTCAGAGGAGTTGAGTTGTTTTCCCTCACAATATTTGTGCTGGTATAAAGGGACTGCAGTTTAATTAAATGTCTCCACAGAGACGAGGCACTTCACTGGATGTCACTTTGAGATTTTGCTAAAGGAAGGACTGCATTGTGATTAAGTGAGGCAACATCTTGTCTGCAGCAGCAGAGGAAAGGCCCTTCCATAGTGACAGGAACAGAGAGACACCTGCCTTGGAGCAGGGCCTGGGCTCTGGGGACAGCTGTGTGATCTTGAGTAGCTCCCTCCCAGAGGACATCCAGCATCGCAGTGTTAGACATGGGCTTTGTCCTGTAATGTGCCCATGGCCAGCTCTAAACGTTTTCCAGCTCCCAAGCTCCCATTTCTCTCATAGTTTGCTCTAGGAAACACACACACACACACACACACACACACACACACACACGCACGCACGCACGCACACACACACACACACACACACACACACACACACACTGAAATTTAGCAAAACGAAAAGGTATCTGGGGGATTTAAAAAACTAAAAGGAGATATCAGAAAACCATCTTATTCTAGAGAAAGATATTTGAAGAAGTAATATACTTGTCCACAGTTCTAAGTCTTGAGATTTTTTTTAAAGTCTCAGTATTTAGTATATTTGGCTTATAGTGCAGGTAATTTTGATCTGTGAGTTTGGTTGTTTTGTCTGAAAATGACAAAAGTCAGCATTCTTTGTATGTATCATATTTCCTTCTTTTTCTGGGCAACCCAAGATTTTTGAAGACAATGTTAAATCAGGTGCTTAGTATTTTTTTTAATTAGCATTAAACTCAGATTACCACATAACCAGAGAGAATAACAGTTTGTTTAATGTTATTATTACTAATTTTTTCAATACTGATAATACCACATAAGGGTAGTGGGGGCAGGGGGATGATTCAATGGGTAAAGTGCTCCCTGGGAAAGCAGGTGGAGCCGAGTCTGGATTCTAAGTACCTCTAAAATGCTGGGTGGGTATGGTGCTGCACATATGTAACCTCAGTGCTGCAGGTTTGGAGACAACAGGATCTTGGGGGTTCACTGGCCGGCCAGCCTAGTGGAAATTGTGAGCTCCAAGTTTAGTGGGAGAGTTTGTCTTTAAAAATAATGTGGAGAAAGATTCAGAAATATGTGCAAAAGAGACCTCTGACCTCTATCCATACATGCACTGGCCAAAACTTCTGTACATACTTCTGTATACATATGCACACATCATATACATTCATGTACTACAAAAACATACACCACACACATACACATGAACACATCATAGACACGTGTGCAGACACATACACGTGCATGTAACACACACATTCCACACATGAACATATCACATACACACACACTCCATACACACTGTGAAAGAAGTTTTTGTTGTCCTTGTGATCCATCTTTTATGTGGAGGAACTGGAATAGACTTGAACACAAGGGCACAATTAAGGGCTGTATTGTTTCTTTTTGTGGTACTGTAGAATGAACCCAGAAGCTCACGCATGGCAGGTCAGCCCTTGAGGACTGAGCTACACTCTCAGGAACGAGCTGTTGTCTAAAAAACAACAAGCACATGGTCCTCCTGGTCAAGTCATCAAATGGTCATTTCCAGACGAGGGTGAGTTGTCTTTTGTTTTGTTGGGAAATAAATCCAAGCTAGGAAGGATTTCATGAAAGCTCTATGGTATGTCTATTCAGCTGCCCATCAGGGAGCAACTGCATCTGTAATATTCAGAAAATAAAGACATTAAAGACAAAAGTCTAACGGAAAGACCCAGTCTGAACTCTTAAGTATTTTAAGTACAAGGACTCAGGCCCACAGGGTTCATGCTGGAAACTTCCATGCTTGTTTCTGTGCTCACAAGTTCGCCAATACAGGAAAACAATGGATGACAGTTAGAAAGCCATTGTCCCCACAGGCACCAAGTGAATGTGTCACTGAGTTCCCTGAATCAGGCTACCGAGGCCCATCTTGGGTTTTCTTACTGTGGTGTTCTATTTTACCTTGTATTGCCATGAGAAACAAGGCGCCACTGGTTCACTGGCTGTAGGTCAAGCAGGTAATAAGTGAACCTGACTCCCACTGCTGCTGGGAGAATAAACAAACAGCACACTGGGCTGGCCTTGCAGCCAGTGCGTCTGCTGTTCCTGTGTGGCGTCTCCCGTTTCTGTTATTCCTGGAGCAACACTTATCTCAATCAATGCAGCTCCTTTCAGGGGAGACACTGCTCTGAGCGGGGAGAACATGGAAGGACTTCCCCATCTGACTGCGGCTGTGGAGATGTCAAGCAAGGGGGCTTAGGTATTTACACAACCCTGAGACCCATTCGTCTGTTTTATCTAGTGCTCCCTAGTGAACTAGATACAGCTATTCTTACTGGACAAGGAGCCGTGTATTTCCTGCCTCGTGTCTCCTTTATTTCACCTACCGATAACTTACAAACACGGAATTATGTTTTCCCTTGACAGTTAAATTCAGCAGAAGAGTGGGTCCAGCAGGCTGTCATTGAGCTGTGGTGGAGGCTTTTGTAAGAAAATGTTGCAGCAGGAGGAAGCCCTTTATCTGTACATAGTTCAGTTGTTGACTTACAGGAAACATATTTAAATGACTAGCTTTTCTTTCTTTCTTTTTTTTTTTTTTTTAAAGAAAACTAATTTAAAAATATTTCAAGAGAAAAAAAGTACTTCATATAATTCCTTTAAAGATGGAAACCAGAAGTGATAGGAGCTTAGGGACACCAGACAGTGAGAAGAGGTCAGCGGTCACCCAGAAGTTCAGAGGTGACCTTACCCCTTATCAATGCCCTCTAATGCTCTTCAAAAATTCTTCTTGCTTGTTAGGTAGTGTGGATTCTGACTCAAAGTTCAAGAATTGCTTTGAACTGTAAAAGAGTTTCCAAAGAAATCCTGGGCATGTTTCCTATCCATAAATAAATGGCGAAGGTTTTTAAGTTTTCTTTTGGGAGCAGGAGACTGTCTTTTCACATATGTTCGTTTACTTGCTCATCCCCGTTAGCACATACAGGAGGTTGAAGGTGCAGGCATGGAGTAAGTGGTCCTCTTGCTTTCAGGGGACTCACGAGGGAAAGAGCCTGCTGAGAGCCTGAAGTACCATGATATGTCACAGCAATGGACTTGAAGCCAGGGTTGCTGGACCTTTATCCGATTCAAGACAGAGATGATGGAACAGACTCTAAGGAATTCTGCAGAGAATTTATACTGACAATGAGAAAGCGCAGAGTAGCAAGGAACAAACTCATGTTTAACTTGCATAAAATTTAAATAATTAATTTGCATAAAGGTCTAGAAACTTTTTGAGAAACCCCACTAAGGTTTTTTTAAGGTATACTTGTTTATTTAAAGTATTTTTTTTTCCATTTTACATACCAGTCCACTGTTCACCCTCCCTCCCCTTCTCTTGCTCCCCCCACCTCCCCCCATTCCACCCCCAACCCACTCCTCATAGGGGGAAAGGCCTCCCTTGGGTAGTCAACACAGGCTGGCAGACCAAGTTGGGGCAGGCCTAAGCCCCTCCCCTCTGCATCAAGGCTGAGAAAGACATCCCACCTTAGGGAATGGGCTCTAAAAAAGCCAGTTTATGTACTTGAGATGAGTCCTGGTCTGATTGTTAGGGGACTCACAAACAGATCAAGCCACACATCTGTCACCCTCATTCAAGGGGCCTAGTGTGGTCCCATGCCGGCTCCCCAGCTGTCAGTTCAGTCTGTAGGCTCCCACTAGAGTGGGTCAGCTGTCTCTGTGGTTTTTCCCATTATGATCTTGATCCTCCTTTGCTCTTATAGTTCCCTCCTCCCTTTCTTCAACTGAACTCCAGGGCCTTGGCCAAGTGCTTGGTTGTGAGTCTCTGGATTTGCTTCTATCAGTTGCTGGATGTAGGTTCAATGATGACATTCAGGATAGTCACCAATCTGTGTACAGGGGAAGGCAAGTTCAAGCACACTCTCCACCATTGCTAGGAGTCTTAGCTGAGAACATCCTTGTGGGTTCCTGAGGATTTCCGTAGCAGCAGATCTCTCCCTAAACCCATAATGTCTCATTCCATCAAGATATCTCTTTCATTGTTCTTCCTCACTGTCCCTCCCTGAACTCAGTCATCTCAGGCCTTCGTGTTCCTATCCCCATCCCCTCCCCTTTACTCCCCCCTCCCAGTTTATTCTGGAGATCTTATCTCTTTTCCCTTCCTAGGGTGATCTATGTGTGTCCCTCTTAGTGTCCTCTTCTTCACCTAGCTTCTCTGGAGTTGTGGGTTGTAGCCTGATTGTCCTTTGCTTTGCACCTAATATTCACTACTTATGGATGAGTACATGCCATGTTTGTCTTTCTGGGTCTGGGTTACCTCACTCAGGATGATAATTTCTAGTTCCATCCATTTGCCTACAAATTTCATGATGGGATTGTTTTTTTAATGCTGTGTAATACTCCATTGTGTAAATGTACCACATTTTCTTCATCCATTCTTTAGTTGAAGGGCATCTAGGTTGTTTACAGGTTTGGGCTATTATGAATAGTGCTGTTATGAACATACTTGAGCAAATGTCCTTGTGGTGTGGTTGAGCATCTTTTGAATACATGCCCAAGAGTGGTATTGCTGGATCTTAAGGTAGGTTGATTCCCAATTTTCTGAGAAACTACCATACTGATTTCCAGAGAAGCTGTACAAGGTTGTACTCCCACCAGCAATGGAGGAGTGCTCCCCTTTCTCCACATCCTCTCCATCATAAGCTGTTATTAGCATTTTTTTGATCTTAGCCATTCTGGCAGGCATAAGATGGTATCTCAGAGTGATTTTGATTTGCATTTCCCTGATGGCTAAGGATGTTGAACACTCCCTTCAATGTGTTTCAGCCATTTGAGATTCTTCTGTTCAGAATTCTCTGTTTAGATCTGCACCCCATTTTTAAATTGGATTGTTTGATATGTTGATATCTAGTTTCTTGAGTTTATATATATATATATATATATATATATATATATATATATTAGAGATTAGCCCCACTAAAGCTTTTGATTATGATCTGTTTAAATGCTTAGTGATAACTACTGATTGGAGAGTGCTTGCACAAATAGCAAATAAAATTTTCTTTCAGTAACAGATAAGGTAGGAAAATATCTTGTGAAAATATAAACAGGTATAGAATCATTGAATCAGAATTAGTTGAATCAAGTATGCAAGATAACTAGGCCATGGTGATGCACACCTTTAATCCTAGCACTCAGACTTGAAGGCAGAAACAGGTGGATCTCTGTGAGTTCAATGCCAGCCTGGTCTACAAAGCAAGTTCCAGGACAGCCAGAACTGTTAAACAGAGAAACCCTGTCTCAAAAAAACAAAACAAAACAAAAGTTTTCAAAATGAAGGTATGCAATCCAAAGAAATTCATAAGCAGTCATTGGAGCAACCCTGCTAAAAATATGATTGCATTACCTCAGAAAGAAGTTTCCAGCAAAGGGCTAGTTGGGGGTGGCTGCTGAGTGGGGTGCCTTCTGAGCTCCAGCCAGTGCTTTGCACCTGTGTCTTGTTGTATTTATCCCATGGATACCTAGAACATGAGAGGAAGCGTTGTGATCTGCTGCTGGCCAGTGAAGTAGATGTTCAAAGAATATGACACAGTGGGCAGGCAGTGAATCATAGGCCACAGTACAGCCTGTTGCTTCTTGGTTTTTGCAGCCAGTAGGGAGCATGGAATACATCATCCATCTTGACCCCACTGGAGCAACCTTTGAAGAGCTCTGGCCAAAGCTATTCATTGCTGCAGATGCTTGATGGGGAGTCTGTCCACTCCAGACTCTGGTCTAAGAGATGCAGGTAATATAGTCATAGCACTCATAGTGTAGCTTGACTGTAGAACACGTGTGGTGATATTTTGTTTGCCATGATTTTTGTGGAGCTAGCCACTAGATAACCATAGAGGCCAGGCAGTGGTGGCACACACCTTTAATCCCAGCACCTGGTAGGAGGAAGTAGGAAGATCAAGAGTTCAAGGCCACCCTGGGATAATCAAGATTGATCAAGGTTAAAAGAGAAACAGAGCCAGGCAGTGGTGGCACACACCTTTGATGCCAGCACTTGGGATTTTATGCTTTTAATCTCAGCACTAGGGAGGTGGAGACAGGAAGTGATACGACTGGGTGGAGAATGGAATATATGGTGGAAGGAAACAGGAACTTAGCTCCCCTTTTGGCTGGGGGTTTTGTGGAGGCAAAAACTAGTGGCTGGCTGCTCTGCTTCTCTGATCTTTCAGCATTTACCCTGATATCTGGCTCTGGGTTTTTATTAAGACCAATTAGGATTTGTGCTACACACGTGAGTTGGGTACTCAGAGCCAAATGCATTCTTTTTATAATAATGGTTTAGTTTTTGTATGTATGTATGATTTGAGTGTGTTAAGGGGCTTGGGTGGCATGGGTGTGGAAGTCAGAGGACAACCTTTGGTGTCGCTGTTCACTTTCTACTCAAATGTTCTTTAGTGATTCAGAAAGCAATCTTAAAAAAATAAAACAAGTGTTGCCTTATGAAGTTCTTGAGAAGCTATCTCTGTGATAATTTATTGTGCAAATATGTGTTTTTACAAAATAAAGACTAAAATAGAGAAAGTTTTCCCTTCCTGTAAGTGGTTAGTGATGTGAGTGCCAGCCATGTAGAGAAAGCCCAGATTTAACCCAAACCTCAACAGCTTTCTCTGAAATATGAACACACAGATCTTATGATTCCCAGAGCAAATGGGCAGGCTATCATCTTTCCCTCTCACCTTCCCATTCCCTTCTTTTTCTCACTAACTGGGACACTCAATGCTTCAACCAGGAAGGCACTTCTGTAAGAGCTGTGACAGGGTCCTTGGTTGGCCACTACATCAAGATTTGAGAGAGACTTTTAGGCCAGCATGAGTCAAAATACAACTAAATTTCACCTTCACTTCAGTAGCTAGAGAAACGACTTGGTGGTGTGATCCAAGTTTAGTTTTGGCCCCAGGGACGCTATGCAATGATTCAACCTCAGTGATTGACTCTGTAGCCTCCCAATATTGTCTAACATGCCCATGAAGTTGGAATTCGGTCATGTCTTCTCCACAATTCAGCAACCTAGCTAGGTAGATGAGAGACACCCCTTTTCCAATGAAAGGAATCAGGCCTACCCTTGGACTAACAGTTTGAACATCGCCGTTTGGACTGGATGAAAGCAAGCAGCATGTGTTAAATGCTACCAACTTGCAATGCGGTGATGGATTAGGGCATTCCATCCTCTCAGAAGACAAGGGAGGGGCCTAATCATCGCAAAGAGGGGAACTGGAACTCTGAACTAGAGGAAAGGGAGTGCTGCTTAAATTAATGACAGGCCAAGACCCAAGTCCAAAGAACTTGGCTTTGGGGTTTGGTATCCAACCCCTTCACTGTCCTGGGTGCTGAAGGAAGAACGTTACAGAGAGTTCTTAGACTGACCGAGCTTCATAAGAGAGTGATTGGTACTGGACATTTTCCTCCCTTCTCCTCTTTGTCCTCTCCCTTCCCTGTTCCATGTTCTCTCCCTCCTCTTCCCTCCCCTCCTCTTCCTTCCTTTTTCTCTTCTTCTGAGACAAAGTCTCTGTAGCTTTTGCTGTCCTGGAACTTGCTAGATCGACCAGGTTAGCCTTGAACTTGCATCAGTTCTCTTGCCTCTGCCTCCTGAAAAGTTGGGGTTTTAAGTGTGTGGCACCATGCCTGGCTGGTGCTTTTCTTTTAAGAGCTGAAGAGGAGACGCATCCCAGTCTGATGTATTACTGGCAGGAGTAGTAGAAATGCACACGGCCTGCTCTATGAGCAGAGAACTGCATCATAGTCCTCATGTGGAAAGACAAGTTTAAGTGAAGTAGAGGGGAGACACTGAGAGAACATGGGCATCACACGGAGGCCAGGAAACTGATCGTATTAGAACAGAGAGCCCAACGACTGCTAAGCATAGCCACCAGTTCCTATGCAGCTTCAGCATCTGTGAGTTGTAGCTTTGGTATGTACACAACACAGTTGTATTTCAGTTGTCTATGACAGCCATATATAGTTGTAAACAGATTTCATCCAGTGATGTGGACTCAAAAATTATTTAGTTCTTCCTTTTCTTTTTTTCCTTTCTGAAACCTGAACTCAAGGGTATCGTAACCTATCGTTCCTCCAGGTGCACCTCTGGACTGATCCGACCCCTTCTGGACTGTGATGGTGAAGATGAGCACTGATAGTGGCCAGTGTGTTGAGATTCCCCCGGCTCATAATGATGTCTGCTCTCCTAGCTCAGGCTTGTGTCTTGTACAGCAACTCACAAGGATTGTTTTCCCAACGATAGACTCAGTGCATGGCCCTCCACGAGACTCATTCCTGAATGGCCTGTCTACCCCTCTTTGGACAGAAATATAAATTTGGGGCTCTTGAGCAAACCCAATATCTGAGGTATGAGGAAGGGCGATTAGAATGAGGGACAACAGCAAGAGCTGTTGAGCTGTTCGATTATGCTGGCAGCAAAGATTAGAGGGGGAAATGTATCTGCAAGACTGATTGTGTGGATAGCCTTCGGGATGACACAGAGGCTTTGGCACGGCCAGGCTGTCACGAGCTTGGCTGTGGTTGTGAGGTCACCACTCTTGCCTTCTACATTCCTGGCCGAGATCCAAATTCAGAGAAGTGGCGGGCCGAGGCTGTGTGCAGCTGTCAGCATGTCTGTGGGCATCTGAGAAGGCACGAGGGCCCCCACACAGCAGGGAGCAGGCTGGGGCCCTCTTTCCACAATAGGACTCTGGGCAAAATGGGACAAGGTCAGCTTAGGCAAGGCAGCTCAGCGGGGAGGGGCTTGACTTCTACCTAGTGGTAACTGCAGATGGGTTGGGCACTCTTTAGAGGATAGGGACACCTAGGACTAACAGGTCCTAGTGTTCTGAATACAAAACTATGGGTCTTCCTAACAAATTCCTTTGAGGGATAGAAACAATCCCTGCAGGAAATATTTTCAGAGAGAAAATTGAAACTTAAAAGGAATTTTATATAAATAGGGGTGGATTTTCAAAGTATGCGCTAATGACGTACTGTTCTTAAATGGTTAGGAGACTGAAAATATTAAATATTAAAGTTAATTTCAGTTATTCTTGAAGATTCACATTTCTGGTTCTAAAAAGGGATCTGTTGAGAAGGCTCACTGGGTGGAAGTGCTTTCTTTATAAGCCTGATGGACTAAATACACCCTGACATTTGTCCTGTGACCTTCACGTGTGTGCTTGCACATAACTGCACTCGTGTGCATTACACTCACACACAATAATAAGTAAACACCTTTAAAAAGGCAATTGTTACATGCTAAGTATATCCATGGTTTTGAAATCATTATTTTTTATTGTTCAAATTTTTATTGGAATTGCATTAACTTCACAGATTGAAATACAGTAGACACTTAATGAATGTTTTGAATACTGAATGAAAGGATTTCTGAAGAATATAGACCTAATGATTGCTTTTTTTCTTATTAAGAAATTTTCTATTCATTTTACATACCAACCACAGATCTCCCCTCCTCCCTCTTCCCACCCCCAGCCTTCCCCCCAGCCCAACCCCAATTCCCACCTCCTCCAAGTCAAGGTCTCCTATGGGGCATCAGCAGAGTCTGGTACATTCAGTTGGGGCCAGTCCAAGCCCCTCCCCTCCTCTGCACCAAGGCTGCCCAAGGTGTCACACCTTAGGCATTGGACTCCAAAAAGACTGCTCATGCACCAGGGACACATCCCTATCCCACTGCCTGCTCCCCTCCCCAACAGTTCAAGCTAAACAACTGTCTTGAATATCCAAAGGGCCTAGTCCAGTCCCATGGGGGCTCCACAGCTATTGGTCCACAGTTAACATGTTTCCACTAGTGTGGCTGGTCATCTATGTACATTTTCCTATCATGATTTCGATGTCCCTTGCTTATAGAATCCCTCCTGTCTCTCATCAATTGAACTCCTGGATCTCAGCCTGATGTCCAGCCATGGGTCTCTGTATCTGCTTCTGTCAGTAACTGGATGAAGGCTCTATAAAAAATGAGCTACCGAGCTAAATAGAGAATTCTCAACAGAAGAATCTCAAATGGCTGAAAGACATTTAAGTAATTGCTCAACATTCTTAGTCATCAGGGAAATGCAAATGAAAATGACTCTGAGATACCATCTTATACCTGTCAGAATGGCTAAGATCAAAAATACTGAAGACAGCTTACGTTAGAGAGGATGTGGAGCAAGGGGAACATTCCTACACTGTTGGTGGGAATGCAAACTTGTACAGCCACTTTGGAAATCAGTATGGTGGTTCCTCAGAAAATTGGGAATCAATCTACCTCAAGATCCAGCTATATCACTCTTGGGCATATACCCAATGAATGCTCAATCTTACCACAAGGACACGTGCTCAACTATGTTCATAGCAGCATTATTCATAATATCTAGAAGCTGGAAACAACCTAGGTGCCCCTCAACTGAAGAATGGATAAATAAAATGTGGCATATATACACAATGGAGTACTACTCAGCAGTGAAAAACAATGATATCATTAAATTTGCAGAAAAATGGATGGAACTAGAAAATATCATCCTGAGTGAGGTAACACAGACTCAGAAGGACAAACATGGTATGTACTTACTCATAAGTGGATGCTAGATATAAAGCAAAGGATAACCAGACTACAACCCATAGCTCCAGAGAAGCTAGCTAACAAGGAGGACCCTAAGAGGGACACATAGATAGCCCAGCAACGGAGAAATAGATGAGATACACATGAGCAAACTGGGAGTGGGGGGGCAATGGAGGGCAAAAATGGGGGATGAGAACATAAGAAAACGGGAGGTTCAAGCTGGAACAGGGATAGAGTGGGAGAGCAAGGCAAGAAATACCATGACAAATGAAGACATCAAGGGAATAGGAAGAAACAGAGTGCTAGGGAAGTTCCCAGGAATCCACAAGGATGACCCCATCTTAGACTACTAGCAATCATTGAGAGGGTGCCTGAACTGGTTTACTCTGGTAACCAGATTAGTGAACACCCTAACTAATGATTATTTTTATTCAGCATTTGTCTTAGAAATTCTAGGAAATGTCATGACAAAATACCAGGACATTTAAATATTACAAAGAGACAGAACTGTAATTAGTTGCAAATGATATAATCATCTTTCTATAAATTATAAGAGAGTCATCTATAAACAATTAAACTAATGAGATTCAATAGGGTGGCAAGTTATGTTATTAAAAATATTCTTTTCCCCACATCTCAAAAATAACCATCTAGAAATATTACAGAACTAACATTAAATTCTATAATGCATAAAATATATGCGAACTTAGGAAGAGATATATATTGCATAAATGGAATTGGCCAGTTAGGGCTATTTTTTTTAAATATAAAAAGTAATATCATGCTATGTTCTAGATTAAAAAAAAATTTAAGCCATTTGTAATCATGTACTTAAGTAAAAATGAAAAACTAAGAAAATGAGAGTATTAACTCACTGATTAATACTACACTGAATTGAGAAACATGTTTTTTTCTCATAAAAATTTTATGTGAAATTTGTTTGTGTGCAACAATTAGTGATTATTCAGGATATTTCCACTTAGAAACCCTTTCACCATTTTTTTTTTTTACCATAGAACAATCTCTAGTCCATTTTTTATTAGAAATTATAAATCTTCTTTATTTCTCCCAAGTTTAGTCTATGTTATATAATTTAGTTTCCCAAATTCTGAATATCCACTGATATTGGAATATAGCAAAACTATTAACTCTCATTAAATTAAATATATAATTCAATTCAGTTGTTTGTACGAAAAAATTATTCCTCTATAGAAACAAAATCTGAAGACTTCCTGGTTTTAACGTGTGCTATGAACATGAAAGCACAGAAACAGAAAGTTCAGATTCTGGAGACAAGCAGTTCAGCAACTGTTTAACCGTAATGTGCGGCCATCTTTAAAATGTGTGCTGGTTCTAAAGCAGGGAAGCAGAATCGAGGAACAGCTCTGGGTCAGATAGGTAGGCCTGGGCCCGATAATGCAGCCTCTTAGCTTCAGTCTCCTCATCCAAAAGCAGAGGTAATATAATATTTGTTGTGACAATAAACAAATCTAATATTTATACATCACCCAGCATCTTGCTAGGAACGTAACACTGAATAACTTTTGTCATATGGTGACAATGATAGGTAACAATATGACTATCAGGCTGGGGAGAGGGTCCAACAGACAGAGTGCTTGCTTTGCAAGCATCATGATCCAGGTTGGAGCCTGAGAACCCTCATAAAAAGCCAGGCACAGTGGGCTTGCTATCCCAGTGCTAGGGAGTTGAAGACAGGTGTGACTCTCTGACCAATCAGCCTGCTTGGTGAGTACCAGGCCAACCATCTCAATAAAAGGTGCATAAAGCCTGAGGAATGACACCCATTGTTAACCTCGGACCTACACATGTACACATACATGGGCGCGCGCGCACACACACACACACACACACACACACACACACACACACACACAGAGCACCCACACACTTGAAGAGATGTTCCAAGAGTTACTTCTCATGTCTGAAGAGATGTTTTGATGTTTCAGTACATGTGCTGCTGTTGTAGAAGACCTGGGTTTGTTTGCCAGCAACTATGTACAACTGCCTGTAACACCAGCTCCAAAAGGGCCTGATGCCTCTGGCTTCCTTGGGCGCTCGCACACTTGTCAAATACTCTCCTACACATTCATATTTACAAATAAATCCTTAAAAATAAGATTCACTTCTCATAGAAGCTGTCATCTTGACGGGGTTTAATACTCTAGTGTTGGTTGCCATCGTAGCACACTACATTTTTTATCAATTTAGTTAGAAGTGTGTCCACATTGCTGTTTCTCATTTTGTATATGGAAATCCTTCTCATTTTGTATATGGAAATGCAACTTCTCAGGCACTCCTCCAAAGATACAGACAAAATTAGCTCTTTTCTTAAGATATTTTTGTCTTTTTGCTCCCACTTTTTGATTATATTTTCACTCATACAAAAGGTGCTTTCTCTTTTCAAAGAGAATATAGAAATTGGAGCTGTAGAGGCCATTTCATTATTTTACCTAGTCAATTATAAATGTTTTCTATTAAATATTATTTTCAAGTTAAGGGGTTTTGTATACTTATAGATTGTTTGAAAGTCTAATTGATTAAAAATTTTAAATTATATAAGTATATAATAATGTTCTGCTTTACTAATCTGTGAAAAATTATTTCACTGCCTTAATTTTTTAAAAAAATCAATAATAAAGTTTAATGAAGTACAACTCACCAGTTTTTTTATTGAAAAAGGATATCATAGGAAAAGAAAACTGTTTTGTATTATCGTTTCCATTTTTTTTAAATGGAACTATCTCAGTGATTTAAACATCTGTGAGACAGGAACAGAAAATCAGTTTTCAGCATCATCATTCTCAAAATAGAAAATATCTGTGACTAAATGCCATTGTTTCCTGCCTCCATACCACAAAAGTCTCCAGGTTTCACAGCAATGAACTCAGTGTTCTACAACTCGATCCAACTCTGATACTGTCCATGTGCAGACAGTCACTCCTATGGGCTGAGGCTCAGTCCCACAGACTGCCACTCACTTCACCTTTGGAGTGCAGGTCTGCCACTCATTCTGTCAGCTGAAGGCTTTATGGGAGTTCCCATGGCCCTCTCCTTGGGTTGGACCATTCAATAGAACTGAGGAAACCAATTTACCTCTTAAATTCCACATTAATTATAATGATCACTGCTTAAAAATTGTCATATAAATAACATTCACAGCTCAAAGATGGGTAGTGACTGGGGGCTTCCTCATTTTCTCCAGGCATGCCACCTTCTCAGCACCTGCCAGCAACTCAGAAAGTCCACAAACCCTGTTCTTTTTGGGTATGTAGCGTGACTGTGTATAGGCTTGATTGATTAAATCTAGCCCCACTTTTTGGAACTTCCCTCAGGTTACTTCATTAACATAAACTGTGTGATTAAACTCCTTATGAATAAGAAAATATTCAAACATGGCCCTTTCACCTTATCATTCCTATCACTTAGGAAATGATGAAGATTTAGACATTCTTGTTAGGGGTTGAACACACACACACACACACACACACACGGAGCCTAATTACAGCTGCAGTTTTCCGGGTTGATGTAGTGGCGGAGGACAGAAGGCATGGGTAGAAGTCTTTCACATTTATTAATGCAGCCATAAGTCTTCCATATCTTCCTCTTCCCATTCCAACAAAGACAAGGGATCTAGCGAAAGCTGAATTATGTTCATGAAAAACGACATTTGCTGTGCAGGAGGTGTGAGCTCACTCCATGGAGCTCCCCAAAGAACACTTCTGGAAGATTGTATCCAGTCTTGATGTCACATGTTCAAGGATCTTTCTGGAATGTGGTGACACAAGGCAAGATGAAGAGTGCTGAATATTACTCCACATGGGGGAGCTGTAGCACCGTGGCTTCCAGGCATGGAGGAGGGAGTGTAAGGGAGTGGCTGGGGTGCGCAGCCTCTCAGGGCTTTTTTTTTTCTGGGGAGACAGCTGAATTTACTATCTTTTGGGCTCCAGATGGAAACAACTATTATTTAAGGCAAAAATGGAATGGTTTGTGGTAGATAGAAAGATGAATTTCCACATGTCATATTCGCTCAAAGATGGAGCACTCAAGTTGAGGAGTTAAAGAGGGTTTGCATGGAGCCTTGGGTTCCCTTCTTATTAAAATGTTATTATGTTTTATTTAGCTATTTTGCGTATGTGTGTGGTGGTTGAGGGGTAAGTGTGCATGGCACACATGTAGAGTTGAGAGACCAACTTCAGGAGTTGGCTCTTTCCTTCCACAGTGGAGAATCCCAGCATTGAACTCATGTGGTCAAGCCACCTCACTAGCCTGGGCCACCTCTTGACAAGTGTGTTGCACCATTAGAAATGCAGTTGGATTAGACTGTCTTTGGTGGCCTGTCCTGCCTGAGACCCTGCTTGTTTTTTTCCGGACCCACACCAAGGCTGAGGCAGCAGCTGCTATGGCCACATCTTTCTGGAGATTGGCATGCTCTTTCTGCTCTGCCACACGTCAGCCGTCGTAGGCCGGTATCTTACGTTGAATGAATATTTTACCTGTGTAATCATGATATGGAGCGGTCTCCATAGAAACCATCACAATGTATTCGTGACTTAGTTTGAAATGGTTATGGTCTTGGCCAAAATTTATGGTCAGTGGCTTCGCGTTTTCAAGTGTGTGAATATTTATGCCCTGTCTAAATCGCCCAGTGCTGTTCTCTTTGATAAACTCCCCTCTCTGATGCCCCTTCCGGGAGTTGCTTGGCTTAAGCACATGTGTGTTAATTTTCAAACATGGGCAATCTGACAGCGGATCTGTCTGGGGGATGCCTCTCCTTTTAGATAAGAAGCCAAACCACTTTCTGGAAGTCTAAAGATGAGAAAGCAAGGGTTTAGCAATAGATTGGTTTGCTCTGTATAATTCTCTCCAGGTTCTTTTACACGCTCCCTGCCTCTGACTTTAGTAAGAATGAGAAAAACAAAAAGAGAAGAACAGATATTTAGAGGTGGAGGAAGCTTACTGAAGCCGTCCATTTCTGCTTTGCTTCACTTGGAAGCTTGTAATGTACGTATGGACTCAAACTCCAAGAAAGCATTTAAGAAATTGGAAGATGGGGAAAAATAACGAGAGACAGAGACAGAGAGAGATAGAGACAGACACAGAGAGACAGAGAGACACACACAGAGAGAGAGGGGGAGGGTAAGGGAAGGGAGAGGGAGGGGAGGGGAGAGAGCTGTTCGTAAACTATGGGAGGACAGACAGAGTCCTTTCTCTCTGAGGCCACATTCCTAAGAGCTGTCTCCGGGATGATCCGAGAGCCCTCTTTCCACAGCGGGGCTCCCTCCTGCCCAGAGAGGTTTGCATTCACACTGCAGGCTGTGGAGACACCTAGTTCTCCGCGCAGAGTACCGGCAAAGGCCTGAAGATGGAGCGCTTGGCCAAGTTTTGAGGCAGGATCTGCTGCGCAAGGCTGGATAATGATGCAATCTTGGAAAACTTAGCTTTTCTCCAAGACTTCGTTTTATAATACACTTGCACTGTAAGTCTAGGACTATGCCAAACTGTGAACAACTATGACCAGAGGTGGAGTGGGGTGTCAAGTGGCTGGAAAAAATAGCTTAATTTACATTTTGTAATGAATTCCCTCGCTGCCGCCCCCCCCCCCCCCCCCCCCCCAGTTCTCAACGTTGTTTTCCCATCACATAGCATCGGTTTCTGCCACAGACATCACTGTTTGGTGCTCACGCGGACATTACTCGTCCACTGTGTTAGATCCCCCCTTTCCATTTCTTCAGTTTCCCTTCTTATGTACAAATGAATCCTTCAGATTGCCATCAGTGTTGTAGATGAAAACGTTCTTCAGTAGCTAATCTGTCGTCTACTGAAGTCATCAGGTGAATGAGTTTTCATATCCTCCACTCCTCCCCGTATTACATATTTAAAAAAAATCAATTACTCATTTCTGTGACAGAGTTGTTAAATCTTTTGGGGGCCATCTTTCCTTGTTTTTCATATGTATAGTGTGCATACTTTATAAATCTAGCAGTGATTTTGGAAACGTAGCTTTGCATTTATTTAAGATTATCAACAACCAAATTTAAGAAACCTCATTTGTTTAGAATTTAGTATGAACATTATTTTTGAAAAATATTAATAGTTGTTTGTGAAATATTCTCTATTTTTGTTTCAGTAAAGCTTATCTGTGATCATTGTCTAAAGAAACATTATAGACTATAATCATGTTTCTATTGAATAAAAGAAACAACTTTTACGTTTTTGGTTACCAAGTTTTAGTGGCAGAATCATGAATGTCTGTTCAGGACTCATAGTCTCTCTGTGTGCGTGGCAGAACACGAGATCGTCTTGACATGCTATATTTACATTATATTTCTTAATTCATTTCACTGTGTGGTTTATAAATGTGCTTAATCAGGTGCAGGGTAATATGGTAAAGATTAATCTTGTTAACTGTTCTGGTTATGAGCAAGCTTGTCCATCTTTACAAGATTTTTAAAGAGCATCATATAAACACTAGGGAGTCACATCTTCCTCTTTGCGTTGACTAAACTGAAATCCCAAAGTGTTCCTGTGTCAAAACAAGCCAAGATGGCAGGGTCTGAGGAGACTGATTCGAGTCTTCTCTAGTATTTTACCATATTTGCTTCTGTGTTTCTTTCTCATCTCGTTTATTTTTTAGATTTATATTTATTTTAGGCGTCTGAGGGTGTGCCGTGTTTGTGTGCACCACATGCGTGTCTGGTGTTCTCAGAGGTTATGAGAGGGCATCCGATCCTCTGAACTAGAATTACAGATAGTTACAGATAGTTATCCATTGCCATGTGGTTCTGGGAACTCATTCCAGGTCTTCTGAAGAGCATCAAGTACTTGTCACTGCTGAGCCATCCCTGCAGCCTCATGCTTGTATTTTTAAAGTGTGTGTGAGTGTGTGTTTGTGAGAGTGTGTTTGTGTGTTTGCTTGTTTGTATGCATATGCATATGTGTTTGTGAATGTGCAGAATTCTGGGGTGGCTTAAGGAAAAAATAAAGAACAATGAATGCCTAATTGTAATTTATTGAAAAAGCAAAAAAATCTCTTTCATAACAGGAACTAGAAGAGAGTTTTTGAAAGAGGAAATACAAACGGCTGATGAACATTTTATAAAATCTCAATGTTATCTATCAAGGGAAATTAAAATTGCTTTAGAAGTTTCATCTTAGTCCATCATAATGGACAAATAAAAATGATGACAACAGATGCAGGTGTCAATGTGGGGAATCGGGAACACTTCTTCACTGCTGATGGGAGTGCAAATTAGTGCAGTCACTACATGATGCAAATCAATATAAAGTGTCATCCAAAAGCTGGGAATAGATCTGCCACAGCTATACCTCTCTTGGGCATATAGCCAAAGGACTCTATATTCCACTATAGAGATACTTGTTCATCTATTCTCACTGCTTCTCTGTTCACAATAGCTAGAAATTGGAAATAGCCTACTCAGTTGATGAGTAGGTAAAGAAAATGTGGTACATTTAATGGAATAATATTCAGTTGTTAAGAAAAATGAAATTACCAGGTAAGTAGATGGAGCTAGAAGCAATCATTCTGAGTGAGGTAGCCCAAACCCAGAAAGACTAATTTTAAATGTTTTCGCTCATTTGTCTATGTTAGCTTTGAGTCTTCAGATACATGTTTCATTTGGAATACCCATAGAGGCCACAAAGTTACTAAGGGGCCACGGGGGGGGGGGGGGGAATAGAATACCAGCTGACATTGACAGAGATTCTAAACTGATCAGCATGTAGAGAGTAAGGGACTGTGGAGCATTTAGCCTTAAAGGGATGTACATATGCATATCACATCCTCCACCCCAGGCTCAGGGATCTTGGAGGAAGAGCAAGCAGAAAGATTGGAAGAGCCAGAGATGGTAGGTAGCTTTAAGTAAACTGTCTGTTGGATACAATAGAGCAGTTGCAAGTAGGAACTCAGCATTTGTGGCAACATGCACAAGACTTGGACAAGTTCAAGGCAGACAGAATCCCAGTAAGGAGTGGAGGAGATAGGCATGAAATCTCATCGCTAGTGGAGGAGCTTTTGACATCTGATAGCTGCTGGGAGAAGGAGAGTTGGTTTTCTTCAGTGATATGACTCCTGGTAGTTTACGAACATCCCAGAACAGGCCGCACTCCCAAGAGCAGTTGGGAAGAAGACTCAATGTTGGTTGCACAGGGAGGCGTGACTAGAAAAGGTGTATATGGCAAGAGTTGGGGGAGTGGTAAATATGATCAAAATAGGTTGCATAAAATTCTTAAAAAGTTAGTAAGATCATTATTTTTAAAAAGCTGAAACGATTCATATATATAATAATACATTCCATTTTTTAAAAACGAAAAACAAGTCGTTGAAGGTTATGTAACGGTATTTTAAAATACAAAGGTTTTACAGTCTCATAATTTTCGCATGAACATCAGAAAAGATTGTAACCATAATAGCTCCAGAACTGCTACAACTGCATAATTTTCTTTGCCTTGGGCTAAAGTTTTAGGGAAGATCAACTTACCACATTTTCTTGAGAAAGATGGAAACACACTCAGCATTTCTGCCTTTGGTTATAACAGTGCGTTCAACTGAAATGTGTCAATCTAGCATTAACATTGCAAGTCCACACTACAGCCATCTGATACAACGTGAAGGGTTGGAAATGTGGACCTCAGTGTAACTGTGAGCCTCCTTGCCAAGTCCTGAGAGCCTGGGCCCTTGTAGTTAGCGCTTCCAAAACCTTTGAAGACTGTATTGTGTTGCTCTTTCTCTCCAATAGATTTTCTGTAAGAATATCTTCGCTAGTCACCCAGAGATTAACTCAGTAAATAGCATATGTGGGCTTCTGAGATATATTTGTTTTCCTGAGATGAAGTCTTGCTATATAGTCCAGGGTGAGTGGAACTCATTATATAGTCCAGCCTATCTTCAAACTGATCCTCCTGCCTCTGCTTCCTGAGTGCTAGGACTGCAGATATGTGCAACCATGCCTTGTCATCCCTTTCAATGAACGCATCAGGAATCTGTAATATCTGGCTGCATACACATTAGCTTCAAAGCAGTAACTCCACTAATGAGATAGTTATTCTTGCAGCTATCAGCTTTTGAATCTCTCAATTAATGTATGTAAATTTAGAGCGTAAATCTTTTTGTCAGTTAGAAGACTTCTTATTTGTAATTTAACTTTTGATAGCATAGTATTAAATAGTTCTTCTCTTCCACAGTAGTGTGCTTTCATAACTATTCGATATTCCATTTATAATCTGATCAAATAAAATTATAAATATCCTAAAACAAATGGATTATATCATTACTTTTTCAAAGGGATATTGTCACGAAATCTTACTTTTGCATGAGCTCTGAGGAGAACATGAACATTATTGCCTTGTTTGTGAATAAATGGAAATTTACTTGTGAAACTGTGTATTTGGCTTTACACTTTCAACAATGTAGATTTCCCCCCTCAGTACTGTAATGAAATCATCTAAAATTAAAAGCATCTGATTTAAAATCTACTTGGTGCATGTGAAATTCGGAAGAAAGAGAAATCATTTAATCCTCTCCAGCCTGATGGAGCAAAAGGAAATCTTCCATGGTGCCGGAGCTTCAACTCCTAGTCTACAGTCTTCTGTCTTCTCTGTTGATTTCTCCTTCCTAGATCTAGGTTTAATTCTCACCAGTTTTAGCATAACCCTCACATGCTATGAGAAAGAAATGCCTTATCCATTGCTAAATTAGTTTTCAGTAACTTAGTCACCTATTTGCATGTTTAAGAGATTATCCCTGGAACCGTCAAAGGTCTTTTTCTTTTGTCTCTCTCAAGACTCACTATTCAAGAGCCCCAGGAACATGTTAAGTGACTTCGCCTAGCACCTTGCCACATCCTCTTCCAAATCTCCTTTGTCTTGGGCTCTGTGGTCAATTATCTTGTGTGAGGCTGATGAATAAGAGCTATTCATAGCTCTGTCACCGGCAGATTAAGGAGTCTCTCTGGGTATTTCCAGGGCTAAAAATTAGTCTGGCTAGAGCAAGAATAATTTGAAAATTTGCATAGAAAATTTTGCCTTTGGATATATGTTTGTACAGAGATTTATTTTAATTCTTCATTATTTTCTTCTTTTGAAAAGGATTAAAAAGAAAGGTTTATTTTCCTATGACTTAAGGTAACATGGGAGAAACATCATTGACAAAACATGAGTTGCAAAAATGCATATATTTGTATATTATACTTATTTGTATATTATACTGATTGCGTGTAATGTAACGAAAGACAGTTGCATGAGTCTGGTGAGAACAGGAGATGGAAACTGGTGATAGATCTGGTGAGATCAAGGAGAGTACGGGCCCCAAAGCAGTAGCTCTGAGAATGTCCTTGTCAGGTCACAATGCTAGAAGAGAACTCTGACTCCTCTGTTACCTCCTAAGTGAGCACCTCCAAGAGGGCCTCATCTTGGAGAGGCAGAAAGGAGAAATATGGGAGAGCAAATGGGTAAGCCCTGGGCATCATGGTCCCTGGTAGGAATGGAGAACTGGAGGAGGCAGTGTGCAATGAGATTAATGTTCTGGTGTTTAATGGGCCATTTATTCAAACACATATTTGTTCATAACTTTTCAGTTCCATGCTGACAGGTGTCAACCTCTTTTGCAAAGCTCCCTTATCTCCATGACAGGCTTGATGGCAGGTATCTGTGACACCTGCAAAGAGAGCAGCTGAGTACAGGAGAACCAAAACCCAGAGGCCTATGTGACAGGGCTCCTCCATACCACTGAAGATTTGAGTGTAATACTGCAGGGACAGTGAATTTGTACCAATCGATTATCCACTGCTTATAGACTTAGCAACTAAGTCAGCTGCCAGCTCTGTCGAGTCCAGAGCATCTAAAACTCCAGACACCTTCTGGACACCACAATTATTCCTGGTCCTTTTGAATTAAGGGTTTGAAACATATCTTTGTAGTTGCAGTAGGAAAAAAAATATGAAAAAAATCTGTTAGCTGTTTAATCAGTAGTGTACACATGATATTATAGAGTCTTCTTTTTTGTGTTTATTTATTTTATAGGTAGGACAGGGAGTTATGCCGTGGAGCATGTGTGGAAGTTGGAGGACAACTTGTTGGGGATTGGTTTTCTTCTACCCTTTGGCTTTTGGGAATCAAACAGAGCTCATCAAGCTCGGGGCGAAGCACCTGTAAGCACCAAGCCCAACTTGCTGCCTGAAAGAGCTGTCTTTACCAAGCACCAAATCCAGCACGATGTGCTACATTTGTAGATAGATGATGAAATAAAAGGAAGGTCTATGGACCTAAGGTCTACCATGTGTTTTCCTTGAGTAGTTCTCTCCATCACTCAATAGAGATCAGAGCACAGGGCAGAAAGATGGCCCGTTCCGTTCCCTTCACTCTCAGCTCTGGTTATTTTAAAATTGAGTTATAGTTAGCTTTACCATAGCTGATATGCTCTTGGTTACTTAGAAGCACTCAATTCTTCTTCCAAAGACTGATGTTAGCGTTTGAAATGCTGATTGTTTGTTTTGTCCTATTCTGGCTTGTCTTTTGCTTTGTTGTTTCAGTTGCCTGTTTGTTTTCTAATGAGAGAGAGAAAGGAAAAGGTGTGGATTTGGGTGGGTGGGGAGATGGGGAAGTGTAGGGGTGGCTGTCTGTGCCTTAATACTTAATTTTTTTTTCTTCTAAGGCACAGACAGCCACCCCTACAGGGAGGATCTGGGAGGACTTGGAGGAGAGGAAACTGTGATCAGAATATATTGTATGAAAAATGTCCATTTTCAATAAAAATTACAGTTCTATTCAAAACTGTGTTGGGAATAATGGGAACCCATCTGCCAGCCCAGGGGCAATCCTCACACACACATTTCTTAAAAATAATGGTTCATACCCTCTTTAAGAATTAGGTGTTCATGCCCCATTTTAGCTTTTCATAACACATTTAGTGGTGCATTTGTTCTTCCAGAAGCTTAGTACCACCATCCCTCTTTCCTTACTGGGCCCTGTTTGTTAAGAACACAGTAGGAATATTAGTAAATGTAAGCATTCTGTATGTCAGCAGCTTACGACTGGGTTCCAGCCTAAAAGCGGACGTGCACTCCCACGTGCTCTCTCTCTGTACTCTCTCTCCACGAGGTCTCTCTGTCTCTGTCTCTCCTTCTCTTAATAAAGCTCTGAAAGGTATCACTGGGTCCTGTCGTGACTGTGACCTTTCCACGTGGAAACCGCGGCCAGCCACGAGCACCACCCAATACCTTTACAGTAACCCCAACTGATCTCACCTGTATCCCCAGGAGAAAAGATTGCCTTTGGTCTTTGAAACTACCTCACACGTTGGCAACCTTATTGTGAATTTAAGATTTAGGATTATTTTTTAATTGGTTATTCCTATCTTAAGCTGTAAATTCTGAAATGTGGAAGCTAAATAATTGGTTTTATTTCCACCAATCCATCCATGTTGCCTGAGTGCCTCTTTTAATGCCAGGCTCTGTATAAAATTCTGAGGACAGAGTAGCTCATAAATCCTGCAGGTAGAAAATATATTCCAAAATGCGATGAAATAAAGTTATGATTGAACAGCACTATAATCAATGGGTGTTTATTATAAATTCCCATCTTTTTCATTGAAATGCATTTGAATCCGAATACAACTGGTAATGCTTGATTTGTTTTGGAAGTTAATATATTGAAATTAAATGCAATTACGATTTTGCAAAAAAAAAAAAAAAAACGTTCTGGCTTCTGGCTTAGTTGGTCTTTTCGAGGTAATGCCTAGCCATTAGTTCTTTGTTATTGGCTTTTTAGGAGAATACACAGGTAAGATGAACCCAGATTTGCTGGAAGATCTCATGTTCTTGTTGGTTAATTCTTATCAATTATTTCAAAACTTTCACTTTCCACAGTGCTGCGGTTTGGGCAGAAATCGTCATCAAAGGTTTGGAACTGTCTAGTCCTCTGCATTAAGAACTCATTATTTACCCAAATAAACAAACAGATAGCTAGATAAACAAACAAATAAATGAAGGCATTTTAAGAAATCAGGAAACATCACAGAGTATACACTTCCAGAACTGTTTTCTGGCCTGTTTAATAACTGATCCTTGAAACAATATTGAATTCACTTTTAATTCTTTAAGCCACAACATTCGGTTTCAATTTATGAAGTTTTACAAAGCTCTGAAGTGTCATCTTGGAGTTCTCACAAGTGGGGTTAGGAGTGGTCCTGCTGGTGATTGACATTTGAATCAGGGCATCAGACTCCTTTCTAAGAGTTTTCATATGCTGATTGATCTGTATAGGAGTATGAGGTGGGAAGCACTCTTATTATTTCTGTTTAACAGTGGAGAATACTGTAGCTCAGAGTGACTGTGTGTCTTGTTTACTGTTTGCTGAAGAGTTAAATAGATAGCTATGCTCGAAGTCAGTTCCTTCAGGGAATGTAGCAGTACTTACTTCTTCACTCCCATGAAATATTGGAGACATTATATTGTTGCATAATGAGAGGGCACCTGGCAGCAGATGTAGTCTACACAACTGGACATGTGTGCGTTGATAAAATTTCTCAGGAACGTTAAAAATGTGCTGATTTTGGTCCTGGTATTGTGGCCTGTGTTTATCTATGGACAAGAGAGAAAGTGACTGGTTTATTTTCTGTATTATTTTGTTTATATCTAAGACTTGCTTTCCTTTTTTTCATAATGTCAAAAAGATGTCAGAGCCAGGAGAAACAGCACATCTTCTGGGTTGTTGTTATGCTTTTCATTTTGTGAGCATTGTGAGTCTGGTTATTTTGTTTCCTTTCTTTGGTTCCCCAGAATCAGAACAAAGTTGTGAGTCTTCTTGTTGGTTTGTTTGTTTGATTGATTTTTGTCATGAAACATAATTTTCATTTCACATTTCTTGGTTTAACTTTAACTTTAGGCTCCTTTTCCTTTTCCTCTTTTCTACCGACATGATTGTGTATTTTGGATCAGACCACCAAAATTCAAACCCATCACAACTGCTTCTCAACTTAGGATTTCAGCAAGTTAGCCTTTCTTAGTGTTAGCTTCTGATCTGAGGAAAGAATTGATGGCCCGTGTAATGTTATTATGGGAACTAAATGAAATAATGCATGTGGAATTCTTAGAACGCTGATGTATAATGTGTGTTTGTGTCTATTAAATCATTGTATTGTTCAAATACGTGTTCTACTGAAACCCTTTTTGTACTGAGGCTTAATACAAACAAATATTAAAATGTTACCCTTTTCTCTGTGTGATATAAAATCAGAAGCATAAAAATTCTCATAAAGTTGATATATTTTCCAAAGTATATGCTAAGCTGAGTCTATAAATCACAAAGTATATAGATATCTTTTTTTTTTTGAAAACCACTCAGGGAATTTAGACAAAGCTGAGAGAGTCCATGTTTCTGAATGATTTTGAATAATATGTAGTTGATACGCTGTAAACTTAGAACGAATTCAAATAGTGTAAGCTTCTGATTATGTTATGATTGAGAAGAACCTCTTAAAGAGAAAATATAGGTTCTTATAAAATGGAAAATTTTTGCAACTACTTCACCTTTTCAAGGAAATGAAAGCTTTTCCTGTTTCACTGTGTGGGAGGAAGCATTTAAGTTTCAGCCACAAATGCATGCAAGTCCGGGCACTGGGGCTCCTGCAGACCGGGTTGGCTAGGCCCTGCTTCTTCACACTCCTGAAAGATGAGTTAATTAGGTTAATGCTGTGGCCTAGGAAAACCCTACTGATGGTAAGTAGATCTTGGGGAGATGTGGGGCCTAGTGTTTCCTTTATATCTTCAAAGCTCCATCAATCTGTACAATGGAAAATACTTTCTATAGAAGCTTGGAAATAGTATTAAATAATAGGAAATAAACTTTTAGTGGTAAATTCTTTCAGTTTCAGTTTATTTGACTTTTATCATTAAGGCCCTTCTCATTGTTATAAATAGTTTCTTTTTTTAATGACTTGTTTTTAGAGTATTAAAGTCAACAATGGTCTATTTTTTTTCTTTCTCATTTAGCTGTTCACAAATGCCATAATTACAATGTTGGGATTAGATGCCTGGGGTACATCTAACACTATACTACAAAGAATGAAAAGAGAAGGAACCAGAAAGAAATGTGTATTTACTGTTTTATATAAATGGGGAGGAAGCAGGGATCCAGCACTGAAGTAGGACCAGATCTGCTCAGCACTCCTAGAGTCAGAAGAAAGATCACTCCATCCAGGTTTTGATAGCTTAGCTCAGCTAATTCCTCTGGGGTTTACATTCCGCAAGCTGAATGAAACAAAGCCCACAGTTTACATGTGTGCTCCTGAGAAACTCTAACTGTGCTATCTGTCAGCAGAATTCAATCGATAAATAAGATGCCGAAGTCTAGCAGGCCTTGCTCCATATCCAAGCTTATGCCGATGTAAGCACAGGAGAAACAGATTCCCGAGGAAGCTTGGGTGATGCAGAGGAAGGAGACACAAGGCAGCTCAGGAACACCTGTGTCTTGAGAGTCTGCAACCAAAAGCAGCATCCGTGCTGCTTCCCAGTCCTCCAAACCACTGAGCCTTACGATGGCGGTAGAGGAGAACGTCTGCAGAGCGACTGCACATCTAGCTCTTTAATATTCAATGTAATTCACGCCACAACCAAGATATTTCAGTTCATCTTCCCAGTAACATGTGAAGAAAGGGACGGTCAGAGAAAGTGTGTGATACTTGCGGTACAGCAACTCTGAATTGCGAGGGTGTTAAGACTTTGCTAGCTGCATTGATGAACTTGAAGACGTAGACTCTGCCATCATACAAATCCTACAACACAGTTAAATGCCTGTTCAAAACAGTGTGAGTCTTTCAAACCAACACAACTTTTACTGTGAGGTTGTTGTATTCAAGGATCCTTTGTAATTCAAACAATTTCAGATTCCATAACTGAGAGTTTTGCCTTGAGTGAGAAGGCTCCTTGAAACTCTCTCAGTGGCCTCTGAATGTTGGTGGAAAATGGAAAGTTGATTTCTGTTTTCACACTTGACTCCTACACCGAAGCTGTATTTATTAGTTGCCATGCAAATCTGCATACTTATCCCTATAGAAATGGAACACATGCCTGTATGGCTCATTGTTGAAATGAGAAGAAAATATTCTTTCATTCTAAAAGAATTAAAATAAGCCATAAAAACTCAGTTTTTGGGAATACTTTTAAACTTTAAAGTTGGGCTCTTTAAATTGTCAAGAGGTAAAGAAGAGGACAAGAGAACTGATCAGAGATCTAGGTTTGACAACATGTAGATGTGGGGGGTAATTTAGAGGAAGCAAAGCAGGTCTCGCACGGGGATACCTACTGTGTACAGTGATGCAGTGGTATTGCCTGGAGTAGGATGTGGGTGATAAACTCACTGTTCTTGTTTTCCTTTCTTTTCTCCATGTTTAAGGGGCACTGCTGTGGCTTTTGCCCTTCTTTCTTCTAAGTTATCACACACAGCAGAAGAAGGAAGGAAAGACTGCTGCTTTGGGCCACGGAGGGAAGAAAAGGCATTTGTTGAGTAACCTGGCTTTCTCTACAATTTTACATGCATTTTAAAGAGAACTTTGCTGTTTTCTTTTAGTTTGGAATTTGGGTTCAGTGACCTATGTAGCACAAATTATGGAAAAATACTAACATACTATTTCATTTTATTGGTTAATAAAATTAATTTTTTTTTTTTGGTCTCAGCTAATCTTGATGCTATATTCACAACCTTCAAGAGACTATTTTAGATTAGCAGTTGGTATAGTTTCTTCTTTTTTAAATCTGGAAGTATCTTTTATCTTCAAGTATTTGCTAGATCTGGGTGTGTCACATGCAAAAGATTTAGCTCATGAGCGAAACTCAACCTGGTAAAATTAAGAAGCCACAATTTGTCTCTGGGGGCATGGAGAATTATTGTGATCAAAACATAATGATCAAAGTTGTCAATCCAGGGGATAAAATTCTGGTAATGATTTCAGACAACTGGCGCACGAGTGAGAGAATTCTTGTGTGGGTGGAGGCCTCGCCTCTTTCCTGGAGCCATGGAATCCCATCAAGAATGGGTTGCCTGGCTCTGTCTACTTATGACATTTATAGACATTTGCTCACCTATTGAATTTAGAGAGATTGCAACTTACTTCTAATCCATGTAGTGCTATGTATTGTGCAAGCAAGGGTAACCATTGGTTTGTTTGGTTTTTCTCTTTCTTTTTCTTTCTTTCTCTTCTTTTTTTCTTTCTTTCTCTTCTTTCTTTCTCTTCTTTCTTTCTTTCTTTCTTTCTTTCTTTCTTTCTTTCTTTCTTTCTTTCTTTCTTCCTTCCTTCCCTCCTTCCTTCCTTCCTTTCTTTCTTTCCTTCTCTCTCTTTCTCTCCCTCCCTCCTTTTCTTTCTTTTCTTTCTTTTTTACCTTTTAAATTGTATAAGTCAGCTTAAATACTGTATCTTATGTGTAAAGACAGACACACAGACAAGCACAGTGTTTGCCAGACTCATTCCCAATCAAACAAGTGCTTCAAGTGCGTCACTTCCTGGTGCGTGAATTGCCCATTTGTGTTTGGTACTGATTTACATTTGGTGGAATAGCTACTGACCCTTCAAACAGAACTTAAAGATACTAGCGTTAATTCTAGATTTGTATTTATTTGATTTTATTTAAGGATTTATTTGTACCATTTTTAATTACCTGTAGGTGTGTGTCTGCATGTGAGAGTGTGCACAGTATGTGTGGTGCCTGAGGAGGTCAGAGTGTTGGATTCCCTGGAGCTGGAGTTACAGATTCAGTGAGTACCTTGATGTGAGTGCAGGGAACCAAACGTGAGTCCTCTGGAAGAGAAGCAGGTTCTCTGAACCACTCAGCCATCTCTCTAGCACTTAACTCTGGATTCCTAAAGGTGATGAAAAACAGAAACATGATGAGGTGATTCTTGATAGATAACAACTCTTTACAAACTCTTTTTCCTTCCTTCCTTCTTCCCTCCCTTCCTTCCTTCTTTCCTTCCTTTCCACTTCTCAATATTTATTTATTTTTTTAGTGAAGTACCTATTAAAATGAAAACTTAATCTCAGTTGAAATCTGAAGCATATTTGAACTTCTTTCAAATTGATTTAAATGAATTTCATTAAAATGACTTCTAAGTAAAACTTTGATGTATAAATGTTTAAAATCAACACTTTTATTTATTTTTTTTTTTTTTTATTTGAGCTCCTGCTGCCATTGTTCCTACAGTCACACTCAGGCCATATACCTGGTCATGGTCATTAACTCATTTCTTACTGATATTATCTACAGCCACTTATGAAGTTGTGTGGTATATTTTTGGTGACTAAACACCACAGTCTAAGTAACAACATTTTTCATATTTCCTATAGTGCTTAACTTTCCATTATCATAGTGATAAAACTGAGACAATTAAAACATAAAGAGAGAAGGATTAGTTTGCTCCCTTGCTTAGAGATTCTGGTCTTGGGCTTCAGGCAAGGCAGCTGACAGCTAGGTTGGGAGTGCATGGTACATGGTAAAGTAAATGACTCACCACAGTAGCCAAGGAACAAAAGTGAAGGAAGAGGGAGACTGGGCATCCCATTTCCCGTGAAGGGTGCCTCCCCACTGATTCTAAAGGTCCATAGCACTTCCCAATATGGCACCCGAAGGACCCCTGGAGGATATTCATCCAGACTGAAGAGTTTCTCTAATTCACACCCTTTATGCACATTTAAAAAGCTAAGCAATGTACAAATATCCAATTCGTGTCTGCTTTGGGGCTGTAGCAACTGTTGCTTTCGTGATTCTTTTTTGATGTGCCATGAAAGCAGAAGGATGGAGCATTGCAGAGGAGGACCAGAAAAAAGGAGGAAGGGAGGTGAGAAAGGGCAGTGGGGGAATAATAAGAAGTAAATGTCATGCCACACATGTGAAAATATCACAAGGGACCATTACTGTGTATATTAACAAAATATTTAAAAAATTCTTATTTCCTTCAGTTCAAAGGCAGTTAAAATATTTTCCCTGTATTTTTTTTGTTCTTTTTGATGTTGCAAAAATATGTCTTTCCTTGATTATTTACCAGCTTGTTTGGAATATTGTCAACAATGCTTAAGATGAGATGGTCCTAGGAATGGAAATAGAATTACTGGTTTCATTCTGTTCCACAAGTTACACAGTGTAGCAGATGTTTCTAGACACCGTGCTTGCTGTAGGGACAAGCAATAGTACAGTGATGGATTTATTTGTTCAACAGATATAGGTTTAATTCCTAAATACACTAATCCCTGTTTAGGTGGAAGTTTCTGCCCCCAGAGGGCTTGTCTTCCAGTGGAGGTGAACACTACTAATGCTCTCCCCAAAAATTCTGTTGGCTAAGGAGGGAAGAAAATGGCTGGTGGTCTCCTTTATGTCCAGGACACCTCCTTGTTATTCACATGCATTCTTTTTTATGGACACCCTCTAGTCTACATTTTCAGCTCTATTCCCTGTCTTCTCATATTCTTCATTAGTCAACTTATATCTGCAACATTCATCAATGTACAATGCCCTGTTCGGAAACTGGCTGCGTAGTCTCTCCTGAGAGCTCAAATCAGATCATCATGTTTAGTCTCTTCCCATCATGTGACTAAATACACCTCTTCTTCCTCCTACCCACCCCGCATCTCCTGATTTTAACTCTTTGGCGCCAACCTTTCAGTTATTTAGGTTTGAAAGCACCTACTCATCTTTGACTCATCTTCTGCTTGAGCCCTTGCATCTGATTACTCATGAAATTATATTGCTTCTTCCTTCTAGTTGTTTTCTATTGCCCCTTTTTTTTTCTGATTCATGAGCACGTTGACCACACCCAATTAGGCCTTCGTCATCTCATACCTGAACTGTTACAGTAGCTTCCTAACTGGTCATCTCTTGCTCCCTCCTAGTTCCCATCATAAGTCAACATCCCTTGAATTCTTCCTTTTATTATTTTCCTTATAATTAAAAATCTATAAAAAAAATGCCCAATTTTCATACAATGATCTACTTTTCTTGGGTTCCTAGATGTTCTATTCTTTGGCCTTGGTTTCTCTATTCAACTTAGTTTTTCTCCATTTCCCACCTGCACTTGTCTTTAGTCAAACTGTTTTTAATGAATGTCCTGGGTTGTCATGTCCCTTTGCTATAAAAATAATAAAAAATAAAAAAAGTTAAGAGCTCTGTGTGGCAGTCAAATAGACCAAGTTTGGAAGCCAGCTTCTGCTTATGTCATTTTTTTCTGTGACCTAGGACAAATCACTTGGCATAGTAAACCTTAGTTTCTTAATGAGAAGTTCTTAATATATCTTGCATTGTGGGAAACAGGAGATAATGTAAATTAGTTGCACCATGTTTGATAGAGTTAGTGCTTAAAAAATGCTGGTATAACCCATTTCCTCTAGGCACTATTTTTCCTTTCTTGGCTTAACTTCTCTGAGGCCTTAATAAGTTGTATTATAAATTACTAATGAACAAATATGTATCCAAACAATTGTGGGTCTGAATTGCAAGTTCAGAGGGTGAATATGGAGAGATATGTAGGAATCTAAGGGTATGTGTCATAATATACTCCTCAAATGATTAAGACCACAAGACATGATTATCCAGAATCTCAGTTTTCTTACTTTTTGGAATAAAATAATTACCAATGTTTTCAGCTCATAAGTTATTGGAGGACAAAATGGACTTACTTCAGAAAATTTTCAAGATAGATTCCCATTGTGTATTTAGCTACATACTCACTGTGTATCTATAGATTGCTTAGATATTTTGGTAATAGTTACCCATAGATTTTTGGCATGTGTCTAGATTTTTGGAAAAATAGCCACATAAAAGATACTGTTGTAGGTGTTATCTAACAGATATGCTTATTAGACAATGTTGAACTTATTGATTATAGATAAATTCAATCTTGTAGATTCACTTGCATATGTCACACATTCTTCTTCTTATTCTTTCCTCTTTCTTTCTTTCTTTCTCTCTTTCTTTCTTTCTTTCTTTCTTTCTTTCTTTCTTTCTTTCTTTCTTTCTTTCTTTTTTTTTTTTACTTTGTAAGGATCATACTCCTAGAAGGGATAATGCTATACTGATCCAGAAGAAAAAAACATGTTAATAAAGTAAAGTTTTGGCTTCTCAGAACATAACAATAATTCCAGAGAAATTCATCATGCCTTACTGAATTATTTAGAGTTCTCCAATGAAGAACAACATCAAGGTTAGAAGCAGTCAGTGACTGGTGAAGTTTGAGTGACTTTCTAATTTTAAAGCATATATTCTCTCATCCTTCAGCTGCTTAACACTATTTGTGATTTGCCCAAAGCTCCCAGACCCCTGCCTAAAGGGAAAAGGTGGCTGGGTGTGGTGACTCACACCTATAAATTCCAGCATTTAGGAGACTGATGCAGGAGGGTTGCTGTAGTAGTGTGAGGCCATCATGGGGCTAAATAGTAAGTTCCAAATGAGGCTGAGCAACACAAGTGATACCCTATGTCGTAAGAAGAAGGAGAGCAGGAGGAAGAGACAAGAAAGAAAAGAAAGGGGCAAAGGCCAACCTAAACTAAAATGGCTGCTTGGGAGATGACCCCATGTGGCCCCTCCCTAGATAATAGGCATTACTGAAAGTGGGAAGATGGAGTGATGGCCACAGGGAGTTTCCCCATTTCTGTGACTCACCTATTGAAGCCACCAGGGCCAAGCTTAGGGGGAACCTACTCCTTCTTAAATGACAGGTTCTCACCTCAAGACAATTATTTTTCAGTAAACATTTTGTAAAAATGGAGACATACCTTTGAGAAAACAAAAAAACACGCCAAGCCATCACAGATCACATCTTTAGCCTTATTCATTCACAGGTTCCTAAACCGCAGACACAATGAAGAAATAAGACCTAGTTACTCAAGGTGGTTGTTAGCTGAGCCAAATTCTGTTTAGTCTCTGCTCTGGGAATACTGTAAATAAGACTGTATGTAATAACGATTGAGGTGATTTTCTTCCCTCAAATAACCCACTTCCAAGAGATCACACCACCAGCATCCTCTACTTTGATGCTTTGGGAAGAAGTGATGTTCCAAAGTTAATGGCTCTGAGGAGGAGCCAGGGGAACTGAAGATTCCCAGATTTGCCTGATTCACCTGTTAAAACCGGAGGGCTAATGTGAATCCTTCAGCAGCTAGAGGACTCAGTCATAACAATAGTAGGAGATTCAACTTACTGCCAGGATCTCTGGCCAGTAGTTTCCAACAAAGATGTGCCAGTAGTGAGCACAGCAGCAGAGAACATTGTGACTGAAGACCATGGCTGACGCAGATAGTGCAGCTTTTTGGTTGTGATTTTGCTAAGGAAATGTTCTCCCCTCTGCCCCCGCCCCGCCCCTGCCCCCAGCCCCCGCCCCCCAAATGAGGAGCTAAGAAAGTCTCTGAATTTTCCTTTCTTTTCAATGAAGACTTACATTTTAGTGGAATTTGGATTTTGTGGTCAATATTTAAAGATTTCTAATACAAGATTTTTTTTTTTTTTTTTTTTTTTTTTGAGATAGGGTCTCACTCTGCAGCCCTGGATGACCGGCAACTTGCTATACAGATCAGTCTGGCCTCTGTCTCCCAAGTGTAATATATTGAAAACACTTTCTTAAATCCCTCTTCCTCTGGCTACTTCCTCCTCATTAGATTTCTAGGCCTGAGTTTTCATTACAAGGAGATGCTGCGCTGGCCTCTGGCTATTAGTCTTTTTCCTTCACTGATATTTCTATCAACAAATTTCAAAGTCAGATACGATTCTTTGACTTACATTAAAGCATTGGAAACATATATATTAAACATTAAAAATCCATTCATTCAATTGCATTTAGTATTTACTAGGGAAGATGACTGAGAATTTTACTTAGTGGGTAAGAGTCCCCTAGGAACTGTGACAAGCAGGGAAGCAAACAACTAAATACAGCTTTATAAGACTCCACTACCGAAATGTTTATGTGACTCACAATTCTTCACTCTGGTTCTATTTCAATTCAAAATTTACATGTTTGAAGGGAAAAAAAGAGCTTGAATATGTTGATGCTTCTCCTCTCCTCCCTCCCTCCCTCTCTCTCCCTTCCCTTCCTCCTCCCATCTGTCCTTATACCTTTGTCATTTTCTTTTTGATAAGAAGTAGACTGATACAGGTGTTTTGAAGAATGTAGAGCAAGTAGAGAAAAGCAGTAACAATTGTACCAAAGCAGAAAACATGAAATTCCTAAAAACAGGCCCAAGGATGAGCTATGCAATGTATTTGAAAACTTTAGTTGCCCTCAAAAATAATTCTTCAAAACTTATTCCCATATGTGGGAAATTACAGCAATAGCAACAACCCCCCTCAGCTCCCTCCCCATCAGCTTCCTGCCCGCCCCTGTGATGTTGACTGAGTTTCCCTATTCTTATACAACATATCTCATTTTCACACTGTTTTACCAGAGGTAACGAAGAAAATGATTTTGCAGTATTTTGTGCTGTGCTGGCTCATTCTCATTTTTCATGGGAGGTGTGCTTTCCATACACTAATTTTCCCTCTCAGATGTCTACAACCTGCAGCCAAAGAGAAAATGGGAAGACAGGCTCAATACGAATGCTAGAAAAGATTAAAAGGCAAATGAAAAATACCATTTTTTTTTTTTTCAGTCCAGGTTGCAAATCTCAATTGCATTTCAGGAATCAGGCAACCCCCTGCAGGAAGGTTCTCCCCTGTTGCTGTGACAGGTCACCATTTCTAATCTGAGGGTCACAGCTCAGGTCCCTCTTTAGTAATTGCTTGATTTGACATCCATCTTGGCCTTTATTTACTTTGGCCTTTCTGGCTAGAGGTCACAAAAGCAAAAGAAGATAGAAGTTCGTATAAATGCCTTGATGATGAAAAATGAGATGCCATCCTTTGGGCCCTATGTATGAATACATGGATAATATGCTGAGGCCTTTTAACTCTTTGGGTGATCCAAGTGGGAAACACTCGTCTGTTTTCTTTCTTTCTTTCTTTCTTTCTTTCTTTCTTTCTTTCTTTCTTTCTTTCTTTCTTTCTTTCTTTCTCTTTCTCTTCTTCTCTTTCTTTCTCTTTCTTTCTTTCTTTCTTTCTTTTATTTAATCTCATTCTAGTGACCTGCTTTGTAATGGCTTTTGGGAATGATTTTAGACATTAAAAGTAGCGACATCTCTTTCATTCAAATACTCGACCATAAAATGGGGCCAATTGCTCTGAACTAATTTTTGATCTGATCAGAATTTACAAACACACAGTTGTATTGTCACAGAAAGTGTGACTTTCCAAATCCTTTAAACCAGGGCCCACTGAGTTCTAGGTGTGTGCTAACAGTCTGTCCATTAGTTGCTCCAGGATGTGTGATGTCACCATAGATTTCTCTCTCACCTAGTTTTATAGACCAGGCATAGCTCTCAGCCTTCCTAAAGACACATAATTTTTCCTTCCCCAAATAAATATAATTAAATAAAATTCTGACTTTTCTTCTCATAACCAGGCCAGGAATTTAAAGGTGAGATGTCACATTTTCTTTGATAAGTGTTTTGTCTTAACCAGATGATGTCAGTTTATACTTTCGGAGACCTCACCTAGAAGATAATGAGTGTCATAGCCAGGAGTCTATTTTAATACAGTTTCATGGTTTTGTATGGAATTCTTCGAATTTCCAAGAACAGTGGGCAGAAGAAAAAAAATCAAGACTGTTGATACTGTTGACATGTTTCTAGCCAGGGTTATTGGCCTGTACGTGTCCATTTCCAGGATGGCAGGGAGAGAAGCTAGAGCCTCTGACTTCAAGACCATGTTTAGAACAGTGAGTCTACAGTGTTGAACAGACAGAGCTGACCACACACAGCTCCCCCACTCCACATTTCATGTCATCTCTTTCAGTGTGAAGTCACTCATGGCAGAAGTATTTTTTTTTCCTTTTATTTTCTGAAACTATAACATAATTTCTTCATTCTCTTTCTACCCTCTAAACCATCCCCTGTATCTCTCTTTACTCTCTTTAAAACTCCTGATCTCTTTTTCTCATTAACCGTTGTTATATTCCTAAGTATAACCCACTTAGCAGGTAATGCTACTTCTATGTATAGAAACTATCTTTAACCCAGAAATTTAGCAAGAGTTGGAAATCAGGGTTTGACTTTTGTAATGGTATGGCAGGCGATACACTGAAACAATGAATGATACAGTCATCATACTGCAAATGAAGCTAGGTGCCCGCGTGCTATGCCGATAGATGCTTTATATATATATGCTGATAATTTGTCTGGGGTGACGACTTGGTGAGTAATGGCACTGCAAGTATGAACACCGAGTTCAAATCTCCTTCACTCTTATAAAAAGCCAGGTGCAGCCATGCATGACTGTAACCTCAGCTCTGGGGAGGTGAGGAAGCGGAGCCAGGAGGATGAATGGGGCTTGCTGGCTGCCAGCCTAGTTCCTGCTGCAGCAAGAGACCCTGACTCAAAGGAACAAGGCAGAGAGTGACAGAGTAGAGTATCTGGTATGCTTTCCTGGCCTCCGGTTGTGCATCTGTTCACACATGTGCACACATGCCACACACATATAGTTACATACAGAACAAAGAAATAAGTCTATAGTCAACTGGGTTGATGAAAGAGTATCTTGAAAATGTTTATAATAGGCTGTCTATGAAACTGTATATTATCACATACTTTAATACATAGTGTGTAAAAACATCAGTGTCTCATTTTATATTATTGTAAGTGATAAAGAAATTTAGTGTGATTGTTTGTCTTCTATTTTCTTTCATCTTTTCCTCCTGGTACTTATTGCCATTTGTGACTGTAAACCCTAATGGTTTATCTAAGTAATACGTGTATCTCCCATTTAGCCATGAATTCTAAGATCAGGAATTCAATTTGTTTGCTCAATGTTGCCTTCTCACCTCAGCTTTGATTCCCACCACACAGTAGGCATGTCATAATCTTCTGCCACACAGTAGGCATGTCATACATCTTCTGCCACACAGTAGGCATGTCATACATCTTCTACCACAGAGTAGGCATGTCATACATCTTCTGCCACACAGTAGGCATGTCATACATCTTCTGCCACACAGTAGGCATGTCACACATCTTCTGCCATACAGTAGGCATGCCATACATCTTTCCTAACACATGCAGAAGCAACAGGTACAAGAACTGAATTAGCCTTTGAGACTCTGCTTTGCTACATAATGTCACTGAAATGACATTGATGAAAGTTTAGTGATTAGAAGGGCACAATCTTTAGTTCTGGCAGAGTAAAGAGGCTTACTATTCACACCTCTTTTTTTCCCAGTAGGGTACTGAGTGCTTTCTAACTGGATGCTTTTGTTTGTCATAGTTAAAACCCAGGTGTGTAGACACAAGATGGAAAATAGTAAGGTCTATGCTGGTGAACTGGCTTTCAGAAAAATAGACACCAATTTCTTTTTTTAAATTGTATTACATTTATTTATTTGTGTACATGTATGTGCGCATGTGTGTGTATGCATGCACATGTGGACATACCATGTTGTTAGTGTGGAGGTCAAAGGTCAACTTTAAGGAGTGGATTTGGTGTTGAATCCTTCAAACATTCAAATGCTGAAGCCCCAGCTCCTAGAACATCAGGCTATCACTAGACTTGAAGACAAGGCAGCTGCAGATGAAATGGTTAAGATGAGCTCATATGATGTAGGATTGGCCTCTTGAAAGATGCACCAATGTCCTTATAAAAGAGGGGAAATTGATGACAAATGTACCATAGAATGCTGTGTGAAAAAAAATTGCTGTGCCACAAGCCAAGAAACTAGGAGCGAATGATATCTAAGTAGGATGCTTCCCAGATGTCTTCAACAGCTCTCTGGTGAGGGCAGGACTGTCTCTCCCTGGACCAGTGAGGGGAGAGACCAGCTCAGCAGGCCCTCATACTTCAACACATGATTCAACACATGGTTCGCATGGGCCCCTGTGGTAACACAGGCAACAGGCATCAACACAGACCCCATCTGCAGGAGGACCACAGACCCAGACATGACCTTCAATAGCAGCTTGAGCCCAGATGACAACATGGCCAGGTTGTCATGGGCCCAGCAGCAGGGTGGTCTCTGAACTCCAACATGGCCTCAGGTGTCAGCCCAGGCCCTGGGCATCTGCATGACCTTCAGTGGTAATAGGAGCCATGGACAATAATGCAGATGCTGGCTACAGTAGGACCACAGACCCAGACATGGCCCTCAGCAGCAGCTCAGGCCAGATGACACCGTGGCTCTGGGTGGCAGCACAGACTACCCAGATCAGCATGGCCCCAGCAGTGGCCTGTTCTTCAGGTCCCAAACTGACCATAGGTGGTGACCCAGAACGTAGGCATCCTTGTGGCCTTTGGTGGCAACACAAGTCATGGATACCAATATAAACCCCTGTTGCAGTAGGACCATCCCTCACCAGGGAAGTGGGAGAGCTGGCTCTGCCCCTCACCTGAGGGGAGTGGTCCCAGTGGCCCAGAGTGATCAACTCAGCTACTGTCCAGGCACACATCCAGAGCTTTGAGGTGGCCCTCCCCAACATCTACCCCATCTATGGACCTGCTGGAGTATGTGAAGAGGCTGGTCTTGTGGAACCGTAGTCACAGTATCTCTACGATTGAAAGCAACAGATGAACTAGACAGAAGACAGAGGCCTTGAACCTGACCAACAATGAACATTTGCAAGTAAAGCTCTTTGGACAAAAGGATATACTGCCTGATATACAGCACCTTTTTGTGCCACTAAGACAAATGAAGAGGGGGTGGACAGTCAGGAAAGACGGAGGATCACAGTTTTTTTCTAAATTAATATTCTTATTTGTATTTTTCATTTTTTATTTCTTATTTTTATTATTTCTTTTTAAATTTTCCTTTGGTGGTATGGGCGGATATGAAGGGACTGGGAAATGAATGGGTTTGGGGTGCGTGATATGAAATTCCCAAAGAATCAATAAAAAATTACATTAAAAAATAGATTCTGGCTTGGTAGTGGTGACACACAACTTTAATTCCAGCACTTAGGAGGCAGAGGCAGGCAGATATCTGTGAGTTCCAGGCCAGCCTGGTCTATAGAGCTAGTTCCAGAACAGCCGGGGCTACACAGAGAAACCCTGTCTCAAATACAGTACAATACAATGCAATGCAATACAATACAATTCTATTATCATACACAATACAGAAGAAATTCTCCAGAAGACTTCTTTATGTTATTCTCTAATTCTTACACTCTGTTTTACACATTGCTAATTTCAATTTCATACAAAAAATGGAACTCAAAAGAAACTTTATCCAAAACTTCACAATCTAGGCACACCCATGGTGTCTTTTTAGTTGAGTGATTTCATATGTAAAATCTCCATCTAATTCTTCAATCTTTGTTCTCCAGAGACTACTGCCAAACTTAGTGCCAGGTTACACATGCAGAGACGGTCACATCTCAAGGTCATAAGCAAATCCTTATTCCTTATAATTTGTCCTAACACATCCTTGGTATCACAAGCACGGATCTTTTTTGTTTGACCAGCTTTATCTAGGAGAGGGCCTATTTTTCTAGGGCTTCCAGAGCTAAGCTGATTTCCTGTCAAAGACAGCATAAAAAAGTATTCAGAACACAGGCTACAGAGCCAGGAGATTTGGGCCCCACTTTTTTGCCATTTGGTGCTCTTGGGAAAGTTGCACAATCTTCCTAAAGCCTCTGTTTTCTTTCTGTGTTGGTTATGTGTTTAGACTAGGCTGATTGTGCTGCTCTGTGCTACTCAAAATGCACTAGACTCTCCAGAGGCCCAAGGAGAGTAGCACAGAGCAACACAAGGACCAGATTCCTCATGTCCTGATATTCACACCCTCATTTTCTAGGGAATAGCTGGGGAGGAGAGTGGTTTTCAGACTGCATCTCTGAGGACTATTATGGTCTAGTGTTAAATAATAAATAGAAAATCTCTAGACTGGCTTCTAGGATTTCTTCCTGCTCTGCAATCCTGCCTCTTTTATTTGACTAAACCAAGGTTGCTGTGATTTGTAGCTTTATAAAAGAATGGAAACCAAAGTTGGTTTTGGTGGTACATATCTGTGATCCTAGCACTCCAGGGACTGAATCAGGATCATAGCAAATCCCAGGCCAGCCTGGTGATGCAGTGAGACCTTATCTCAACAATTACACTAGGAAGCTGATAGTATTATATAGGATGTATGCAGTTTTCAGAGATTTCATATACATGTGAAAATTCTGAATTAAGCTTTATACAGCACCTTCCTTCAGTACTTCCATGTCCACCTTTTGTTTTGTCTTACTCAACAAATATCCAATTATTATGAGTGCTTTCAACTGTGTCAAATGAGCTTTGTACCAGGCCTACTTCTGTTGGAACTAAAAGATGAATGAGAAAAACCGTGACCAGACCTTTTGCACTGGATGCTATAAACCTTTAAGGAAAAACATCTAAACTAAACCAAGTAGGAGGAGAGAGCAGAGCTCCACCATGCTCCACTCAAGCAGACAACACATAAGAGATTAGAATGGGTAGAATTTGGAGGGAACACTAAGCCATTAGCCCTCTGGGTAATGATTGTACATCTTTTAAAGGATCACAGCCTGGGACTGTGCCAAGCAAAACTTTAATGAAGAAACAGAGGAAGGGGAGTTGAAGCTGTTTTCTCATGAAGATCTGAAGCTGGAAAAGAGGGGTGGGGGACAAAGGAAAGAATTTCCTTAAAAATTGGACGGCAATTAGTGCCAAAGCTGAAGGCTGAGGGCAGCTGTGAAGATGCAAGCAGCTGTAGCTCATCCAGCAAGGCAAATCGTTATCTGTGGCAGGCAGTGAGCTATTCCAGTGGAGAGGTGATCGGAGGACAGCAAGGCCAAGTGAGGGGCTTGAGAAAACTTTGCGCTCCACTCTGAAGGCTCTAAGGAACTCTTTCAGGGTTTTAAATCACAGTAATTCCGTGTCCAGATCAGCCCCTTTGAAAACTCATTGCGATTGCAGTTTGGAGGTGCAAATGTCTTCTGAGAATGTTTCAAACAGTCCAGGAATGAAATTACACAAGTAATGAAAAGGTGGTGAGAATGCAGCAGGAAAGAAGTTGGGTCTGTAAGACATAATGTAGAAGGGACAATAAAAATGGATGGCTTACTGGGTTTGGGAAATGAGGAAGAAGAAGGAGTTAAGAATTTCTCCCTGTTTTCTAAAGTTTGCAGCTGATTAGAGGTAGTGTCCACAATAGTCCAGAATGGCACATTTGGGACCGATTCACCGACTTAGTAAAAAGGAGACAAATTCGATTTTACCTGTATTGACTTAAAAGTAGGCTAATTGTTTAAAGTATATCTTGAGACAATTTTGAGAAGCGGGGATGAACTACTAAAGTTTTAGCTACAGAAAAGTTGTGTAGGATGCATGGTCATCTTAGCTAAGTCAGATGGAGAGCCAGGTCTAAGGCAAGCAGCACAGGGCAGGGGTGGAGGCCAAGCTCCAGAGTCAGAGGGATTCCAACTTGAAACCTTCAAAAGCTGATAGGGGATTTGAATTTTGGTTTTTAGTCTTGAGTGAAGAGTTTAACCTCTCCAAGCCTCGACCTCTTCAGGTCTGATGTGGGGATTACAGCATCAACCGTAGCAGGAGCACTGTATGAGAAAATTTAGGAGAGACGGTCAGTGATTCCCAAGTATGTAAATCCCAAGAAAGAGAAGGATTGTAATGCCTGCTGTAACTAGTGCATTTATTACATGAGCTTATGGGAAACATAATTCTGGCCCATGAAGGAAGTAGTTAGCAACACTAGGCATTCTTATAACTCATCTTCTAACTCTCTTAGTCCTCTTAAAGTCAGATGTCTGCTTGGGACTCTTATTCAAGACAATAGCGGATGACAATGAGGATGCCCCAAAGTAGACTGTGTTGTTGCTCAATGTTGAAGGCAAATTTTTAACCATTAGAATGCTACTGGATTCAAGAAACGATGGGAAATTTGTTCATAAATTAATAAAAAGAACTGTTGGACTCTACTACAGAGACCTAACTTTATCTTTCCTTGAAATTTTATGCAACTGAGACATATTTTCGGAAGTAACTCTTGGCATAACAAAAACTTGGGTTTTGTTTAACCACTGTGTGGGGCATTTTGCTTTACTTTGCTGTGTCATCTTTAATTTTGGTGTCCTATAAAATTAGACAATTTTAGTAATAATTCTACCTTTCAGTGAATATGACTTTCTTCTACTTTATCTCATCATATAATTAAGAGCCATTAGCTACTGTTAGGGGATTTGGTTAAGTCGACTTTAAGTTCACGAAAACAAAAATGAATGGCCTTCCATAATCTCACGAAAGAGTCATGGGCTTCGGCAGCCTGTGAGAAGCTACCGTCAACAGTTCGTCTTGGATTTCGCTGCATTGTATGAGCTTCCTCACAGACGCTTTCAGGACCTTGCAGAGTTTTTATGTAAACTTACTAAAACATTTTTGGCTTATAAAGCAGCGGTCGCTAATTATAAGAAGCTGATTATTGTGAAATGATTTTCTAGGGAGGTGCTGTGTTTTCAGCTGGAATGGCTGAAAAAAAAGCAGAAATTAAGATCTAAAGAGAACTTGTAATGTTCATGTTAAAAATGAGCTTAGTTTTGCTTTTACTTTTTTAGAATGAGCATAAAGCAGACGTTTGTGTACTGTGAAACACAATAGAATTTTTCTCCAGCAAGTCACACAAAAAAGATTTTTAAAAGAATTTTTTTGTGTATTACATTTTTAAATACTAGTATCACTTCACTATTTTTTTTTAAAGGAGAGTGAGTTTCTTTCTCATTGTACCATAGAGTTGTGATAATACATTTAATTCTAGGTTATTGAACATAGTAATTATTGAGATGGTGTATTTTGTTTCAGCATGTCTCAATGGGAAGAACTGTTGAAAGTTGAAATGAGCTTGGAGGGGTACCTATGATGTCAGGTGACTAGGCAGCATGTCGAGGATACCCAGTCATGTGTTGTCTCTTCTCAGCAGGTCAGGTTGCTTCATAGGTCATAGACAAGTCTGGTCTTGGTGTGAAGCTTGGGATGGAGGAGACACATGCTCCAAGGAGGAGGATGTCAGATGTCAGGTATGGGGTGATGCGGTTGTTGGTCTATGGAAGAGTGAAGTTCAAGACATAGCATGTGACTCTTGTCTAGGTCAAGGAAGTAGAGATCTGTGACAATTTTCTTTAGTGAAGTTGCAAGCAAATTCTGTAAGTGGCACATAACCAGCTTCAAGGAAATATTTGTAAAAAGATATTCTGTAAGCAGATAGAAGATATGGGTAATTAATTTCAAATAATCTGGAAGACCCCATCTTCTTTTAGGAATAAGTGAAGGTGCTCCTGCAGGTTCCTAGGCTTGTGTCTTTATCAGGTTTAAGATCATGACCACACCAGAGGACTGGAATTTGGTCTTTCTGTCCTTTGCAAAGGATATTTCCATTTCTTATTTTGTTCTCTGTTTTCTTTAAGGTCTGGCTGACCAGCATTTATTTCAAAGGTGCAGCTTTAGTGCCAAGGGAATGATAAAGAGCTAGTATGTAAGGTCAGGTCAAGAAAGTCAAGAGTAGAGGGAGAGGAGGAAAAAAACTCAACTCGGTAGCATTCTATGCTTATCTACTTAGTTGAGTATGAGCATGTGTTACCTGATGGGGCTTAAGTTGTATTTGTAAGAACTATAAAGGGGTCTCATTTAGTACACACTGAAATTCTTGGAGAAGATGATACATCTGGGCTGTTTTGTTGATTTTTTTCTTTTGATAAAGGCTTCACTCTGTAACCCCTACTGGCTTCAAACTTGTAATAATCCTCCCTTTTTGCCTACCAAGCGCCATAATTACTTGCTAGCATGAGCTATCATATCTGGCTTGCCTAATTTCATAGGTAAATTATCTACATGATCTTATTGACTATGTTCTTAGTTGCTCAGAATCTACTTTATTGTCAGTGGGGAGGCACTGAAAGGCATTAGGCTGAGAGAGTGCTGTTTGGATAAGAATTGAATATGATCCATATTACATATATGGTTTGTTAGTACCAAAAGAGAGTAGAGCTTTAATGTGAAGGCTGACACTGTTGTCAATGAAAGATGCAATGAGCCCCATAGGCCATTCATTCTTTCTAAAAAAACATTACTTGATTAACACCTGTCTGTCATGTCCCAGAACTTCTAGCCTTTGGAGATTCCTGCAGTGGACAAATGTATTTGTCTCCTCTCATGGGGCACAGATTTGAGATGGATCGAGGTAATATGTGGTATACACTATCGTACTACATGTGTAGCATTACAGAAACCTATAACCTTGAGAATTTTGCAGAAGGCTCATCTGAGAGTTTGGAAAGCCCCCGAGTGGTCCTGAAGTTGAAGCTCCGATAAATCCTTAGCTAATCTGCCTTTGAGATGCTAGCAGCCTATGAAAAGCTCTTCACATCCTCCATTGCAAATAAAATGTCATTTAAATGTCTTCCCGCAGCTGCGTGGTCCCTATGTGTTATCATTAGCAACCTTTTCTAGACTCTGTTAGTTCCTCAGGAGTGTCCAGTCCACATTCCCCTCATCTTTCAATGTTTATCTTTCGGTCTAGGAGAACCCCTCCCCAACAGCTACCTTTTGCTTATTCTCTAGGTCTCAGTTTTTGGAAAGAACATTTCTGAAGAGGTCATCTGGTGAGCTGACATCTAAATTCTGGCCCCCACCAACCCTCCTCTGTCCCTGCAGTACGCAGGCCCACTCCTTCGTTATACTTGGCATTGTCTTCTTCATGCATTTGCTTTGAGCGCTGGGCAGTCACACCCGACTGCACTGTGCTGTGAAGAGCAAGAACGGGGTTTGTGTTGTTGCTGTCTCACAAGGCCCACACAGATACGGTGCTTTCCAAAGAACCAATGCCACACGGCATTCCTCAGGACAAGGAACGGGCAAATGAAAGGTCACTATCTGATTGTTGAGGGTCAACTTGAACAGTGTAGCTCTTTCTGTCTGGACTCCCTGTCATTCCTTTCTTAGTCTGAGGGGTGGCATTCACAATCCAGGTTATACTCAAATGTTCTTAGCCCCTAATGTTTATGAATTGGACGGATAAGTCCCGCCAGTCCCAGAGCCCACTTATAAAATAAACACACAGACTTTTACATTATTTAAACTACATTAGCTCAGGCCTATCATTTTCTAGCTCTTACTCTTATATTTAGCCCATTTCTATTAATCTTTACTTTGCCACGTGGCTCGTGGCTTACCGGTACTTTACAAGATCCTTGTCCTGGCGGTGGCTCCAGGCAGTCTCTCCTTTCCTTCCTCCTTCCTCAATTCTCCTCTCTGTTAGTCCCGCCTATACTTCCTGTCTGGCTATTGGCCAATCAGTGTTTATTTACATATAGCGATATCCACAGCATACCATCTTGGTGAAATGCTTCCAAAAGAGTTCTTCTTTGATTTCCATTGACAAAACACAATATAAACATGTATTATTTCAGGAGTGGAGGAGTTTCCTCTGAGTATGGACTGTCCTGCACTGGGTCCTTCATTCCACAGATATGACTCTTTGTTTTTTTCTTAATCTTTGCATTTCTTCAGTGCATTTCAGCTCCCATGTGTTCTCTATATTGTGTTTTCTACAGAATTATTCATTTTCAGCCCCATTCTTTTCTGATTTCATAAGTATCTGCTTCTCCATTCAGAGGTAGCCCCAAACACATCAGTCTTATTTTGTGTCCTTACTTGCACTAACCTGTTAAGTTCTAGAAAATTCCTTTGGCTTGTATTTTGGCCAACTTATTTATTAGCTCTCTGACTATTATTCAGTGGTTGCTGGCCAGGAATTTGGGATATTTTATCCAATTCTTGAGTCAATTTATTTATTTATTTTTCAGGCAAATAGCTGTGGTCTGGAGGCCTTATTCATTTAAAACAAAGGATTTGCAGTCTTACCTATTTCAAAGCTTATGCAGCCACAATATGTAAAATACTGTCTACCCAACATAAGCTACCTAACACAAAGCCCTGTGACACAATACATTTACAAAGAGCAGAACACAAGCATGTCAGTTGCCATATTTTAATTTAGCTTTATATTTTAATAAAAACTGTAGCCTCCAGAGACTTAATTAGAGATTTTTTTCAACAGGTATTTGCAGGGGATTGTCTTTATCTCCATCCACTTGAACCTCATCATACCATTTGGTCAGTTTGGAAAGTCAGTCACTGTGGTTTGCCATCTTTTGGGGAGTTGCATAACAGACCTTTGCGTTTATAAATCCCAGAGTCATACTGGATTATTTCCTAATTTTAACTGCATCCTGAGATAATGCTTTGACCTGGAGAAACCTGAGGCCTCAAGGAAGTGATTTTTAGTCACCCGACCAAACTGAAACTGATTCACATTTACACAATTTGTTTCTTCAAACAAGTAAACAGACAAAAAGGGTGGAGGCTTTTCATGTTATTTAGTTGGAAGGCAATGTCCAAAATGATAGAATTTATTTTGATGATTAAAATTCAAGAAATTGTAGACAGCTCTTTCTTCTCACTTAATACTTCTGAAGATGTAGTCCATTATTCAATTTTGTTACCCTCTTAAAATTAGCCTCTAATTTTCGCCTTAATTGCTTATAAATGCCATCACATTCCTAATCTACACATTCAAGAAACAAACTGGACATTTAACTAGCAATGTCCTCATGGAGTTACAACTTTTCATGATCACTTTGATTATTCTGATCCTCAGCAGGAATATGTTTTCAGTGAGAGTAGAATCAGCAGAGAAAATTTTATTGTTAGGAGACCAATTCAGTTCTAATTTAACTCACCTTCCTTTAGATAAGAAGTAAGAAATGAAGTGAGAGTAAATGGCTATTGATTGATATTGGTCTGTAGTTATTAGAATTCAAACTTAGAAGTAGAGGCTGAAAAGGAATCATACATACTAACACATTTATTCCAGATGGATTTATAAATTAGTATCTAAATATTTATAGGAAAATAGTAGATAGTAAATGGTTGGGTCATATGAGTATTGGATATCAAGTCGTGCCCCCTCTCTTTCTATTTTAATTCAGCTTAACAATCTTTTCACTTAAAAAAGTGATTGCCTAGAGACCTTTGAAGCTGGGGAAGATGATGAGGGGGCAAGAGGTTTATTCCCAGGGTCATGCCTCATTTGCATAAGCTAGTAACCATAGGGCACTGTGGAATGTCTCTAAATAGATTTCATTACAGAAGTTCAGCTTAAAGGGACTAAAAATAATCCTCAAGCAAACATCGTATACAGCTTCAGGTTCTGCTGCAATAAAAACATCTTAGCTGCACAACACTGTTGAGGCAGGAAATGGAACAGGACGCCTTTCGGTTTGCTATTATGAAATGTGTTAAAGCAGAAAAATACAATATTCTTATTTTAACAAAATGGTCTTACAGAACCGGATTATGTCATTCTCAATGGCGTTACTAGGCAATAAAACAAACACATTCTCTCTGTGTCTCTCTGTCTCTCTGTGTCTCTGTGTCTCTCTCTGTCTCTCTGTCTCTGTCTCTGTCTCTGTCTCTCTCTCTCTCTCTCTTCCCCCACCCCTTCCCCTTCTTATTTGCTTGGCTTTTGTCCCTTATATTTCTACTTTTCCATCTTGCCAATCCCTGCACTATCCCTGCAGGTTCACTGAAGCAGGATACAGTTGAGAGTAGCATGTTCAGAGATGCTGAATGCCAAATTCTAGAACTGAGCTTTGACCTCTCTGAAAAAGGAGTTTGTGTTAAGTGAAATACAGGTCTTGATTCTGACAGAGCAATTAACTAATTAATTAAACAATAAAATCTGAATTTGAGTGATAACAGTGGAATACCTCACTGTAGTTAATTTCTCAGAAACATATGTTCTGGTATATTAAGATGTGAGTAACTGACACCAACATTTCAGATAGGAATATACTTTTATGAGAAACATAAGTAAATCTACTAAGTTTAAAATTTCATTCATTCTGTGAACAAGTGAATCTAAAATTTGATTCATTGAGTGTGTTTTTACTAAGCACCGACTAAAGGCCAAATACTATGCTGGGTGTCAATGAGTAATGATTTAGATCAGGTCTCAGCATTGGGAACCAGAAATGTGAGGTTCATATTGGCATAAGAATTTAAAACTAGACTTAGATTTGCTAGGGGTCAGACACTACCGTTAAAAATTAGGTTGGTGAACAGTTTGGGGCAAGGCACTTTCAGTTCTGAGCCTTTGTGACCCCATCTGGCAAAGAGGTCATGTACTTACCTTGCAAAAATACCTAAGTAATCAAACAGCAGAAAACACAATTGCTATTTCTACTACATTGCCTGTAAACATATCATAGTTTTAATATTATGGCTGACACTGATAATTTTGGTTTCAAGAAAGCAAATAATAGAATTATTTTTAAATGAACATCTAAAATTTGTTATGTGTCATCAAGAGGTTATGGGACTCAGTAAAAGAACTTGTTTACATTCACATCAGCTATATATACACTGGAATAAGTTTAATGGACTAGGCAATACTGTCAGAAAATCAGTACCAGGAGGGCATGGAAATCCTTGAGGCTTTGCCTATGTGTGGAGGGGGAAGGATACAGGTGTGTGTGTGTGTGTGTGTGTGTGTGTGTGTGTGTGTGTGTGTGTTGGTGGCAGGAAGTTGACAAGTGGTAGCCTCCTCCAACACTGTTTGCTTTATTTTTTTGAGACAGAGTCCCTCATTGAACCTGGAGTTCACTGATGAGTTATGTTAGGTGGCCACGGGCTGGCAATCCTTCTGCTCTCACCCTTCATCACTATACATGCTGCTGTGGATTTGAACTCAGGCCCTCTTGATTGTACAGCAAGCACTTTGCCCACTGAACCATCTTCGCAGCTACAAGGCCGTTTTTATTAAGAAGTTTTGGGGACTGGGTAATATAGCTCAGTGATAGAGTATGTGCAGTGTGTGCCAGCCTCTAGGTTCAATCTTCAGGATTGCAAAAACCAATCCAAACCAAATGTAAGAAGCAAACAAAAACTTCCAGAAATTTCTAATGATGCATACTCTGTGTTCAGCTATTATAGTCTGATGTGGGTACAGGTATGTAGTAATCAAATCAGAGCAATCAGCATTCCTCCTTGAAGGTGTCTTATTTCTTTGTGTCTGGAAATTATCAGTTTTTGTTCTCTAGTTCTTTATATGTAACCTACTACACGAGGCTTAGTATTGTAAGAACAATAGTCCATCAGTGGGCCTAGGAACCACTGAAGAAGTTCTGTTCACAAAATACCTCAGGACTCCTTAAACAAATATGGCCCCAGCATATTTCTACTAAGATGTGCCCATATTATCAACATGCATTTATTTATACAATGGCACACACCACACTTTCCTAGGATGGAAAGCAGAGAGTTGAGTATAGAGCACACGGTGGCGTCACTTTCCTATGGAGACATTAGACTTTGTCAGTAATTTAATCAGGTAATTTCAGTTTATGTTGCTTGTGTTTCCTTGTGTTTACTCTTCTAATAACTACAATTATTCTCAGACCGACGTTACATTTTTCTTCGAGAATTGATGTGCTCAAATTGAAAAAATCCAATTGAATAAGAGCATGTAACGAGAAAAAGTAATCCATCGTTATTAAAAAAGGCAGCTTACCTTTATCTGGGTGTTAAATAGTACAAATCCACGAGAGCCAGTGAATGTTTTGAAGTCAAAACGAAAGGCATTACCAAGGCTGAAGTGGATTTGTCACAGAGTTATACGAATTACTTCAGAAATAGGCTCTTCTATCTAGGAGGGGTGAGGGGAGGTAGGAAGAAGCAAAGCCGAGAAAGGACATTTTATTTTTATACATCCTCACCTGGGTGAAAGATTTAGACTTTTGTGAACCATTTAAGATGAGTAAAATCCAAATGAGCGAACTGCATGGCTTTCTGAGGAATTTACTAAGCAGAGCATCATCACTGGAGTGATGTGTTTGATTGACAGTACAGAGACCAGCCACAGAATGGCATGTACTTAGCCTAGGAACCCACAAGCAGTGCCCACAGCATTCATGTCTGGCTCAGTGTTGTTGGTAAGTTTCTGCAGTATTTATTAACCATGCCATTCTTGTGAGAAGACACTGTTGTTTACATCATTTTAAAAGCTTGAGTTTTTCTAGTGAGAGCAACAAAGTCAAAATGTTTTCAGCATGGATTTTTAAACGAAGTGGTTAAATGTACGGATTTATTGTGATTGCCGTGTCCTTGGATGTATTGGCAAGGAAAGTAACAAGCAGTGAGCAATATCATTTCATTAGGAAACATTACCTTGATATTACAATAAGCATGGATGAGTTAGGATAAAACTGCTAGAATAAACACAGGAATTTGAGCACAATGGCTTTTCACTTATGGCTTAGATGCCTCAGCATGGATTTTTACTAACCTAGAGTGCTATGATGCTGTGTATACTATATGCTTAAATTGATTTCAAATGTGCATCTTGTACCACCAGATTCTCACAGAAAGTGACAACCAGGTATGTAGTGCTGTTTTGAATAAATAGTTGTTTACAAAGAAGAACTATGCATGACTTTATGGGAAATGATCCAGAAAAAAATGCAAAAACAAAAACACTCAATTTCTCTCCATAAATCTTATCCTAAAAGTTAGTCTGGCCTGGTATTGTATGCCTTTAATTCCAGCACTGAGGAGGCAGAGGCAAGAAGACCTCTATCACTTCAAGGCCATCCTGGTGTATGTAAAGAGTTCCAGGTCAATCAAGGCTACATAGATAAACCTTGTCACAAATACAACAATAACAACACCAACAAAAGCAAACAGGAAAACTGACTTGTAGTAATTTCTTCATGCTGACAAAAAGAGGCTTGGCTCTTCTCCTGCTCACTCTCCAGCAAATCCATTTCCTGGACATCAGGAGGAAAACCCAAGGTCATTTTGAGTTTAAGGAAGCATATTTCCTGCCATTCAGATTCTGAAACACCTCAGTGGTCCTGCTGGCATAGAATCTGGGGTCAAGGCTGAGAATCTTGGACCCTGGCAGGAAGTAATGGTTGCTGTTTTGCATGGGTGGAAGTTGGGGCAGCGGAGAGCCTACAGTATGTAAAATGCTTAGGGATATTACAGTTGGCAAATCACAGGACAAGGGAAAAAGAGGTATAATCAAAGACAGTTTTCAAAAATAGGTGTCCTTTATTAAACCGTGAATATAGCCCAATACTGCTGTGCATGCGATACTGCAATGGTACCCTACCCTTACCTCCCACCTGACACCCCCCTGCACACAGATATTAGCTGCATAAGCTTGCTTGGAATAAGATAGACTTCAAAAGATTTCAGTGACTTGCATACTACACACCCACCCCTCCATCATGCTGTTTCATAGTCTTGCCTTTTCAGAATGTCATGTAATTGGACTCATCCAATATGTAGCCTCTTTAGACAGTTTTTTCTCCCACTTAGAATGTGAATTTGAGTTTTCTCCCTGTCTTTCAAAAGCTCTTTGGCTTGATTTTTTATTTTTATTTAGCACAGAATAATATCCTACATTATCTAGATATACTGACGAATTTATTTATACATTTTCAAAATGTGAAGATTGGCTTTAATGACCACCTGGACACAATCTAGATTCAACTAAGAAGAGTTTTAATGGGTTTCCTAGATCAGGTTGGCCTGTAGACCTGTCTGTCAGGGATTAATTTGATTATGTAAATAGATGTGGGAACATCCAACCAAAATGTGGGAAGCACCATTCCCTGGGTTTGGAATCCTATACATTTCTTATTATGAAGGAAAATCTTGAGGTCAAGGCGTTCCTTGTCTATATAGAAAGTGCCAAGCTAGCCTGGGCTATGAATCTATATCTCAAAAAACAGAACAACAACAACAACAACAAAAAAACTAAAACAAATATTCTAAATTAGGTAACTGAGTGAACTGCCTTTTGGACTCTATTTTCTGCAGCTATAGGTGCCTGAATTTTATCTGGACACTTGTAACAAAGCAAAGATGAGCTCAAGGAGACTTTTTAGTCCAGATCATTTGACCATATAAAAACACCTCTGCATGATTCCTGTTCTGCTTAGTTCTCTGTCACCTTGCCTATTTGAGTCACACTACAACCAATTATTTGTGCAGTTCCACTTACACACATTTAGGAGGCAGTCCTGAGTGTGAGAATTAACATACATAGCCAGTTTAAAGGATTGGGACAGGAAGTCTCTCACAGGGTTTTTTCATTAAGGACAAGAAACTGAATGTGTTGTTTGCTGAGGATGTCTTTCTGTATGCTGAATGTGTTGCTCTGATTGATTGATAAATAAAACGCTGATTGACCAGCAACTAGGCAGGAAGTGTAGTATAGGCAGGATAAGCAGAGAGGAGAATTCTGGGAAGAGGAAGGCTGAGTCAGGAGTCACCAGCCAGAGACAGAGGAAGCATGATGTGAAAGTGCCAGTAAGCCACAAGTCATGTGGCAACTTACAGATAGATAGAAATGGGTTAATTTAAGATATAAGAACTGGATAGCAAAAAGCCTGAGCCATTAGGCCAAACAGTTTAAATAATATAAGTGTCTGTGTGTATTTGGGTCTGAGTGGCTGTGGGCCCAGGCAGAACTGATGATAACTCCAGCAACAGTTGTTGGCCAGTGGCTGGAGAAGACTAGGAGACCAAGAAAGTGCTGGTGAATCCAATGATTGAAAAGCATCCAGGAACACTGAAACAAGGGAGGTGGGATAAGAATCCCTGGAAACTAAAGGAAATCAAGATGGCAGAATTACCCTTATCTGATGAGTCATGGCTACATACTGTACTGATTTTCTTTTCTTTTTAAGTTCATTTTTAATATCTTTTTTTTTGAGAATTTCGTACATGAGTACTTTATTTATATCATTTCTACCCATTCTTCTCCATCTTTGGCTCCTCATATATCCCCAAGAAGAGAGATATGTGAAGAGTTGAATGGGGAGAGGAATGAGTAGAAATTAAATAAAATAGTACACACACACTTACGAATGTATATACACAACCCCCTGCATTCACTGAGAGTTGCTCATATATATATATATATATATATATATATATATATATATATATATATGTGTGTGTGTGTGTGTGTGTGTGTGTGTGTTTAGGGCTGATCATTTGGTTTGTGGACTCTAGCTTTGCATCTACAGATGTTAATATAGAACTTGGAGTAATTGCAGAAACCAGGAAAAGAAAATGGGATCGTGGGAGGGAGCTCAGGGATAATAGGATGCAAACACTATGAAGAGGGAAATTGGAAACTGAAGAGCGGGGAAGGAGGAGGATAAAAACTCTAAGGATGTTTAAAAAAGTTATAGGGAAACATTTTATGTTTACTTAAAAATACACATATAAGTATATTGTGTATACACACGTATCAATGAAGTTACGCCATTTGATAATGATGCTCCCCCAGGCTCAGAGACTATCCAATAAAACCCCAGTGCCACGCATGGGAAACCTCCCTCAGTTATTGATAAAAGAGGAATTCAGGAGTCTGCCCAAAATAATATAGGCTATGATGTTGTTCTCGATTGCCTCCCAGAACTTGAGGTAAGATCCTATTGCTGAAAACACGGCGCACTTTGTACACAGGACTTAGAGGAATCAGCTAGAACTGGTCTGGAAGCCTCTTCGCTGAGCACTAGCTCCCTTAGTATCTGAAGGTGTCATGAAAGCTGTCATAGGAAAAAAGCAATCCAAATTCCTCTCCAGGTGAAAAGCCTGCAAATAATAGCTATGACCAGCCTAGCAAGGTATCCCCAAGGGTACAATAGTGGTCCTGATGTCAGTGGGGCAACCAACAGCTGTTTAATTAGACTTAAGGCTCACTCAGTAGAAGGCAATTCGTGCCTGGTACTGCAAACCTTGGCAATTACCAGTCACTGGAGAGGCCATGGACCCTAGATACTAGTATCACTTCTAACTTTAATCTAACCATCCCTATAGTTTTCTTTGTTATAACCATTGTATAATAAAAAGGTTCAGAAAATTTGGTACTTACACAAATCCAGAAGCATCATTTAAAGGGACTTCATTATATACACACTCTCTGGCCTGTAAATTGTTTTAACAGTTGTCAAGTGATGAATTTTAGTGAGGGAGGAAGTAGGGAAAAGTCATAGATTTTTAAAATATAAGCTTTTAAAAAGTTAACTTATTTAAACTTCAGAATATCTTTCTAGCCTTCAAGAGTTACTATAATAATGAGTGAGGACTTTGGTAAAGCTTTTGGCTCAATATACAGTAAGCTAATGGTAAACTCTACAATGAAATGATGTGACCTCACAAATCCTACTTTTGCTTCTGTGTTCTTAACAGTAATCTCAATAAGGTTTTGACATTTGAATTCACTTGTAGTGTTGATCAGCTTTCTGACGTTCCATACAGATCACATAAAGTGGATTTCCATATTGTGAACATTGGTGCTCTTAGCCTTTCACATATTCTTCAGAGTGATTTTTTCCCTACTCCTTTTATTTGAGTATTTCAGAGTTCTTCCCAGTACAGCAGATATTTCTTGGGTTATAAAACCTTTTTGGTGGACCTAAGTAAACTTCGCATTCCCGTACTAATGCCTTTCCCACTTTACATGGTTATCTTTCCCAAAACATGCGCTATCCAAAAGCACGTCTCACCTATTATGATGAATATGATGAAGTAACATCAGATTCTCAGGCTGAGAAGAGGCTAGCTCATCTTCAGGGAGCCAAGATTAGCAGGTGAGGTGTGTAGTAAGTTAAGGTCGTGTCGTCGTCGTCCCCCCCCCACCCCGCCTCAGAGTTTAATATTTAAAATGATGTCATTACAGTCATCTTTGAGTCATGGGCTCTTGTTCCTGTTTGACAAAGTCTGTCAGCCTACCTGAAAATCTTGGTTACTTCTGAAAATTCCCCTGTGACGCTCTACTTCCCCAAAGCCTATTTTTTTCCTTCTTTACAACCCTGAAGGCTTGTTTCTGGACCAACCTCATGCCTACTGTCTTTCCTTTTAGAAGTCTTTCTCCTCTCCCCCTCCAGAAGTCTCTGAGTCTTCATGTTTCTTCTGAGGCTGCTGAGGCACATGCACACAGGCTTTATCAAAACTGTCAAGAGACAAGAGACAAAAAGGAGATTGAACAAACAAACAAACAAACAAGCAACAGGGCCAACAGGCGAAATAGGGCAGAAAGCAAGTGTCAGCTGGGGGTTATATTATTCAGGATTGAGTTTCATGCAACTGTAAATGGAATTTGAACTAAAAAAACAGATTTATAGGCCTGGATAGTTAAAAACGTAGGAGGCTCATGGTCACCACTGCATTTTCTGTATTTAAGTTTCTGCATGCCCTTCCTATTGGCTCCATTGGAGGCAGTCTGTTTTCTTATACTAGATTTTAAAATGCAATGTTTAAAATTAAGACTGCTAAGCACGAAAGTAGTTGCAGTTGGGTCATGAGAAGGCGGGGCCCAAACGGCATTCACATGAAAACACAGAGGAACATGTTGAAAATATAGAAAGTGGCCCACAAGATGTGGCATGGAGTGAAGACAGCTACCTCATGATCTTATGTGTAATTTTAATGACAGAAAGAGAAGGAAGAAATCAGGAAGGAGCACATTTGGTGGGATAGCTGTGTACATTCTAAACAGATAGAAGGCATCAATTCACAGATTAGAAGATCTCATCAAACCTTAAGAATGGATACATTAAAAAGAAAAAAACAAACAGCCCACATCCCCTCATTAAAAATGACCCACATCCACAAGGAAATGTTTAGAGTAATGGGTGTAGACACATCATTATAACCCATCCACAAAAAAAAAAAAAAAAAAAAAAAAAAAAAAAAAAAAAAAAGAATAAGGACAAAGAAAAACATTGAAGATTTAGGGGGAGATTAGTAACTGCATAAAAGTAACTTTCTGCCTCACACCAGGTGATTTAGAATAGGCAAAGACCTGTGACAGGTAAAAGACAGGAAGTGTCTACCTAGACTCTGCACCCTGAGAAAATACCCTCCTGAAACCGAGAGAGCTATAAAAAACAATTTAAGCAAATAAAGAGCTGAAAAACTTACCATAAGCAGACATGAACTGAAATAAACATTTAGGAGAATTCCAAAAGAACGGGGAATGATCTTAGAAAAGATAAGAGAATTATAGAAAGAAGTGTAGTAGATCAGAAAAGGTTATTAGCAATTATAGAATAACTTTAGGAATTTTAATTATTTGTAGACTATTGGTAGAATTAAAATTAAGAACTTCTTGGAAGAGCGGGCAAGTGAGAATCGAGCCATCAGTGTCTACAAAGAAGGGCTGTAGCCGAGGTTCAGTGGCAGAGCACTTACCTAGCATGTACAGGGCTGTGAGTTCAATTTCTAGAAACACCAGAAAAAAATTGCTGGAGCCAGGCAGGGTGGTAATCCTAGCTCTTGGGATGCAGAGGCAGCTAGCTGAATCTCCATGAGTTAAAGGTCAGCTGTGGCAAAGCTCCATTCTTACTGGGTTCTCATCCTTTACTTGGGCTGGAGAGGTGGCTAACCCCATCCTATTGTGATCCAGTTCTAGGGGATCCTGAACCATCTTCTGGTCTCTGAAGGTTCTAGACATACATGTAAGGTACGTAGGCATACATGTAGGCAAAACACTCATACACATAAAATAATTTTAAAATATAAATAATGAAAAGGGCAATACTATTCAGATATTGTAGAGCTCAAAAGGTAATGAAAGAGTGCTATGAAACAAATTTACATTAATAATTTTGACACTTTGAATAAAATAACTTCTAAAAGAAAAAATAACAGACAAGAAAAACAGAATGCAAAATAATTCAAGTCTCAGTCCTTTACCTTTGATGTAGCATGCCACATCTCTCTACTTATTATTGATTCATTTTTCATATTTCATAGACTTTTGCTAATCCTTTAAGCGTTTGTTTCTCTTTTCTTTTTATTATTTAAAATTTTATTTATTCATTTGTATATGTGTGTGTTCTGCCTACAAGTCTGTGTACCACATGCATGCAGTGTCCACAGAGGCCAGAAGAGGGCGTTGGATCTCCTGGGACTGGAATTACAGACTGTAGTGCTGAGCTCTCTCTCTTTTCAATTCTGCTAATTCCTCATATTTACCCCACTGCAAAGCTTTCTTTCTTTTTTACTTGCTGCTTTAGATCTCCCCAGCCTCCAAAACTTTTCTGAGTATTTTTGGCTGCCATTAGTCTTTCCAAACCATCATTTTTAACTCTTGAGTAAGTCTTGAGCTTTGTTCTAAGCCTTACATCCTCTTTATCCATTTTTCCTTTTTCTTAGGACAGTGGTTCCAAAAGTGTGTGGTCCTAGAATCCACAGCATTGGTACTCTCTTGCAATCTGTTCAAGCAGCTTCTCCCAGTCCATCATAGATTTAACTGAATCAGAATTTCTAAGAGGTATTTTAATAATATACCTCTTCTGGAATTTGCAGCTGTGCTGTATTTTAAGGAACGTTGCCCTGCACATAGAAAAATATACCTCTACGCTTTTCCCAAATGACCTAGGTGGACACTGCTGTTCTTTCCTGGTGCCCATATGCACTTTTTATTTTTCACATAGTTTGCTCCTGCTTTTGAATTACTAACACACATGCTTAGTAACACCCGTTTATTAACACAATGCTTACTAATACATGTTAATTAACACACACATGCCTATTAACACAGATGCTTACTAATACACATGCTTAGTAACATGTGCTTAGTAACACATGTGCTTACTGACACACATGCTTACTAATACACATGCTTTCATATGTGTATTTTACCTTCACAATAATATTGTAAGTCTTTTGAGCCAAGGAAACATTTACTCTATCATAGATTTACACATGACATTTTTCTGTCCATTTTCATGTGAATTAGAAGCCCTGGGAGGTTAGACAAGGCTCTACTCCTCAGAGTCTCCTAAGGCCCAACTCTCGGTACAGATTGGGTTGTGTTCTTCACTGGAAGATCAGGAAAAGGAATCCTTCAACTTATTTTAGGTTGTTCGGCAAATTCAGCCCCTCATGGTTGCAGGATGGCCTTTCTTATTAAAAAAAGTCATTTTAATTACATTTTCAAAGATCCCTTTAACCATGCAAGTTATTATATATGCTCAGAGTCCAGGAATCAAGGGATGGTGTCTTTGGGCACCCACATCCTGCTTACAGCATTGGACAGTTGATATATGGACATATGCAATAATATTCAATTGAAAATGAAAAATTACATATTGCATTTATAACTCAAGTCTAGTACAAAACCAAGAACTAAAAGAGAAAATGACAGCACAATAGTTTGTATTAGGAAGCAAAACACCCATCTGTGTAGGCAGAGTTGAATGGAATTGGTCAAAGAAAACAAAAAATAGATCTCAAAGCCTTCCTCAGGTGTGGTGATAAAAGCCAGACTTTCCACAGAACACACCTACATACTCCAGCTCACACAACAACCAGTACTGTTCTCACTCCAACAGCACACCTGCATGCTCCAGATCACACAACAACCAGTACTGTTCCCACTCCAACAGCACACCTGCATACTCCAGCTCATACAACAACCAGTACTGTTCCCACTCCAACAGCACACCTGCATACTCCAGCTCACACAACAACCAGTACTGTTCCCACTCCAACAGCACACCTGCATACTCCAGCTCACACAACAACCAGTACTGTTCCCACTCCAACAGCACACCTGCATACTCCAGCTCACACAACAACCAGTACTGTTCCCACTCCAACAGCACACCTGCATACTCCAGCTCACACAACAACCAGTACTGTTCCCACTCCAACAGCACATGTACATATCCCAGCTCACAGCAGTCAGTGCTGTCCCACTCCAGTTTCAGTTTCTGGTTGATGGCTTTTTGTCTTTGAGTCCCTTGTGTCCTGACTTTGGATTTGTTGAGCCATCATTATTGTTTATCTTAAGACAGGTCACTATAAACAATCATGCCAGATTTGGTGATATTCTGTCTAACCATCTCACATATAATGCATCAGAAAGCAGATCAAAACTGTATCTACACAGAATAAGGCATAATAGTTAGTAGGCCAGCTATAGTGCGACAATCATGCTTTGCAAAGCTCTGACATCTCTGAACCAAACCCAAGGTATTATTATCATCATCAACAACAAGGACACTCTATTGTTGTTGTTGTAAGCACCATCATTTGATTTCTGTCTATAAATAAGAAGGGATAAGATGGACTATCGGATATCTGTTTAACAGGGCTTAATTATTTGTTATGGGACTTTATGGTCTATTTAATAAAATTAATGAGATTCTGATTACTTGAGCCTGCCACTCTCTCCGGCTGGAAACTCTCTTTGATAAGGAGTAAAGCAAGATTGTCAGTTTCCTTATGAGAATTACAGGGTTTGAGGATTAGTCAACTGAGAATTGGTGAGGTCCTCCTCTAATTAATGTCTTCCCACCAATGTTTGCCCTAATCTCCCCTTTTATTACATTTATTACAGTGCTTCAGCGGGATGTCTGTGTGGCAGGGAAGATCTATTAAATAAAGTTACTGTTCAGTTAGTGAAATTGCAATAAAGAGCTAATTCTGTGTTTGCTGCTTTGTTAATTCCTTTTAATTTAAAAAGCCAGCTTGAGGCAGAGCACATACTTTACATGGAGAGAGGAACTGGACAGGAACCAGACAGCCCACTCCCCATTTTGTCTTTGCAGCCTTGGGCAAGTCACTGACATAGTTTGGACAGGATCATCTTTCAAACTACCTTGACAAAACTAAATAACTTCATAAGTTCAGTGAAAACTCATCCGCCTAATATTTTTTGAGTTTTTCTTTATTTCCCACTTGGATTTTTTGTTCCTCTAACTCTTTGTGTGTGCTGTGGATATTTTGTGTGTGCACATGTATGTGTGGGTATGTGTGCCCACGCAGAGGCCAGAAGAGGATGCCCCGTGTCTTCCACTCTTGCTGGATACCATATTTGTGGAGACAAAGTCACTGAAACTAAAGTCTGCTGTTAGGACTAGACTGGCTGGCCCATGAGCCACCCCAGACCTGATGTCTCTGCTTCCAAAAGCTGGGGTTACAGGCACACTCAGCTACGCTCAGCTTTCACAGGAGTGCTTCATAACAAGCACAAAGCTTTCTTCCTGGCCCAATTTTTGCTATTTTTTTTCTTATCCAGTTTTCTTGTTTTCATTATGTTGATGGCATAACTGCTCTGTAGTATGTCATTCATTGTCCAAAAACCTTTCACACGTAGTCTGAATTTCCAGACTTTGTAAATTTTTCCTTATCTTTTAGCTTTGTTTCCTCTAATTTCCTAAAAAAATCCCTTGTCCCAAATTCTACATGGGAGTCCTTTTACTTGCTACAATTAGGTGTATTTATGTCTTATCCTGGGCTTTACTTGTGCTATGGTAATTGCCTGATACCCTAACTTTCTCAGTCCTTTCCCTGAAACATACAAACACACACGTTTCTCCCCACCAATGGAATTTGAGCTTATTATTCAAGGTCTACTCAAAAAGTGTTTCCTTTCTACTGGTTTCTGTATTTAACTCCAATTAGAACCAATCCATTTCCCACTAAGATTCTCCAGGACTGTTACGGATGCAGCTCCATCATAACCATTTAACATGTGTGTTTATTTGAGGTGCATGTTTTTCCAAGTGCTGTGTTTGGCCCTGAGGATGGCACAGAGAAGCAAGGGAGATATGACCTCTGCCCTAAAGAACATTATGGCTGAGACAGATGTTAATGTGATTATACAAATTAGGATAAGAAAATGAAAGAAAAAAACTTCAACTTTATTCGCCATATCTCAAACCCTGTAGATAAATCAGAAACTTTTAAAAATAAAGTTTTTGTAAAACTTTGACCATGTTAATTCAGTTTTATATAAATATGACTTGAACAAGTGCTTGAAGTTTTAGATTTGGGTTATAATTTAAATTGGTCTCCAAGATCGTACTAAATTGGAGAGTAATTGGATGTTTTCCTCCACTTCCTATTATTTTCACAGTCCAGTAGGAAAGGAGTGAGATTATGTTAAGTACCAGAATAAACACCCTATGGCTAATTTTGTGTCTCAGAGATTTGAGGGGTATACTTTTATTAAAGGAAATTGCCTTTCCTTGATGTCTTACGGCCAGCTTGCATCTTATCTTCTTTTTAACCAAAATATACTTTGAAAACTGAAAAATTTTTAAATCATATTTGTACAATATTTTAAATATAATATTAAAATAAGGGTACTCCAAATTTGGCAGAGAGAATTTAAATGGGTTTGGTTAGGATAGTTACTATTTAGCCCAAGGAAGGGGAAAGTAAACTACTTGTTTGTGGCCATCTGCATCCCGATATGTTCTTTACTGCTCAAAGGAGCATAGATTTTCACAGGTGTGTGTGTGTGTGTGTGTGTGTTTAATGATGGTTGTTTTATTTCTTTGTTTAATTTCAGGTGCAGGATCGCTGTGTGATGCTGTTTAAGTGGTACAGGTAGACTATGAAGAGTATATCCGTCAACAACAGGAAAGAAACAGAAGCACCCGGGTCCTGAGTTTAGGGTCAGGCCAAGAGCTGCGAAGGGAAAAGCATCTAGAAAACTTAGCATGGCAGGAAGAGCAGATGTAGGAACCCCTTCAGACCAAACAAAAGAAGGAACCGTACGAAGAAGAAAACGAAAGAGAAGACTAGCTCTCAGCCACACACACTTGGATATTTTATTTGTAATATGCACTTAGGCAAACATCTTATAACCAAGAGGGAAAATATACACTTTCTACAGCCGATACTTTGTGAAATCTTGAAATTATAACTTTATAGTCAGTAGGTTAATGTAATATGAACATTCATCATCTCAATCTTGTTGAGGTAAAGCTACACAAATCATAAAAATGAAATGAATTCTGAATAAATATTGTTTTGGTTTTAGTTTAAGTTTTTTTTTCTGTAATGAAGCCATAATATGGAAACATTAAATTGACATATTAAGAAAAAGTTGACTATCATTAGTGCTTGACTCAGTAATTTTTATTCACTTGCAAGAATAAAATAACCTGTAATCTTCAAAAAGCCGCGTGAGCTTCCAGGGTTTTGTGTGTGCTTCCTTTGATTGTGATGGTAAACGACTGTGGGAAAACTTCCCATGTGAACAAATGCCAACCAGAGACACAAAACTGCAGAGAAGAGCAGAGGGAGAGAGGAGAGAAGAAAGAGGAGCAATCTGGAGGCAGCGCCACGCAGAGCTACAGTCTGGTGCCTTCCACCTCGACGAAACTTCTAGATGTCTGCTTCTCAGACAGCGTAGAACCAGTATCTTAGGTCCAGTTTCTTATTTGAGGGGACAAAGTACAAATCCAGGTAAATTTCAAGATGACCTAACAAAATTAAAAAAGTAGTCAGTCTCAGTATCATACCAAGCAATATTTGTAAATTAAGAAGAATTCTACTAAGTCTCTGAATGCATGCTAATATTTAGTTAAGTAATACAATACTTTCATTCACAGAAATGGAAATTATGAATAACTTTGCAAATATCCAAGTGCTGAGGAAACAGTGAAACAGTGTTCATTGGTCTCAGTTACCCTCAGTTCAGGCTTCTTTATGCCAAACGCCAATAATGTTCTTGAATGAATCATGTGCCTTAATTTAAAACAATTAATAAATGAAAGAAACATTTTAGATGTAAAAAAGCTTTCTCGCATACAGTTACTCTTTCTTGTCTTGTCTTGAAAACAGGGAAACCGGGCTCTGTGAAGTGTCCTGGCTTCTGTGAAGGAGCTATCTTTTGGAAATAGGTGGCCATAAGGCAATTTGTTTTGTGTTATTTGCCCCATTTCCTGTTTCCAGAGTGGCCAAAGTTATGAATAATCTGTTATTTACTGCCTATAAGTATTTTGGAAGCCCACATTACCTTGTTACAACCAGGCAACTGTTTTGAAGTAATACAGATTTATTAGCAGTTATTTTCACAAAGATTCTGTTTAGTAATGTTGGTGTAGCCGCTGTAATTTATTTGATTAATAATATTTGATCTAAACCCAAATGATGACTTCTCACATATATGACAGAACTAATGAACCGTGAAAGAAGAACTGTTCAGATGGTCACCAATAACCACTGCTTAGTTAATCCTTTAAATAAACTGGAGCGCAGAATGTGTCCCTTTGAAGTCATAAATAATGTATATTTTTCTTTTGACTTTTAATAAGCCAGTAGGGTTCATCTCCCAGTCTCCAAACACAGATATTTTATTATGGGCCTCTGCAGTTTACTTTAATTAGTGTGTCTGAGTGCTTTGGGAGACTTAGCCCCACAGAAAACAAACAGAGCCTTACCATCTATAAAACATTAGCTACCTTTGCTTTCTCCCGACACAGCGGGGGAGGCTCTGCGAGAAACACATGGTGTAAGTCAACACTCATAATTGCATTAGCATTCTCTGGTGGATTGGTAATTCAAGCTCTGCTCCATGATATCGTAGGAGCAGTTAGAACAGGTTTACCCATCTTGTGGTCTGCTGGGGATTTCATCGAATTCCATGTGAACAGAACTTAAGTAAGTGACAGATCTACTGGAAGCCCTGTTTGCAGGAGGGAGGTTTGCTGCTAACTAGAAGCACAGGAACGTCAGTGTTATTTTGCTTCTTCCCAGCATAACTTTTGAGATTTTCAGCATCCGTTTGACATTTCTTTCCCAGGTTCTTCAACGCTAAGTTGGTTTCAATCAATTCACTGGGTGCATTCACTTTGTCTATTGTGACTTCATAGCACTTAACAGCTGGTTGATAAACATTTTAGGTTTAGTTATTTATTCCAGATGATTATCCTCAAATATACTTGTCAACAGAAGAAACATGCTGATTACTGATGGAATCAATGCATTATTTAAAAAATACTCAGCAGCTGAAACTCCAGGTTTTTATGTGCAAGTCTTGTGTACAGTGTTGCTCTATGCCTTTTAATTTACTAGTCTACCATTGGCTTAGAATCATTCCTGACTAGTATATGTGGATGGACAACAGGAATGCAAAATATTGCCTCATAGAAGATATGCGATTGACTTGGATACAATATTGAGCTACATCATTTGTTACAAATTGTGTATTGGAATGTCTCAACCAGTGGAAAATTGCTCAGTTCATTTGTTTTTGTATACTTTCCCATGTTTTGTGTTTTTAGCTAGTGAAGATTTACTTTGCATTTGAATCTTTTTGCTTCATGGTTTTGGTTTATTTTTTCAATCATGTTGTTGAAAACAGGCAAACCCCCTTTGTCTGTTAGCTTGCCTCTTAGGCACTTCTGTTAGAATAAACCAAATCACCACTATGATTGAAGTGATTAGCTACCTAACACTGTGCAAATAGTTGACAGGAGCATTTCCATGAAAGTGTAATTCAGGAAATATAACCTTAACAATTTCTAAAAAAGGAAATAGATTAAGCATATTTTTAATTGACTTATATTTTTAGTTATTAAAAGAACTTGAGTTTGTGTCTTGGAATAGTTAAAAGCTAAAATCATTGACAATTTATAAATACTTCATTTCTGCAAGATCATCAAGAGCATGAAGTATATTTTACTAATATATATTAAGAGCATATGTACAAAATATTACTTTAATCTAATTAATATTAAGAAGTTGTTAAGGATATATTATATCTATATATTGTACTAAATCTTTGAAATCCAGTGTATATCTTATATTTAAAGCAGGCCTCCACATGGACCAGCTACTTCTGAAATGAGTAACCACTCATGGCCAGTGGCTACCATATTGGACAATAAGATTATCCTTTTTATATATGCATGTAAGAACTGAATGGGTTAAAAAACTATGGTAAAAATTGTAAAATAACCAACAAAATCCAAGTTCCTACTCTGTAGACACTTTCTTAGCATCATCCTTTTGGGGACTGAAATTTCCTGTATCATTTGTAAATTTTAACTTTACTACTTTACTTTCTTATTCTCTGATGCTATTTCATTGATTTCTCTCTTCTGAGAATTATTTGGGTGTTATGTATAATAAAGAATGCAAATTTCCAAAGGATGTCTGTGATGGCAAGCAGTGATGTTATTTGTGTGAGACTGACCTAACAAGCAATGAAAAAGAGTTATGCAGAAGAGTCAACTTTCAAGTAGAGAAAGGAAATAAATCTGTTTCTGCCTGGGAGTTGCAGTTTAAGGACATGCCTTGCTTATGAAGGGAATCTTGTCGAGGAAAAACGTTGAGGCTTTGATGTTGGAAATATCAGTTCAATAGACAGTAGTTCTGATTTTCTTTTCCATGTCTGAACTTTTAGAAGTTACTTTATTTTATATGTGTAACATATTTTAAAAATATGTCCCGAATATTCTCTACAGCTCTCTAGGGATTTTTTTGTTTTTTGTTTTTGTAATTCTACTTAAGAAAAATTTTTTCAAAGAGTCATGTTCTATTTAGGGGAAAAGATCTAAGATTGAGTCTTGCTGGTAGTCAACAATTAGGCAAATAAAAGTCACTTTAAAAGTTTCCCATCTATAACCTGTTGTATATACAGAGATATTCCTATCTGGTTGTAGCTAATTTAAACCTACTCTGTGTGAGTTGTTTACAGAATATAAATAGATGCATATTTTCAAGAATGTAAATTGTCAAAGCAAAACAAATCCGATGATATAGTTAAAAACAAAGAGTCTGTCAGGATATATATATATATATATATATATATATATATATATATATATACTTTAAAATGTATTAATAAATTTGTAGAATGACTCAAATCACTGTATTATTTAATCTGCAGAGCTAATATTAATCAAAATGGATCTTTTCATTTATTAGATTTTTTTTTGTTGCTGGGCACAATTCTCTGAGGCTATAAACACTGTCTTATTTTTATAAAAAGATCCAAGCTTTTAAAATCATTATCTTTTTAATTGTTTATATATTTAAATGCAATTGTATGCTTAAAATTGTTGTATGTGGCTTAACCCATATGACATATAAATATATTTTACATATATTACACAGACTACAAATAAGTGTATCATTTATAAAGTGAAAATATCGATTATACTTAACTTGTAAAGTAAATTTTTTTTTGTATATTTTTATGTCAGTCATGTGTTTTGAGGATTTTTTTAAACATAAAATCTGACATGGGATTCACTGCTTGGATATTTCCTTATACAGTTTTCAATATTTTATTAAGAAATCCTAGAGTTTCATATCGCCTCCTTGAAATGTCTTTGAAATAACAGTGGAAAAAGTATACTGATGTATGCTGTAAGAAGACCCAATTTCTTAGAATAAAAAACTTGATAATATAAATAATGCACTAGAACAAGATGACTTTTCTTAAATGCCTAAATTACTGGGCCACATAGCAAGATTATTTAAATTGAAATTATGAGGTGTGAGTAATAGTATACTTTGAAGAGCTATTTTTCAAGAGTAACTCTATTTGTAGAATAACCCATGTATTTTTACAATTTATGTAAGCTTCATGTGTATGTATTAGGATCATTGAAATATCATGAAAAAGATCGTCTGTCAGAACTTTCAAGGTTTGCACCTGATAACTAAATGGACAACGTTAAATGATTCTTTGAGTGATGTCCATAAACTCCTCCTCAGTGATTTTCTTTAGCGTTGGAAGCCAGGTTGGCTTTGAAATGGCTCTGTGTTTGCCTCCTGCTGAGGCTTGAGCTGCCTGATAAGCACACCCACGGCTTAAGGAAGGTGCCTGAAAGACTCGAAGGGTTGGTGAGGAATCAAAAATATGCTTTAATCCTGTGTTCATTTTCATATCACAAAAAGGTACTGCAGAGCGATTGGCATTCGCAAAAGAAAAAGGCAAGCACAATTAAAAGCCAGTCTCCTAATCCCCTCTGCCTGGGTTTAGAACGAGAGCCAAAAGAAATAGTGTTTTAACAGGTACACGCACCCTCAGGGGGAAGCATACCCCGACCACCTAGCTGGTGAGATGAAAAGATAATGGGATTCAGTTGTATCAGTGGCCAACAAATTGTGCTGCAACAGCTGGTGGGCGACAAGAGGCCATTGCATTAGTGGGTGGCCATCAAAATCTGTAGTTGGGACACATGGCCAATCAAATGCTGTCTTTCTAAACAGCTTCTGCCTGAGCAGTGAAGACATTCATGCCAGTGTGTGAGATGTCCTTAGAGTTGGGGCATGCCCGATATATGCAGAGAGCCATTTCCAAATGATTGAAGGGCGGCCGCCGGATCTGCTAACCACTAATTAGCCTAATCGACACCAAATGGAAGGAGTGACTCAGCTGTTGCAAACAGCCAGCCTAATGGCGGTGTTGTATCTCGGTGCCTGAATGAGAAATGGCTATTAACTGCACCCTGCGTAAGAGAAACTGCTGCGTTCTATCAATATTGGGGGAAATTTAGGATTAAAGCTCGCATTAATCTGTCAGCTCGCCCTGCCCTGCTATCACTGACAAAGTTGGGTAGACTGATTTAAACTCGGCTATTGCCACAGTGGGGATTTGGCAGCCAGGCTGGATCGCAAACCACAGGGTTTCTTGAGGCACCAGCGCCACCAAAGTCAACCTGTAACTGAAGAGAACAACCAAGAGGAAGTCAGCAGTGGGTACTGCAGAAATGTTTGCTAGTGAAGACATGAACTCATCTTAGTGTTATGCTCTACACAGCAAAGTAGTATTCTAGTCAGTGGCATTTTGTTTTGTGTTCAAGGTATTGGTTTTCAGTTGATAGGTATGGCAGGTGTTGAGTGAAATGTCTTCTAAAGAAAACAACAAACGAGTCTCAAAAGCCTGTGTGCTGGAGTAAATTAACTACAAGTTATGGCTAAGCACAGGAAAAGTCAACTGACTTTAGCTGGAGTTATTCTCTCTTACTGAGAAGACTAATTTCTGGAAGTAACAGGAAGGGGAAAATAACAGGCATAACTCCTACTCTCCAGAAGGGCTATAGTTTTCTCTTTCCCTGTAAATTGCTGGATTCGACTACTTCTTCATAAAGATGATGTCGTTGTATCTCGGTGCCTGTGTAGGTATAAAGCAGGAAGCAGGAGAGAACCTGGACTGGTCATTTGGGTATTTAGCTAAACAGAAGAGGCAGGAACAGCTAGCTGGTGAGCCGCTTTCTCTGGTATTATGTTGAAATCTTTTAATTCTAAAAGAAGTCACCTGGCTTTCAAAATGCATCAGTAATCAAAACAGGCTAAGACCTTTAAAACTGATTGGAGAAAGTTCGTTGAGAAAAAAAGGAAGATAATGGTGATGGTGTTATAGCAACTACAGCTTCAACTCATGGAGCTTTGACTCGGTGGTGGACAGATAAATAGCAGTATATTTTCTGGCCCCCTAATATGACCCAGAATTGAATATAAATATAGGCAGTGTCCGTGCTGGCCCTGAGATGTGTTCTAAGTGAGTATTTTCCATTTGAGTGACCATGAACATACATTTATATTCCAGAACAGTGATTTTGTTCTTATATCATTCGTTCATTCATCTGGTAAACATCCCTGCTGTGTAAATCCCTGAACCAGAGCACAGATTAGTCAGCTAGACACCAACTTATAGCTTCAAGAAGCATATTTTCAATGAAAATTATAGAAAACACCAATATCTTAGGGACTTAGAAAATAGAAGGAAGAAACTTGGGAACAATAAGTGTTTCTAAGGAAATGAAGTTAGTGAATTGTCACTTTCTAAAAATCCATACTTCTTTCAGCAGCTCACATCTGATCTTCACTGATCAGAACACCTAAAACACAAGCTTAGTTGCTTCCTGGCTTTCCAGTAGGAGCAAATTGGTGGAGATTATGCCAAAAGTAACATGTATCACCTGCTAGTAAAGAGAAAAACTGCCGAGGTGTTGAGTGAACAGATGTTAAGTAATGATATTTGTTGCATAATTCTGACCCCCGGCACACTCATTTATTGCCACTTTTCAAAATGTTTTTGCCTGCATGTATGTCTGTGTATCACTCCCATTCCTGGTGCCCACAGATGCCAGGAGAGGACGTTGAATCCCCCGGAATGAGTTACCAGATGGTTGTGAGCTGAAGTGTGGGTTCTGGGAATCAAACCTGGCTCTTCTGGAAGAGCAGCAAGTGCTCTTAACTACTGAGCCGTCTCTCCAGGCCCCACTTATTATCATTTCTCAGTTGCTCAGTTGGCCTGTTGACACAGAGCGCCTAAGCACCAGTGTATTGGGCTTGTAAGTCTGGAGGAACGATGACAGTACAAATGGCAAATGCTTTGGGTAATTTTAGAGATATGCATTTTCCTTTAATGATTTAGCAAGGTAATTCTTTCCCTGCTAAATTGAGAAATCACCTGATCATGCCTTTTTCTGTCAACGACTTTTGTGTTGTTACATATTAAAATAGCTGAGGGTAATTATGGGCATTTTCTCCTTGTAAAGAGTTGCAGAGCGGACTTGAATCTCCATTTAGTTATTCAGCAAACATGTATCTGCCTCTTTGCTGAGGCAGACACCTTGCTGTGTATTTACCATGTGGACCAACATGTGGTGAATCTAGAAGTCAAGGGGTGGAGAGGCATTTTGGTAGAAGGCGCTGATTATTGCATTGTTTGTTGAAACTGTGCTTTCAGGACAGTTTCTTAGCCTTCCTTTTGACTTTAGTCTTTGTGGTAGGAAAGAAGCCCCTACTGATTTTGGTATGAAAAGCAATCATGGAGGTGCTTTTTTTTTTTCTTTTCAGTTTTTCCATTCCCCCCACAGGTGACAAGAATACCAAATATGCAAATATGGCAAAGAGGACAAGAGTCTTTAATATCTTGAGTTCAGACTAAGAGGCCCAAGATCAAAAGCATAGTTCAGCAATTGACCTCAGTTTTCTAGAGGGGTGAAGGATGTAATGGGCAGTGGGAAAGGATTTGTGTGTGGGGTGTGTGTGTGTGTGTGTGTGTGTGTGTGTGTGACAACTTTGGGTGTCTCTAACTTCCATTTGTGTTTTTAAGGTCTCCATGAAGGGAGATGCTGGCAGCAGCTTGCAGGTGGTCTCTGGATGAGGGTGTCTGTATCCCCTCCTATGCCTGAAGTCACTGGCTTTGTGTTGAGATCTTCGAATGGGCCAGGACACAGACACATACTCCATAGGAACTGGTAGATGTCCCAAACCAGAGCTAAGCTGCTCCCTGCTCTGGAGAAATGGATGTGAACGACTTCCCAGCACACCGCTGGCTGGGAGAGCTTTAGTATCTCCGTGAATCACCTGATCCAGGCAACCACACTATGACCAGTTTCAGCCGTTAGTACTTGGTGGCTCATAGAGTGAAAATCCAGCCTAAACCGTTGAGTCGCTGGGAAGCTCAGGCACTGTGCAGTTGCTTGGTGATGACACATACACAGGTAACATGGCGATTGTAAATTTACGTCACTCTCAAGTTGTCAGCATAAGGAGAGAAAACCACACGCAGCTTGGAACTTGTGGCGTTACACAATGCACTTCATTGTGCATGCCAGGCTCAGTATTCAAGGATCTGTTACAGTGAGGCATGGCTAACAAAAGAGGAAATAATTTTTCAAAACAACAGAAGTAAAGGACAGCAAGAGCGTGCTAGAATTTATAATGCTCTCTCTTGTCACAAGTTGCCAATCGGGATAATTCTGTCTTTCTGCGAATGTTTCTGTACATATGTATCTGAGTGTTTCCTCTACTTCCTAGACTGTTTTTCAGGTTGCCTGATTCAGTAGCTTTCCCACTCCTGACTATAACTACTTTTACTTGGACATTATGCCAATTTCATTTTCATAAAATTATACCTGGAAGAATGTAGACAACCCTTGGCTTCATATCCTTTGGGTTATAGGTACCAAATATTTATTGATTTTGAACCAAAAAATTTAGCCTCTCTGTTTGTTGTGGCCATTTTATAGCTTCTTGGGTAAGCTTAAGGAAACTGGAAAGTTAGGATGACTATATATTTAGTTGCAGGGACGTTTTGTATTTCCATGTAATGTAAGAATAGAGAACAGTACAAGCCTATATTATCCTGAGGAAATGGCAGAGGGGAAGAGCGGACCTTCATTTGCTGATGGAAACACTCGTATTGTCTGAATTTATTATAATAAATATAAATATTAATTCAAAACACCCCGGGTTTAATTTCGCACACTCCTCTCACACCTGCTCTAGATATTGAATGAAAGAGACAGAGAACACAGCATGTCAAGTTTTTTTCCATTTGTTTTCTTCTATCTTTCAAAATAAAAATGAAAACAAAGAAGAATGTAGCCAAAATAGGTTTATTTATTGAAATTCTAAGAGATTGCAGGAATATTTTTTTCCCACTGGGATATAAAAAAATTCAAGCTTCAGTTAAAAAAAAAAGATAGAGAGCAGATGCAGTCACAGAAGCCTCAAACCTTCTAGACTTACGTACCTTTTAACGAGATGAAAGTAGCATTTTAAAGTCTCCGCGGTCAGAAAAGCAGTTTGAGGTGTGCGGTTACCACACTGCCTCAGCTTTTTGGCTGGAGAGCTATTTCAGACCTCTTTGTGGTATGTTTGGCAATACACTTAAAAGATTATTCCTTAAGCTACTAATAATCCAGCTTCAGGCAATTTTCTGTCTGTCTGTCCAGCCGCCTATTCTTTCTTTGGTTTTCAAAAAACCCCAAGTGAACAACGTGAATCACAACAACAACAACAAAAAAGGAAGACAGGGTAATCCTCTTCTGAGTTCCCCCCCCCCCGAGTTTCAGACTGTTCTGAAGTTACTAGAAGGCTAATGTACTCTTGGTCCATGTCAACACTAATTTTTAAGCTCCTTTCTGGGGGTGCCGGGACGTGACAGGAGGTGGGAGGTAATGTAGAGTGGAGTCATTGTGGAAGCGCCGTGGCTTCCTTTGTGTTTTAATCTGTCTGTTTCAGGGGTCTAATTTAGATTAGTGAAGACAAATCTCTTTAGAGCTTGATGTTTGGTTTTCTGTAGGTTCCCTTTACGGCATGTGGCTCTAATGAGTTCAGCTAGAGACAAAACTAATGTGGAGGACTGTTAGGTAGAGGCAGCCTACACGAAATAAAATCATTTAGGGCTGACTTCCTCATTGATGAAGCCCGTTTATCCAGGGTACCTATTCCTGAGGAAACAGATTTTTACACACACACACACACACACACACACACACACACACACACGAGTCTAATGAGAAATTATTTTAAAAATTATTTTATCACATAACTGGGGGATCGTCTGTAATCCTCCTCAGTGTTTAGGGTTGTGACAAGCTTTTAAGTGAGTAAAATTTTTTGAGGCCACCAATTGTTTGACTGGGCAGTATTCTTTATCCACATTGGGCCCTGCATATTTAATCATCATTTCTTTGAAGCAAATCTACCCCTGGTGGTGACAATATTGCTGGAGAAGACTTTGGAGGTTTATACCTCCATCTTCAAATGGGAGCTGCAGTCCATTTACACTATGTGACTTAAAGTCCTTTCACTCTCCCAGCACTGATTTCTTCAGCTCTACTGAGGAAAAATTAATAGTACTTATCTCACTGGGTTGTTTGGAGGATCTTAAAGAACTAGGGAGACTTTTGTGGAGAAAAATCCATATGCTTGGAATTTCTAATGTGTGCTGGTGGCTTTCACCTGTACAACTCCAGCTTACTTATCTTGCGTCTTCTTCTCTACTCAGTTGTACACACACACACACACACACACACACACACACACACACACACACCTCAAATCAGTCTCATACAGTCCTACCTCATTTTCTTATCACTGCTAATGGTTAATAATGCCTAAACACAGTTAAAGCTTTATTCCTGGGTGAATGAATACACTGTCAGGCATAACCCTGTATCACTCTGAGAGAGAGATGAACCAACTTCTCTAGCATTGACTCTAAGAGGTAAACTTGCCTCTCCAGATAGCCCAGCTGACAAGTCCTGGTTCAACCCAGCTCTATGTGAGTTCATCCTTTCTATTATGCCTCACATTTTCTAGGATGTATACAACAGAAATTTATTTCCCACAGTTCTGGAGGTTGAAAAGTCCAAAAACCAGGTGGTGGAAGGTTTGGTTCTCAGTGAGAGCATTCTGACTTGTATAGGTGATTGCCTTCTTGCTGCATGAGGAGCGAGGAAAGCCTCAAGAGCTCATGAAGACTTCATTATCTCTCAAAAGACTCCATTACACTGAATGTCAGAACTTGAACACGTGAGTGAATCTGGGGGACATGCAAACACAGTTATGGCAGACCACTTACACAAAAGTGGAAAAAATGCTAAACAGCCCATAATGCTCTCTGCTACACATCTTTGCATAAAAACATTCGCTAAGTGTCTCTTCCTACACCCTCTGTGTCTGTGTCTGCTTTTGGGGATTCTCCCCTCACAACCCTTGGGTTGAATCTTGGCTCCCAGATAGAGAATAATACAACCCAAGACTCAGAAAGTAGTAGCACACTGCAATTCCCAAGTTGCAGTGGTTGGTTGAGGGTGCAGAAATTCACCCAGAAAATCTGAACCTAGGGAAGCAAGGAGGCTTTGGCTGGGACTGCAAAGGGAAAGACACCACCTTTCCATTCCCACTCCCTACCTAAGCTGAGTGGATGATATGGTACAGCGGCTGCATCATTGCCGTTATCTCTACACATCTTGATTTGAAAGGCACTTCTTGACGATGGTATCTACTCATCAAGCTGCCTACTTACAAATCAATGTGGAAATTTCTTAGGCATTTCACAGTAAGGCTGAGAGTATGTTTCTCACCACTCTTCTCCTAGGCCTAAGAAGCTGACTCTCCTGCTGCCATGGGTCAAGGCTCATGTCATATTCTAGTTTCCCTTGCATGGCCTATTGTGTTACTTCAGACCATGGTGTCATGGTCCTGCCCATGTGACTGCCATCTCACATTAAGGTTATCGTGGAAATCTCTCCTTTCAAAATGCAAATGAGGCTATGCCCCGGGTTTTGCTCAACATCCACTGGTAAGGTCTATAGTGCCAACTACTTGCTGTTCCTTCAGCCTGCCAAGCAGTCTCTAAGAATTTTTGCTCTAACTACATTGTTTTTATGTCTGGATCTTTCCTTCACCAGATAATATGAAGCTTTGCCTGTTTCTTTATGCCTCTACTAAATGGCACTTTACCGAGGAGTCTTTATTCACCTTATTTGGAGCAGCAAGTCCTGTTTTCCCTCTTTAGGAACATGATATCTCTCTTCCATGCTTTGCTTTTCTTCATTTCACAAGCAGGCATCTAAGCTATTTGTTTCTTTCCTATTTGACTTCCTTAGGTAAAACATAAGCCACATAAAGATAAGGCTGTGGTTTGAGGGTGACAGAAAAGGCTCCTGTGTTTCCAACTGATACATGATTCCATCACTAAAGTTTATGCTTCATTAATGGGTGAATCCATTGATAAATTCATAGCTGAATGGACCATTAAGTGGTGCAGCCTGGTTGAAAAAGTGGGTCACTGGGGATGCTCTTGAAGGACGCCTTGCCCTCTAAGCCTTTCTCCCCATTCTGTTGTCTTCTGGTCTGCAGTGAGGTGATGTCCACTTTACTACAGACTCCTTACTAGGGTACTCTGAATTGAGACCAGTACACAACGTGCAGGCAGATATCTGACCATGCATTGAAACCTCTGCTACGATGACCCAAAAATAAAGCCTTCTTTCTTCATATTGCTTCTATCAGATATTGTGTGGACATGTATGTGGATGGCTCATGTACACATGTGGATTTGTCTGCAGGTGTGTGTGTGTGTGTGTGTGTGTGTGTGTGTGTGTGTGTGTGTGTAGTGTGTAGGTTAGAGGTTGGTTACCATATTCCCTTGAGACAAAATCTTCCACTGAACTGGAGCTCTTGGTAATCAACAAAACATAGGAAAAGTGGTGACCACATTTCCTGAGCCTGTCTCTTATCTGCTTAGTAGAGACTGCTTCCTCAATTGGGATAAGAATTCAATGACGCCAAGTGCTAAACTCAAAATGAGAATGAGATGGAAGGTTGTAAAAGTGATATTGTCCTAATTCTTTCTTTGACTTTCATTAAAAACACTTCGTGTATCATGAAAGAACAGCTTGCGTTGTGGTCCAGTTTGTGTTCTTAGTCTCCTTGACTATGTTTCAAAGCTCAGTTCTCATTCAATCCTTCTTACTCTTAGGTTCCAATTCCCCTCTCTCTTTTTTTGCTCTTCTGTACTCTACTCCATTGTGCTACACCAGTGACCTTAAGCATGTTAGTTATAGTTGACAAACTTGCTTCTCAACATCAAAGGAGATGCTTTCACAAGTCTTGCCCCAGCTATTCTGAAAGAAGTAATTAGATAATTTTAAAACCTGAATTAAGGCCTTGCATTTTTGGCAATTTTTGTATATGAGCAGATAACATAGACATGAAAAGATACTTAACATTATTTGTCACTAGGAAAATACAAAATTAAAGTAACAGTGAGATAGTACAACAAAGTCCCACTTAAGGAATTCTGGAGATCTGGGACAGCTTCAAAAGATGTCACATGAATGTTCACAAGCAACCAACTATGATCACTGTTGATTGTCCAAGAAAATAGACACACATGTTTCATTATATGTTTACTGTGTGTTAGAGACTGTGCAAAGTGTGTGTGTGAGTATTCTTTCATTTAAAGATCAAAACACCAGGCTGGGGGGGGGGAGCAGCTTAGTAAAAGAGTGGTTTGCCTTGCATATGTGATATTGTAGGCTCAGTTCTTAGTTTTGACAATAGATCAAATCAAATACCAACCAAAACAATTCTGTGAAGAGGATTAGCTTCATTTTAATCACACATTTCAAGCTGGGTATGGTGGTGCATTCCCAGAATACCATCTGATTGGAGGACTGAGGCAAGAGATGTGAGTTTGAGGCCACACTAAATATCACAGCAAGATCCTCTCTCAAAACCAACCAACCAATCTACTAAACATCTTTGAAGATTTCATTTTGTTGTTTTTAGTCACGTGTCTGTGTCTGTGTGTGGTTATGCATATGTATATGCCGATGGAGAGCAGAGGCATATGATTCTTTGTAACTGAAGTTACAGGCTGTTGTAAGCTCTCTGCCATGGGTGCTGGGAACTGAACTTGGGTACCCCACAACAGCACTAAAGACTCCTAAGTGCTGAGCCATCTTTTTAGCCCCACACAAAATAAATTTAAAGGACAGTGCATTTAAAAGATAACGTGATTATTTTTGTGGAGGACGTTTGAGACATAATCTGTATTTACAGCATATAAGGTTCGATAATATAGAGAACATTATCCTTTTCCCCCCAATCAATAGGAGTAAGGTTGATGATGCAGGAAGAACAAGTCATTTATAGTCTTAATTAAAACTCATATCTAACTATAAGAGTAATAAGATTTTAAAATATTTAAACTATTTTCACTTAGTTTGACTAATATTTTTCCAGGTTAGGATATAAAACACTCATTGTATTTTGTCACGTTAATTTGAATGGCTGGGTATACATAAGTGGAATACGAAGCTTACAAAACTAATTGCAAGTTAATTTAAAATATCTTGAGGATTTCATACCTTTTGAAAAAAAGATAAGACTGGACAAAACTGTTACTCTTCACAAGACTTACAAAAGACTTAAGATCTCTCAGCTCAGAAATCCTATTGGTACAGATTTCACTGTATTGTACTCTTGAGAGTAACTGCCTGCTGAAATGGTTTATTTTTAAAACTTTCTATTTCTTCAGTTATTGCTATCAGTTTATTGTGAGAAGTTTGGTGTAATAAGCATCAAGCTACCAGATAACAGAGACTTCCACATCACAATGCTCAATTGCTCTTCCCTCTACTCAAGAAAACTGAGGTTCTGGGGACCATCATTGGTCCAGTTTCCTGTCTGGCATCTCTGGTGCCCTCATGAGATGGGTACTCTGCTTCTCTGGGCTGTGCTCATGTGTCTCTGGGTTCCCTTTGAGGAATCCCTCATAAAAATGCTGTTCCGAAACAATCCACAGTTATTTTGATTGGTCCTACATCACTCTCTCATTTACTTACTTTGTTTTACTTATATAAAAGAGCAAATGACAGCTAATCTTTCTTCCACATTTTAATATTTGGTTTGTCTGTAATCGATGTTTCCACTTGTATGTCCCTTTACTAGAGTATTCAATTCACCTTCAGCTTACGGTCATTTTTAAAAGATCTCTTTTTAGAAAACATAAATTCCTCCTCCTCTCTTCCTTTTTAGCACTTCCTTAAAATGTCAGTCATAAAATTCAAATTTGATCTGCTGACGCCATTGCTAATTAAGAGACAATTTTAAATAATTATGTGTAAATATTTGTCCTCATTTTAATTCAAAGGTTAGTAATTTCTAACCTTTTTATCTTCCTGGTGTGTATATCTACCTTCATAGGAGTCAAATGAGGCAAAAACACAGAGTTTTAGGAAACACTGAAATATATGTATAAAATAATAGAATAATAACTGATAATTTTGGACTTGTTCTGCAAAGATGAGCTATGTATGGCGTTGCCTCATTTGGTAAGAGCCTGCCACTGACTCAGCTACCCTGAGAGCACTGTGACATTGCTCAGTGGAGGAAATGGACAGTAGCGACAAGAGCAAGTAAGACATATGTGAGCCATTCTAGAAATACTTGTTTTCAATAGCAGATTCCTCATGCAGGCTAAGAGCTGACAAGCACTGACCTCATGTCCTGTAGTTTAAGCTTTTGCTTATCAATTTTGTAAGTAGAACCTGAGATAACTAAACTTTTTTTTTTTTTTAAATAAAATTGGTTTTGTTGTTAAAAAATAGAGTTCAGAAGCTAGAGATCTTGCTTGATGGTTGGTTCTGCTTCGTAAGACCATATGTCAATAACAGCTCTCCTTAGGTTAACCCATTCAGACCTCCCAGGCCAGCTTCAGCAAGGGGCAATGCACAGATTGCATCCTTCTTCACTTCTGCAGGCAAAGAAGTTGGGAATGTTGCATATTAAGACAACTTAAAGAACAGGAAAACTTTCATTAGCTGTTTTTCTCTTCAGTCTGACTAATCAGCTATTGTTGATGTTTACTAATCTTTTTTGAGAACAATGGGATTTAAAGTTAAAGCAAGAGCAGAATTCATTCTACAATGGGGTCTGCATGGCAATGTCTAACACTTCTCCAGTGATGACCCTGCAATGCCTCTGATTATAACTTGTGATTTCCCAGGGCAAAGTCAAGAAAATAAAACTGCCGAAAATCACGAGGGGAAATGATGACGGATGGGACAAATATCTGCAATGGAGGTTATGTTACTGTGCAATTCTGTGAGCAGTGGCTGGAAAGTTAAGGGCAGAAACAGGGAAAGGAGTTTCACTTGAATATCGACATGGTAATGACAGAGTCTTCAACTGTGCTTGTGTGTCATGATGGGGTGCAGAGCCCCTTCCCCTTCACAGTTACATTTGGTGTTTGTCAAACACAGTGAAGAGGGAAAGCACTTGGACCTGTGAATTGCTTAACTAGGGAACACCAGAGGTCACTGTGACCTGCCTTCGTGCCCTTCTGTTCTGTTATAGCTAAGATCTACGGTACTAGTTCACTCATTTAGTGAGCTTGCTGGCAGTTTTCTGTTTACTTCCATACCCGAGTGTTTTATATGGAACCTGGCCTTCCTATCCTGGTAGACTAATTTATATCACATTCTATAGCTTTTCAAAAAAACCTATGTATAGGTTTTAGATAGCTCTAGCTCCTGTTTTAATAAGTCACTGATTGAGCAAGGAACTGTACAAATGAGAGAGACACATTACACATTCCTACCGATACTGAATACTACATGCAGTTTTCACTCTGTGCTAAATCTCTGTCCTACAGTTGAATTTTTCTAAAGTTAGGCTTTGACAAAATAAGTGTTAGGAGACAGGTGACCATGCCGCTCGTGCTGACTCTCATGACTGCAGATGCTTAAGAGATGTTGGTTCAAAAGGAGGGGAGGAGGGGCCTGCTCACCAGCTCCACCATGCAATCACTGCTGTGGGCAAGGACATCATGTGACCCAAAATAGCACTCCAAAGGAAACTGTATCAAGAACATTTAGAGGGTCCAGTCTTGTGGAAGTCAGCAGCCAGGCCTGCTGCTTTGGGAGAACAGCAGGAGCAAAGGGCCTGGGGATAATTGGTATTTATTCTTGCCCTTATTTTGGATTCCAGGCCTTAGCTAAACCTTTCCCAGCGCAGCAAACCCATGGTTAACTTGACAACAGGAAGAAGGCCACGGGAGAGAGCTGCAATTAGCCTCCCCTTGCCAAACAAAACATAAAAAAAAAAAGAGCCCTACTGCAAAGGCACATGTGATTTTTAATGACAGTTGGCAGATGAAAAAGGATCCCCTTAGAAATGAGAACATACTTGGGTTACCACACAATAACCAGGGAAGAGGCGTTTATCAGAAAAGGGGCTAATTATCTGTACTGAAGTGAAGAGAGAAAAGAAAGACCGTGAAAGAAAAAAATAGTCATAATTAGAAAGGAGATTGTTTCTAACGCATGGATTCAAAGACACGGTTGTCAGGTGGCTTGTTTAAGTTATGGTTCGTAGTGCACACCAGATCTTAACCTTGCTCTCAAAATGTGTTTTGTAAGGGACAGTGCTAGCAACGGTGGGCACTCAGTCTCTGAAAAGCTTCTAATGACAAATAATTGTAAGTGAGCAAGATGCCTACCTGCTCCAAGCCTCACTTCCACTCTCTGAAAGAGTTGGAGACTCCGTAGGCTGGCAGCTGAATGCTCCACTGTGTCTTGAGACCCTCTGGGGCTTGAAGATCAGCAACTCCATTATGCACTGTGGTGGAGTGACTTTAGTTACAGCCTTTAACACGCTCTGCTTAGTATGTTAGTAATAATAGGAGGCCTGAGGGAAGCCCATTAGAAGATAAGAGGGAACATGTAAGGAGAGCAAAGTCAAGCTCTTTTTTTCTCTCCAGATTTATTTTATAATTTTATGTATGTGAGTGTTTTGTCTGTGTGAATGTATGTGCCGGTGCCAAGTATGTGCCAAGTTCGTGCCTGGTGCCAGTGGAGGTCAGAAGAGGGCATCAGATCCAGATCCCCTGGGATAGGAGTTATAAGTGCTTGCGAGCCACCATGTGGGATCTGGGAATCAAACCCAGGTCATCTGCCAGAGCAACAAGTGCTCTTAGTCAATGAACCAGCTCTCCAGTCAGTGGAGTCAAGTTCTTAACCTAGAAAGATGCAGTATCTGGAAGTAGGAGACTTGGAAGAGGCAGCCATGCTAAGAAGAGATCAGGAGAAGGTAAGGGGTAGAGGAGGAAGGCAACACAAATGGGCAGAGGTAAGGAAGAGTTCATTCATACATTAGTTAAGACCCTTTCTGCTTTGTTTTGGGATTTGAGACGGTCTTACTTGGTAGTTGAGATTGGATTTGAACTTAATATATAGCCCAGGCTGTCCTTGAACTCACAGCAATCCGCTTGCCTCCAGCTCCTGAGAGACACAAGCCACCAAGCCTATCAGGAAGACATATTTAAGAGGTAGGTGGGCTATCAGAATTGGTGAGTTAGCCGTGTTGGGTAGGGTTTATTGGTAGAGTGAGATTGGCCATGCTTCCCTCCCAGCTCTTCTTCAAGTGGACACCAAATACTTATATGTTATCATCTGTAGTCTTGGAATATGACTAGTTCTGATAAATGCAGAGGCTATAAATTAAGAAGCAGATAGATGTTCCCATGCTCATCACAAAGCATTTTCCATTCTTATAAATTGTGCTTTGAATTTAGACATCTCTACGAAAGACTCATTCTAAGAAAATAGAAGAATTGTTGGGGAAACATGGTTGAACCCTGGGCCAAGGCCCAGAAATCCTAATGCTGTGAAATGCCTCAGGGCCTGCTGGGAACCTCCAGGGGTTACTTATGCTGAAAAAAAAAACTGTCAACTGAAATATACTCCGTACATTAACATTTTTCATTGTGTCAGCTCCCATTTCAAATTACTTGTCAGGTTTGGAATGTTCTCGATTAGCTTTTCCCTGAGTGTCATGGTATCTGTCCTACTTTTCTAAACCTGAAGCTACCAATGAATTGGTCTGCAGATGAGGCTTGGCTTCTTGCTTCCTTGTGGTCACCGCTCCCTTAACTCTTTAAAGCTCCAAAAGTTGGTACTTCTATTGCTTGAAATTAATTTTCTTCACAAAGAAAGTGTCCCCAGATTCTATCTGTATCCATTTTCATTTCATCTCTATGGATACACCAGCTGTTAGCTGGTGGTGAGGACAAGGGGTCTGTGAGTTTTGCTGCTCTTTTTACTGCTTTACCTTGTCCATACCTTTTCTCAACTGTGCTGATGTTCTTTATGGCCACTGAGGGGAGCCACATACCCACACTTGTCAGTCTGAACAGGGTACCTTTTTAAGGAAGCTGAGGTCATACCTTGCTGTGGCCAATATGGAAAGAAAATTGCTAAATGCTCTCAGAAGGAAAATAGCAATTCAAGCTAACAGATTCTTGGATTTGAATTTGAAACAATCATTTTATTTGACTTCCTCTGCATCTGTCTTTAGAGGGTTCAGACAATGTTGCAAAGGGCAGTGTGTTAGAAGGTGGCATGCATACTCTCACAGCCTGGCTCTGCTTTCTTCCTTTTGCATGGACCTCTGAGAATGATAGGTACAAGTTGGTTAAAACCCTAAATTCATGTGTCTTCTGTATCTGGGGCCATATGCTGTAGTTATCAGAGCTCCTGGGTTCTCCAGGAATGTAAACAGGACAGCTAAATAGCATACTTTATACTTCTTTTTATTTTGTATTTTCTTGGCGTCTCCAAATTGAATTTATGCTTAGCTCCATCCTCTAAGAACAATCTTAAATCATAAAGTTAACAGATTGCTGATACTAATGGAAGCAGAAAGATTAGCAGTAGAAAGCAATTATTCAGTCACTGGTACCCACATCAACTTATGTGTTTGTGTTGTACATGTGCTGTTTGAGTGGAGTGGTGCAAACACAGAAGTGATGAAATCACAGGAGGAAAGGCACTTCACCAAAGGGCTGGGGTTTCCCCTAGGGTCTTTTCCTTATGGGATAGGGTCATTTATATCTAGAGATGTTGAATACAAGATTTGAGGGGGCTATGAACCCAGTGACTTCAGACTTGGATTGACACAATGTGAACACCAAGGACCAGGGCCACTCAGGCTGTCTGGGGACTCCCAGTGAGAAAGAGCAATCATTTGATTAGACTTGGAGCATCTTATTTTCCCACTATGAAGTGTAGAGTTTGTAATTTTGCTTCTTTTTTTGATTTAATTGTATGCTAATGATGTCTGTGAAGGATAATACATTCTAGTGCTCTAATTAGATTCATGTGGTATAAACTTTAACTATATTAATGCATATGAATTTTGGAAAAATACACTTTCAAAAAATGAATGGAATTAAAATTTGAAAACCTAAAAGATTACCTCAATTAAACCTCTTTATCTTTCTGGATTCAAAACAGTTAGACTGAGAATATTTGATTTTGCACTTAGTTTAGGACGTCAAATTAATTACAGAAGTGGTTGGCAAATTTTTCACAATTATTAAGATGTTATTTTTCTAAATAAAGATACTCTATTGGTGGATCATGTTGAAGAAATAAATTGGATGAAAATTATGATTCATTAAAGTTTGTGATATATCAAACACTTCATAATTTAATTTTCCCACAATAAGACATTGGTATTCATAGACAATTTAGAAATTAGAAAGGTTAATGTAGGCATAAATTCATTAATATGAACTTCAGCTAACACTGTTAGTGTCAAAAGGGCTCTGATACCAACATTTATTCTCTTAATTTAAGAGAAAGTTTCTTATTTTAACTTTGTACCAAAGGTTGATGTTGATGCATATTAATACAATTTATGTTCTGTGCTAGCTTGAGAGTGACATGGTAGAGTAGTCTCAAACAGATTCCTATTCTGTGTATGTCATCTTTTGCTGTGTGACCCACACCTCTCACACTGTGTTAACCTCAAGTTTCAGTTTTCATTTTCCACTCAGTCTTTCAGGCTTTTTGAAGTTCTCTCAGACAAGAAATGAATGGAGATCTCTTTCCTGGGTATCTAATGTACCTTCCCAAGCATCATGTGTGGTGGTATTTGGTTCTAACGAGCCTCTTTGTCTGGTTTCATTCAATGTTGAGTGTTGTCTAATGACTTAGAGCTAGACGGGAATCATTGGGAACATTGGAGAGAGAATGAGAGGAACATCATTTTTCATTTCTTCTTCAGCTCAAATATTCAACTTAAGCAAATATTTTATAGATAAAAGTGAAAAGGTGGACATGTCAAAGAAGCTAAAGAAAACAATAAATTCTATCTTTTTTTTTTTTTTGAGACAGGGTTTCTCTGTTTAGTTTTGGTGCCTGTCCTAGATCTCGCTCTGTAGACTAGGCTGGACTTGAACTAAAAGAGATCTGCCTGACTCTGCCTCCCGAGTGTTGGGATTAAAGGCATGCATCACCACTGCTTGGCAATAAATTCTATCTTAATCACAGATAACTGAGAAGCTAAGAGGAAGACTGAATGCACTCAGCAAGGAAGCATTCTTTCCTTTTCCTAGTGAAATTTAGCAAAAAGGTTTAGCTTAACAAAAGAAGATTTACAGTTAACAGGGTGGCAAGGGACATTTTACCAAGCAACACACATTAGGGTAATTAAGGGGGCTGTTTCCAAGTAATGGTAGTGTGTGCTTCAAATTTTACTGGGTCAGATTCAGTGACTAGGGAATAAATTTTTCAATATGAAGCCTTCAGTTAGACGCAAGGACAGATGTGAATCAACTTGCACAATTTCTTCCCGTGAGCCTTTTGTAACCCAGATCCTCCATTCAATGTTGCAAGAACAAATTTGAAATTTGCCCTCCATAATTAAATTTGAATTCCAAAGGTTTGCAGTCTAGTCTCAAGGAGTCCAGATTATATTTTTTTTCAACTAGGAAAGAAAAACAGGAAGAAGTAGAAAGCCTATTTTTTAATTGGTTGTTAGGGATTCTATTGTTGCAATAAAATATCAAAAGCAAGTTGGGAAAAAGTGAATTTATTTCTTTTTATAGCTTACAGCCCATCATCCAGGGAATTCAGGGCAGGAAGTCAAGGCAGGATCTTGGAGGTGGGAACTGATGCAGAGGCTAAGAGGAAGTCTGCTTACTGGCTTTTTATCTCCATGTCTTGCTCAATCTACTTTCTTATAGCACCCAGGACTACCAGCCCAGGAGTTGGATAGCACACAGTGAGCTGGATCCTCTAGTTCAGCCATCAATCAAGGAAGCACACTACAGGCTAATGCAAAGGCAAATCTGATGCAGGCATTTTCTCAATTGAACGTCCCTCTTTCTCAGTGAGTCTGGCTTGTGTCAAATGGACACAAACCTATCCAGTATGACCTCATCTTCTCTAACTTTTAATTTTGATAAATTCAAAACTACAAAGAAATTTAAATAAGAATGCAGTGTGCCCACATGCCCTTCATGCAGATTCTGGAACTGCTAACTGTTGCTGGAGTTTTCTCCAGTCCACCCGGCTCCTGTAACCACTCAGACACAAGTAAACACACAGAGACTTATATTACTTATAAATTGTATGGCCGTGGTAGGCTTCTTGCTATCTAGTTCTTCCATCTTAAATTAACCCATTTCTATTAATCTGTAAGTTACCACATGGCTTGTGGCTTACTGGTACTTTACATCTTACTTCTCATGGCATTGGTGGCTGGCAGCATCTTCTGACTCAGCCTTCTACTTCCTAGCATTCTCCTCTCTCCTTAGCTCACCTACACTATACTTCCTGCCTGGCTACTGGCCAATCAGCATTTTATTTATCAATCAGTCAGAGCAACACATTCACAGCATATAGAAAGACATCTCCAGCATTTCCCCTTTTCTTTTTTTCAAACAGGAATGTTTTAACTTTAACATAGCAAAATTACATATAACAAAACAATTATCAAGCAAGAATTACAGTTATCATATCTATTCTATTTGTATTTGGCAAAATTAGATATCCTATCTATCCTATATTTGTGAGTCTAAGGTTTTATATCTAACTTATCTTTTATCATAACAAAGGAAATATAACTATCTAGTCTTCAGCTACATCAAAGACCTCAGAAGGATATATTACCTAAGTAAAGAGGAAGTGCATTATAAGTAGCTTCCAAAAATCTAGAATGACAGAGACAGCTGGCTGCCTGGACAGTCATCCAAAGTTTCTTTGTAAAGTTGGGGCATCTGTCTTCAGCCCACAGGGCTAGAGTCTCTCAGTCAGTTCTCTCTGTGTCCTGTAGAATATCTGGCAGTTTCCTTTGTGAAGCAGGAACCTGAAGGACCATTTTACCAAGCAAAGTTCAGTGGTCACCTTCCTATGGGTTCTGCATGTCCATTCAATCAAGCATTCTAGGCAAGAACAGTTTCTTGTCCAGATGGCTATTTTTGCCAAGAATAAGAGAAATTCCATATGGAGTGTCTTCGATGCCTATCCTCCTCTCTGAAGTAAATTGGTGCTGCCAGGAGCAGACATGTCTCACTGTCCAGAATGTCTAAATTTTTAAACATTTTAAATGCCATATTCTGTAGGTCTTTGAAGTGTTTGAAGATTACCTACCTAATTGAATTATATCTATGTATACCTAGAAAACTTAACATGGCTATAAGTTTGACTATCATAGAAGACTAATTATTAATCTGTATTTTTAATTATCCATTACAACCTAAATGAGTTACATAAATGCAATACCTTAAATGAGAGCATATATATATATATATATATATATATATATATATATATATATAGTATAACAAAATCAACTGTAAATTTATATCAATAAACTAAAATCTATAGCAATGTAAAACATTTCTAAACAAATTGTTGCTCTTTAAAAGTAGGTTCAATCATCTACCTTTTTATCCTATCATACCTATATCTCTTTTTTTCTTTAGAAAGAGATTGCATTTATAATCAACCTCCTTTAAATAAAAATAAACATTTATAAACAATATTTTGGGAATTTTGGCATAGCTTCTCATACTACTTCCTGCTGGATAAGGGCACTGTATTCTTATGGGGACATAAAGAAAATTTTATGATTATGGGGTCTGATTGTAAAAGGAATAAGTAGGGTATTTCCTTACAATTTCCTTGGCTTGTTGCCAGGTTATGGAAAAATCCTTTTTTAAGCCTTTACTATGATGTTTTTATGACATTCTGAGGCCTCCAGCACATTTCCTATTAATAATTTATCAATCTCACAATTATCTTGTGCTAGAGGGCCTGGCAGACCCGTATGGGATCGGATGTGAGTTATATATAAGGGATGATTCCTATTCCTGATTATATCTTGTAAATGAATAAATAGTGAAGTTAATTCTGACTCATCAGGGATAAATTCTGCAGTCTCGATATGTAATACCACTCTTTCAGCATACTGAGAGTCAGTAACTATGTTGAGAGGTTCTGAAAAATTCATTAATCCCCAGGAGCTAACATTTGCCACCGTTTCTCCTGTCTCTCTGTTATGTTTCTCCACATCTGTAGGTGGAGATTTCCTGTCATTGCAGCCACTCCTAAATAATCACTCAGAGACTCAGTATTAATTATAAATGCTAGGCCAATAGCTTAGGCTTGTTACTAACTAGCTCTTAAAACTTAAATTAACCAATTTCAATTAATCTACATTTTGCCATGTGGCTCATGGCTTTATCTGTCCTCCAGCATGTCTTGGTCCCTCTGCACCACTGGTCTCAAGTTTCAGCATAGGAGTCTCCCTTTCCCTGTGAGGACACATGACAGGTCCTCCAGCGGAGACCTGAAACTGCAGGCAGTACTATATCGTGTATGTACTATGTTTTTCCTTCAGCGTATGTACTCATGATAAAATTTAAAATTTAGGCATAGTAAGAGATTAAGAATAATAATTATAGAAAAGGACAATTATAATATGTTATAAGAAAAATGAGTAACTTTTTCTCTCTTTCTGTTTGTGTGTGTCAAAAATCTATAATATAATAAAGCCCTTTCTTCTTGCCATGATGTGAGATAGAATGACTATGCGTTAAGATGAAGTGAGGGGGGGTTCCCATCCTGCCCCCAACTTCCCTTCTGGACCAGAGAGTTGGACAAGAGAACTCCCTTTTGGACAAGAGAGAGAGACTTCCTGAATCTGTCAGCTCTTTCTGAAACAAGTACACTGATAAGACCAAGAAGGAACCACAAGGAGATGGGCAGACGTCAAGGCAGAAGTACATACAACAAAATGAAGAGCAATACAGCATCACCAGAACCTAGCCCGCCTCCAACATCTAGACCTGAACACCAAAAATTGGAAGAAGCAGAAGAAAGTAGCCTTATGAGTAACTTCATAAAGAAGGTAGAGGGTTGTGTAGAGGAAAAGACAAGAAAATTGGAAGAACGCTGTAAACAACTACAGGAAAGGGCAAACAAATTAGAAGAAAACAATAAAGCCCTCCAAGAAAACAATAAAGTCCTGTAAGAAAACAATAAAGCACTGAAAGAAAATCATGAAAAAGTAATGAAACAAACAAAGGAAACAGTCCAAGAACTGAAAAGGGAAATTGAAAAAATAAAGAAGACACAAACAGAGGGAATGCTGGAAATAGAAAACCTGAGTAAAAGATCAGGAACTTCAGATGCAAGTATAACCAACAGAATGCAAGAGATGGAAGAGAGGATTTCTGGCATTGAAGATACAGTAGAAGAAATAGTTTCATCAGTCGAAGGAAAAACTAAAGCCAACAAAGTCATGAACCAAACGAACCTACGAATTATAGGGATAGAAGAAGGTGAAGAATACCAATTCAAAGGCACAGAAAATATATTCAACAAAATTATAGAAGAAAACTTTCCCAACTTAAAGAAGGAAATGCCTATGAAGTTACAAGAAGCCTATAGAACACCAAACAGACTAGACCCCCCAAAAAAGTCCCCTCGACACATAATAATTAAACAATAATGTACAGAATAAAGAAAGAATATTAAGAGCAGCCAAGGAAAAAGGCCAAGTGACCTATAAAGGTAAACCCATCAGAATAACACCCGATTTCTCAATGGAGACTTTGAAAGCCAGAAGGGCCTGGACAGATGTAATGCAGACACAAAGAGACCATGGATGTCAGCCCAGACTAATATACCCAGCAAAACTTTCAATCATCATAGACAGAAGGAACAAGACATTTGAAGACAAAGCCAGATTTAAACAATACCTATCCATAAACCCAGCCCTACAGAAAGCACTAGAAGGAAAATTCCAACCGAGGGAAGTCAGATACACACTCGAAAACACAGGCAATAGATAAAGCCACAACAGTAAACTCCAAAGAAGAGAAGTACACACACACTACCACCAAAAATAACAGGGATGAAGAATCACTGGTCATTAATATCCCTTAATATCAACGGACTTAATTCACCTATAAAAAGACATAGACTTACAGAATGAATATGAAAGCAGGACCCATCTTTCTGCTGCATACAAGAAACACATCTCAAATTCAAAGACAGACACTACCTAAGAATAAAAGACTGGGAAAAGACTTTTCAATCAAATGGTCTTAAGAAACAAGCAGGGGTAGCCATCCTGATATCCAACAAAATAGACTTCAAACTAAAATCAATCAAAAGAGATCAAGAAGGACATTACATCCTCATCACAGGAAAGATCCACCAAGATAAAGTTTCAATTCTGAACATTTATGCCCCAAACACAAGGGCACCCACATATGTAAAAGAAACATTACTAAAGCTTAAACCACATATAAAACCCCACACATTAATAGTTGGAGATCTCAACACCCCACTTTCACCACTGGACAGATCTCCCAAATCGAAACTTAACAGAGAAATAAAGGACTTAACTGATGTCATGACCCAATTGGACCTAATAGATATCTACAGAACATTCCATCCTAACAAGAAAGAATATACCTTCTTCTCAGCACCCCATGGAACTTTCTCTAAAACCGACCACATACTTGGCCACAAAGCAAATCTCAACAGATACAAAACAATTAGAATAACCTCCTGTGTTCTATCAGACCACCATGGTTTAAAGTTACATTTCAACAACAACAAAAACTACAGAAAACCTACAATCTCATGGAAACTGAATAATGCTCAACTGAATCACCAATGGGTTAAGGAAGAAATAAAGAAAGAAATTAAAGACTTCCTAGAGATCAATGAAAATGAAGACACCACATACCCAAACTTATGGGACACTATGAAAGCAGTGTTAAGAGGGAAATTCATAGCACTAAATGTCCACATAAAGAAGTTGGAGAAATCCCACACTAGTGACTTAACAGCACATCTGAAAGCTCTAGAACAAGAAGAAGCAAAGTCTCCCAGGAAGAATAGACGCCAGGAAATCATCAAAGTGAGAGGTGAAATTAATAAATTAGAAACTAAGAGAATAATACAAAAAATTAATGAAACAAAGAGTTGGTTCTTTGAGAAAATCAACAAGATAGACAAGCCCTTATCCAAACTAACCAAAAGACAGAGAGAGAGAATCCAAATCAACAAAATCAGAAATGAAAAGGGGGACATAACAACAGACATTGAGGAAATCCAGAGAATTATAAGGTCATATTTCAAAAACCTCTACTCCACAAAACTGGAAAACCTAAAAGAAATGGACATTTTTTCTGGATAGGTACCACATACCTAAGTTAAATCAAGACCAGATAAACTATTTAAATAGTCCAATAACCCCTAAGGAAATAGAAACAGTCATTAAAAGTCTCCCAACCAAAAAAAGCCCAGGACCAGATGGTTTCAGCACAGAATTCTACCAGATCTTCAAAGAAGAGTTAATACCAATACTCTCTAAATTGTTCCACATAATAGAAACAGAAGGAACATTACCAAACTCCTTCTATGAGGCTACAATTACCCTGATTCCTAAACCAAACAAGGATGCAACAAAGAAAGAGAACTACAGACCGATCTCCCTCATGAGCATTGATGCAAAAATACTCAATAAAATACTGGCAAACAGACTCCAAGAACACATCAGAACAATTATCCACCATGATCAAGTAGGCTTCATCCCAGGGATGCAAGGGTGGTTCAACATACGAAAGTCCATCAATGTAATACACCATATAAACAAACTCAAAGAAAAAAAAACCACATGATCATCTCACTAGATGCAGAAAAGGCATTTGACAAAATCCAACACCCCTTCATGATAAAAGTCTTGGAGTGATCAGGAATACAGGGAACATACCTAAACATAATAAAGGCAATATATAGCAAACCAACAGCCAACATCAAATTAAATGGAGAGAAACTCAAAGCAATTCCACTAAAATCAGGAACGAGGCAAGGCTGTCCACTCTCTCCATACTTATTCAATATAGTACTTGAAGTTCTAGCCAGAGCAATAAGACAACATAAGGAGATTAAGGGGATTCAAATTGGAAAGGAAGAAGTCAAGCTTTCCCTATTTGCAGATGACATGATAGTATACTTGAGTGACCCCAAAGATTCCACCCAGGAATTGATAAAGCTTATAAACACCTTCAGCAACATAGCAGGATACAAGATCAACTCAAAAAAATCAGTAGCCCTCCTATATACAATGGACAAAGAAGCTGAGAAGGCAATTAGAGATACATCACCCTTTACAATAGCCACAAATGACATAAAATACCTTGGGGTAACACTAACCAAGCAAGTGAAGGACCTATATGACAAGAACTTTAAGTCCCTGAAAAAAGAAATTGAAGAAGATGTCAGAAAATGGAAAGATCTCCCATGCTCATGGATAGGCAGGGTTAACATAGTAAAAATGGCAATCTTACCAAAAGCAATTTACAGATTCAATGCAATCCCCATCAAAATACCAACACAATTCTTCACAGACCTGGAAAGAATAATACTCAACTTCATATGGAAAAACAAAAAACCCAGGATAGCTAAAAGAAACCTGTACAATAAAACAACTTCTGGAGGCATCACAATCCCTAACTTCAAGCTCTACTACAGAGCTACAGTAATAAAAACAGCTTGGTATTGGCATAAAAACCGACATGTGGACCAATGGAATCGAATTGAAGACCCTGACATTAACCCACACACCTATGGACATATAATTTTTGACAAAGAAGCCAAAAGTGTACAATGGAAAAAAGAAAGCATCTTCAACAAGTGGTGCTGACATAACTGGATATCAACGTGTAGAAGGCTGCAAATAGATCCATATCTGTCACCGTGCACAAAACTTAAGTCCAAGTGGATCAAAGACCTCAACATAAATCCAGCTACTCTGAACCTGCTAGAAGAGAAAGTAGGAAATAGTCTTGAACGCATTGGCATAGGAGATCACTTCCTAAATATAACACCAGTAGCACAGACACTGAGACAAACAATCAATCAATGGGACCTCTTGAAATTGAGAAGCTTTTGTAGAGCAAAGGATACGGTCAACAAGGCAAAGCGACAGCCTACAGAATGGGAAAAGATCTTCACCAACCCCACATGTGACAGAGGACTAATATCCAGAATATATAAGGAACTCAAGAAATTAGACATCAAAACGACCAACAGTCCAATTGAGAAATGGGCTTTAGAATTAAACAGAGAATTCTCAACAGAGGAAACCCAAATGGCTGAAAGACATTTAAGGAATTGCTCATCATCCCTAATCATCAGGGAAATGCAAATCAAAACAACTCTGAGATACCACCTTACGCCTGTCAGAGTGGCTAAGATCAAAAACACTGAAGACACTTTATGCTGGAGAGCATGTGGAACTAGGGGAACTCTCCTCCACTGCTGGTGGGAATGCAAGCTTGTACAGCCACTTTGGAAATCAATATGGCGCTTTCTTAGAAAATTGGGAATCAATCTTCCCCAAAATCCAGCTATACCACTCCTGGGCATATACCCAAGAAATGCTCAATCATACCACAAGAGCACTTGCTCAGGTAGTTCATATCAGCATTGTTTGTAATAGCCAAAACCTGGAAACAACCTAGATGCCCTTCAACCGAAGAATGGATAAATAAATTGTGGCACATATACACAATGCAATACTACTCAGCAGAGAAAAACAATGACATCATACGGTTTGCAGGCAAATGGATGGATCTAGAAAAAATCATCCTGAGTGAGATAACCCAGACTCAGAAAGACAAATATGGTATGTACTCACTCATAGGAAGATGCTAGATGTGGAGCAAGGATGACTGGACTGCTACTCACATCACCAGTGAGGCTACCTGGAAAACAGGACCCCAAGAACGACACGGAGAAATGGATGAGATCTACATGAACAGCCTGGACATGAGTGGGAACAATGAAGGGCGACGGTCGAGGGAAAGAGAGTGGGAGATCCTAGCTGGATCAAGAAAAGAGAGGGAGAACAAGGAATAGGAGACCATGGTAAATGAAGACCACATGAGAAGGGGAGGAAGCAGAGAGCTAGGGAGGCCCATGGAGATCCACAAAGATACCCCCGCAAAAGACTGCTGGCAATGGTCGAGAGACGGCAGAAACTGACCTACTCTGGTGATGGGATGGCCAGACACCCTGATAGTTGTGCCATAAACCCCATCCAAGGACTGAGGAATCTGGATGCAGACATCCACGGCTGGGCCCCTGGTGGAGCACTGGGAGTCTAATTAGTGAGAAAGAGGAGGGTTTATATGAGCAAGAATTGTTGAAGCCAAGGTTGGATAAAGCATAGGGACAAATAACCAAATGAATGGAAGCACAGGATCTATGAACCAAAGGCTGAGGGGCCCCAACTGGATCAGGCCCCCTGAATAGGTGAGATAGTCATTTGGCTTGATCTGTTTGGGGGCAGCTGTGCGTTGGTGCCGGGTCCTGGGCTTGTTGCATGAGTTGGCTGTTTGAATCCTGGGACTTATGCAGGGACACTTGGCTCGGTCTGGGAGGGGGGGGGATGGACCTGCCTGGACTGAGTCTACCAGGTCGATCCCGGTCCTCGGAGGAGACCTTGATCTGGAGGAGGTGGAATGGGGGGTAGGCTGGGGGAGGGGAAGGGGCGGGGGGGGGGAGAGCGTGGGAATCTGTGGCTATTATGTGGAACTGAATGGTGTTGTAAAATAAAAAAAAATTATAGATGCAGTGCTATTTTGAATGCTATGTTACTTTCCCGTATCTCAGCATAAATATTAGGAATTTCACCTTTCTTATTGCTACATTATTATTCTTATATCTTATTTAAATTAAATGGCAGAATAACAGATTAAAGCAAATAAAAGTTTCCAAAAAAAAAAAAAAAAAAAAAAAAAAACAAAGATGAAGTGAGGGGAAGGACTGAGCATTTATCCTGCACTGTATACACAATATTTGAAGTTGTGGGATATTTGATCACACTGTGAACCCTGAGATTGCATTATTGCTTTCCTAGTACTTCCCAACAAATATTTTTGGACTTCCATTGACTGCTAGTAATGGAGCATAAAGCAGTGGTGGAGGGGAAATACTATTTTAATACTCATATGACCTTGAGCATGGCTACAATAGTGAGTCACTTCAACAGCATAGCAGAAGGAACATCATGTTTGATCATAGGTTATCCAAAGGCTGTGGCTTCTGCCTTTGGTACCCTCCCTACTCTCTTGCTTGTGCTGGAGTTGAGAAAGGTGAGAAGGGTAAGCCAAATTACCTCACAATGCTCATCTGTTCTTAATTTAATGAGAAGGATTTCATATAAACTTTGACTATTAGCCTCCCTGCTTTAATTTCATTCTGATTTTGCTGGACAACAGCACGCAGGTTTACAGCCAGCTGTCATGTTGCTAGGGGACATTGAATAATCTACTAATGTTGTGACTTCCTCAGATGGTTAGGCTCTTCCGTCATTTGTTTGCTGAAATTACTATTATTTCAAAAACAATTGCATCTCCAGTTCAGCTAAGACCACAGATAAGCATTTAAGGTAAATTTGTAGCAGCATAATTATAAATCACATTCACAGAAACAGCATTAGGCACCTGCACATCAATCTGTGCAGTGTATTTTATAGGAGTCCCAAGAACAGAAGAGAGCAAAGGACGGGAGATAAAGAGAAGGCAGAATGGTGTGGTGTTCACATTTTCATTTGTTTTTGACATCAATACAACTTGTGTGTGTGTGGGGGGGGTGGTCAGAGGACAGCTTGCATGAGTTAAGTTCCCTCCTACCATGTGAACCCTGAGGCTCCACATCAGATCACCAGTTTTGGCAACAAGTGCCTTCCCCTGCTGAGCCATCTCAGCCACCCTATTTCAGACATTTTATTAAACTTTTCTAAAACATTTCTTTCTTTATTCTTTCATTTCGTTTTTTTTTCATTCTTATTAGTTGGATAATCTTAGTGGAAGATAAGAAAAAATATGCTGTAAAACTGCTTTGGTAGAAAATAGTGCTTGACATTTTAAGACATTTTATAACAAACATAAACAAGCATAAAAGTTTTATTAGTGTCAAAGAAATTAATTGATCAACTCTAGGAAAGAACGGTGTAGATGCTGATCAGTCGTTGGTAGTCTGTGAAGTCGATGCTGGGTCATTGTGCATCTGGTTATTTGAGGAGGCCAACCAGGTGAGGCTGTTTGAGAGAAACCCACTGATGGTGGACATTCCTGGACTATTTACTGCAGAAAGAACTTTAATAGAAATAACAATGTCTTGGGCTGTTTCTCCCTTTCAGTTCTATTTGTTGGTCCTGAGCCCACTTACTGAAGCAATGCATGACATTCTGCTTTTAGAAAAGACACTTGGTTTGCAATGCCATGATGCAAACTAGATGTCACCCTGTACACTGCAGGAAGATGACAGCTAGACCAAAGCCTTACTATCAAGCAGTTCTTTGCCTAAACCCATATGAATCATTACCATGTTCACAGGCACCTACAGCTGCAGTATTTTATACAGCAGTGTTAACCAAGGACAGCTTGGGCTTATCACTGGCAAACACCCATTTAGGAGAACACGTTATATGAACTACTTGAGCATTTCAGTCTTTGCAACCCTAGAAACAAGATGAATTCATGTACTTAACTGTCTTGCCATTGTGTGACAGATAGCTATGAAGCAAAGGCCACAAGAAATTGGCCTAGTTCCAAGACCTGGAAAATAAAACCAATTTGGTGAAGGTATCCGCACAAAGTGATTGTGTGTCATAGCTAAGTGATTGTGACATGTCTGAAAGGCAAACTTATGTCACAGGCAAGAAGGGCTCTCTGGATAGATGGCTACATATCACTCTGCAGAGACAACTGGAAGTTTTGATCTGGTAAAGGTCATATCACAGAAATTGGTATCATCGGAGAACACAGGGTATTGAAAATGCGAGACTTTGTAACTGAAGCTTATGTGTGCTCAAGCTATTACCTGTTCTATGATCTCTGGAAATTATAGTCTTCAGAGTAAGGTTAAGTAGTACTAGACCGGGAAGTGTGTATCTCCTCTCTCATACTCCTCACAGTTGCCAAGAAGGGAAGCTTTTCTGGAAAGTTGGAACAGAGATGGGTCTAGTAGATTTTCAGAGTTTCTAGATTGGGGAATCAAAACAAAAAACCCTTTTACTAGCTGATTTTAACCCTTAATTATTATTTATTGTGCCTCCCTGCTCACTAAGATATTGTGAGAAGAAAGAATGAAAGAATGAAGGAGAAGAATGAATGAAACTACAGTTTTCTTTCCTTTTGGAAGGATTTTCTGTCATCCTCTCATCTATCTTGAGACTGAATTCTCAGGCTCTCAACTGTCCTTGTACTTGACTGTCTGGGGTACAGCACTTTGCACCATGTATTTGAAGAGTAGATGCTAATGTCTATCTATTCTCTGGCCTGAATAATTCCCAGGGGTAGGAAAATTCATAGTCAATCTTTGATAGTTCAGCTTGTAATAGCTGCTTGAGAGTTGAACTATGCTGTGATTGTAGCATGAAAGCCACTGAGATATAAATCAAGAATTTGAGTGTTCTTATTAGATAGAAAAGGCCAAGCTTCTGACAAAATACAGTCAAGCACAAGCAATATTATAGAAAGCATTTGTAGGTGGGGTTTTTTATTGGGATAGCCAGCTCCCAAATAACCACACAGAGACTTTTATTAATTATAAAAGATTGACTGATAGTTTAGGCTTGTTACTAACTAGCTCTTACAATTAAAATTAACCTATATTTCTTTCTTTCTTTTTTTTTAAGGTTTACTTGTTTATTTAAAGTGTTTTTTTCATTTTACACACTGCCCATTGTTCCCCCTCCCTCACCTTCTCCTGCTTCTCACCCCATCCTACCCCCACCCACTCTTCATAGGGGGCAAAGCCTCCTTTAGTTATTCAATGTAGGCTGGCATACCAAGTTGGGGCTGGCCCAAGCCCCTCCCCACTGCATCAAAGCTGAGTAAGGGATGACCCATATTTCTTATCTATCCCACATGGCAACACCTCTTTTCAGCACAGCATGTTCATCTTACTTCTCTCTGTATCTCCTAACAACTCCTCCCTCTTCTTTCCTGCACTCTCTTTTTATCTGAAAGTCCTGCCTAACTTTTTCCTGCTTAGCTATTGGACAGTCAGCTCTTTATTAACAAATGAGAGTAATACATGTAACCAAATAATGCTTGCTGTGGAACAGTCATTATAGGAATATGTACTATAAAATCTACAAAACACCAAACCATTCTAAAAGAAAGTGAAACTTTTAAAATTGTACTACCTAAATATAATGACTGTTTTTATTTACTTTGGGCTTTTTTTTTTTATATGATTATGCACTTTTGTGAGTGGATACATACTAAATAATGGGTAATTTTCCGTCTCATTTTGCACTGTAATGCTAACCATTGCATGCTTTTTAAATATTATTTGCTCTCTATTTTTCTAGTATTTAGAATTAGGGTGCTTCTAATATTTGCTTTTATGTATAACCTATGACAATTGTATTCCGGTATAAGTCCTCCTTCTGATTTCTATTTCCTTAAAGTGAAGCGGCCCACTTAGCATTGTCTGGGATCTTCATATCAGTTTATGTTTCCCACTGGTGTGTATGTGAGAGAATTTTCCTGACGCACTCTTGGCAGGACTATTATTCCTTAAAAAGGAACAAGTTGGACAATGCATTGTTCTTTTTTTAAATTAACTTTTGATCATTTACTTTCCAAGATAGGAAAATAGATAAGATAAAACAAAGAGATAAGAAATGTTGAAGAAAACCTAATGGTTCTGGGAAGGAAACCTCAAGCCAAAGAAAGAAACTGGAAGAAATTACAGATGGTCAACTGTGCTGAAAGTTAGGGCTGAAATTTGGTTGGAAGACCAGCTGCATTGCAGGAGAAATTGATTCCATAACTATACTAATTTCTTACACTAAAGTAAAAGGTCAGGAAGGGGGCATTTGAATAGATGCTCTTGAGAATGGCTAAAGGATCCTTCTGCTCCTTGATAGAGAACAACAGTTTCCTATTGCATCAAGGGAACAACCTCATAAGCAAATTCCTTGCAAAATTTCATTTTTTTCTAATCTACATTTTTTTTTATCACTATGGCCAGAATCAGCATGGTCTTTCTGAAGGATGTGGTGAGTGTTTACTAGCAGCAGCTAATTTGAGAATATATCTCAAAGACACTAAGGTATCAGGGGCTGCTTATAAAGTTGAGGAGGGGAACATGTTGGTGTTCGACCCCCCTTTCCATCAAACTTTCTCTTGCATATATTATTTGTTTCTTAAGCTTTATTTCTATTTTACTATTGTGTTCGTCTTTTCAGAGTTTGAAGGACTCAATCCTATTCTTAACTATTCCAGCATCGGCTTTGTAGTTTGAATTGTTTCTCATCTTTTAGTATAAGTTCAGTCATGATCTTTTGGAGTAGTTGACTGCCAAGGATTGAATCAGCTACATTGCTCATTGTCATGTCAAAATAACTTAAAGAAGAAGGACTTATTTTGAATCCTTGTTTCAGAGGTTATATTCCATGGTCATTTGGCATCATGGCTATGGACCATAGTAAGGTCAAATGTAGCATGAATCTTAAAGAGTCTTATTAATAAAAATCAAACCTGGGACAGGTATTGGGGTCAATGCTGGAAGATCAGAGAAGCAGAACAAGCCCACAGCTTCCTCATCTCACAATTCCTCAGCTGGTCCTGTTTCCTCAGACTGGAAGCCTCTGAGTCCTCATCCAGAATGAATCTCAGCTGAACTGCTGCTGCAAAGCCTGATACCTTAACCTGCTAAAACCTTCTAGTTTCTGGTCTCCACACCTTATATATCTTTCTGTTTTTGCCATCACTCCTGGAATAAAAGGCTCACTTCTTGGGATTAAAGGCGAGTGTCACCATGCCTGGCTGTTTCTAATGTGGCCTTGAACTCACAGAGATCCAGAGGGATTTCTACCTCTGGAATGCTAGGATTAAAGGTGTGAGTGCCACCACACACTAGGCTTTGGGGCAACAGTTCAGCTGAGACCCATTCTGGATGAGGACTCAGAGGCTTCCAGTTTGAGGAAACAGGACCAGCTAAGGAACTGGCGAGGTGAAGTAGCTGTGGCTTGTTCTGCTTCTCTGATCTTCCAGCATTCACCCCAATACCTGGCTCCAGGTTTGTTTCTATTAAATAAGACCATTTAAGATTCCTGCTACAGTCAAGCTTTAGGTGGAACTCAGTTTCTCACCTCGTGGCAGCTGGCAGGAAGAGAGAAAGATACAAAAGGACCTGGGATAAGATATGGCCTCCTAGGACTGAGTGATCCACTTCCTCTAAGAGGAGCACATTACTTTCCAACAATGCCAGCAAGTTGTGATTCTATCTGCAGCTGAGTCTACATCTGAGTCCTTGTGACCCAACCCTCTTTCAGTGATTGGTCCACCAGCTGGAGTCAAAGTCTTTAATATGTAATTGATATATTAGCGAGACGCTTCAAATCTAATACATACCATTGGCATCTTAAGTCATCTTAATTTTTTTTAGATTCTTAAACTAAAACTAAATTATTTTTATGAAATAAAACTTCAAATATATGTTTAGACATTTTATATATGTGTGTTTTGGGGGAATTATTGGAATGTAAAGGCAAAAACAGGTACCTGATGACGTACACTTCCTAAGATGGTAGGAGAGAGAGGCTGTGATCTAGTACCTGAGTGGAGGTTCTGACTTTCATCCAAGGTCAAAACCATAGCTCCTTTTCTCAAAGGGAAGCAGAAGATTAGTGAGCAGTAGTGGGAATGTCTATTTTGTGATAATGTAGAAGAAGACACACACTGATTTATGCTGACAGTGTTGAACATGGGTGATTGGCTGCACCCAAGATGGTACTAATTTTCATAGCCATATGATTGTTTTTATTTTATTTTTCTTTTGTTCCACGTACTAGCACCTGGTCTGTTTCCCTTTTTACTGTATTTTTAATTTCTATTAACATAAAGTAAAGGATTTCAATATAGCATTTTTATTCATTTATGCCATTTTACTTTGTTTCCATTAACCCCTCTCCTCTCCATTCTGCGGTCCCTGCCATCCACCTCTGGTTGGCTCCCTTTGTTTCTTCAGGCAGTACATTGCTCACTGTATTCTAATCACTTGAGTTCTGTTACCCTCTCCTTCGCTTCCTTAAGACATTTTCCTTTTCTCTCAAAATCTGCTTTCTAGTTTCATGACACACACACACACACACACACACACACACACACGCACGCACGCACGCACGCACACACACACACACACACACCACATACTTTAATCTAGGTTCCACATAAGAAAAAAACATATAGTATTCATATTTCTGAACATGATTTATTTCCCTTAACAGATTGATCACCACTTTCTTCCCCTTTCCTGAAAATGTTATGAAATCATTTTTTTTTACCTTAATAAAATTCTCTTTTGTATATGTCCCACATTTTCTTTATGCATTCATTTATGGGACATCTTGGCTGACTATATTTCCTTACCATTGTGAATAAACATGGATGTGCATGTACTCTGTGTATTGACTTAGCATTCTTTGGGTGTCCTATTCTGATTTTGTTATTGTTGTTGTAACTGTGGTAAATACCATGATCAAAAGCAACTTGGTTGGGGAAGGGTTTATTTGGCTGACAGGTTACAGTCTGTCATGGAAAGGAGCCTAAGCAGGAACACAAGACAAACACTTGAAGCAGAAACCATAAAGGAGCCCTGCTTACTGGCTTTCTCTCAGGTTCATGTCCAACTACATTTCTTATACAATCCAGGCCCACCTTCCTAGTGGGCTTGCTCTTCCTACATCAATTAACAATATAAAAAAAATGCCCCCATAGACATGCCCAGGGGCCAATGCAATGGAGGCAATTCTTTACTTGGGGTTCCCTCTTCCAGGTAACTCTCATTTTGTGTTAAGTTGACAACTGACAGTCACTATGACCTGGGGTATATAGAGTGGTATAGCTGTGTAATGTTGTTCTATGTTTAGTTTTTTGAGGCACCCGTGGATTTCAAAAGTTTACATTACTAAGAGCAATAAGTAAGGGTTCCTCATCATAACATCCTGGTTGGAATTTGTCATTTTTGGTATTTTGGTGGTGTCTGTTTTGACTGGAGTTGAAAGGGACTATCAAAGTAGTTTCAATTCGCAACTACCGGATGGCCAAGGATGTTGGACACTTTTTCAATACTTTTTGGCTGTTTCCTTTTCTTCTTTTGAGAACTGTCCATCAATTTTTGCCAACAATTGGGTGGCTATAGCTCCATTGGCTGACTTCTGGATCCTCCTTTTCTGTGACATTGGCCTACATGTCTGATTTTTTAAAACTCTTATTCTGTAGTGTAATCGGAGCCCTTTCTGTGATACCCCAAGCAGAGCTCTTTCTGCTAAAGACTGCCTTAGCTATTAAGCATCTATTCTGTATGAATTTTAGGATTGTTTTTCTAGTTCCCTGGAGCAAGTCATTGATAGGGATTGAGTTGAATATGTAGTTTGCTTTTGCTAATACAGCCATAAAATACTAACTCTGTCAATCCACAGTGTAGAAAGTCCTCCCTCTGTGTTCTTTAGTCAGGGTCTTAAGGTTTCCATTGAAGAGGTGCTTCACCTCTTGGTTAGTTTATTTTCTTATTTATTTTTAGCGAGAGTCGGCTGTTTATTTTTATAAAGGTATTATGAATATACTTTGGTTCTTTTGACTTTTTTTCTCAGAAAGTTGATTGTTGGCATATTAAAAGCTATTTTGTATATTAATTTTGTATTTGTATCCTTATAGTTTGCTGGAAGTATTTATGAAGTCCAGGAGTTTTCTGGTGGAGTCTTTAGTGTCTTTAAGCAAGGATCCTATCATCTGCAAATGGAATAATTCAACTTTTTTTCCTTGTTTGTATCTCTTTTACTTCTTTCTCTTGTCTTATTGGTAGAAGACTTCTAACACTATACTGAACAAGAGTGGGTACAGTTTTGTAGTCTTGTCTTGTTCTAGATTTTAGGGGAAAAGTTCTCAGCCTTTTACCTTTTGGTATAATGTTGGCTGTAGATTTGTAGGTTTGCCATTCATACATGTGCTGGTTAGGCTTTTTGTTTTTGTCAAGTTGACATAAACTTGGGTCATCTGGGCAGAAGGAACCTTGATTGGGAAACTTCCTCCATCAGATTGGCCTGTAGGCAAATCTGGGGTGGGGCTATTTTCTTGACTAATTAATGTTTAATTTGGGAGAGGTCAGTCCATTGTGGGTGTTACCACTCCTGGGCAGGTGGCCCTGGGGTATATAAGAAGCAAACTGAGCAAGCTGTGGATACAAAGTTTTCCTGTGGATAATCAGTGTTCCTCTATGTTTCTGCTTCAGTTCCTGCCTCCAGGTTCCTGTCTTGACTTCCCTCAGTGATGGACTATGACGTGTGATGTATAAGCTAAGTAAACCCGTTCCTCCTAATAGTCTTAGTCAGAATTCTATGGCAGCAATCAATAAAAATCAGTCTAAGACCTTGCCATGTTGAACTTTCCTTCTATTCTTCAGAGAGTTTTATCTTGAAGATAATGACATTTTCAGAGGCCTTTTTTTTTGTGTCAATTGAGATGATCATAGGATTCCTGTCCTTATGTCTATTGTGTTCTGTACTATACTTATTGATTTGCATATGTTGCACCCCTGCAACGAAACCAACTTGTTCCCATTGCATGATTATCGAAATGTCTTTCAGAATTTGCTTTGCCAGAATGTTACTGACAATTTTTGCATCTATTGCTAGAGAAATTGATCTGTGGTTTTCTTTCTTTGCTGTGCCGTTATATGATGTCACGATGATGTTGGCTTTCATAGAGTAAGTCTGGTGGTTCCCCTACTTTTCTCTATAATAGATTCATATAGCAAATCCATCCATTTCTGGACTTTTCTTTGTTAGGGACTTTTTATTACTGCTTCAATCTTGGTTACTGTGAATCTGCTAAAATTGTTTACATGCCCTTGGTTTAATTTTAGGAGATCCAATGTGTCTAGGAACTTATTCATTTCTTCTATATCCTCCTTTTATAAAAACATGTTTCAAAGATTCTCCAAAATTCACTGAGATCTGTGGTAACATTCCCTTTTTCATCTCTAGGTTTATTAATTTAGGGTTTCTTTTTCTTCTTGGCTACTCTGCTAGAGAGTTATAAGTCTTTTTTAAGGAACCAAGTCTTTGTTCTATTCTATGTATATTTCAGAAATCTTAGAGCTATCTTTAAATTCTGCTCACCACATCTTTTTTTTAATTTTTTAAAATTTATTTTATAATTTAACTTATTTTTACATATCAGCCATGGATTCCCCTGTCCTCCCTCCTCCAGCCCCCCCCAGTACTCCCCCCAGCCCATCCCCCATTTCCATCTCCTCCAGGGCAAGGATTCCCCTGGAGATTCAGCTCAGCCTGGTAGATTCAATAGAGGCAGGTCCAGTCCTCTCCTCCCTTGGCTCAGGCTGAGCAATGTGTCCCTGCATAGGCCCCAAGTTCCAAACAGCCAGCTCATGCACCAAGGACAGTTCCCAGTCCCACTACCGGGGGCCTCCCAAACTGTTCAAGTTAATCAACTGCCTCACTTATCCAGAGGGCCTGATCCAGTTGGGGTCTCCTTAGCTCATAGCTCATGTGTTTCCACTAGTTTGGCTATTTGTCCCTGTGCTTTTTCCAATCATAGTCTCAACAATTCTCACTCATGCTATCCTCCTCTTTCTCACCAATTGGACTCCCGAAGCTCCACCTGGGGCGTGGGCGTGGATCTCTGTACCTGCTTCCCTCAGTCATTGGATGAGAGTTCTAGCAGGACAGTTAGGGTGTTTGGCCATCTGGTCACCAGAGTAGATCAGTTCAGGCTTTCTCTTGACCATTGCCAGTAGTCTATTGTGGAGGTATCTTTGTGGATTTCTGAGTGTAGATGTAACCAACTGTCTTATTAAATAAGAAACACAGAACCAATGCAAAGAAGAAAGCCAAGAGATCAGAGCTAAAAGCCTTACCCGTCTGTTGCAGCTAGCCTCTTCAGCCAAAAGAGACCTACTTCCTGTGTGTTTGTCTTTATATAGACTTTCTGTTCTGCCTTCTCATTGGTTGTAAACCCAACCACATGACTGCCTCATCACTGCCTGTCTGTACAGACCTCCAGGTAGTCTATGGTTGGTATTGAGATTAAAGGTGTGTGTCTCCAATGCTGGCTGTATCCTTGACCACACAGAGAGCTACCTAGCTCTGCCTACCAAGTGCTGGAATTAAAGGCGTGCACCACGAACGCCCAGCTCCCTATGGCTTACTATTAGCTCTGACCCCCAGGCAACTTTATTTATTAACATACAAATAAAATCACAATTCAGTACAAATAAAATATCACCATATCTGGGGACCTCTTTAGCACTTTGCTTCTTCCTATTCCCGAGGGGTCTTCATTTATCATGGTCTCTTTTTCCTTGTTCTCCCTCTATGTTCTTGATCCAGCTGGGATCTCCTGCTCCCCTAAACTCTCTTTCCCTTGACCCTTGCCCTTCATTACCCCCTCACATCCTGTTTGCTCATGTAGATCTCATCCATTTCTCTGTCATTGAGTGATCCCTGTGTCTTTCGTAGGGTCCTGTTTTCTAGGTAGCTTCCCTGGAGTTGTGAGTAGCAGTCTAGTCATCCTTTGTTTTACATCTACTGGTGGTCTAGTGGTTAGGATTCAGCACTCTCACCACATATTTTGAACTTGGTTTAGAAAGATAATTATCAGCTGGTAGGTGGAAAAAACCTCTAATAGTTGTTAAGAGCTTAAAAACAACAACAAAAATAGATTGGCTATTGAGAAGTAATTGAGACTATTTTTAATTTGAATATTTCATAATTGGCAGGGAAATACTGATGTCTTTTATCAAGCATCACATTTCTTGCTCAGAAACCTTTATTAAGTATTAGACCTAGCTGGAAGCCGAATCTAGGTCCAAGGTTTTCTTCTTTCTATCTTAGCCTGTAGTCAATTTTTTCAATGTGTATGTATATGAAGAGAACACACAATTAAATACTTAGATTATGAGGTATACCTCTACTACACAATGAACTTACCATAGATGTCAGTATTGAGAATCAGAGTCTTGCTCCCTCCTCCCTCAGATTGCTCTGTGGTCCTCTTTCCACATTAATACATCATTTATAATGGCCCTGAGCTGGAACTAACAGGAGAGGGGGAGCCAGACCCGGCATTCCATGCTGAGAGTGGATGTATGAAGACTTTGCTTGAAGTAGATGATGGGGGTCTTGGAAGGGCTGGCTTCAAACCCAACTGACGAGTGACCTCTCTCTGTGTAGCCCTCACTTATCTCCACTTCTGCAGGCACCAGGCACTCTGTCCAGGCAGACCAAAACAAAGTGAGTGGCCTTGATTTTTCAGGGATGGATCCGTGTAGATGATTCTTTGAAATTTGTTCTTATCTGTTTTGATTGATAAAATGGTTTCAGTGGGAAAGCAATTTAAATAAAGATTTGGGTATCAGTCTTTCTCTGAGTGTGTAGCATTTATGTCAATCTAAATGGAAGAAGCCATGGCGAGGGGGTGTCTTAAAAGGCTAGATAGAAACCTGGTGCTGCTTGGTGCTAGGCCCCACTGACAGATTTACTGCCTGCTGGGAGCTAAGGCCTGGGAATGATGGAGGCAGCAGGTGAGGCCAGAGGAAAGGATTCCCATGCTGGGTGTGCACGTGTGTGTCTGCAGCTTCCAGGGTCAGGAAGGGCAGGCAATGTTTAGAGTCAGGGTTTGTGTGTTGGGGATCATTATTATTTTTTTTTCTTATACCTCAGGGTGAAGAATTATTAGGAGACATTGCACAATGGCCAAACAGCAACACGAATTGGTGGCTTAGAAATCATGCAATGGCCATACCTTGTAAAATATTTGTTGTGAGAAAAAGAATTCGCAAACAACCTGCTTTCCCATCTCCTTGGGTAAACAAATAGCACTCAAGGCAGAGGCATGGGCCAAGAGAGAAGTGTGGGGGTACCTCTGGTCTCCTGGGAGCTGAAGGAAGCTGAGAGGTGCAGGATTTCCAAAGTGCAACTTCACCAACGTTTAACCTTCAGTTTGAAAAACATGCTGGGGTTGCAAGAGCCCTGCTGCATTCATGTAGCATATTAGGAATTGCAATTTTGCCCAATCCAGGAGGAGCAGGGACTATTGAAGAAACTAATCAAAGAGTCTCCTGGATAGAGAGATTTTATGTGATGGGGAGACTGCAATGTTAGAAGAAAGGTCCCAAGCCAGGGGATTGGGCACCAATGGCATGGGGAGGCCCTTCCTCCGTGTTGTTGGGATTTTGGGATTTCTCACAGACAACTGACCATACTAAAGGACATAACCAACATAGGAACTAGTGACTCCCCTTGCTCTGATCCACTGTTAAAAACACATTTTCTTTCTAACTTGGTGATTTTTCTCTCTGGCAGAGGAACAAAACTTTACATACCCTGTGTAGCATGAATCTTAAAAAGTCTTATTAATAAAAACAAACCCGGAGCCAGATATTGGGGTGAATACTGGAAGATCAGAGAAACAGAACAAGCCACAGCCAGCTACAACCCTGCTCTTCAGAGATGGTAGAGGTATGAATCCAGGGAGCTGACAACTTGTCTTGAGAATGTCACTGTAAGGTCCTGTGACTTTACTGAAACACACCTGTTACAGACATTGATGTCTTGGTGCTGGCTTCTTTCTCTGGAGCCACAACTAACTTCATTCCTTTCAGATTATACAGCAGGCTGGGTGCAGCTGAGCCCTGACCCTGGGAGCTCAGGGTGCCGACATTTGGGATTCAAAGGAAACGCCTCAGAAATTCCTGCTAATGCTTTTGTGCTTTTCAATCAAGGGCGTGCACAGTCCTCCCACTTTGTGGCCTGTTTATGATGTCTCTTCTTGCCTTGATGTGTCCAGAAGAGCAGACCTAACTGCTCCCTGACAAGTGGATGTATCTCTCTCTGGTAGGGACACTTTTGGAGTCTGATAGTGAACAAACTTCAGCCAAGAAAAGCACCTTGCCTGAGGAACAGATAGACTGTGCAGGGTGGCAGTGTAGATGAGGACGGATTCACAAGTGGATGACTTGGGAAGAAATTTCTAGACACAGGTAAACCCTACACAGGAAAGTTTTAGAGGAATGTAACCCATCTGCCTCTTGTATTATGTCTATTAAAATATAAAAGCCTTGGATGTAGCACTTTACATGCTGTATTTTTATTTGCTCATGAATCATGTTCTTTTAGTGAGGGTCACAAAGCTTGGTACTAATTTCATACTACACATATTTTGTGCCTGGTACTAGATTCAATACTTATTTGTTAATTCATTAGAACAGTAAATTCAGATAGATTTCTGACTGTGTTTTGGAAATTCATTTCTGTATGCACAATTTTACATGCATGCAATTATATATATTCGTGTATTTTACATGTTGTATAAGTGCATTCTTCCCTTCAGTGCCAATGGAACACCCTTCACTGCGAGGGCTATTGGAGGACATAAGTGAAAATATGTGTAAGATCAACTATTCAAGAGCTTTAAGAATCTGTGAGACTGACATGCAATAATGTGACACAAAGGTTGGTTCCCCACTTTTTCTCATAGTTTTTGGAATGTCTGTAGACCTAGACTCTTTCCACACTTTGAAAGGAAATCAGATAAAGCCTGCAAATTACTGTTGAGAATGACTTTCTTTTTGGGAAGGGAGGATAACTCTGCATTATTTATGCACCTTAGAATATGAAGATGGTTTGGACTGTATTACACTTTCTTAGCATGTGGATAAAAATATACAGCATAGCAGTGCTGCACTTGCAAGGCAAACTCCAAGACCAGAGCATGTAAGACACGGTGCCATGTCTGACCACCACACAACTTTCCTCGACGTGATGGCCATTCTTTAAAATTCTTTTTAAATTTTTTTTATTTTTTTGTCTCTCCCTTCCCCCCTACCCCTGTGTGTGTGTGTGTGTGTGTGTGTGTGTGTGTGTGTGTGTGTGTGTGTGTGTGTGCTTGCCTGTATGTGTACATTGCATGTGCAGGTGTCCATGGAAGCCAAGAACTTGGAACTGGAGTTACAGGTGGTTGTGAGCTATCCTATGTAGGTGTAGGAACTGAATCCAGGTTTGCTGCAAGAGCAGTAAGTGAGTACTGAGCCATCGCTCTAGACTTTAAGTTTTTGTTCTCAAATTAAAAAGAAGTACCTACAGCCGGGTGGTGGTGGCGCACGCCTTTAATCCCAGCACTCGGGAGGCAGAGGCAGGCGGATCTCTGTGAGTTCGAGGCCAGCCTGGGCTACCAAGCGAGTTCCAGGAAAGGCGCAAAGCTACACAGAGAAACCCTGTCTCCAAAAACCAAAAAAAAAAAAAAAAAAAAAGAAGTACCTACAGTGCCCAGTCTTATGTAAGACTGAATTTAGTTGCAGCTATTTTTTTTTCTCAGAGTCTGAGAAAGTGGATGAAATACTTGTCTTTCCTTGCCTACATTTTTGGAACACATGGGGCCTCATTCTTTATTGCACAAAGTATATGACCCTTCTGTCTTCAAGCTTTAGCTCAGCATCCTGAGCAAACTTATCTTGTTCATGAGAAGTATTTTCTAGACACATCACATTACACTGCTTTTCATTATCATAGAGTTTATTTGAGACCTTGTCAGGGTTCAAAGTTGTTTATTTGACCCCTGTTAGTGATAAGTGCAGTGGAATGTTAATAACATACACAGCTGGAATCATAAACTATCCTTTTTATGGAATTCTAAAGTATTTATGCATTTGCATTGATTAGCATGCACAAGGCTCTAGGCTCTGTCCTCCATGCCACAAAACAACAACAAAAATAAAACAAAAACTTATGTATTTGCTATAAAAAGTAAATATTTTGACAAAGATGGTGGCACACATATGAAATCCCAGAAGGCAGGAAGCTGAAGCAGAGGAATTGTGTGTGTATGAGGTCAGCTTGCTCTGTGTAGGGAGAATCTGTCTCAACATATATATGTCTCAGAAAATATATATAAATGATTTTATATATAACTAATATATATCATAAAATTATATTATGTATAATTATGTACATATTAATTATATAAAAATATATAAATCACTCATGCTTGTTAAATTTGGGGACCTAATTCACTCTCTGCCAATAATTCAAAGACTTAACAATTATTAAATACTACATGCTCCTAACCACCCCTACCGGCAAATCTTTAATCACGTCTTCTAGAAGGGAAAACTGAGTGGGTTTTTGAAAAGAGTACTGAGTCCTCCCTAGTTCATAGCTGTTGCCCTTTCATCATTGGAAGAACTGGCTCTGAGTCCATTTAATGTCCTTTACTATGTCAGTAGTAAGTATCAGTGGTGAGCATCAAACGGAAGAAAATGAATGCTCTTCGATAGCCCTAACTGGAAAGCTGTGAAAAGCTGTTATTGTTATTATTGTTATTATTATTATTATTATTATTATTATTATTATTATTATTATTAATGTTATTATTATTGGGGTGGTACGTGAAACAGAGCATTAATGGACATCAGAGGACAGCTTTGTGAAGCTGGTTCTTTTCTTTCACTTTTCTGTGGGTTCCAGGGACCAGACTCGGGTGTCCAGGCTTACCCAGCAAGGGCTTTAACATCCTTCCAGTCCCTGGAAATCCTTTGAGAGTGTTATTGATGAGTTTGCTAAGAAGGGCCTTAATAAATTTAAGACACGTGTATTTTAGGGAACTTCAGTGCATCCATTTCACAATCAAGGTATACATGGTAATTCAGGCATGCTAGGTGGTTTCAGAAAGAGTGCTGCCTGGATCTCTATACCATCTGTCCTATTTTTACTACATAGAAATACTCCAATGGAAAATTTCTAATGGTCCAGATGATTAATAAGAAAATGAATTCCAGAGTGTATTGTTGAGTAGAATGTGCCCTGACCACTTGGATTTGACAAACCAATTTGTAACAGGAATATAAACATGCAGTACCCTCTCTTAATGAATGAAAACAGAAACATTGATTTGTTTTAAACTGTCTTAACTCTCAGTGCCATAAAAAAGACATGGGGGAAAAAGCCAACACATAGACCTCTTTGTAGAACTGCCCTGTCCAGAATCCATTCAGCAAGGCAAACAATTGTTGCTCTGAGGGACACATGAAGACAATGGCCTCTGCTGTGTTTCTTGGTGTACCTGTTAGGTTTTTTTTTTTTTTTTCAATTTTACATAAGCTAGGATAATCTGGGAAGAGGGAACCTCAGCTGAGAAAATGCTTCCTTCAGATTGGCCTATGATAGGCAAGTCTGCTGGGCAGTTTCTTGGTTAATGATTGATATAAGAGGGCCTGGCCCACTGTGGGCAATGCCACCCCTGTGCAGGTGGTCCTGTATTGTGTAAGAAACCAGGTTGAGCAAGCCACAGAAAGCAAGCCAATAAGCAGCATTCCTCCATGGTCTCTGCTTAATTTCCAGTCCTGGTTTCCCTTGGCGATGGGTCCTGAGGTGGATGTGTAGGTCAAATCAACCTTTCCCTCTCTACATTGCTTTGGTAATTGTGTTTTATAACAATAGAAAACAAGCTGGGACACAGTGGAAGGCAACAGTGTGTCTAAGTTAGTGTTCTATTGCTGCGAATAGACACCGTGGCCACAGCAACTCTTAGAAAGAAAAGCATTGAATTGGGTTGGGCTTGTAGTTTCAGAGGTTTGGTCCATTATCATCATCATGGTGAGAATCTTGGTGACACATAGGCAGACTTGGGGCTGAAGAAATAGCTGAGGGTTCTATATCTGGATTTGCAGGCAGCAGGAAGAGAGAGCCACTGGGCCTGGCTTGGGCTTCTGAAAACCTCAGAGCCCACCTCTAGTGACACTTCCACCAACAAAGCCACACTTCCTAATCCTTTCAAACATGCCATTTCCTGGTGACCAACCATCAACATCCATGATCCTATGGGGCCATTCTCATCCAATCCAACACACTATGTAAATGCCATAAGTAATAAGCATATTTCTTAAAACTCCTACTTTCTGTTTTTGAAAATAAGTATATGCCATACAGAAATACATTCACAGAGTCCTTGAAAGCTTTTAATTAATTTTTTAAAATTTTTTCAAAAAGTATTTTCAAAGCTATAAATTTCTTACTTTATAGTAAAAATATAGTAGGGAACTAGATGACAGAGCAGAATCATCATTCTCCATAACCAAAGCTTGGTTTCCCTTCATTTGTTTCGGGTACAGTGGTCTCCTATTGATCAAATCTTTACATTAGATACTGACTTCAAATTATCTGTACTCAAAAACGTATTAAAGAAACAAACCAACTGCTGATGGCATTTGAAATAAAATGCACAAATAAAAACCAAGTTCCCAAGCCGACGGTTGGTTTGGCTGTAAAATCAGCGTTGGGGAATTTGGGGAGTTGGAAGGGTAGGGGATGAGCTCAGTCAGTAAAGCACATATGTGAACGCAGGGACCTGGGACCCATCTCCAGCACCATGTGAAAATCTGTGCATCATGGTGCACAGACTGTACTAGGTGTGATCTTAATGCTGGGGCAATGTAGACCAGATCCCTGGGATACAGTAGCCAGCCAATCTAGCCTAATAGGTGAAATTCAGGTCCCAGGGAGAGACCCTGTCTCAAAAAACTAACAAATAAAACCTATAGGTAGGTAGCTCCTGAGGAACATCTCAAGTTCATTTCTGGCCTCCACGTGGTTATGGACACATGTGAACAGGCACACACAACTGGACACATACCTCATCCAGCCACTCACAAGCTGAAAGATCAGAGAAACAGAACAAGCCTGCCACGTTCTTACCTCTACAAATCCTCAACCTCAAGACAGAGACTTCCTGTTTACTCATGCCTTATATACCTTCCTGTGCCCTGCCATCTTCCTTCCTTCCTAGTGCTGGGATTAAAGGCATGTGCCACCATGCCTGGCTCTGTTCCCATTGTGGCCTTGAACTCACAGAGATCTGGATGGATCTCCACCTCCTGAATGCCAGGATTAAAGGAGTATGCTAACACTGCCTGACCTCTATGTTTAATATAGTGGCTGGCTTTGTTCTCTGATCCCCAGACAAGCTTTATTGGGGTACACACTATATCACCACAATGGGTGGCTTGTAATCAGTTTTGCCACAGCCTCATGTAGTGGGCTGGACTTCACTTCAGAAGGTGTGACTCTCCAGGGAACTATTTAACAGCTACATGAGGCCAAGTACTATATTCCCATCTATTTATGTGGTATTTAAAAGCAGCCATTCTCAAAGTATAGCTCTAGGCTAGCAGCAGCATCTAGGGCAGGACTCGTACTTCAACAGCCACCTAGGGGATTCTGATTCTGGTGCTTTCCAGACCACCACGCTTCAGGACTCTTCAAGTGTGTTCATTCTGGCAATGAATGGCAAGGGGCTGTGTCCATTTATGCAGGGCAATCATGGGCGAGGAAATTCGCTGTTGTGTTCACGTCCATTCAAGTCTAAGGAGCAGAACTTGGGCTTGAACCATGTTCTTTTTGCTCCACGTCTGACCATTTTGTTCCTTGTCATTCTGGACACAGTGCCTTGTCAAAGTAATTCAAGCTATAAGAACTGAGGCTTAGGGGAGACTGCGGTGTTTGCCAGGTAACTTCCTGAAGGTGAATTGCACTGGGATTTGAAGGACAGAGTTGTTATTCTTGTCAAACCTAGGGAGCCAGGCCCAGAGTGATGGGGAAGAAGGCCACCAAATTGTGACTTTGGCTTCTGTGCTGATCCCCACCTGACTGCCTTGCAATCTTGTATGTCCTCCAGGACATCCACTGCAGTGACGGCAGCGAAGAACATGATGCTCCGAACAGATGAGAGGAGCTCACTGCAGCTGGGGCCACAGGACACAGGGGTGCAGGAAAACCGAGTAGCCTAACCATGACACAGAATGTGGGTTTGGGAATCACCATTTGCTGTCTGTGCTTGTGCCATTCCAGAGCCCCACCACCCCAAATATACCTAGGTTTTCACACTCTTTCCTGGTTTTGAAAATTTCAAAAGAAAGAATACTGGAAATGTGAAAAAGAAGATAAGCTAGATCCTCTCCTCATCAGACAACAAAATCTAGATCGCAGCTTTCTGTTATCTTACCTATCTCATATATTGACATTGTTTATATATATCGAAATATGAAATACTTGGGAGATGAAATTATTATTTTGGAACAGAAGCAAAGACTGATTTCCCTTCTTTTGTGATGGAATTGAACTTGAGGCCTTGCAGATGCCAGTGAAGTACTGCATCCCTGAGCTGCTCCAGAGCAATTTTATTAAATTTTAAAAGTGAATTATAAATACTTTGAAACCAAGTTTTAACAACTTTAGTGGTAGTCTTCTACCATTTTTATTTGTGATTTTAGATCAAAAAGATAATAAATAATAACTTCTTATTTTTATAATGTGGCATTTATACTAAAATAATAACTACAGTATAATTTTGTATGGTACATTTTGATTTTCCAATAGGTTCAAAATACCTATTTTTGTTTATTCAGAATAAACAAAATCACATATTTATTCTTCTAACTTTATCAAAATATAATTTGCAAATAAATATTAGACACATTTAAGCCATGTGTCATAGTGTTTTGATTTATGTAAGTACTGTGAAATGAAGACCCTGTTCCAGTTCATTGACATGGTGGCTACCTCACATAGTTATTGTGTGTGTGTGTGTGTGTGTGTGTGTGTGGTGTTAAGAATTTTTAAGATCTATTCTCAATAAAATTTGAGTTTACAATGCAGTTTATTAGCTGTTATTGAGTAATACATTCCCTGAGCATTCTACTCTGCTGAACTGAAACTTTGTACCTTTTAAACAGAATCTGTCCATATTTCCCCTTCAGGTTCCTGTTAGTCACTGGTTCTTCCTGCCACTGGCGGCTCAATGCTGTGAGATTCTACACCCGGGTGAGAATATTCAGTGTTTATCACCCTCCAGATTATTTTTTCCTAGCATAATGGCCTTCAGGTTTTTGTTGTTGTTGTTGTTGTCCAAAATATCAAGTTTTCCTTTCCTTTCAAGGCCAAATAATATTCTATCATGGAATGGAATAGAATAATATCCTGTGACACATGCTCACAGAGAAACAGACAGACAGACAGACACATGCCTTACCACCATCTCTCTCTTTCAGGGTTTTTATGCAATTATCTTTTGGTAGACACAGACTGATTCTTTTTTGAGCTTGAAATAGCACAACTCCTTCAGAACTCATGTGCTGATTGCTTGGGTTGCTGGTTCTTCTGGGAGATTCTGAAAGCATTAGGAGGTCAGTCCTTGCTGCGTGGAGAAGCTTGCTGGGGGCAGGTCCTTGGTGGTATGAGGTCCCTTCCTGTGTCGCTCTCTCCTGTCTACCACGGAATAAATAGCCCCCTTCAGCCACATTCTCACACATCCATAATGACCTAGAAATAGGGCCGGGGACAATGGCCTGAAATCTCTGAAACTGAACCATAAAACGTTCTGTCTTTTAGCTGATTGTTTCATTCTATTACTGCAACAAGTTAACATGTGTCTGTATCGAACTAAGGCAGAAATCAATGTGGTTTTACACAGATGCCTTTTTCAGAAACCGATTTCATTTTCTTTCGATATACATCAAGCAATGTGTTACATGATATTTATTTATTTATTTATTTATTGAACTCTCATGCTATTTCTCTAACTGGTTTTGCAAGTTTATATCCCCCCCAAACTGTATACGATGGTTCTATTTTCCCAAAATCTGCCAGAATTTTTCATAGTTTATGTTTTTGTTAACAGCCATTCTAGTTTTATGGAATAATCTTTCTGTACACTGTGAAGATGTGTCACTTGGATTGGTTTAATAAAAAGCTGACCAATAGCTTGGCAGGATTTTGGCGGCAGAGAGGACACTGGGAAGAAGAAGGGTGGGGTTGCCAGGCAGGCACAGAGCAAGCAGGATGGGCTCTACAGAGATGAGATAATAAAGCCACGAGGCAAAAAAGTAAATGAATAGAAATGGGTTAATTTAAGTTATAAGAGCTAGCCAAAACCAAGTCTCTTGGCTGAACTTTCATAATTAATAATAAGTCTCTGTGTCATTATTGGGGAGTCAATGATTCCAGTGAAAAGTCCAATTACATGCTAGCAGATGTGAGATGATATCTTACTGTGGTTCTTCTCATTTGCATTTCTCGGATGATTCCTGATGGTAAACATTCTTTATATGTCTTTCAGCTATTGGTAGGCCCCCTTTTAAGAAATATCTGAGTGGAGGCTGGGTATGGTGGCACACACCTTCTATCCTAGAACTTGGAAGACAGGGCAGGCAGATCTCTGAGTTTGAGGCCAGCCTGGTCTACTTGGGGAATTCTAGGTCAGCTACAGACTACATAAGAAAATCCTGTTTTTAAACAAACCAAAAACAATAAAATGTCATATCAGATCGTCTGTCTGTTTCTTAAGTGTTTTTTATTGTTATTGAGGTTTATGGCTTATTTGTATAGTTTGGCTATTAACTATTTATCAGATACGCGGTTTGCAAATGTCTTCCCCACCCCACAGGTTGTCTCTTTACTTCTGATTGCTTCCTGTAGTATATGGAAACTATTCTATCTTATCATTTTTAATCACATTTCTTTCCCTTTCCTTTGAGTGTCATAGAAGATGTCATCATCTCGGCCATTGTCAGACAACTTCCCCTGTTTCTCTTCTAGCTTTAGAGCTTCAGGTCTTCCGGTTTTATACTTCAGTCTCTCATCCATCATCCATCCCGAGCTGGTTTTATGTTATAAGGTCTAATTTGTTGCTTTGGCTCTGTCCTAAATGATTCCTCAGTATCATTTACTGAGGAGATCGTCATTTCTGCACATGCATTGTTGGCAGTTTTGTCAATGGAAAATTGACTAAAATGCACAGATTTGTTTTTGGAATCTGTTCTGTTGAATTGGTGTACATGTGTATTTTGGTCTATTACCACATATTTTAATGATGGTACAGAGAAGAAAGAATTAGCACATATGCAAAACATGAAAAATATCTATCTAAAATGTATTAAAAATTATATGCTAGACGACACAAGGAGAAATCACTGTCCTTGAACATTTTTTGGTCTCTGTAAACAAGCCCAACAGTGTCTCAGAAATCTTCACCAGACTACTTCACAAAGTCCCAATTTTGCTACCTACAGTTCTTTTGGATGTGTTGTGTATGTATGTGTGTGTGTGTGGGGGGGGGATTATTTATATGTGCATACACCTGTGGTAAGGCCAGAGTGTGGAAATCTTTCTCTATCATTCCCTACCTTCTTTTATGAAACATAGCCTCATTGAACCTGGAGCTCACCGGTTGACTAGATTAATTGACCAGTGAGCTTCAGGGATCCTGCTGCTTCCACCTCCCTATCCCCAAGGTTACAGGCGTGCACTACTGAGGCTGGCTTTTACATAGGTGCTGGGGTTCTGAACTTGGGTCCTTGAGCTTGTCCAGCAAGCACTTTATGAATTGAACCCGGCCCTAAGTTTCTGCAGGTCTTTGCATCTTGCCTTAGCAATTGTGTTTTCAAGACTGCTGATCCCATAATGGTGTCTAGAAGATCAGCACTAAAATTCCTTGATACAAATCTGAGCCAAAGTGGCTTAAGGCTGTTTACTGAAACAAAGAAACCTTTAAAAGGCTGACAAATTACATAAAACAACCAACTAAGGAATAGAGTTGACCGGAAGTCTTCCTTTTTCTTTCTTTCCTTCTTTCTTTTTCTTTCTTTCTTTTTCTTTCTTTCTTTCTTTCTTTCTTTCTTTCTTTTTTTTTTTTTTTTTTTTTTCTTTCTTTCTCTCTCTTCTTTCTTTTTTCTTTCTTTCTTTCTTTCTTTTTTTTTTTTTTTTTGTTTTTTTGAGACAGGGTTTCTCTGTGTAGTTTTGCACCTTTCCTGGTACTTGCTTTGTAGACCAGGCTTGGCCTCGAACTCACAGAGATCTGCCTGCCTCTGCCTCCCGAGTGCTGGGATTAAAGGCGTGCGCCACCACCGTCTTTTTCTTTTTAATGTAAAGAATGTATCAGTGAGTGAACCGCCATCATGATAAGGGTTTATAGGAGAGTATTGAGAGTAAGTGTAAGGTCTCCAAAAGCAGTTTCTGACACAGAGTAAACGGCCCTCCTGTGTGTGCATGCATGCGTGCGTGCGTGCATATGTGTGTGTGTGTGTGTGTGTATGTGCTTGTGTGTGGGGTTGCATTTAGTAAGACAGTATACAATGGTGTCACAATGGTGAAGGGATGCGCAGCTGTGGTCTTCTGCTTTAGAAAATTAGTAGCTGTGAGAACAAAATAGTGTACCCATTACCCTGCAGCCAGTTTCATATGAACTTTGGGAAATGGAATGGGTGTCAAAAGCTCTCCCTAGCCTTGCGTTAGTTCTTTTCATTGGCTCCCATCAACTCTCTGAACTTTAGCTGCCAGTTCCTCCTAAGTCAACCAGATACTTCAGTCTCACCTCCTGAGGAGGTAGAGCTGATACCACGGGGCCCACAGCCTCCATCCTAGGTACCACCGGTAGAATGTCTGATGTGGCCCAAAGCTCACGGGAAACAAAGCCACTTTCCTGGAGATTAACTCCCAGGCACAAGGACAAAGAACCTACTGAGGACAAGAGGAATTCTTTTCTATGTACTCTGAAATTTAATTATATTAATAATTATTGGGTCCATTTCTTTCCCTGAGCATCACAAAACCTGTATTAATTGCCGCTTCTTTGGTGGTTGTAAGGTTTTGATGATGACGTCCTATGTTTTATCAGTAAGACCCATTCAGCTTTCAGGATGTATTCAACAGTACACATGGGCCTGTGAGATGGCCGCAGGATCTAAGTTTGATCCCCAGAACCCCCATGGTGGAAGGAGAAAACTGAATCCCACCAGTTGTCCTCTGGTCTGCTACATATGCATATAATAAAAATTTAAATTAATCTACAGGTGGAAGAGATGGTGCAGCAGGCAGTTCAGAGCACATACCCTTCTTGCAGAAGACCTGATTTTGATTCACAGCACCAAGCTGGGTAGCTCACACACCCCCGTGACTCTTGCTCTAGAGGATCTGACTCCTGTAGCCTCCATGCCCACCAACACACACATGTACATACCCCTATACACATCATTAAAAATAAAACAAATCTTTGAACAAAAAGCACATACCTTGCATATATCTGTGGCCCAATATGGCTACCCTACTGCAGATTTTCTTTGCTTCTGTACATCGCTAGCTTTGCTTTATGACTCAATTCCATTTCTGTTTCTCCAAAGACCATCTCCTCTTTTCTCTTTACCAATGTGGGACACAAGTCTTGATTAGAGGGAAAAAAATACATTTAGTTTATATTCAAGATGGTTTTGTGGAAAAGCTTGCATTATTGTGGCTGACTCATTTAAATGGAATATCTTTGTTTTACTTGGTCCTACTTTTCTGTTCAAAGTTTAACATTTCCCATGATGTACACATATACAATATATCTCCTGACGGTGGGGCACTTTGGCAAGATGCTTATGACCTCTTTTTTTTTTCCTGTTTTCTCTGCTTCTGCCTTCTGCTGGTCTTTGGGCTGGGGTAGGAAATGCCAAGAAAGTAAATTATGCAAACTAGAGGGTCCCTAGCCAATGTTCTCAGCTTCTCCCAGAGGTCCATTTAGAACTACTTTTTACAAGTTTACAATACCATAGAAGAAACAGGTGCAAATAAATACTTCCAGCCCTTGAACTGAAATATCCATTAAATAATATTTAAAATGCTGCCAAAAAAATGGTAGAATATGTAGTTGACACCGTTGTGAGTGGAGATGCAAGATAAAGGACACATTCTATATTTTACTGGTAAATGGCAGATTTTCAGGCAATGTAATAAGACAATTGAAAGACGATGCAGACGTCTTCAGCTCCTCCACTGTTGTTGTTTGGTGCTGTAAGCTAATGTTCTTCAAACGCTCATCCTGAGTTATTTCCACGACTAAAATGCTATCGACAAGGGTAAGCGCTCTAATTATGGAACAACATATAATTTCATAGGAAAATAAAATTAGGCAGCCTCACAATGATGGAAAATTTAAAAACGGGATTATTAATTGTGTGACCCCCCCCCCTACACAGGCATTTTCCTGGAAGTGAAAAAAAATAGGCCTTTTCTTTTTCATTAAAAAGAAATCTATATAGATGTAGCCTGGAGAGGATGAAAGTGTCAGTTTTTACATTTAAGGATTTGTGTTTTATGAGCCTTGCTATGTTAATGCCTCCTCAGGGGCTCTTCTGATGAGCACATTGCACAGGTGGCCGCTGGATTTATAGGCACAATAACTGGACAGGAGAAATAAGAGGCCCAGCCTGTGTGGCACACGGGCTGCAGCTGGCTCGGCCACTTAACAGCCGACATAAGTTTCATGTGACAAGGCCACTTACTGAAACTCAGGAGACACTTTGTCCTGGGTCTCTGACCTGCTGCTTCCCCCCTCCCCCATTCTTCCCTTCCTTTAGCAAGGACCAGGGCAGACTCTGAGAGATGCTTTGTCAAACTCTGAAATGAGCCAATTAATTCACAGCATTGAGAGTTCCTGGAGTATTTTCTGAGTGCAGCTTTGCTTTGCAACACTCTAAAGTGTAGGGGAAAGGCTTGGAAACTTGAAATACCAAAGTGCTTCTGTCTGAAGAAAGCCTGACAACAACAGGGAATTACCTTGTGAAAATTAACATTTGTTTATTTTCTATTTGTGTGTGTGTGTGTGTGTGTGTGAGTCTGTGTTAAGTGCACCACACATGTGCAGAGCCCCAAGAAGCCACAAGAGGGCTCTAGATACCCCAGAGCTGGAATTAGAGGTGGTGAGTATCTATAAACCCAGCACACTTGTGGGGTGTTGAGAGGGAGACAGGAGAATTCCCAGGAGTTTGCAGGTCAGCTAGCCTGGCTTATGCAATGGAAAAACAACAGTCTGTCTCAAACAAGTTGGAAGGTGAAAAACAATACCCAAGGGAGCTCCACACCCATGCTGTGGCAATGCATTCTGCATGCACATACATATATTGTACACACACACACACACACACACACACACACACACACACACACACACACACACACCTTAAAAGTTAGGATGTATATTCAAGATGTTTTCCTGCCAGGTTAATGTCAACCATTGCATATTCCAAATAAAGGCCTTTTAGGGCACTGCTATTTTCTAGTAACTGTTATGAAGCCTAGAAAGATAGGAGATGAGAAAGAACATGAGAGATGCAGAGAGAGATAGAGAGCAGATAAATGGAAGAAATACAAATGAGAGATGTGGAGTGATGGAGATAAGACAAAAATATTTTCATATTATTTGTGGGCAAGATGGTTAAATATTAATCCATTTTTTTTTTTTTTTGTTTCCCAACTGTTTCAGGTTCAAACTTGTTAGCCAAGTTGTTCCTCCATCAACCTAACAGAAAGCTAGTTAAAGAGAACAACACGTAGAAACTGTGTGTAAACACCCAGTGGTTCTGTTTTCCAGAAGCTCGTGCACTTTGAAGAATGAGAAGCAAGAGTGAGGGCGTTCCTTGAGCTGGGTGGGCATGAAAGTTATGTCTTCCATTGGGAGTTAGAATGTCCTTCCAGGAAAATTCCTGAGAGCTGGGCAATAGAAGCGACTTGCTTAGGATAAAAATGTCCCCATGAAGCCCATTATTTTGTACTATTAATATTCACTAACAAAAATATACTTAAAAGTTAGAACATGCACATGCAAGATGTAGACTAGCTGCTTTTCTTTTTGCTGTGGGCAAATAGTTGACAGGAAATTGGAGGGAGGGATGATCTTGACTTACAGTTTGAGGGAACACAGTCAATCATGGAGGAGAGTGCATGGCAGTAGGCAGTTTCATGGTGGCAGTAGTGTGCAGCTGGGACTTTTTATCTCTCATCTTGATGGAAAAGGAAGCAGAGAGTGGCCAGGAAGTGGGGCTGAGCTATCAATTGTCAAGACCTATCTCTGACTCTGAAATGAGCAAAATAATTTACAAGATCGAGGGTTCCTGGAGTATCTTCCAAGTGCAGCTTTGCTTTGCTACACTCTAAGGTATGGGAGTTAAACAGTTCAAGGCTTCAGAACTCACTTCCTCCAACCAGTCTCCATCTCCTAAAGGTTCCACAATTTTCCAAAACAGTGGCACCAGCTGATGGTCAGGTGTCAAACACAGGGACTCATGGGTGACATTTCACATTGAAAACGCCACACATGGCAAACAGCATTATGTTTGTAGCAAGTCATGGTCGTTGGTTCATGTAAACCAGACTCCTAAGGGATTTCTGCTAGGGCTAGGAAGATGGCTCAGTGGGTAAAGATGCTTTCTGTACGAACCTGATGATCGATTTGTGTTTGATTCCCCAGATCCCAGAAGAAGAGAACTCTCTCTCTCTCTCTCTCTCTCTCTCTCTCTCTCTCTCTCTCTCTCTCTCTCCCTCCCTCCCTCCCTCCCTCCCCCCTCTCTCTCTCTCACACACACAGGTGTGTGTGTGACATGTGTACTACTAATACATAAAAAAAGCTAAAAGAGAATCCCTAGCAGAAGACAACTTGCTATTGCTACTGTGTGCCTAGAGACAGACACCTAACATTCTTTGCTTCACTACAAACTATAATGAAAATAAGTTATGTTTAGATGAAGAAACCATGTTAGCATGGTACATTTTGTTGCTTTGCCCAGAAGCATTAAATTATTAACAGGTTTCCTGTTTAATGTTCTGTGCATGTGCTTAGATGTGTGTGTGTGGGGGGGCACATGCATGCTTGTATCCTGTCTACTTGCACTTGCATTCATAAGTCTAAAGCAACCTGAAGGAATTTGGCCTCAGTAATTCAGTGGGTTTGATGTGACCACATTGGCCTTATAATAAACTCTGCTTCAGATAAAGAACTGATTAGTTCAGACCAAGAGGAAAATATGACCTGAATTGGCAAAACATGTTTAGAGCATGTTATAAAATGCATAATGGATGCTGACAGAATTCACTTTTCCTAAGGAATATTCTGTAAGGAGTGATGCATCTTTGTTCTGTAAGGTTTCTGTGTTCTTCTTCTTCTTCTTCTTCTTCTTCTTCTTCTTCTTCTTCTTCTTCTTCTTCTTCTTCTTCTCCTCCTCCTCCTCCTCCTCCTCCTCCTCCTCCTCCTTCTTCAAACATGCTTTTGATCTGAAAAAATATACAACTTTTCTATTTTAGATACTTAAGGAAAAGTTATTTCTACATGGGGGTTTCTTTTGGCTTATGGCATGGATGAGTTAAAACACAATTGAACCTATAGAATAAAGTAGTGTGTACACTGTTATCTAACACTTACCTTAATATGATAACATAATCCATAAAGTGTGAGTGCTCATGAGGCTGCTGCCTCACTACAGAGAGTGGAATTCTTTAGCCAAGTGGGGCCATCAGGACTATTCCTGAATCACGGATCTGCACCATCACGGGTCTGCATCATCACGGGTCTGCGCATCATCACGGGTCTGCATCATCACGGGTCTGCATCATCACGGGTCTGCATCATCACAGGTCTGCATCATCACAGGTCTGTGCCATCATGGAGATGCCTGAAGTGCAAAGCTTAACACAGATTATAAGGAATTCTTATCCTCCTGCCTTCAAGGAAATTCCTGACCCTTAAGGATCTCTCTTCTCTTTTCATTATCCTCCAGACCTGTGTCCATGCTGGATCCTAAGATTAATTCTGACACTTGCTGTCTGCAAAGTACCTTATACTTTCTCCTGTGAGGAGTGGCTTCCTTTCTATGTCCAGAAACCCACTAAAGTGATGTTATGAACTCAGCATGTTTTTTAGTCAGATTTGTACCAAAAATGATTTTTTTCTTGAAAAAGTCATGAAACAAGGGGGGAAGAAAGATGGGAATTAATCATCAGAAAATAAATCATTTCCATTGTAAACACTGTTTTGAATTCTTCCTTAAGATTAATGGAGGAGACTCATTGAGATAGCTGAATGAATGCCTGAAAACAGTATCTAGAACATCTTAATAGCGTTTACTCATAGGCAATATAATTTTTGTATTAGTAGGAATGTTAGCAAATAATAATTCACTGGTTAGTCTTGCTTTAAAAAGAGTTTAGTTATTGCTATCAGTAAGCTTTTATGACTCACAAGGATTTAGCCTAGTGTTATCAAGCCATTAATAACATACTGCAGAGACTGAACTTAAGGAGCAGCTATCTCAGTGTGTATATTAATAGTGGACAATTGGAAAACAAACTAGGTGTCCATGAGTTCAAGGCTAAGTACACTATTGTAACAAACATAATGGAACACTGAAACAATTTCAGCTGATACCTTTTTATTGGTGTGGGAAGATACCTGTGATATCGTTTTAATTGAAACAAATGGAAAGGTAGTGTTATAGTGTGATTTCCATTTTCAAATTTTAATAAATCTCCATAAATGATGACAACATTTGGAATTACTAAAACTTCTTGCTTTATTGTCTAAATTTCTATGTTACTTGTGACTTAACCTACCAAACATTATGCAAATGCTAAATTATTTCATATTCTGTTAATATAAATACTTCAATTAATAGTCACAAGGTATATGGTATGTTGATGAATTTGAGTCTTCATTTAACCACAGATTATAGACATCTTTCATGTTAGTACATATTCATTAGCCCTATCCCTTTAAAGCTACAGTGCTACATGGCCTAAATGTACAGGAATTGAGTCTATTTTGTATTGATGGTCAATATAGCATTTTAACTTGAATAGATATCTTTTATAGTACAATAGTATTTCATAAGAAAAATTCTATAATGGAATTGCTAGATGAGAAAATACTGAAATACTAATATTAAGAAAAATTACGGAAATTTCCTCCTACAGCCCTTTGAAATCTGTCATTTTTTTACTGGGACCAGAAGGCTGTGAATGCCATCGTTACTCCAGCTGCTCTTGATACTGGCAACTTTCCAGTGTGATATTAAAAACAGACACCACCAAATGTGTGACTACATTTAAGTGAACTGTAAAATTTTGTTAGTTCACTAATCATGTTTCGAGTGCTCAGTGGGTACCTGTGGCTGGTGGCCACCACCATAGGCCACGTCTGTGGGACAGATCCATCATCTGAGAAATCTCTATTACACAGTGCAGCTACAGCTTCAACTCCTATTAATTGGGCAAAGGAGAAATGCCTTGTTCTAATTTTGGTTTCTTTTTCCAGTTGAGTGTAATTTAAAAACGTGACTGTTAATTACATTTCACTTTTCACAGAGTCAGGCTTATTTCAGTTCTTACTTGCCAGCACTGTGTTCTGGTGACTTCAAATATTTTATCTGAGACTCTGAAGGTTATGAAATTATTATGTGTTGTGAGCAAAGGTAGCTTATGGATTGTGCAGACTGTGATCAGTAAACTCCAAAAAGAGCAGTAATTTTGCATTATTATACCCCGTGTTATTATGGCATAAATATCTTCTGTGCATGACCTGGATATAGGATTTGATGAATTCCTCTGCAGCTGTGGGGTCAGTGTACAGGTTATTTGAAATGGGACCTGACTTTGTATCTTGACTCTTGTGTTTGCCTTATTGGCAGCATAGCTTTCGACATGTGGTATTCAAAAACTTTGTTGGTGACTGTTTATGAATGGATTACAGAATGCATTGGTTAAAATATTTTATCAGAAAAATAGAATTATTCTCCTGTAATTTTTGAATGAATTTCAAAAATGGTTGAACAGTTTTTCCATAAATTCTTAGCGTTCACCAGGAGACTCTTCCTTCTTGGTATACAGAGTAGTTTTTCAAAATAGCACCTGAAGGGGTCACTCACACACAAGACAAGAACATTCTTAGAGGCATAGACTTGAATAATGAAGTGGCCGGGTGGGTAGAAGTGTTTTGTGTTGCTGTTGGAAGCTGAATAGTCTAATTCTGCCCTGAAGAAACATGGTTTTCCTAATGAATATTTCCGACTTAGGAACTTGAGTTTTATTTCCCAACAGTTCCATTTCCTAGGAGCTCTTTTTAAGGGCAAGGATGAAACCTAAATATAGAAGTAGGGGAAATTTTTAGAGTTACTATTTTTCTTTTTTGGTGAAAGGATTTCAGCTTTCCTTTATTGAGCTAGGCTGGGAAGGGGCACAACTGCTTAACACACCTCCTCCCATGCCACCAATTTTGTTTTTTTTTTAAACCAAAATAGAGATATAAAAGTTCCTTTTGATTCATAGTTTCCTTTTCTTGGCATCTGCTCTAGAGTATAACACACAAAAGCAATAGTTCTGAGCAATTAGATATAACTATGGAAAAAATATTTTCCTAAGACTCAGCTTGAACCCCCTCCCCCCAGTCCCCACATTAGAAAATAGAACTGATCAATTTCTCACAAAGTCACTTTGGGAATTCTCACACTTATAATCATTGTCATGTATCACTTATTGTTTCTTGAAAACATGTGTGCCTAATCTCACTGCAGTGACTGCAGGATACAATTGCATCTTGCCTTGGAAATGCTTGACATCCGCATGACAGAAAATTAGGACGAAAGTTCGGTTTTCCGCCCCTTCTCTTAAGCAGGCTTTTGTGTTTCCCATTTTAGGTCGGGCTGACATCTAAAAGTCATTTCATAGGGAGAAGTGTGATCACATGCTGACGTCCCCGCTGTGGGACACTTGCATTTTTTTAGAGTAAGAAATACTCATTGATTACCTAGAAAATTCTTTATGCTCTGTTAATTTGAGAGAGCAGGCAATTTATTAGGTGCTTCCTGCTTTTAACTTCAGTCTGATGCTGAGGAAATGAGCAGTGTCTGTAGAGGAGCAGATGAGCTTGCGTCTGATGAGAGCCATGTGGGCCGAACTCTCATTTTTCATAAGTGCTGTCATTTTACAGATGTATGACCTTTTTCTTCTTTCTTCTGAGGAGGAAGGGTTTGGGAGGGGGGAAGATAATACACAGGGTTCATTTGAGAAACTCATGTAGGCAGATACACAAATCATGTCATGTAAACCAGAGCAGGCTAAGGAAACCTCACATCTCTTTTCAGAAGACAATAACAGATAGGGCAGAGAAAGATGGAGTCAGCGATGATTAGGAAAACAGGGATGGTTAATGGATAACAGCAACGCGGCGCCGCGCTGTCCATTCTGTGTCATAAAGATATGAAGCCACACAAACAGAGGCCAGGTAAAAGGTCTCTGGATGGATAGCCAATCGATGCAGATGTAGATTTGTGCTGCAAGACTGCTTGATAGAGAGTGGTAGGGAACATGGAGAAGAAGTGACCTGCAGCAAATTGAGCTACTTTTACTTTGCAGCCTAACAGGGCTGGCTTCGGACTTCACAGGTGTGTGGGGGTGGCCCTGCTGGTGGGATTGCTGACAGCTCAGCGCTGGCTCAAGATTCCCCCGCTGCCTGCCATTTTCACTCCACATTGGTGCCCACAAATTATGCAGTATCAAGGCCTGAGCACACTCAACAAACTGGAAGTTCTATGGCCTAGGTTTTCAGTAAGGTCAGTTTTGCTTTGCAATTGGAAAGCTTGATCTTTGAAACCAATGGAGTGGTTGGTTCGAATGGACATAAGAAAGTTCTTCAACACTTGTGTCTTACACCTTTGACCCACCCACGTTCACTAACTCTAGATCCTGGGACTAATACAAGCAGGGTCACACTGACAAGTTGAGATCAGGGCCTGGCAAGACAGGTTACCAGTTAAGAGTATTTGTTGTTCTTGCAGAGGACACAGTTTCAGTCCCTAGCACCCACATTGTGGCTCACAACTATCTATAACTCCAGTTTCAGGGAATCTGATACCATCTTCTGACTTCTGAGGGCACCAGGCATATACAAGGTGCATGCATACATGTAGGCAAAATACCCATACACATAAAATTAAAGAAATTAATAGATCTAAATTACTTTTAAAGCCGAGATCAATTCCATACCATAGTTTCAAGTAGGATAAAGGAATAATTTATTCTTAGATTGTTTTCCTAAGAAGACCCAAAGTAGTATGTTTTCTAAGCTCAATCAGTTAACACCCTCTCCCCTCCCCTATATATCTAGGGAGAAGTCTAGTGTTAAAAATTGCACAGTACCTTTAAAGCATGAGTTTATTTTAATATGAAAACACACCGAATCAAGTTTGGTCATTGTGCCCATCAAGAAACATCACTTCACAGCCTTTCCTAGTGAAAATTTTACTAGGAGAATACACAGAATAAAAACAGTCTACAATGTTATCACACTGTAAAGCAGGGTTCAACAGGAAAACTATGGCTAAATTATTTTTCAACTTCAAACTAGTTTCATAAGCATTTAGCCGAGAGATAGCAGGGCTGTTTTATCAAGTTGGGTTCTCGTTTGACTTTGGGGAAACATCTTTGTTTGATTCATCTCTTCTGCCATCTAATAAGGTCTCATGAGATGTGAGTACAACTGACGAAGGCAGGGTGAGTTATCTCATCTAGGGTTTATTTGACTTCATTATTAAAGAGACTTTTCTAATCTGCGTTTCCTGGTGGCAGTACCCACCTCATGTACATGGTACACTGCCCTCGGAGCCTTCCCTGTCTCCTGTCTCTCATCCAGGAGTTCATGTTTATTTTGGAGGAAATTACAAAGGAGAAATCTCTTTGCCTGTAATTGATCTTGCACAGAAAGATGATAATATGCCACCCACCTATACAGATTGTGTCTCATGATAAACGTTGAGAATGACTCTGGTATCAATTGAATCAACTTCATGCATTCACTGTAGAGAACAATCAATCTGAATGCTTTCCGGCAGGCTTTAGGTCCAGGTTGACAATTAAAAGACAGTTGCCAAGCAATTTCTATTTTATAAATCAATTCCATGGTTAAATTGAGGTATATGTTTAAAATATCTAACCTATGACATACACTTTTCTTTGCTTTTTTTTTTTTTTAAAGAAGACCCTGCTCCAAATGCAAACTGTTAATTATTGCACAGCCAAGCCTGTAGTTAAAGGCTACATAGATTTGTCTAGTGAGATAATGGAGGAAAACAAGGAACGCTGCTCTCTATGGGGCTGTCGCATCACATTCAGTCACCCGTGGATGCTGCTGTTGGTGCCTTAGCAGAATGTCCTAGTCAATAATCAGAAAAATAAAGAGCAATTTCCAGGAGCATCTGCCCAGTTATTGGAAAAGGAATATGCCCCAATGTGAAGGTTGGGGCACTACCCTCTAACTGCTGCCGCAAGCCTGATGCTTCCTCTGCAGTTAAGTTCTCAGGAAAACATCATCGTCGGTGGCAATACAACCATCCAATCACTTGTTTGCTCAAAGATAAGGGGCTGGTGTGTAAACTCACTTGAGATAGACATAGACATTCTTTTCAGAAACTAAGATTTCTTCGGAACTCTTAATTTCTCTAACTAAAGCAAGACTAGAAATTTAAGAACAAAGATGAATACAGTATTCTTTTATAGCTGTACAAAAACTCAAAGACCTAAAACTCTTTTAAGTATAATTTTGAAATCTTCCACCTAATTTATAAAAAGACATTTATTTTAATTTTCATCTTCTAAGTTTCAGCTTTATTTATTCTGAAATAAATTTTATTTCCTTCTTTCCTTTCTTCCTACTTTCCTTCCCTTCTTCCTTCCTCCCTTCCTTCTTCCTCCTCTTCTTCCTCAATCTTTCTCCTCCTCTTTCCTCTTTTCCTTCTATTCTCAAGTGAAATTAACTCTGTGTCATAATTGCTAAGACTAGAACTTCTGAGATAGTGTAGACCATCTAATTCACTTTTTCTCCTTTACTTTTGAATTATCCTTTGTTTAAGTGATGCCCTTTAAGAGTCTATTGTACACTTACATACACTTAGGTTTTTTTTTCAGTTATTCATCTTGTTGCAAATTATATTAATTAACATCTATCTAGATATTAAGGTTTTCTCTTTTTTTACAATTACTATATTATGATTTCAGTTCTTGAAATAAATAAGGTATTTTCATCTATCTATTACATGTCCATAAATATTTAAAGGGAGTGTAATAAAAATGGGGGATATTTTGATTTGAGCCCTTTATTAGAATAAAATGATATTTAACATATTATTTTATGAATATGATTGCCATAACTACATACATGTACAGCCTTATGACTTGAAGGAACCTTTGTCATGGTCATGAAGTGTGAAGATGACTTACCAAAGGTGGGAGGGACATTTCCACAGAATTAAGCGGTCTTGGCTTGGGAGAGGTTGGACTCACACTTCACTCTGTTTGCACTGTTTTAGTTTGTGGTGAGATACTAAACACATTTTTCCTTTTATAAGCTTATGTTAGATAAAAATAAATGTGAAAATTAAATTAGTCATGGAGGTTAATGAAGTGGTTTATGTCAATGTAAGCATCATGTTTCTGAGTATCCTAATAGATTGCTCCTACTTGAGAGTTTAACTTTTTGGTTCAATTTGACATGCACAAATACACATCTATAAGATGCTTGAAAATACTGGACTTTCTTGGTACTTGGGGATTTTCTTGAGCTTTTAAGAAGGCTCACTTTATGTTTCCTTTATATAGAATCTTTAAGGCTTACTTTATGTTTCCTTTCTATAGACTCTTTAAGAAGGCTCACTTTATGTTTCCTTTATATAGAATCTTTAAGAAGACTCACTTTATGTTTCCTTTACATAGACTCTTTAAGAAGGCCAGCAGTCCCAGGTTAAGGACTAAGTAGCTACCTTCAGATTTTGAGTAGTAGAGGACTCAATATCACCATAGTATAGTTCTTTCTTAACAAACACAATGCATGTAATCCAATAGACTTGATTTTCTCCTCTTGTATAATACTTAGGAGGCAGAAATTCTGAGTTGAAACAATGTGGCAAACTTTCTGTTCTGAGAAGAAATAATCATAAACTTTTTAATGTTTACTCTCGTGTTCAGAAAATTGGAAGCAAAATACAACCCAGCATGTCTGCTTTGCTTAACCACATGGCTATAAGATTTAATATTCAGCCAGCATGCAGATCAGAGTTTAACATTCAGGAAAAAGTGAATCAAATACTTAGGAGGAAACAATTTGCTCCCTACCCACTAGGAAGGACCTCCCATAGACTTCCCCTCTTGGGCTCTAGTTGTTTTTCTTTTTATCTTCTTAGGCCTAAGGCATCTTATTTGCATTTGATTTGAGTTTTGTTCTTAATGGGGAAGAAAGAGAAAAGCAGGGAGATAAGAGAGGGAAAGGAAAACGCAGTTCCAGGTACCTAGCATTAACCAGATCCATGGTGTAAGTCTGCGCTTTTGAATATTTTATAATTTATAAACTGAAAACACATTATGCTCTGCTTTTCAAACAGGCTTTGTCACAGTCTTTCCTAAAACTCCTAAGACTTTAGGCTTGTGGCTGGGGTAAAAACATGCATTCTTGCTTTCTCCATCTTTTATGGTGCTGCTTTGGAGGAATGGCGAGGCAGAAGAAGGTAGGAGGGGTAGGGTCTGGAGAGCCTGGCAACCATCCACAGAGACAAAGTCGATTGTTAGCCATTCTTTTCTTTCTTTCTTTTTCTTTTTCTTTTTTTTTTAACTTTAGAAATGCGTGTTAATACTTTGAAAATATCAAGAGAGTGAAAGCTGACTGAAGAATTCTGATTTCTTAGCCATCATCTGAACATAGTATTTTGGGAGATGCTATGGAGAGATTTGTTGAACCTCCATGAATTAAGGTCAGTTCATCAATTCTTAGCAGGAATATAAGCTGAAGCTTGCTCCTAATAGCTTCTGGAATGTAAAGGAAATGCTGACCTTTAGTCTGGATGTCAGGGCAGGCAAAGCCAAGAGCCAGAGAGTTTCGGTAGGAAATTTATGCAATGCTGATAAGAGCTAGATGGTCTCCATGTTTCATGCCTGCAACCCAGAGCTGGAGTTTCATTTTTTTGTTGTGTTCCTATGAGACCCAGACCCGTCATGTGAGACTAATTCTCTGATTTTCCTTGTGTGGCTCTGAATTTTTCGAGAGAGAAAATGAAAATTATATGCACGCTATTAATATTTGCTGCATGATTTGAGAGTTCTAAGAGAGCAACCTGTAGTTATCTGAACACTAAATCTGGAAGGGGTGGAGGCCTGGGTAGAAAGGCCAGAGCCTGGCTGCTCTCTGAGAACCTTGCTTGTGTGTGTTGTGCTTTCCAGCTGCCCAAGAGCCAGGCAGTGCAGGGATCCTGTCAAAACTCAGCCCTTGAATTCTGCAGTGATAAGGGAGGCCTTCTGGATTAACAGCCCTGTCAAGGGTATCCCTCTGAAGTGCTTATTTGTTTAGAAAAAGAATCCATTCATCATTGGGGAGTGACAGCTTCGGGGGCTCTGACACTGCGTCTGAAGGCTGGCTACCTGGATGTATGGGCTCTTTTGGCACCAGCCATGAAAATGAGGAGAAGACAAGACGGCTGCTCTGCAGCCTCGATACAGTATTAAAGGAAATGTATGATACCCGGTCTGAAAGTCCATTTATTAGGAGAATGGTTTCATCTCTTTCACGGTACACCTCTTCAGGCAAAAATGTATCTTAAATAAAATCGGAAAGGACAGACGTAGCTGTAAGATGCCACCAAAGCAAAATCAGATGTTAGAATTGTACCTTGTCTCCTCATTGTATCATCACCTTTTATTAACCAGCTCCTGTCAAGCATGTGGATCTGACTATTATGTTTGCTATAATAAATAAATTATAAACCATTTCTTTTGTTTCGTTTTTTGAGACAGGGTTTCTCTGTGTAGTGCTGGCTGTTCTGGAACTACTTTGTAGACCAAGCTGGCCTCGAACCCACAGAAATCCAGCTGCCTCAGCCTCTTGAGTGCTGGAATTAAAGGCGTGAGGCACCACTGTCCAGCTCCAAAATTCACCTTTTAAATGCAATGGAGAAATAGTGATTTAAAAGTGTAGGCCTAATTTCAGATTTTTGATAACTTAATGTTTATAACATTATGAAAATAAAGATCAAAAGCTAATATTCTAGGATATGTGTGATAAATAATATTAAAGCTGAGTGCCCAAGTATAAATAATAATAGATTTTTTTTCTAGAAAGGTAAAAGTTTGAGTATAATGCTTTTTACTTATGAGTGACAACTTAAAACTAAATTTTATAGTTGACTATCTCTCTCTCTATATATAGATATATATGTATATATATACACATGTATACATATATAGATATTTCAGGTTTATGCAAAACAGGAATGGTATATTCCAATTACTAATTTGTATTTATTTAAGTATACAAATCACAACTACCATATAGTGATAGGTTCACTTATCATAAGCAAGACTAACGTATGAGTATATATTTAACCTGTAAATTTACTTATCATACCTATAATTTACTAAAATTTGTTCCTTGTTAATAGCTAGTTCTTTCTTAGAAGCATTCTACTGTGGATCCAGTTTCCAGAAGGTAAGTGATGCTGGCAGGTTGGTTAGCACATGCAAGGCCATACAGCTATTTTGTGCATCTGCAGCATTGCGAAGGCAGTCTCTAGGCCACATGGCTTCCCTTTAAGTATGCACACACATCTATCTGCAAATGTCACTCTTATTTTTAATAAAGCTGTTTGCAATCCTTTCTCAAAGGATTGCACAGATATGCTAATGATTGTAAAGAGAAAAATAAAACCCCCACAAATACAATGGTTAGTACGTTTTGCCCTCCAGTGACCAAAGCCAATGTACAGGATAGATTTGATGAGAACAGAAAAATAACTGTGACCCAGGCTGCTTGTTTCTGACATTATCCCTCTTCTCAGCCTGTCCACTCCCTTTCAGCACCCTTGGAAAGGCACTTCCTCAGATCTCCTTCCTAGAAATGGTCTGTGTTTGCTTTGCTTTGAAGGTTTTGATATATCCTGGATGCCTATGAGTAAAAACAGATTATGAAAGTAGCCAGCTAATTAACATCCATACAGAGAAATTTAGTATTACAATGAAAGAGTAAAATAAACAGTGACAACCAGGACCATCTTCCAGGACTGAAATTACCCATGATCCTCTTATTCTCCACCCTTGCCCAAACCTTTTCCATCTTCACTGGTATGACCACAACTTTATGACTCTTAGCTTAGGCAAGTGGCTTGGTTGCTTGTTACAAGAACTTCCATAAAGACTCTGAAAAATCTCATATCTTTGAAGGAAAGCATCAATCACAGGACTTTGCAAATACATTGAATTTTTGCCCTGTTCTATTAATTAATGCTCAAGCAGAAAGACTCAACATGGAGCAAAGTTCTATTTCCTCTCCCCTTAATGGCATGGTCAAACTGTCTGCTTTGTGCTCTCTTATGATAGGCAACGTACTTGGCTCATGTTTTCCTCGGAATAAGTTGGTCGTATAAGGGGACTGGTATTTGGCAACAGTAATAATAATTGATCTTTACATAGCACACTGAGTAATGTGTCAGGTACTGTGAGTACACGTGTATAACAAACACACCACTTAGACCTTATAATAATAGCATGAAATAGGTATCATTGACATTATCCTTATTTTTATACATCAGGGCATGGCAGCTCAGGGAAGTGTAAAGTGGATTGCCCAGATGATACATACAGCTTTTCTTAGTAGCCTTCCAACCACCTCTCAGAGTTTGTGACTCTGAAAGAAAGAAGTCTGCAGGAAGCTTCTGTAAGAGCGGTGGTTAGTGAAGCCTTTGGACCTCTGCTGGGTGTGCATTTCTAGTTAGCCTAATTGTTAACTGTGGTTTGTGGTACTAAGCTCACATGCAAGTTGGTCAGGTTGAAAAAATTAGATGTCACATTATTTGAGGAAAGGGTAGTGTTCCAATCAATGACTGCCCGAGAGACTCACTTAGCACCCCAAAGGAAAGTTTCCCATGCCAAGCCTGCCCACTCCCTGCAGAGCACACAGCCTTACCAGGCAGGCCTGCCCCTTCTGTTTTCACCCCCACAAAGAGGAGTTACTCTGAGGGCAGCTCACAGGACAAGAAGCCTCAGATAGAAAGCTCAGCACCTCTGCACTCTGCAGGTCTGGCTCAGTGCAGTGGTGCAGCAATCAGTCAGGCTTCATGAACAGGAAGGAGGATGGCCAGAGGGAAAACTTGATCCTCTCCCAGTTGTGTATCAGTGAACTTGTAGGTAGACGACTGGTCCTATGGCTGTCTCCCCCCCCCACTGCCTCTCTTGCTGGTCTTATGTCCAGGACAAGGTGGGTCCTGCTACCAGAATTCATTGGTTCCTATTTGGATTGGCGGAATTTCTTGGTGGGGACACGGTGTTTTGGGTCTCCTTTTCTCTTGTGTTCTCTCTGTCTCTGTTGGAAATTTGCTTCAACAGTCTTTGCACCTTCTCCATCCTGCTTCACGCTTTCAGGGATGCTATCGGAGTTCTGGCCTAGGTTCTCTGTGGTGACTGGGCTGACATGTGTTTTGTGACCTCATCATCTGGGGAGTAAGCCTCTGTTGAATCACTATTTGATAAAACGTTGCCTGAGAATTGCACTCCAGGGACTATTTAGCTTCCTGGAGCTAAGACCAGGGCCTCTGATGCTTTGCAGGAATTAGTACAAAAGAAAATATGGGATTAGGGATGACACGCTTAAATACTTCTTAAATCCTTTATCCTACACAGCTCTCAAGTGAACTACTCAACAGGACTCTAATTGTCTTTATGTTACATATATAGGTACACACGTCTAGATGTATCTGCACACAGAGATATATTATATTTTAATGTGTAGCATTATATTACTGTTTCCAGAGTAACTCCCCTGTTTGAAATCTTCACTCATCTCCATCTACATAATCAAATCCAGCTTTGTCTGGGAGCTGTGTATGTACTGTGTGTGCGTTGCAGGCTTACCTGTTGTCGTTTCTGAAGACGTAATGCACCTAGGATCCACTGGGAAACCTCCTTGCAATGTGGATTCCCATTCAGCCAGTGGTAACTGCACTCTCACCAAGCATCAGTGGTAGTGCCCGACCCTCATTCACTTGGGAGCAGGAGATGGAAGATGCTAGAACCTCACTCTTTTGCCAGCTAGCTTTTGCCGTGCCTGTTACCACCTGAACTTCTTTCAAATTTAACCATTTGGGGGTCCGCCTGGGTCCCAGGCTTAGTTGTCTGGGAGGGTGCTACCAACAGAAATGAAACAGAACTGGTGGCCTTTCTTTGGCAGGTTCAAGACACATCCCCCATGTGCTTAGAATAACATGCTTTTGATCTTCGTCTCTTTCCCATGGCAAATGCACTTCATCGAACCTCACCTTTCCATTCCAAACTCACCAGGAAAATAAATGGAGACTCTGCACTCCTGTGGCTGGTGGTGGGACATGCTGAGTCACGGAAGGACAGGCACAGTCTGGGATATAGTCTTTGCTATATCCCATAAAACCTAACAGAATCTATCATGGGGGTAGCTTCTCGTTATTTATCACTTACGGAGACACTGTAGCCCAAGGAAGGCAGAGCACACGATTCTGGCATTTAAGACATTTCTGCACAAGGCAGAGCATCCTAGCTGGCTCAAATCAGTATTCTTCTTGATTTTAGCCATGACTGTTCTGAGTGTGAGCTCTTCTTCACTTAGAGTGATTATCTCATAATACGTAATGACAAGTTCCCCTGGAAAGTGCTAATTAATACACAGGAGCTGTATGTCATTTGTGTTATAGTCGAGTACTGTTTGGCTGGTGTAGCACTGGCCTCTGGGCTGCCTGGACCACCAGCATGCCCCAGCAGCTCAGGGTCTCAAGTCCCTGTTAATCTATGGACAGTGTAGCCCCCTGGCTTGTATCCAGTACCCAGCTCTCGGGACCCAGAAAACCTGTCTCCTCACTGCCTTTGTCCCCAGTCAAAGCCAGCCAGTGCTCACCGGGCTAAACTTGGTAAATGGGCTTTTAGGTGGGCAACTGCTGAGTCTGAGCCCCTCTGGCATATCCCAAGGTAAGCGGATAAGAGGGAAAGAAACAAATCAACACAGAGATTTAAAAATAAACAATTCCTCTACCTAAGTTGGCCTCACCCCATTTTGGTTTGAGAATTAAAGTCAGGAGTCATTTTCGAATGTTGGGATCCTCTGTTTATACAATGCTGAGCAATTGTGTAAAAAAAAAAAAGAAACAAAGGAAGAAAGAAAGAAAAGAAAAACCCAAACCAAAATGACAAAACAAAACAAAACAAAAAAAAAGGTGACAAATCAGAGGCCACCTAGCCTTTCTCTTTCAAAGAGGACCCTCTTTCCAAGGGTGCACTGTGTAGAGCATAGAATGCTAACATCTGTTGAGGGTGGATGCTCTTCTAATTTATTCATGCTTTGTTGAATGAAGACACTTTCAAAAATATTTGTGTTTTGTTATGAAACGAACCGTGTTCTGCAGTCTTGCAACCCAACAACACAGAATTTTAGTGCTCCAGTTAGCTCAGTCTGTAAGGGCCTGGTTCAACTCTCCAAAACATCTGCAAAAAGCCTTATGTGGTGGCATGTGACAGCAATCCCAGTGTTAGGGACACAGAGGCAGGAGGATCGCTGGGAGTTTGTTGGCAGGGCAGTCTAGTAGAATCTGTGAGTTTCAGGCTCAGAGAGAGATCACGTCTCACAAAACAAAACGGCAGGGGAACAAGGAAGACTGTTGACCCCTGGCTTTCATGAGCTTTGGTACACACACATGAATGTCTGGATCCATATACACACCACACACCTTCACACACAGATTAAAAAATAATTTATGATTTTTTTTTCAGTAAATTGTCTGGCTTATTTATAATTTTTGATTCAAAAACACAAAGGAAATTAACAAACAAATGGAACAATGTTTTGGGTGAACATTAATGGTCTTACAAAGGGAGTCACTGAGATGCATGGTGACCTTCTTCCTCTCACGGACTCCACAGACACAGACCTGGGCTTGACAGGGCAGAGAAGCACAGTGAGGCTCAGGGAAGAGCACAATCGGGAGCTCTGATGAGTGATTTTGAAAAGATGGAATGATTTGTGTGGAGGCCACATGCTTTAACTCACAATGAACCTGCAGGCTTTGAAAACTGCATGCTGACTTTCCTCATAAACATACATCAATCTCTGAGAACAGGAGGCTCTGGTCTTTGGTATGCAATCTTTTGGGAATTTTTCTTCTTCTTCTTTTCTCATTCAGTATGAAAACATAGAAAATATACATTGGATTTGAGAATTTCAAACTGCAGAGAAATAAGAAAACCTTTCAGTAATTTAATAAAAAGCATGTGGGCAAATGTGAGCTCTAGTCAGTTTCCATTTAAATTATGAAACCTTTGAATCTCCTTTTGGGAGGATAGGCACAGAGTCTTTGGCATTTCCCCTCTCTGTGTTTTTATTTTTTGAAACTTATATGTCATTTCAGAATGAAGTGGTAGAAATGATTGCCAGAGACCTAAGCAAGCAGCAGCTCTTCATAAGAACGATATGCTGTCTAGAGCAAAACCGGGGTGCCATCTGCCACTAATCTTAAGCACCCGTCTTTACAGATATACAATTATACATGAAAAAAAAAAAAGAAAAGAAAAACAAACAGGAAGACAGAGATGTAAAAGTACTGTTTTATTGTTCTTTGGGAATTAATAGACTACAAAGAAAATACCCAGGTTTGTCACTAGGAAGTCTAGTGCGATTCTAGGATTAAATGGCTCCTCTTCTGTGAAGGGCCTGATGTAAACCCTTGTACCAAGGCTTAAAGTCTTAGGGCTGTGAGAAGTTTCCATCAGTCAGCCTGTGTCAGTGGAGAGAGTCAGTTGCTGATGCAGGCTATCCATCGCTCTCTGCAAAACTGCATCCAACTGCCGAAGTGTTCTTCGGTGATGAGGGAAGGCTGGGTCAGTAATGGCTGCTCTAATGGCAAAAGCCTGTTTTGACCGGCAGCCTGGAGAGTAACGGTTCTGCCATGTGTTTTTAATAATTTTAAGTGCTTCATTTGATAAGGGGGTGATAAATAAAGACTTGAATTGTCTTACCAATCCATTCAAACGTGTCTCTTACTTCGATGGTTAGAAAAATTTGTGATGCATTTATAATAATCTATATGTCCATGGATTTTCTGCTTGAAATATTTTATTTTATATACTTAGTGCTAGATATATCGACAAAAATAAAACTGTACTGTCAATACAATAAAGATTGGCTTTAGTCTGAGTTTTGTGTGGACATTTTAATACCTTAAAGGCCTGCATTTCATGTTAGCATACTTGGTGTCTGGAAGGATGTCAGTCAACAATTATTTGGTAGGTATTGTATGCTGAACTGTTCTCTGGGCTCAGAGAGATTCTGAGAAGGCAGCAAAGAGATAGAATATAGACAAATGCTTCTGGTCTTGGCCCCTGTGTGATGTCCAGTATTTGACGGTCGATCTTAACAAGCTTGGGTTGCAGGTACTCAGGTACCTTCACATGCTTTGCATGCCAGTGAACTTTTGACAGGCTTCTCTCACACTTCACGTGAGGAAGTTCACCAAAGGAATGTACTAATGATTTAACAAGGCTCTAGAAGCTGCCAGGTGGCTTTCCAACTTAGTTGAACTGGTGAACTTTCTGTGAAGCTGTCTCAATAAAAGGGGTGCCCAAAAGAACGTGTCTTTTTTGTTGCCACTTTCATTCTGTTTCTCATGTTATGGTGTATTTATCAGAGAGTCTCAGGACCTGGTGGTGACTATATGAAATTTGTGAATCAAGGTGGATTTCAACAGCTTCCCTTCATTCTGAACAACTGTCCCCCAAAATTGATTTATTCATGTCTACATGGCAAGGCAGATGCCTATTAACACTGATCAACTATTGTAACTATGCTTTTTTTAAACTTAAAATATTTTGCAACAATGAGATATCTCATGGATGGGGTACAGAATGATGTATTTTACACACACACACACACACACACACACACACACACACACACACACACGTTAGCTCTAGAACAATGACACAACTTGAATTTCTGGTGAAATGTATCAATTGGAAGAAATTCCATCACTTAAAAAAATATAAACCCAAAATGTGATAGTTCTTTGCAAGTGTAAAATTTTCCTAAGCTTAAGCCTACAAATAAATGAGCTAACATGTTCTGGGAGGGAACTTGAGGTGCTCTTGGTTCTGAGGGGGCCACTTAAACGTCTAAAGGCAATCACCATATCCTAGGGATATGGCTTATTCACATACAGCATTTGGCCTAAGGTTGGCTCATTTCATTAGCAATTCCCCTGTCCCAGCCTGACATTAGTTTCCTTTTATTTTCTATCTCAGTTGAGATGATTTTTAGAGTTGAGCTACTTATTGTATTCACTTTCTTTTCATCACACAACCACCCACCCAGACACCTGAAAGAATTCCATTTGAGTATGGTAACATTCATTGACTTTTTCCTTAAAAGGAATTTTGGTAAAATTAAAAAGGATGGGAAGGGGCAAAAAAGAAAACTTACTTAAGTTGATCGAAAGGATTTTAAATTTTCGATGGCTACAAAAATCACCTTAACAAAGTTAAAACTTAAAGCAAACATTGTTAGCCCCAACTAAGCAATGCAATAGCTCACTCATTGCAGTAGGTGAGGGATATTTCCTCCTCTAGTCTCTAAACAATGACTCAAGAACAAACCTTTCCATAGATTCTAATCGCTCCAGTCACCGGTCAGGGTGGAGGGTATAGGGGGTCAGCCTGCCCTCATCTTACGTTTGTAGTCCAAGAAAACAAGCCAATAAAAGTTAACTTGGTTAATTTTTTGTAGCTTAGATGATTAGGAGAATGCAGAGCTTATCAATTGGAAGGGGAGCAAAATCATGATAGGAAACAAACATCACACTCTCTTAGCACAGAAGCAAACACAACCAAACTATGATTAATCATGTCACTCTAGCCTTGGAGAAGGCTGCATGGGCTTTGCTGTGTAAAACTCTATACAACCTGTCTATGAAGACCGCCTTGTTGTCTTTCTTGAAACTTCTACCCTACATCTCACATACTTTGGGACAGAGTAAATATAAAATATTTTAATTAAATTGCACTTAGGCTAGATTCCATGAAGTCTATGGAGGCATTGGATCTTACCAGGATCAGATCCAAATGTCTTCCAAATGAAGAGATTGTTCCTAATTTCATTCTCATGAAAGAAACAAACATTTTACAGAATAAACCAGACATCCATCTGGCTATTATTACTTAACATTCATTTGGCTTCTGGGTAAGGTGTTTAAGTTATTACAAAGAAAGTTCCAAAGGAAAAATCCCTTAACCCTATGAATAACTGCCAAAGTATCTTTTACCTTTGCTTATCTGAATAAAGAAACATATCTTCATCTTAAAAACTAACTCTTGCTTTCCAATGATGCAAAGTTTCTCCTCCAGCATTTAGTGGAAAATGAGAATCTGACCCCAATCCTTACCACAAGTGCACCTCTGGCTAGTAAACTGTCTTTCTCTTTGCTGAACTTCCTAACTTTCAACAGGGAAGTGTCATTAACATGGAATACTTATCTGTGGTGGTATTGTGTTCCCCAAAATATTGTGTACCCTAATAAACTTATCTGGGGTCAGAGACAGAACAGCCACTAGATACAAAGGCTAGAAAATGGTGGCACTCACACCTTTAATTCTAGCATTCCAGAGGTAGAAATCCCTCTGGATCTCTGAGTTCAAGGCCACATTGGAAACAACCAGGCATGGTGACACATGCCTTTAATCCCAAGAAGTGAGCCTTTAATCCCAGGGAGTGATGGCAAAAACAGAAAGATATATAAGGCGTGAAGACCAGAAATTAGACGCATTTGGCTGGTTAAGCATTTGGCTGGTTAAGCTTTTAGGCTTTTGAGCAGCAGTTCAGCTGAGATTCATTCTGGATGAGGACTCAGAAGCTTCCAGTCTGAGGAAACAGGACCAGCTGAGGAATTGGCAAGGTGAGGTGGCTGTGGCTTGTTCTGCTTCTCTGATTTTCCTGCATTCACCCCAATACCTGGCCCTGAGGGTTTTTTTATTATTATTAATAAGACTGTTTAAAATTTCTGCTACACTTATTGGTTGCTTATTCTGTATCAAACACAGTTATGAGTTCTTAGGTGATGCTTTGGAAGGATGGTGTGATGGCAACATGTTGCTATTCCCATTTTACAGACGAGGAACTAGGGCCGGAAAAGGAAAAGGCTGTGTCCAAAGTCATGCTGTGAATGGCCTGGCCAGGGTCCGAATGAGGAGTTACTATTCCAACATTGTTTCTGCTTCAGTACTCCTGAACTTCTCAACTATGGGATCATTCTCCCTCAGTGCTGTTCAAAGCGAGAAGTGAAGATTAAGACAGATTCTCGCACAAACCACAAAGGCTTCGTATGTACATACAGACTCAGAGAATCAATCAGCTTTCATAATTTCCTTTCATTCTCAGTTGAGTTAAAAAATAAGTACATATCATATAATGATGTATTAATCCTGGTGAATTTAAATATGTGGGAAACGGCAGAGTCCTTCTCCAATGAGCTGAAATTCAAATTGTTTTTTTTTCTCAGCTAGAATAATTTATTTTAGGCTTTCTATTCTGGATTTAAGTCAATATGTATAGAAGTACTGCATAGAAAGAGATTTTTGAAAAGCTCTTTCTATTTTTTGCATATGGGTGCTTTCCCTATGTACGTGTCTGTGTGCCACATGTATGCAGAATCTGAGGATGACGGAAGAGGGGGTCAGGTCCCATGGAACTGGAGTTGCAGTAGTCCTGAGCCACCATATCCGTGCCGTGGACCAAGCAGTTAGTGCTCTTAACCACAGAGACATCTTTGCAGTCCAAGGAAGAGACTTGTATTGAGAACCGTGTGGACGAACCATTTTTAAAGTTTCTGACAGGAATACTTCATAATTTATGTACTATATAGTTAGTTTGATAGAAATAATGCTTTTGGCCTCACATTTTTACATTTTGTCTAATACAGAATTACTTAGATAAAAGAAATGCTTAATACACATGGATCTTGGTGTTAAATTCCTAAGATGAGATAATTAAGGGTATGAAATTCTGATTAGGATAGTATCATTTTTAGACTTTTCCATACAGTGATTTTTTTTTTAAAGAAAATAAACTCATTAAACAGTCTTCAAATACACAGCTCAGAGAATATTATCTAAATATAATCCATAACCCCAGACACATTCTATTTGATCTAGTTGTTTATTCTGCCAACGATATGTGTGTGTAGTTTATGTGTGTGCTTCTGATGTCCATGAGTGATAAATTACAGTGAAGAAATGGATTCTCTGATGCTTTTTGGAGGGTACACTTTCTTAAATAATGCAGTAGGAAGACACCTGTGTGTAGTTCTTAGAGTGCACAGGTGGGCACTTCGCTGTCTTCATTTACCCCCGTGTCTCCTTCCCCTGCACTTTCTGGTCCCCAGTGTTCTTAGGAGTCAAAGTACTGTATCATGACTTGGAAAGACCTTTTTCATCTTTTTGTTGTGCGTGCTTGTGTGGCTATGCTCTTCACATGCACATGTGCGAGTGTGTGTGTGTGTGTGTACATGTTTCTGCCATGGCGTGTGTGTGTCAGAGGTCAGAGGACAACCGTGGGTGTCCATCTGCACCTTCCTTCTTGTTTGAAAGATGTCTGTGTGCTATTTGCTGCTGTGTAAGCCAGACTACCTGACCTGTGAACTTCTGGGGTTTCCCTCACCTCCCATCTCACTGTGGGAGGGCTGGTGTTACAGATGCACCCACATGGTCCAGCTTTACACGGATTCTGGAGATATCAACACAAGTCTTCACGCTTGCATGGCAAGTGATTTGCTCTCTGAGCTATCTCCGCAGCCAAAAAAAAAAAAAAGACATGTAGAGGGCCGTGTGTGTGTGTGTGTGTGTGTGTGTGTGTGTGTGTGTGTGTGTGTGTATCTATGTGTCTGTATGATGGAGATTGAGCCTAGTGCTTCACACATGCTAGACAAGTGCTCTACCACTATATATAACATGTAATGTATTATTTCCAGTATACCATTCAGTGCTACTAAGTACATTCAGATTGCTTTATGACCTCTGCCTTTAGGTAAACCTTTTCATTACCCCACATAGAAACTCTATGACCACTGAGCAGTCACTTTCCCATTCCCTATAACCCTTAGACTCTAAACTTTTATTCAACCTTCCAATTCAATGAACCCAATCTCCATGCTGTGTGTAAGCAGAATTATAAGATATTTAACATTTTTGTGTCTGGCTTATTTCACCTGGCACCAAGTTTTCAAGTTTCAACATATTGTGGCAAGTATCAGAGTGTCATTCATTTCTGAGGCTAATACACTACAGGTGTGTGCCTCATTCTTTTGTTGATGGACATTTGAGCTGTGTTCACCTTGAGCTATTGTTTTAAGAGTTTTTGTTGAGTCAAAGATGTATGTTGAGTGTCCACTTGATTTTATTTAGATACATACTTACAAGTGCCATCCTTGTATAAAATGATAATTCTCTGTAATTAACTTTTCAAGTAGATGATGTCAAGCTGTTTCCCGTGGTGGCTTCATCATTTTCTATCCCTTCCAGCACTACACAAGGGTTCAAGTTTTCCAGCTCTCTGTTAAACTCGTTATTCCTTCTTCCAGTTCCTCTCTCCCTTCTTTTTTCTCTTCACACCCTTTCATCACACCATTAGGGTGTGATTATGATTTCATCTTGGCCATCCCTAAGTACTAGTGATGGTGTCTATGAGACATTTAAGTGCTTTCAGTAAATTACAACAGAGACTCTAAGAGCCACATTAATATCCTCATCTTTTATGGCTTCAAAAATCATTGGAGATCAAGTCATTTCTTAAAACTTTGATCGTAGCAAGAAAGGGTAGCCATATAGGAGGCTAGACATTGTGACGTGAGCTATCCCACTTGTAAGCAGTAGCCCTGGGCAATATTCTTGAAGTTGGGACTCACTTACTGCCCTTGGGTCTGATGTGGCTTTCACTGAGCTATGCTCCTGTATTTGCTCACTGCTGCCTCCCCACCACATACAGCCAAATCTGGATTGTAGCAGATAAGTACTTTCTGCATGAGTGAGTAATGCTTATAACCTTACTCAAAATTATCACTGCTGAGCAGACATGATTGGCCCTTTTGATAAAGTTAAATGACAGATCTCAATTTGAGCATTGTTTTGTGATTTTTTTTTTTTTTTTGTTTTTTCGAGACAGGGTTTCTCTGTGTAGCTTTGCGCCTTTCCTGGATCTCACTTGGTAGCCCAGGCTGGCCTCGAACTCGCAGAGATCTGCCTGGCTCTGCCTCCCGAGTGCTGGGATTAAAGGCGTGCACCACCACCGCCCGGCTATTTTGTGATTTTTAAAATATAAAGATAATATACTTATATGTGTACATATACATATATTGTCAAAATATATACCATATAAATCTACTGTTCTGAATCATTTGGAATCACAATATGATAGTAAATTTCAAAACTGTCAGAGATAGAAGTTCTGAGTAGCTCAAGTAGGGATCTCTGTATTCTTGAGTTTGTACTGCTTGAACCTGAAATGCTTTAGAATTTCTCTTAGATAAGAATTCAGGAATCGAGACAATCACAGTCACAGGGATTGTTTGGGAGCTATGTAGCTTGGGCATTTTCATCTCAGCAAGTACTATCTATTTTAAATTCCCGCTTGTTTAAATGGCTGTGTGTGTAATCTGTGGGGACAACCTGGCTTTGCCTTGCAGTTTGAAGGATCCTCAGTGGGTCTTTTGTGTTTTTCTTGTGCTTTGCAATTCATTCTCATTTAAAGCCACTAAGGAGAAAGCAGGATGCCTTTGTACTGTATTTCAAATGAGGTAAGTGGACTGATACCTACAGATAACTCAGCTTTCTTATGGCTTTTAAGAGACATTAGAAACAACATTGTATCTTTTTTGCTTTTTAGGTAAAATAATCAGCTGTGGAGCAGTTATTTTATAAAACCTCAAGAAAATCATCTTTCGTTTCCTATTTAACATTAAAAGATCTCGGAAGGTCCCATTCTCTATAATTATTATGAAATAAACTTTCCTTCCTACCATGGGATCCTTGATGCCACCTTTAAGGAAATGATGATTTCCTGTGAGGGATGATGCCTCCTTGGAGAGCTCTCATATTCCTCCTTAGCTATAGATTTGTTTTGTTCCAATTGTCTCTCTAGATGGCAGCATTCGCCTTAGAGACAGCCTCCTATGCTTTTCTTTTGGGGGCCACCTTCTTCAGGAAGGTGTTGCCTGTCAGCAGTTAAAGTGCTTACCTAGGACTTCGCCTGACTCACTGGTAAATAAACAGGGCAGAGAAGTTCGTAGGTAAACTAGGAAGCTATTGTTTGAATCCTGCCTGATTTTTCTAAGCCTAGCCCAGGGTTTCACCCACATCAGTTCATGGAACCTGAGAGTTCACCAGTGGAAGATCAGAAGGACTCCCTAGCCCCTGCCCCATGTTCACCTGGGAGACTGGTATTCTACCTTGGAAGAGCATCAAGAAGGAGTTAGGTCCGGAAGCAAGGACCTCAAGAAATTTTAAAAAGAAGAGAGTAATACGTTGTTTGCACATATGAGGTTCTCAAAGAATAAATAATCATGTTATATTTAGTAAGTACAAATGGAAACAAAAATAAAAGTCCTTAGTTTCCTTCTAGAGTGATCTTTGAAGACGTGTATTTGTTCGTTACATAGAAACAGAAACAATGACTCCCAGGTGTTTGAGGCTGCCCATCTCTGGGCAGAAGTGGTAGGGGATATGGTTCCAGTACAGGACTGGGAACTAGCTGGCCTATGGCCCATCAAGGTTTCTTTCCCCGTATCCAGCCTGCACGGCAGCATGGGCAGTGCATGGGCAGTGCAAACCCTGAGTTTGGGTTTTAATGTTGTTCTGTGACTGCATCAGCATTCTTCACAACTTTTGCACAAGGGATCTGTGTTTGTCTTTGGCAGGTTGTTAATCTTGGTATATTTTTAAGTAAGGGCATGTGTCTCACATTAAGAATCATTCCATAAAGAATAGCATCAGGGGTGGGGGTGGGGCTCAGTGGTACAGCAACTGCCTAGCATGAATTTGGCCTTGGGTTTGATCTTCAAAAGGTATTACAAGTCGAAATAGTCTAATGAATGATTTCTGTGCCTTGAGTGAGTCGTAAAATCAACCAAAAGCTGTACTGGAACAGAGCCTGAAGCACAGTCATGCCATCGCCTTAACCACTCAGCGGTTGGCTTAGTTCTGCAAACCTGTGGTATGACAGAAAACCTCGCAGAAATTTCTCAAAAGTTTCTAAAATCAGTAGAAGGTTTTCTAAATTTTTGTCAATTGAGAAAAAAGTGGCTCTTAGAATAAAAAGAGAGTCTTTTCTTCTCTCTTTCCCTTCTTTCTTCCCTTCCTTTTTTCCTTTCTTCCTTCCTTTTAAGATGTATGTATCTAAACCTCTCTCTTTTTGTTATTTCAACTGGAGATGACTGTGGAAAGGCAGGAACAGTCATCTGAACACATTTTGTTTGTGTTTTGTGGGATGAAGGAAGCATTTCAGATGCTGATGGTGTGGGTGGAGAAGCTCAGAGAAGCTGTGGTTTACAGCAGAAACAAAGACAGGCAGTCTTTCAAAAGTGAGAGGAAGAAAAAAAGAAAGCTACATCAGGATGCTAAGATTATTTTTCCACCAACTTTTAAAGAGAAAACCACTTTAATTTATGGCTATTCTGGAAGAAAAAACCCATACTTATTTTATTATGAAATAGTAATGTAGAACAGAGCATATGCAGACATATGATTGTTTAAACAAAATTGCCTAAACCATTTAAGAAAGCTAAGGTTAGAAATGCCAGATTAATTTTATGGCTATGTGTATTCACCTTATTTCTCATTAATGTCCAATTAAATAATAGTGGTTGACTTTTTGGATGTTGGATAAATCTGGCAAGGTAAGAAGATATATAAGTAATTCAGTAACTTCTGTCAATCAAAAGACAATGCACATACTATCCAGTCATAATGATGATAGAAAATGTCTGTTTCTATAATTAAAACAGCGTTACATATTAGGAGATAAATCAGGTCTATCAAGTCATGTGGTTCCTAGAGCAACATGTCTGTACAAGAATTTAAATTGTTTAAAAAAATCTTCATAAAAATAAAGAGGAAGGGAGGAAAGAAAGAAGGAGAATAGAAGGAAGGAAAAAGAAAAGGAATAAAGGAAGGCTGGGAGAGGGGAAGAAAGACAAAAGAAACTTTTCTATGTATATTTGGTTTGTGGAATTCATAGGGATGAAAGGGGATTAGGCTTCTAGGATTATAGCTAGAGGTTTAAAAATGTTAGTTTCTTGAATGACACATGGCCGCCTCTGAGCTGGTAGACTGTGTTTCAAAATGAATACACTGGAAGGATGTTCCCTACACACAACAGCGGTAAAGAGGAAAAGTAGGTTCACATAGTTCCCCTGCAGTCTTAAATACAAAGACTACTGCACTCCTCAGGGTCAGAGATGAGGGAAGAATATTAGTGTTTCCTATTGTTGACTGCCGCTGACTCTGAATTGAAAGGCTAAACTTCCATTCAAGAAGTTAATGACTCTGAATGGATACCAGAACATAAGAAATGATGGCTTTAAAATGCTCTCAAAATACAAGGCAGTTATAAACGAAATAATGTTTTTTAAAATCATCCAAAGAGAGGAAACAAACAAGAAAGAAAGAGAGGAAGACATATATATATATATACTCATTGCTCAGAGTCTTTCTTGACTCCAGGGTTGGGACAGAGAGGAGACAGAGGGATGATTCCCCAGTCAGTATCAGGATAAGGAATAGAGATAAACGGCTAGTCAGCTAAACAAACATGTTATAATTCCATTCCACCATGACATTTATAGGAACAGTCATTTTTTCCCCCAAGCTGATAGAATGTCCACAATTCATAAACATTGAAGTAAACTGCATATTCTAGATATATGCACAAAGGAAAAGCCTCAAAGTATAATCAGACACATATGCATCATACATAGTTTCTTTCTGACTTACAACCCTCTCTTTTTTCCCAGTTGGGAAGATACATCTGTTTCTTCTCCCTCACTTGATAGGATCCAGTAAAATCCAAGCTTTGGAGATATTTCCCTGGAACATTAGTGATCACTTGATGTCTTGGTACATAAATCCAAGAGTAGCCCTTCTGGGCAGATATCAAGAAGTACCTTGGCCCATGATATCACCTGCTCTCTGCTTCTCTCTATCCAGAGATGGTTTGTATGAGGCCACTTCAATACTGCCAAGACCCTTGTCAACTGTTTCCCCAGTGCCTTATGACAGAGGAGCACACATTATTTAAAGAAGGCAGAAGTGTCTGTGGAGGTCTGTGTGTTTCTAAAAGTCATCACTGTGAACAGTCAAGTCTGAACTTGGAGTTAAACTACATAACACAATGCTTTAAGGTTTACTTGGATCTGGGAAGCCCATCCTCTGCCAGATTCCCTCATTAATATTTTTATAGACTCCATTCCTATGTCCCTGACACGTATTCTTTCTTTCTTTTTAAGATTTTTATTATTTATTTATGTATATGAGTGCTTTATTTGCATGTACAACTTTATGCCAGAAGAGGGCATCAGATCCCACTATAGATGGTTGTAAGCCACCATGTGGTTGCTGGAAGTTGAACTCAGGACCTCTGGAAGAGCAGGCAGTGTTCTTAACCACTGGGCCATCTCTCCAGCCCTCTTTCTTTTTCCTTACCTCTTCCTTTCATTGCTAAAAGGTTTCACGCATTGCTACCCCTTTCTCTTTGACATTCATAGTCATATTTTAAGAATTCTTATTTTACGTGCAGAACATTCCCTGGCCTTGCCAGTAGGGTGGGAGGTAACGATTGTTGTAAGGTACTATAGTTTGGGTTGGAACATTAGGTATGAATACATTTCTTGTTGAGTTAACAAGGACCAAGAAAAGGTTACCTTGACCTGTAGAATTATATGCCTGGGCAGTGCTATGTATGCCCCACGTGCTAGCTAGTTTTTATGTTAACTTGACACAAGCTGGTGTCATTTTGGGAAAAGGGACTTTTTTCTTTTTTGTTATGTTTTTCAAGACAGGGTTTCTCTATGTAACAGCCCTGTCTGTTCTGGAACTCTCACTGGGATTAAAGGTGTTCACTACCACTGCTTAGGAGGGCTGGGCGAATGACAACATTTTTTTTTTTTTTTTTTTTTTTTTTTTTTTTTTTTTTTGAGACAGGGTTTCTCTGTGTAACAGCCCTGATTGTCCTGGATCTCACTCTGCAAACCAGGCTAGCCTTGAACTCACTGAGATTCACCTGTTTCTGCCTCCCAAGTGCTGGGATTAAAGGCTTGTTCCACTACTGCCCAGCGTATGGCGCCTTTGAATCGAGAGTAACCAGTTAGGGGCTCTTCTCTGGGGAAGATCATTTCTTTTTCTTTCAGCCCTCCCCATTTAACTGGAGTTCTTTGTCTGGGGTTGAGGCCCTTGAGCTTTTCCCCATCCATGCTGTTATGCCCATTGGTACCATTATTGTTCAGGTTTTGTTTAGAAAGCCATGTTGATGAGACTTCATGGGTATAGCTTCTCTGACACTTTTTATTTATTTATTTATTTATTTATTTAGTTATTGTTTTTTGTTTTTTCAAGATAGGGTTTCTCTGTAGCTTTGGAGCCTGTCCTGGAACTCACTTTGCAGACCAGGTTGGTCTCGAACTCACAGAGATCCGCCTGTCTCTGCCTCCCGAGTGCTGGGATTAAAGGCGTCTGACACTTCTATTGGACACAGTCTCACTGCAAACTTCCTGTTCTTCTGGCTTACCACCTTTTCGCTTCCTCTTCTGCACTGATCCCCGAGCTTTAGGTGCGGCAAACCTACTAACCCAGCACAATTCCTAACTACAGTCTAAATACTCACCCTTGTGCTCACTGATGCATGTAGTTCTCTTCCCCTAATCAAAGAAACTTCTCTTTGCAGCAGATGGTGACTATTTCAGAAAACCAGAACTGATCAAAATGCAGAGAATATGAGATTATGTGGAGCCCATCCAAACTTATCCATCTACAGGACAGTTCCTGCACCCAAGGCTCAGGGATCACTGGATAAGCATTTTTGAGGCCACCTGGAGGAGTCAAAGCACAAGGTACTAATATCCTTTCTATGGCTGTGGAAAAGGACCATGACCAAAAGCAATACGGGGAGGAAAGGGCTTATTTGGTTTCCGTGCCCTGATCATGGTCCATTGGTGAATGAAGCTAAGGCAGGAACACAAGCAGATTATAAACCTAGAGATAGGAGCTGTAGGAGAGGCCACACAGGGATACTGCTTATTGGATGTTCCTCATGGCTCACTCATCCTGCTTTCTTTTATAGCCCAGGATCCCCTTCCCAGGCATGGCACCAATCAAAGTTAACTGGGTCATCCCACATCAATCGTTAATCAAGAAAACACCCCAACCTCCAGAATTGCCTGTAAACACTCTGATGGGGGCATTTTCTCAGGGGATGTTCCCTCTTCTCAGATGACTCCAGCTTGTGTAAAGTAGACAAAAAAACTAATTAGTGTAGGTACTGTCTGGTTGGTGCTTCTGTCTTGGGCAAGTAAGGGGACATGACCACAGATATTTGTACCACATTGAGACTAAATCATATCTTAGAACTTGCAGATGTGGAAAGAGTGAGGCCAGTGTCTTTGTGGTCACTTTACGTATCTAACAAGGTATTCAAATGAGCAGATTTCCAATGAAATAAAAAAGCCAAGAAGAACCCTAGAGTCAATTGCTATATTTTTAAGAATAGTAAGAAAATATAGTGAGGATTACATCCATTTTCACACATGTGACAGCTCCATGCTTCTTTTCCTTGGCATCAAACTTCCAGTAGCTTCCCATTCTCTGGCCAACTTGAGGTTGATGGCTCAGGGACACTTTGGCAACTTCCAGCTACAACATTATCCTCTGTATGAAGACCCTGGACAGCCATCCACAAGGGTTATGTGGTTATATAGAGAACTTTCATTTCACTTGTACATACTGATTGCTGATTTTGGAGCTTGATTTCTATGGATTTCATTGTAAGTAAGCTTGCTGCTGTCAGGGTCACATGATCAGGACCAAAATTTATTTCATATACAGACTGAACTTCATCACCTCTAAAGTGGGGAGGTTTTCCACAATACAATCCCCAGGCGCTTAGCACACATAACTGCATCAGCTAAAGTCAGCATGTCCCGATTCAGAAGATGCTGTGTTGCCAGCAGGGCAGGCACAGATGAGATTCTCAAATGAGCGGGCCCAATCAGGGAAGCTGCTCAGTTAACCTTAATTGCTGTGCTGCCTACCATCCTGGTGCTGCCTGCCAAAACTGAGACCTGAGCAACAGAGGAGTAACAGCTTACTAAAATCATTTCCACTGGCCAAAGTTGATTCTTAATTGATCTGCATGCTCTAAATTTTAGATATGATGCTGTTTCACCTGGCCGAAAAGTGCATAGTATGGTTTCTTTATTTCCCACTGAGAGAAAAGATAGCATGAAGTAATTCTTGGATTGAAACATTTTCCCGAATCCTCTGAGAGTGATAACAGTGTACTGCCTCTGGATTCTGGGAGTTCTTATCAAAGAAATCTTTAAGATAGCAGTTTACAGAAAGCAGAAATTTCAAAGCCATTCTTGCTGGGTGAGTCTATCTTTGAAGTGTTCCACCATATTTCTTAGCATTTTGAAAAGTGTCAGGATCCTTCTAAAATAATAAACAGCTTGACATGTTTCTTGGAATGGCTTATGTTTCTTGGAATCTCTTGGATTTCTTTGTAGCTTCCAGAGTCTACCTGAGAAGGCAAAGTATTTTGATTTTAAAATCTGTGTCCTAGCTATTTTGTTATGGACTATTTGGGATTTTGTTAAAAGGAAGTTGACTTTAAATTCTTTTTTAATTTTGATGAATAATTAAAATTCTTTTAATTGCTACCATTAAAGATACCATTAGCTGTGCCCTACCATTGGAGATGACAATTGCCTGGACTCTACCATTCAAGGCAAAAATACCTGTGCCCAGCATTGGAGTGACAACTCATAGGACTTACCATTAAGGATGCCACCACTTAGGACCAATCATTGGAGATGGCATCACTCGGGCTGGTCCTATTGGAGATGTCATTGGGCCTGTTGACTAGAGATGGCACTGCCTGGTGAAATGTATTTTGGAGAAAGGTCAAGGTGCTCTCCAGGTCTTCACACAGCTGAAGTGCTGCAGCTCTTCCAGGGGCTGACCTTCCCTGTCACACTTTGGGAAGTTGTTTTTTAAGAGACTCAAGGCTCAATCAGGCGTGAGATCTTTTCTAGTTTCACTTTCTCCTCCCTCTTGTCATTTGCTCATAATATGACATGTTTGCATATTTGACTAATGTTAGTTAATTAAAAAATTCCCATTTCTGGAAATTGGGAAAAGACCCCATCTAATTTTTAAGTACTCTGTATGATGGCCATATAATGATAACATTGCATGATTATGGAGTTCTCCAAGCATATGTCACAATTAAGTTACAGAGGAGTGTCTTCTCCTCCTCCATAGAAAAGACAATAAGCTGATTAAGGTTAAAAAAAAACTGTATTTGCTTAATCCTATTAATTACTTCTACCATTGTTCAATGAATGTTTCAGGGTGGTTACATTTATTGTTATAAATGACTAGTATGTGATTTTGATATGAAATTCTTCAGCATACAGCTTCTAGATTCTTGCAATGTACTTTTTTGGTGATATCTTGCAAATAAATGGATAATTTCATGGCCTATAGCCTTGTGAGTGTGGATTAAACAATTTTTATGATAATAGAGATCATGCTTAAACCCAAGCTATGGGCACAGTGGTGGACAAATCTCTGACTGCAATAACACTGTGTGTTTTGACTTTTGCTGCAGTAGCTGGGGCACTTGGCTTTGTTTTCTGCAGACTGGCATGGTGCCACCATCTTCTATCTTCCTGAAATAACACCTCTTATGGCAGTGGCTCTTTCCATGTCTCTTGCACTGTTTCAAGGCTGAGAAGAAGTGGCCCAGTGCCAGCTCTAGTTAAGCAATAAGACACTCCAGGCGGTATGTTTCTGGGGATTACTGTATGTCTGCCTTAAGTGTGTCACTACTCAAGAAGTACATTCGTGCTTTTGAAACTGTGTCGTCTAATGTGACTTATTGCCATTTGAAAGAGGAGAGAAAGGGAGCAGGAGAGGTCTTCCTCAAGCACTGGGTGGCAGTCTCTGTGTGTGACTCTCTAATCCCCGGTATGCAGGAAACAACCCTGGCCCAAGAATGCTACAGCCAGACACGGAACATTCTATCCAGACCAGATCTGAACATATCACCAGCTTGTCCTGCTATTTCTCACTGCTGTGTAGTAAACAGAATGAATAAAGTGATGTGTGTGTGTGTGTGTGTGTGTGTGTGTGTGTGTGTATACATGTGTGCCTGTATACATGTGGGGGCCAGGTTTGGAAGTTAACATTGGATGAATTCCTTAATTGCTCTCCCCATGTAATTTTTTTTTTTTTTTAAGGCAGAGTATTTCGTTGAGCTCAGAGCTCAGCAACTGGCTAGACTAAATGGACAGCTATCTCTGAGTATCTGTCTATTAGTGTCACCACCACCACACACCTAGCTTTTATATGGGTTCTAGGCATCCAAACTAAGATCCTTATGCTTCCGTGCCAGGGACTTTACTGACTGAACAATCACTCCGGGTGCCTGGTTTTTAACTTAAGGTTGTTTTTTTTTCCCCTATTGTGTGGGTTTCTTTATCAGGCAGACCTTTCAACAACTTCAGAATTCTTTTGCTGTTTCAAGAATCAGAAGATGAATTTTGATGAACTGAAGATAACCAGGTGACTCTAGTTCTCATGGCCGAGAGGCACAAAGTTCAGGATGCTGTGAAGTCAGACTGTGCAACCAGATTGCAGGCTTTGAATGACAGCCCTCACTCCTTTTAGTTGTTTAAACTTGAAGAAGTTGTATTAATTCTGCTCAGTCTTCATTCCCCTTTGTCTGTAAAATGCATATACTAAGCATTTGCTTGCAGAAGTGTTTAGCACAGTAAATTTGAGAACATAAAGTACTGAAGTTGCATGTGGTACAAAAAGTAAAAAATGTATTTCTCTTTGTGTGTGTTTGGGTGGAGGGGTAATTATGATTGTTAGCCAAGCATGGAATCCCAGCACTTGAGAGACTGAGGCAGGAGAATTACCAGTTTAAGGCCAGTCTGACCTATGTAATGGGTTCCAGGTAGCCTGAGCTGTGCAGCATGACCTTGTCTTAAAAACCTAAATATAGCGAACACACACACACACACACACACACACACACACACACACCAGTAACCTGAAAATATGTTGAACAGGCAAGCAGAGCTACTTTCCTCACTTTTAAATTGCCTGTCATTGGAAAAATTGCCATCACTGAATTTTAGGGAGCATGAGATGTGCAAAGAGAATCACTGCTTGATGTGGTTGGCTATGTGATGTTTTCTCTGTGCATACGTGTGTGTGCAGGTGCTCAAGTCCCATGGTGTATGTATGGAGGTCATAGGACAAAATATGGAGTCGATTTGGTTTTCTCTTTCCACCAATAGGGTCCCAGGGAATAACGTCAGGTCTTTCGGCTTGACAACAAACATTTTACCTGCTGAGCCATCTCAGTAGCCCAAAGTTTACATTTTTAATAGAAGTGATTTGCATCTTTGGAGGGCTAGTAATTTAGCAATGACATTAAGACAATCAACACTGACATTGACTCTTTTCTTCATTTGGATGAGTAAATATATATATATATATATTATATATATATATATATTACTGTAGATACAAGGAAGTGCACAAGGAAGGTCTACATGAGAACACAATATTCAGGTTGGTATCTAAAAGAACAGTAGGAGAAAACCAAGAAGAACTGGAAGGATTGTTCCAGCAGGGGTTATGGAACCCTGAGGCTGAGATGGCCCTGGTCCTCAGATACAGTCAGTGTGGCTTCCTATAGATCTTTGGAAAATGTGCATCTTAAGATCTTGTGGTGACAGGAAATAATTTGGGTGTTCCTAGCATACTGTGGGATTATCTTATTCTTGTTTCCTGTGATTTTTGGCTTGAATGGAGAATATGCTTACCCATGGGGGGGGCAGGGGAGAGGGAACGGCAGCAGGAAGGCTAGTTATTGACATTAGATTCTGAAAATACTAAAATGTTTTAACTGGGTGATAATTGAGACAAAGATGATAAAATTTCATTTATAAATATTATAGTGTATAAACTTTGTTAAAGTTTCATGAGAAAGTCAGTGTATTCAAGTATTAGAGACAAAAATGTGATTTTACTGGTGTCACTGGGTAAGAAGTAGTCTTATGAATAAACTTATGATTGTACAGCTCACTGATTTCCCTGTGACTTAGTACCATATATGTATATAACTGTACATGGGTATTGTACAAACATACAGAGGTGTGCAGAGATCAGGAAGTATGTGTGTGCACATTGCATATATGAGTACGTGCAGGCAGCAGGCGATGAGGGAGAGATCATGAACATACAAATGTGACCAAATGTTAGGGACTGGCCAGTCCAGGGTAAGACCTGTGGCTTAGTACGCACAGTTCTTGCAAATTTTCTGTAGGTCTGAAATTTTTTCAAAATTGTTGAAAGAAAAAAAGTGAATCATTAGTGCATGTTTATTCAAAATCTACTTTTCCTTCAATAAATATACTATGATAAAAATAAAAATAAATGGAATTGTGTCCTTGAACCGTTGACTCTAGTATTCATAGTCTGTTAATTGAATTCAGTAAAGACGAATTAGAGCACTGATTTTTGAAGAGTTGGCCATTTTCTAGATGATCATTTTACCATTTAGGTCTAATGAGTACTGATAGGAAAACTTATTTAACTTGCTAAAAATAATTAATGTGAGCAAACTTGCTACAAAGAAGTAGATGCATTTAAATGAGGGGGAATGACCATTGTGGAGAAACCAGCTCACTGGGTAATGTGTAGCCTGTGCACTACTGAAAAACAGCAAAGCAAAACACGAACTGCAGACTAGAGAGACGGCTGCATGGCAAACAGCAGTCACTGTTCCTGCAGTGGACCCAGGTTCCGTTCCTAATACCCACGGGGCAATTCACAATTGTTTGCAAGTTCAGTTCCATGGGATCTAAGTCCCTCGTGTGGCCTACAGGGGCACTGAATGCGTGTTATAAACACACACACACACACACACACACACACACACACACACACACACGCCAACACTCACATACATAAAATAAATAAATCTTAAAAAAAGTGAAAGCCATTGCCATCATGTTTGTCTTCCTAGACTCACAGAACAAATTAAGAACACAATGAAAGTGGACAATAGAGCTTTAGAAGTTCGGCACACACTGTGTGAGCTCTCTACACACATACACTATAATTCAACTTAGGCTTGCCTTTGTCTATGCAAAAGTAACACATCAAAATAGTTCTTCAGTTTCATATTCACTCACTCATTCATTCATTCATTCATTCATTCATTCATTTATGTGTGTGTATGGTATGTATGCTTTTAGTGTCTTTACACATGCAGAGGATTGAGACTGACAAAGGATATTTTTCCTCAATTGCTTTTCACTTTTTTTTTTTTTTTTTTGAGACAGGGTTTCTCTGTGTAGCTTTGCGCCTTTCCTGGAACTCATTCTGTAGCCCAGGCTGGCCTCAAACTCACATAGATCCACCTGCCTCTGCCTCCCCAGTGCTGGAATTAAAGGCGTGCGCCACCACCGCCTAGCCACTTTTAATTTTTGAGACACTGAATCTGAAGCTTGTTGGCTTACCTAGGCTGACTGGCCAAAGAGCTTCAGGGATCATTTGATCTCCATCCCATTCCCATCTCTGCTCCCTCAGTGCTGCAGTTACAAAAGCATGTGTAGTGCCTGGCTTTCCCCGTGGGTTCTGGGTATCTGAACTGTGAGGCAGGCTTACCGGATGAGCCATTGCACTTTATTTTTTCAAAGTAAAACAGATGGAATAAATGGAAGGTACAGGGACAAACCAAAAGAATAGTCCCCCATCATAAAATAGAAATAATTCTTATGTCCAAAATATATTAAAAGAATATCATTTCTGGAAGTACAATAACAAAGTCACAGAAAGAGCATTTTTATGCTTTTCCTTCTCAAGTGAGACCTTCTCTGCCCAAATCACTGCATTTATACATTTTGTATCAACCACAAGAATAATTTTACATTGAATTTCCAAGATAATTTTGGCAATAGTCAAGGTTGAGATTTATATAAAGCAAACCAACTGTTAGTATTTAAGAAGATAAACTGGTGTGTGTGTGTGTGTGTGTGTGTGTGTGTGTGTGTGTGTGTGTGTGTGAGTGGAGATGGCATATCAGGTTAAGGCACTTGCCATCAAGTCTGATGACTTGAGGACAATACTTGGGACCCATGTGGTAAAAGGAGAAAAAATGTCTCCTTGCATGTTGTCCTCTGACCTCCACATGTATATTTGGGTACGAATGAATGAAGGAATGAACGGATGAATGAATGAAAGTTTTATGAAATTGATGAGTAAAAAGAGCCAGAATTTAATATAAAGAGAAAAGAGAAAACCTGCCAGACTGGTGATGCTCACCCAAGAGAGGATTTCTGCAGCAGATTGAGGTGTGTGGAACTTATTTCAATGCCAGCATCCTTTCTCTTATCCGGCTTCATAATGTATCACTGGAAACTGTATGGATGCAAGGTGAACACTGGCCCAGAGCTTTGCACTTGCTACGGAGTCATTCAGCTCACAGTTCTGCAGCACTACAACCTGCAGAGCTTAGGGAATTGACCTGTCTGGAGCAGCTGGGAATGAAGAAACCATAGACACATCCAGGACAGCTGGGGTCGGGTAGGTTATGCACTATGGTTGATAAGGCCCCACCCTAGTCAGGAAACTCAGTTTAGTACACACAGCATGAACCAGGAAGAGGTGGGTTACCTAATTTTGGTGGGAAGTCTCTGCTGGGGAGCAATCTCAGGATGCACTCACCCCGGAGAAAGAAGCTGAGGATGACAATTTCTGCCTACAATGCCAATGTCTTGGACAAGGAAACCATAGTTGATACTTTCTGAACTCACTGCTCTAAAGGTCAATGTTGGTCAACATTTGAGCTCAGACCAGGATAAGGCTTTGCCCTTCTTCCAAGCCTGATCCAAGGAAAGCCTTGCTATTCCTATGGGTCTGAGACATTGGGGTCCTTGACATGGTCATGCTTGTGTCAATAATACACATTTGCTCAGGACTTCATATATTCCCATAGGCCCGTTTCATCTTCAACACGCTGCCCAGCTTTTGTAAGGGTGCAGTCTCTAGGGAGCCTTTTATGTTGCCCAATCTCTTAACTTCCTTTTCTGTAGTCAGATAATGAAAACAGACTGCTTTAAAAGGGTCAAGTGGTTAACACAGGACCATCTATATGATCTCTTTGCTTTAATGTCAATTGATTTGGGACCTTAATTACATCTGTAAAATCCCTTCGCAGCAGTTTCTAGATTAGTAGTTGATTGAATAATTGGGAGAAAGTGTGTGTATAGTAGAGGTCAGAATCTTTAACTTTGTCTGCCATGCATACTCATCCCGAGTATGAACCATGTCAATATCCTATATATTGTCATTCATATATTCATTAACTTGACTCTCTAGCTACACATTTGCAGCCTTAGCCCTGGATTCTGAGTCAGCTGTTAAAATGTCACTTCTCTTCCTTTCTTTTTTCTTTTCTTTTTTTAGGAGAAAAAGCGAAACAACAACAGAAAGAAACCCCATATAATTTGGTGCAAGACACCTTCTGTCCTATAAGGTTATAATTAACACTCCCATTCAGAGGGAAATCAAGCAAAAATTTGGCAGACATTCAACTTCTCCAATTGTGGCATATTTATCAATGTCACAATCACTGAGAAGTCAGATGAAGATGGAGAAGTTGGATGAAGCAGCAATGGATTAGCCTGATCTGTGACGTGAGGGGCAGTGGCCTGTGCATCAAGGGCTTCACTGAGATGGTATGGGAGGAACAGAGACGGTGTTATCCCGGAGCTGTGCTCAGTTACCTGGTAACACCACGCTGTGGAAGAACTGAGCCTGAGCTACACCAGCGAGTGGCTGTACTGTATCGCTTCTGAGTCTATAAGCTGCCTCTGCTTCCACGGTGGCTTCATTGTGTAGGCCACTGTTACTGGGGCAGTCACCCTCACCCCGTCCCCCCAGGGCTTTTCTCCTTTACTTCAACCTTTTTAGGCTGTGCAGGGAACCTTCTTAAAATGTTGCTGCTGTCTTATTAGTCGCTTCATAAGGAAGGACTATGAATTAGAATAAGGAGTTATCCTGGAGCCAGGGCATCTGGACTAAGGTTCTGGGTCAGTTACTATTAGCCAATTCACTTGGACATGGCCTCCAAATGCCCATTTCCTTCTCAGAAGAGTGAGTCCAGTGTATTCCAAGGCTCCTCCAACTCTAAAACTCCATATGTCTGTGACAAAAGATTTACAGTCTTATGAATGAGTTTGTCCCCAAACTGAGTTGGTCCCTCACCGCTCCTCACTGGAGTCGTTCCTGCCTTCCTTCCATGATCTAAGACCACAGACATAAGAAGTCAGTCCTCCTCTGGACTATGACTGACACTTTCCCAGTTGAATCAAGTCCAAACTCCTTTACGAAGCATTCAGAACATTCATAAGTCAGTGCAAAGTCTTCAGGGTGAAAGGCAGTTTCGCATAGCTCCGTGTATCCGATACTCTTGCCAGACAGTGGTTTTCTTTTTCGCCAGTACTTCCTCATAACTTCTCGCCATGCCCACATCGGCCTCCCTAGGTGCGTGTTTACATTCCCCTCCGTTATGCTCCCTACGTACAACAATCCTTTGTGCTCCTCTTATTCAATGCAACTTTCAAATGCTTCCTCATGTCTTATCTTGATGACGCTTTCCTGTATGATTTTAAAATGTATATATTTGTCTTAATTAGGGTTACTATTACTGCAAGGAAACACCAAGGCCAAAAAGCAAGCTGGGGAGGAAAGAGTTTATTTGATTTATACTTTTACATTGTAGTTCATCATTGAAGGAAGCCAGAGCAGGAACTCAATGAGGACAGGAACCTGGAGACAGGTGCTGCTGAAGAGGCCATGGGTGTGTCTGTGTGTGTGTGTGTGTGTGTGTGTGTGTGTGTGTGTGTGTGTATGTGTGTGCTGATTACTGGCTTGCTCACCATGGCTTTCTCAGCCTGCTTTCTTATAGGACCCAGGGATGGTACCACTCATGATGGACTGGACTCTACTCTACCAATCACTAATTAAGACAATGTTCCACAGGCTTGCCTACAGCCTGACCTTATGGAGGCGTGTTCTTAATTGAGGATCCCTCCTCTCTGATGACTATACTCTGTGTCAAGATGACATAGAATTAAGAAGGACAGTACTCTAGCTCTTACATTTTTTTCATCCTCAGCTCTTATGGATTGTCTAAATGATAACGACAATAGCTCTAGTTAGTTAGACATATTAAGTTCTTATTAAGTATTGAGCATAGTTCATTTCTTAAATGCTATGCTATTCCTAGCTTGTTTTTCTTGCTTTGTGGATAAGGAAACCAAGACACAAAAGGAATTAAAATATCTCTGTAAGTCTTCCTGAGAGCACCCAGAATTTTAGCTCCTCCAGGTCTTTCTGACCCCTGGCTTCACAGTCCTGAGGGTCAGAGCACACCATTAAGGGTGCTATTGCTTTCTATTTATTTTTTGTATGTTTATTTGCTTGCTATTGCTACATTTGGCAATTAAAATATATTGTCAAGACTATATTTTATATTTCTTAAATATTAAACAGATCTGATCCTGGGGCATGTAGGTAATCAATAAGAATCAATTGTTTAAGAGAGATAAAGCCACATTGCTCAAGGGCTTAAAAATAATAAGGTAGAAAAAAATGTCTTGGCCAGGCAGGATGTTTGCAAGGTTTTAATAATACAAGCATGTAGAATACTATGAAAAAATATGTGTATATTTATATATTACATACAGAAATCTTAAAACCCAAGGAAAATTTATTTTGTGTCTATAAAACTAAATGAAAGATTAAAATTATCCTTTGAGTAAACAATTAGTATATATGAGTTTGTGTATATTAGTTATATTAAAGTCACCATGAAAGGGAAATAGAAGGCTACATGTCTCTATTAACACTGATTTCTAACATTACTTCACCTTGGTGACCCGAGGTAAGAAAAGAGGATTTATTCATTATTCATGTAGGAATTTTTTGAGATTGAAAGCTAAGAAACATAGGTCATCATGTACTTTTAAGGTTTTTTTGTTTGTTTATTTGTTCTTTTTTTTTTAATTTTTGAGACACAAATCTCTTTCTGTGTGTATCCTAGGCTGGTCTAGAGCTTGCTGTGTAATCCAGGCTGACTTGGAACTCACGATGGTCCTCCTGCCCCAGCCCTTCAATGACTAGGATTACAGGTGTGAGCCACCACACCCAGATAAATTATCTTTGTATAAAATAAAACCAAAGAAACAGATTTTATGGTGTACATGTGAGATATCAACATGATGTTATACATACATCTAGCTAGTAAAACATTTATCACAGTAAAGAAATATACCCACCATCTCCCCTCACAGCCAGTTTTGGTTTTTGCTCTTTCTTTTGGTTTTTATCTGGTATATTTTTACATGAAACTTCTCTGAAATATGTTTTTGGTTTAGGTGCACCATGCCCTTGAGTGACTTTTAAGAAGTTGAAGTAGGTTTTTCTTAATATTCACTGTGAGAATGCTGCACTGTTGTAAGTGGAAATTAGAGAACCCTTCGGCACGTCTCTTCAGCACAGCTTGTAACAGCCTCATAATAACCATGAGGCTGACATTCAGGACTATGAACTTTACCTCCCAACGCATTCAACCATGCTGCCCGAGAGTGCTGATGCTCATCTATTCTTCACAAGAGAGATTGGATTTTAATCTGTTAATTAATTCAAAAGACTAGTCATATGAAAAACTTCCAGGATCCCTTTACTTATCATTTTCACTAACGATGAATGCCAGAAAACCAATATTTGAAGACAAAAGCTAAATTCTGACATGTTCTATTCTCAAACATTGCCTGTGAAACCCTTGTAATTGGCATGGCACTTTGAGAAGGCCATTGGGCAGTTGATGAAACAGGTTGTGAGCTATTCTTTGCAAATGAGGGTGGGGGTGGGGGCAGTAAAGCCACCAGAATGATGGGGAGTGGACGTGGAACTGTAAAACCACCAGAATGATGGGGAGTGGACATGGAACTGTAAAACCACCAGAATGGGGCCTGGGATGGGGGCTCTAAAACTACCTAGAGTAGTGCTTGGGGATTTTTAATGACCAGATAGACTTTTGTAAGAGGCTCTGAGAGAAAGGAGGACATTTGTCTGTTGCTGGAGGGCTTCTCTCCAGGTTCCACCAAGCCCCGAAGTCCCATAATCCAAGTATAAAATAATCACTCAGACGCTTATATTACTTATAAACTGTATGGCCATGGCAGGCTTCTTGCTAACTGTTCTTATATCTTAAATTAACCCATTTCTATAAATCTATACCTTGCCACATGGCTGGTGGCTTACCGGCGTCGGCGTCTTTACATGTTGTTTGTCCTGGTGGTGGCTGTAGTCTGTCTCTCTCCTTCTTCCTGTTTTCCCAGTTCTCCTCTCTCCTTTGTCCCGCCTATACTTCCTGCCTGGTCACTGGCCATCAGTGTTTTATTTATATAGAGTGATATCCACAGCATTTGTCCATCCTGTCTTCTGTTAGAAGATCTGCCACTTGGCTCAATATATTCCCACCCCTAAACCTTACTTTTTAAATAATCATCATCATCATCAAATGAGTGAAGAGGGAAGTCTTAACTCAGTTTTCAAAACTGGCAAATATATGGGGGAAACGTTCAAGAATAGTAGTCCGTACTTTTGAATATGGTATTTTAAAACATGCTTGGTAATACAAAAGATTAAAGAAATAAAATAACCAACTTCCCCATAGGACCAACCACATATTTTAAGAGAATAAATAGAAATAAATTGAAGTAGGAGACCAAAGCTGAGCTAGCTTATTAAAAACATTTCAATCAAAAGCAATTTCTTCATAAGTAGCTTTATGAATGGTGATTGTTTCAGTAATTATAAGCCTCTTATCCTTTGTCTTATATCAGTTTTGACTGCACATCAATGAAAAAAATCAATGTCTCTTTTTATAAAGATAAATACATATTGGAAAAGGATGAAGTTTTAAAGACATGCGTTATATTTTTGGATGGAGTGATAAACTGCCATCATAACCAAGGGTTTGCTCTTTGATTAAAAGTATTTCTAGAACAAATAACCTGCGTGTACGCATATGTGTGTAACTAATGCAATTAATCTTCATGCTAGATTAACTTGATAAAATATTGACCTAATTTGGGATTAAAAGATTACCAGTAACATTTTGCACTGGAGGCTGCAAAGTGCCTCTTGTCAACTCAGTAAAGACAGAATTAACCCCACCCCCTCTTCAGTTGGAGCGTTTCCGAACTGCTACTTGGACCATGCTCAGATGACCTGCAGGGAAGAGTGGAGAAGGCTGCAAGACACTTTCTCAGGCAGCTTGGCTGCTCGTGCTGCTCAGAACCTACCAAGGGGAAACACACTCCAAGGCTTGTTACACATGTCCAGCTTCTGCCTGTCAAGGGAATGCGCTAAATGACTAGTACAACAAATGGTCTGGAAACATTTAAAGCATTTTTATTATGAGTCCAGATTGTCTTAAAAAAAAAAAAAACATTGTGTAATTGCTTGCGATGTCAGGCATTTTTCTATTACATGTAAAAATTTAAAACAGATAAAAATATTCCATTATGTTTCTTTCCTAATCTTTACTTTCATTTTTTCCCAGATGAATTCTTACCATTTGTCCCAATTTGATCTCTTATTCTTAACATTCTTGGTCTCATTTTTTCAGTGCTGGGATTGTGGGTGTGTGCCACCACACTGGCCAGATGGTTAATTGTTTTCTGTGGCTTCATTACGATTTTTTGTGAGTTAAGAAAGATTTTTACTGACTGATTACTGTAGTTGATTTTTTTTCATGACTACTGTAAAGCACATAAACTCCTCATTAACCATGGAGCCTAGAATAAGCCTGTTATCACACGTGAAATAAATAAATACCCTTAATGAATTCCATGAAAATTATAATTGTGAAAGAAAAAGAAAAACAGTCATAGGAAAATCTTTACTTGCCCTGTTCATATATGTGCAATAAATATTTACATGGAGGGAGCTCAGAAGGGTCCAATTATACCAGCTTTTAAGCCAATAAATGCATTATTTATATGTTGGTGTGTGGACAAATAGCCGAGGCTGGCCCAAACTTGTAGGGAAATAGAAATTATGGTCATGGGAGGGCTTTGAAAGATTATAATTCAAGGCTTCATAATGCAAAGTATGAACCTATCCTTGATCTCCTGACTACTGGAGGCCCCTTCTGTTGCATTTGAAGACTCTTGGATTGTAAATACATCTTTTACAAAATGATTACTTGGGATTTTCATAGTATCTCTTACCATATGTACTTTTCTCACAATGACCCCTCAATAATTAGCTTAGGATCTGGCAATTAGTCATTTAGCATACAGTTAAGACACACATACATATATACATATCTTGCTTATTGATGGCTGTGGTGATATTGTGTTTCCCAAAATATTGTGCACCCTAATAAACTTATCTGGGGTCAGAGAACAGAACAACCACTAGATATAGAGGCCAGAAAATGGTGATGCACACGCCTTTAATCCTATTACTTGGGAGGCAGAGATCTATCTGAATCTCTGTGAGTTTAAAGCCACACTGGAAACATCCAGGCATGGTGACTCATGCCTTTAATCCCAGGAAGTGAGCCTTTAATCCCAGGAAGTGATGGCAGCAAGCAGAAAGGTATATAAGGTGTGAGGACCAGGAACTAGAGCTGGTTAAGCTTCTAGGCTTTTGAGCAGCACAGTTCAGCTGAGAGGCATCCAGTCTGAGGAAACAGGATCAGCTGAGGAATTGGCAAGGTGAGGAAGCTGCGGCTTGTTCTGCTTCTATGATTTTCCAGCATTCATTCCACTACCTGGCTCCAGGTTTGTTTTTATTAATAAGAACTTTTAAGATTCATGCTACAGATGGCCACTTTTATTTTTAATATGTTTATTGAGATCCTTCAATGGGTTACACCCTATGTTGTGTCTAACCAGGGATGGTTGTGTGACCATGGGTTTGGAACCATTTCACTGGAGTATGGTAGGCTCATCAGTGGGTACATAACTGAAGACAATGTCTGTTCCTGTACCAGAGTAGTCCATAGTTCAGCAGGGATGAGCTAGGTCCTCCACTACTCTGCTCTCTCATCCCCAACTCTAATTTAATATTCTCCATTCTATTATTTCCCTTTTACCTATTTTTTTTTCCAGACAGGGTTTCTCTGTGTAGGCTTGGCTATCCTGGACCTCAATCTGTAGGCCAGGCTGGCCTCAACCTCACAGAAATCCACCTGCCTCTGAATCCTGAGTGCTGGGAATAAAGGTGTGCGCCACCACCGCATGGCCCCTTTTAACTTTCTATACTACTGCATTCTATCTCCCCTCTTTGAAAGCAACCCCCATCCCATGACTGTTATGGGATATTTGTACACTGTGTGAAGATGTGTTGCTGTGATTGGTGTAATGAAGAGCTGAAAGGCCAATAGCTAAGCAGGAAGAGGTTAAGTGGAACTTCTGGGGGCAGAGAGGACTCTGGGAAGAAGAAAGGCAGAAACACCAGCCAGACACAGAGCAAGTCAGACACACAGAATGGGATAGAAGTAAAAGCCACCGAACAGAACACAGATTAATAAAAGTATGGGTAATTTAAGTTATAAGAGCTAGTTAAGAACAAGCCTAAGCTAAGGCCAAGCTTTCATAATTAATATGTCTCCATGTCATTTGGGAGCTGGCTGGCAGGGCAGGGAAAGACTCATTACACATGACCCTGTACTAATTTTCCAACTTACATATATTCCGAATAAAACATAAATATCTGAACAATCAAGGCTAATGTCCACAAATGAGATAAACATGGAGCATCCATCTTTTTGGTCTTGATTACCCCACTCAGAGTGATTGTTTCCACTTCATCCATTTACCTGCAAATTTCACTTTTTTTTAAGCCCAAGTAATATTCCATTGTGTAATCATACCACATTTTCAGCATCCATTTATTAGTGGATGAACTTCCATTTCCTAGCTGAATATAACAGTAATGAACATGATGAGATATAGGGTCCTTTGGGTAGATGCATAGCTGGATCATGTTATAGATCTATTTCTATCTTATAAAGGCACATTCTTACTGATCTCCACAGAGGCCAAACAAGTTTGTATTCATGTTAGTAGTGAATAAGTATACTCCTTTCCTGTTTCACATACAAGCCTACACTCCTACAGACATCTGATTTTTGACAAAAAAGCCAATAATTCACATTAGAGAAAAAACAGCATCTTTATCAAATGATGCTGGTAAAACTGGATAGTTTTATTAATTGATGGATTAATTGATCTCAACAAAAGACTTGATACCCTAGATCTTATGTGTGTGTGTGTGTGGGTGATACTCTTTTACTCATACAGGAAAGGACTTTCTCAATAAGACCCCTGTAGCACAGGCACTAAGATCAACAATTACTAAATGGCACCACATGAAACTAAAAAGCTTCTGCATGACAAAGGATACCATCATCCCATTGTAGAGGCAGCCTACAGAATGGGAACAAAATCTTCACCAGCTATGCCTCTGACAGCAGGTTAGTACCTATACAAAGAACTCATAAAATTCAACATTAAGAAAATAAACAGCCAAATTAAAAGATGCGGCATGGAGTAAACAGAATTTTTTGTTGTTGTTTTGTTTTTCAAGACAGGGTTTCTCTGTGTAACAGCCCTAGGTGTCCTGCAACTAGCTCTGTAAACCAGGCTGGCCTTGAACTCACAGAGATCTGCCCGCCTCTGCCTCCCAATTCCTGGGATTAAAGGCATGTGCCACCACTACCCAGCTATAAACAAAACATTTAAAAGATGAAAAACAAAAGGTTGAGAAACATTTAAAGATGTTCCATATCCTTAGTCATCAGGGAAATGCAAATTAAAACTACTTTGATGTTTCATCTTACCCCAATTGGAGTTTAAAACTTTGAGTTTAATTGCTTTAACTTAAAATGATATCATGATGTCTTAGAAAATATGGCATGGTCAAAAGTAAACACCATCTACCTGAGGACACATGGACTCTCAATGTTCTGGGCATGGTTCTCCCATTGGAGAGGATGGAGAAAGACGCAATCCTTCATAGAATGTTTACTAAACAAGATGGTCTCAGGAAACTGACTGCTTTTCTAATGACTGAGTTTCCTCATCTAAACGTGCACAAAATAGTTTGTGTTACTTTTATAATTAACAATAGCTGTGACATTTCATGCTATTTTGTGGCTTCCATTCATAACTCAATATATACAAAAAGGTGCTTTGAAAACTCCACAGCCAGGGACTGAACTGTCAGGAATGGTGGTCACAGTGACTGCTTTTTGACAGATTTCTTGCTTTCGGCTCTTTCAATACTACTAGTCATTTCCGTGTCTTGTTCTCGGATATTTTTATTCATAAATAACAATGTCTTTTTGGAGTCTGCTTGGCTCTGCCGTTTTATCTCTGCAAGTGCTTAATACACTGAATCTTTCTTCATTGTTTTTCATGTATAGAGATGCATAGTGAAAAGAAAAAAAATAACAGAAGAAACTGTTATTTCTCAGAGATCCCATTAGTCAAATCCACTGATGCTGTCACATATGGCAAGTTAGACTTCAGATGTTTTTGTAGATAAACGACACTTAGCTATTTTTGCTTTTTAACAGGTCAGGGACAGATGAATAGTTAAAATCGGTTGTAATCTTTCTGTCAACATGTGCAATTGTATCCACAAGATGATTAGTGCTCATAGTATTAAAAAGAGTAGAGAAGCACAGAGTTGCAATTTGTACTGGTACAAAGTTCTAGTTTTGTACGAAGCACAAGATTACTAGTGCGTGCCAAAGCAAAGGACAGAAAATGTGTTTCTCCTGACTGGACTTGTCCTTGTGTACTATTAATATTGTTCAGTTTAGCAGAATTTATTGGGGAAGTGGCCACAGTGTTTGCACTGGTAATAACATAAAGCCAAATAAAGGTCTGTGGTGAAAGGAATTCTATTGCTGTCTTCTGCCCGGATCTGCTCCATGGGTTTGTGAGTTTCTATTCCTACACTTGACCGGAGACCCCTTTCTTTCAGCTTCCTACAATGTTTTTGTTCCTACTCTGTTTATGTTTGTGGCCACTGTTTGTCCTGGCTTTCATTTGTAAATCTGTATTTTGTACTTCCCATGTTCTTTTTAAAAATTCTTTTAACTCTTCCTGTTGGTGAGATAATTTATTCTCTTGACCTTGACTAGCATATGCAGGCCAATAACATCAATAATTAACCTGTGTTCTCAACATTCTGTTTCTGCCTTGGCATTTTTGCTGGCCTCAGAAGAGACAGTTTCTGGAAACAAGAATAGGTTCCTCATTCTTCTGTTGTTTTCTCCTCCAGGACAGCATCTAGCCTTGAGAGGTTGGGACACTTTCCAAGGACTCTTAATTTTTATAGCTTGTTGCCATCTCAAGCATCATCATGCTTGTTAGGTGATTCAACCAGGATTCACACCTCCAGCCAGACACTTGCAGGTCTGGAAAGGTTTTTGTTCCATTTCACAGGTGTGAGGTCAGTCACCAAGAAGAGAGAGAGAAATGACAATACTGTACTATAGTGGCTGGATCCACCAAAGCCAGCTAGTTTAAGGAGTTCCAGGATTCTTTAATTTCCCTTCTATCTGCCCATCTTTTCTTTGTTCAGCACTGAGGCTTTATCTAAGCCTATATAACGTTGATTAACATAGTCATGGAAAAGGCAGATAGCCTTTGGCTGAAATTATTTGGGGGCCCCTTAGGTTTGAGAAAGTGGAAAAGGGAAACAACTTGCTTTGAATTCTTCCTTGCAGGGGGCTACATTAAGCGATCCAGTAATTGCCACCCAAGTAATATCTCTTAAAGCCTCCTTTTCCTCTGCCGATCTTCTAGCATATTTAAAACTGTAAATATTTGGAGTTTTGACTCTAACTCCAACCATAGCTCCTCTGTTTGTTTTTCCACTGCCTCTTCTGTGTACACAAAGTGGATAGCAGTTAAATAAATTTCTCTTATTCTACAAACAGCCTTTGAGGTTTCCCATGAGCTTTGCTTCTATTTCAAAATGATTTTCTAAGTAGTTGTTCATGGGCTTAGTTATGTTCATTGTTACTTTACCACTCAAAATGAAATATATTTAACTCCTTTTTTTGTGTGTGCTTACATATTTTCAGAAACAACCAAATGAACAATTAGTTTCCTTATTTTCACAACTAAATTCACGGCTAGCTTGTTCTGTGACTTACGAGAAAAAGGAATACATGACCCGAGATTTAGGGTGTTGTGACATGTGGCTCCTGCCTAGGGTTTAAGGGTGTGTAGCAAAGCTGAGGCTTTCAACCCTATGGAAGCAAGGTGGAGTCCAAGGCGACTGAAGCTTTCTCTTCAAAACAATGGCAAAGGAAGAAATCATTCCCTCTGGGTAACACAGCATGGAAATAGCAGTAAGCACCGACTCTCAGTGAAGGGTGCACACCATGAAGGCTCTTCTCAGTGGAAAACAAGACCCTGATATCTCTCTGTGCATCTGTATGCAGTACTACACATGTCAAATGAAGACGTGGTCTTATTAGAAACAAAGACGTCAGAGTTGTTTTTAATGGTCATTGACATTAATGAATGAGGAAAGGCTGTGTGACTACATGCGCAAATGGGCCACCTGCACCCAGGTGACACGCTGATGTCACTGATTTACAAGTAAACACAGGTCTGAGCATTTGTTTATAAGCACACTGGACTAATTGACTATATTAAAACAATTGCATATCTTCAGGCCTACAGCTTTCCTGTGTGCTCTAATGCCAAATAAGTAATTTTAGTCTATTTATTTTTTCTGGCCACTCTTCCTGTGTGCCTTACACATTACATTATCCAGGAGAGCAAAATTGTGAAAAATAAGATTTCTAAGAGCGTTATTTATTTATTTATTTATTTATTTATTTATTTATTGTTTTTACTCAAAATTAATTCAATAATTTGGGCATCATATCCTTTCTACTGATTGATTTGCAAAGTTGTGGAATATTTGCTGTGGGTGGTGGACAGGCTACATGGAACTCTGCCCAAGCCAAATATGACCTTCCCTTTCTATTATGGATTCCCTCTCTTTATATTATGTAGGGTGTAATGCCCAGCCTAAGGGGCTGGGACTCAACACTATTTCCTATGGTGAAGAAAGCCATTCTACATAGAAAATTTGTTTTGAAATCATTGAGAAGAGCATAAATAAACATCCTGTATACTTCAAATAAGTGTTTGAATGTTAGTCTTCATTATCCTCAAAGCGCCATTTATTTTAACTATTATAAAGTGGCGATGATAATTCAGATCAAACCAAAGATGGTCAAATGCTTTCAGTTTTGACACTTAGAAATCATTTAGAAAGTATTTCCTAATTTCACCTTAATCAGAGAACTATTGTCTGATGACAGTTAACTTTTACTTTAGGAAAGGCTAATGTACATGATACAATTTTTGAGAGAGAGAGACAAAAAACCCCTGAATCATTATAGAATGTTAAGCATGTTAGTAAATAGAAATACTTCACAATTCTTGAAGAAAGTTTTTGACTCCTGCATTAGAAACATCTCTTATATTGAGAGCACATTTGTTTCTATTACGCCCGTTGAATATTCATAGCTGTGAACTACCTCAGACAGCTCCTGAGACTAATTCTCAAGTCCTTTCTCGAAGAAAAAGGGAAAGAAGTGGGGGAGAGGTACCATGCACTACATTCTATCACCATAATAACTGTAGTAACAGTGTCATATTTACTTTATTTTGGTTATTTTACTAAGCGATGTTATTATGTTAAAAATTTATCACAAGGGGAAGGGAGAGAACATGTGTACTTGGCTATCTGAGTGTCAAAGTTGCCTTTCATCCTGGGTGGGGGATGGGGTCAGCTTGGTATTAAGAGAACAAAGTGTCTTTCATAGAGATGGAGGTATTATTTTATGAATCCAATTTCATATCTATCTTGCCATCTGTCACCAGGCAGGAGAGATATAGGACAGTGGCAAACTCATGTTAAAAAGGCTGTCTTGGGAAACAAAGAGAAAAGTTAATGGACACGGATTTACAAATTATTAATGATTTTTCTTGTCATTTCTTGAAAAATGGAAGCTCTGCACGCTGCCTCTCTCCCCAAACAGATTGCGTCTTATTCCTCTGCAGTTTGTCCATCAGCCTTCACTCTGACAACATAATCCAGAACTAATCCAGAGCTTCAGTTCGCCTTGTTGGCTCTCAGGCAGCCTGCTTAGACAAATCCTGCTACCTGTCAGCTCTCCTGTGGGTGCCAAGCTGGCTGCCAGGTTAACCTCTGGGGAAGCAGGGAGACCTCCAGATTTAACCCCTACTTCCCTCTCCATAATCCACAGTAAATAGGGGGATGTGAGCGGGCTAACTGTTTTAATCAGGGCTGGATCCCTTGAAATCTGTTTCATACACAGCTTAAGAACTCAGGTTATGAACATCCCGATGTGAAATCACATGACAGGCCCTCCAAAATATGGGCCCTAAAGAAGCAGATGGATCAGCAACACTGAGAGGTCTTAATCTTCCCAAGTCTTCTGTGAAAGTACATATACCCCTCCCCTGAACTACACCGTTACCCACCAACACTGCCTAATTGTCAGGATGAGGTCAAAACCAAGGAAGAGATGAAAGAGCAGGGCAAAAAGAAAACCCAGTTTGGTTGTTACGAGGACTCCTCTTTGTTAATACGACTCTTCCAATTTACCTTTTCTTTATCTTCTGCTTCCCCCAATACATGTATACGCACGCACACACACTAATTCTTGTGGCATGACAGTGAATTTGAATATTGTTTACAGATAGGTCTCAAATGATTCTGATACGAACAAATAACTAGACGAAATTTCCAAATGAATAAATGTAAATTAATGTTGCCTGGCATCTAAACGACATCTAATTGAGCAAGAATTAAAATGGAGCAGTTCAATTAAGAAGGTCAAAAGTGCTCAAAAATGCTCAATCTTTATTCCAAAAGAACAACACACAACCTTCCAAGCACATCTGAGTCTACCTGCTTCTGTAGCATCAAGAGTCCACGGCAGCAAAGATCTTGCATGAAGACTCTGTTCCCAGGCACATGTAAAGCTCCACTAAGTTTGACCTCCTGGGAAATGTAATGAAACTTCAACCACTTCTTCCAGTGTGGTGAAGGGGAGCTATCCTGGTGTCTCCAGGAGGAACTAAGTTCAGATCAGCCTCTGGGTAAGGAATCGGAACTCTAAATGACTTCTAATGAGCATCTTTGGTTTTCTCCCATTTAATCACAGGCTTTCCTCAAAGAACAAGAAGGACGCGCCTTACCCCTCCCCACCAGCTCCCACCCACAGAGCAAAAGATGAAAGACAGGAATGCTCCTTATGCAAAACAAACACCCAGATGTGCCTTCAATGAAGTCAGTGGAATTGCAGATATAAATGCACACACACACACACACACACACACACACACACACACACACACACGAATCACTTTTTAGTTTCTGACCTAACCAAACTGAAGTTTTATTCAAATTTAATTATTTTGGTGATGAATGTATTTTTGTACATGTAATTGCAGTTTGCATTTTTGCAACAAATACAAGCGTTTTGCTTCTTGAGTAAATTGTTTCAAAAATAAACATTTGGCTTATTTTCTATTCAAAAGGTAAAAAAGAAAAGGGATTCTTATCAAACATTTTGGGTTTGTTTTTTGCTGGCATTCTTTTCAGCTCCTCCCCTTTCTTCTTCCACAGCCTGTGTCCTTTCTTTTATTCCTTTTAATTCACTGAGTATTTGTTTTGCTGCTGGGAAAGTTCACTACCCTGTGAGATTGTAACTTAATCACTGCAGTTGACTTTCATGCCTTAGGCGACACCAGAGGCCACTTGTCAAACAACACTGTGTCAGATAAAGCTTGTTTTAAAGCTGACCAATTTGTGCATGTTTTGTTTTGATAATTAATGAAATTTAAAATTAGAGAGATAAGATGAAGTTTCATTCAATCTCTGCCATAAAAGTCTTAAAAGGCTTCCATAAGTTTATATCCAGCACCAGTTAAAAGTTGTTTTTGTTTTGTTTTGTTTTTTGTTTTTTTAAATATAACTTTATTGCCACAATGAGTGTAAATTCTATGCTGAGATGTTTTGGGGGTCTAATCAGAGGACTGGTCATGGATGATAACTGAGTCTTTCCCATGGAGCCAGAGGCCAGGAAATAACAATAGATGATTAAAAAAAAAATAGTTTTGTACCTTAAAGCAATCTCCACATTACACTTACAGCTTTTAAGAACATACTTAATAAAGAATTTTAAAGGTACATACTTAACACATTGATTCTAAGTAAAAGAAAACTTTCTTAATGATTCTACAAAGGTACAGGGGTGAAGAGCATGAACTGTTGAGATAGTCTGTCTAGTTTCAAACTCAACTCTACCATTCTCTGGCTAGAACTTACTTCTTATCCTTTAGTCCCCTCCCCTCAGCAATGGGGAGCATCTTTCTTACTGTGGTTTTGCATTGATTACTGTGCATGCTATTGGTGTAAAGCTCAGGTGGGGTTTCACACTCAGGCTGAGATCAGTGCAGTTCAACAGTTACTCCTTAGTACAAATATACCTAAACCTCACTTAAACTCCCAGTGTTAAACTCTACAATCAGGAATTATGGAGTGATAAATTTTTAAAGGAATGTATCAAGTTGCTTAAGTTCGCATAAAAAAGAATATTTGGTCTCCATATTAGAATTATATCTAGAGCTTTAGTGTTGAAAAAAAAATAAGCTTGACTAGGCTAGCAAAGTGACTCAGGAAGTAAAGGCACTTGCCCCAAAGCCTGATAGCCTAAGTTTGTTTTCCCAGAAACCACTTGGTAGAAAGGAGAGACCTGGCTCCTGCAAGTTGTCCTCCTCTAACCTACACACAAAATAAATGTGTTTTTAAGGTGATTTAGATTCTTTGAGATACTGAGTGATTAATTTTAAAACACTCATCTCTCTGTCCTGAGCTATATCAGAGCTTGAATTGAACAACTTTTTGTTTGCATTTGACTTAGCAGTGAAGAACATATTTTTTAAATGGTTCTGAGGTAAGTGGCAAAATATATCATTGAAAATACCTACTAAATTGAAATAACATAGACACACAGAGACACAGACATAGACATATACACACAGACACACACACATGCAGATACACACAGAGACACACATATAGACACAGACAGACAGACACACAGACAGGTACATATAGAGACACCCACACAGACACCCCCACACACATAAATAAACACACAGACACACACAGATGCAGATATACACACAGACACACACACACACACAGACACACACTTACACAGACACACCCACAGAGACACACATTTACACAGACACACACACATGCAGATACACACAGACACACACACACAGAGACACACATTTACACAGACACACACACATGCAGATACACACAGACACACACACACACAGAGACACACATTTACACAGACACACCCACAGAGACACACATATAGACACAGACAGACAGACACACAGACAGGTACATATAGAGACACCCACACAGACACCCACACACACATAAATAAACACACAGACACACACAGATGCAGATATACACACAGACACACACAGATACACACACAGACACACACACACAGACACGCACACAGACACACACAGACAGACACACATACAGGTACACATAGAGACACCCACCCCCACCCACCCACCCGCACACACAGATACACACACAGAAATAAACACAAAGAGACACACACAGATGCAGATACAAACACAGACACAGACACACACAGATACACACACAGACACACACACACACTCACACTAAAATCCTCTAGCTACCCAGGATTGCTGTTTGATAACAGCATAAGGAACTTTGGCTTGAGCGGTCAAGCTTCTTTCACAATTGATCAATAGGCTATAAACAAACTCGAGAACATCAGGTCATTTCTGCTCATCTCCCCTTTCTACGGAGCCAGCTGTAGGGTGTTATCTGGCTATGGATCACATCTCTTATCAGCTCTGCACATTATGGTATGTTTGCAGTTAGTACCAAATCTAAACAGCACTGGCCTAATTCATGGACCTTTGAAGTCTTGGTCTAAACGGTGGTAAAACAGGACTGATCACACTCGAGTCTTTAGTGGGTCTCACTCTCTCATGAAATTTGAAATAATTAGAGGCCCCCAAATAAACCAGATAGAACGTTTTGTCCAAGGACTAAAGAATGTTCAAAGAAACCATACTCGCTGGTTTGAAGTAAGATGAGGAAACCAACTTCTATCAGAATTTTATCGCTTTCTTTCAGTGAATAATGGGGCAACTTTAGAACACTGGAAGAAGAATATAGATGTTTTCAATTTGAAATGAAATCCCTCCAGTGAAGTCTGGAGGTTTAGGGCTTTTCACATGCAGATTTACCTAATACTTGGAATATACTTTATCCAGTAAACAAACGTATCACCCTTTTACTAAATAAATAATAATTGTATTTTAGAATGTGAGTGAAACTACGAACTAAGAACAGAAGCACAGCGGGGAACATTTGAATTGAGTGGACGTGACGATCAAATGGGAACTGTTTATTAATGTAACATCATCTTCAAACAGCCCCACCAGTTTGATGTTTTGACTTTCTTAACAGGATTACATAATACTTTATGTGTAACTCATTCTTAAAAATCATCCTGAAAACTAATTGCTTATATATTGAAACATTTTCTACTGTAAATAGATACACTGACTTTGGATAGACAAGTCAGCTTTCAGCTGTCCATTCCTTTGATTTTTCTGGCACACATTTTATGATTTTTGCATTTATTATTTCCTCAGGATGAATTTTTAGAGGTGAAGGGAGTAGATTGGGTGATGTCCGTGTTTAAAGCTTCAGCATGCAGCACCAAGATGCCTTCTGAAAAGGGAGCATGCATTTATACCTTTGTTCCTTTTCCATATTATTATTAGCTCCCAAAGTCTGTTCCTCTAGCTCAACTTTCATATTATTTGTTGCTTTTGAATCTGATATGTATGAATTTGCTTGACTTTGAGAGTGAATAAAGTTTGTTATTAGCCATTTATTCTGACTTCTTTGCTTATTGACCATTATTCATTACTTTATTGAGTTGCAAACTTTTTTCTTATTTATTTGTGAAAGCTTTTGATGTGGTAAGCATATCATATTATATATATAATAAAAGCTTACATGTATGAGCTAAACATATTGTCATTATTTATTCTGCTTATTTACCCTTTAGAATTTTAACTATTATTGCTCCTATTCATACGTTTATGAAATTATGTTCACAAATGTGGCTATGAAGTTTCTGTTTCCAGATTTTTCTTGCTGTTTTCTTGGTAACTTAATATGCAATTATTTAAAAATAAATGTCTCAATATTTAGAATATATTCCATGTTGCCTGTGAATTTAATGTGATACAGAGGATGAAGAAGCAAATTTCAATTTGTTAATGACTCAAAGATAACCTTACTAATTAGAGAAATGAACTTGATTTTACACCATTGAAAGAAACAAGCCTACTCCTAAATGCTACATATTACTTATCAAATACCAAGCAATATGGACACTACTTGCCATATCAAAGAAAATTTGCCAAGAAACTTAGTGTCAATTTTAATAAATACTTTTAAAGATTAACTAGAATTTGAAAGTGTAATTTAAAAATATGCCCATATTCAAAAGAAAGTGGTCAAATAGAGTGCAAATGCATTAATTTAAATAGACCAGTAACTGGCAGACAAATGCACCAGGAGGAACTGAGGACTGTAGCTAAGGAGCCATTGGTGTCAAGCTGTGAAGAGAAACATCATTCAGATAGTGCTGTTTACTAACTACCCACTTTGAAATTGTACTAGGTAATTGTGTTTGGTAATGGTATTAGTTGGTTAAATGTTTTGCAGCCCAAATTTTAAAATTCACAAAACCAAATATTTTTAAATGATAGAAACAGCTAAAAATAAATTGAATGGAATATTTTGCAAAATTTACTTTTGTGAGAAGAGAGCACCTGGCTGGCGAATCCCTCAAGTGGCTAAAATCTCCATAGAATGGCTGTGGTTGATGTCCATAAGATTGATTGTGAACAAATAGGACATAAACAAACAGGTTATAATGGAAGAGAAATTTGAAGGAAAGAGTTCATTTTGCACTGCAGCAGTCAAGGAAGAGATATCAACTCCAGAGTTGGTCTGTGCTGGAGGGAAAGGTTCATTCAGAGGAGGACACGAGCGTTGAGTATAAAGTGGCCTGGGGCCTGGGCAGGGCAAAGGGCAGAGGTGCAGCTCAAGTTAAATTCTGACAGTGCCTGGAGTGCATGCACATGGTCCACAGGCATTTTCACGGTCGTTGAAAGAGACATGAAGTAAAAAGGAGAAATGGGTTCTGTTTTCATTTTCACTGCATTTGCTTACTCAGTTTCAGCCTCAAACCTCATTTCTATTAAGAGACACCCCATTGTCATCACTAGCTCTTAGTGGGAAAAGGCAGTCAAGTCACCTTAGGAGACAAATGGCAGAGAGGAGGGAGTGCTGCTTTGAGCCAGCCAGCAGCCTCTCTCTAATTGAACACATTTCCCCGCTAACAGTCCCAGCATTGCATAGCCATCATGCAACATCTTCCCAAGTGGATTGAAATGGAGGGCAACACTTATTAGCATTTGCTACTGTTGTGAGTTACAATCCTCATCTTCGCCCTTGTGTTCCTTCTAGAGCAGGACATCTACACTGCCACAAAATAGTGAGGAATGCTGAAACCTGGGATGGATATTGAAAGGAATTGCTAAGTTCCAGAGATGATGTATAAAATGGCTAATGTATATAGCTATGTGTGCAACTACAATAAATCAATAATTTGCAAGTATTTTGACATTTGATCTTTTAAGCAACTCACTTTGTATACGGGGAAACTAAAGCTTATAGATAGAGGGTCTTTTACCTTGATCACAGCCCTAGGGAGTGACAGAACTAGGATTTGAATGCAGGCATTGGAACTCTAGATCCCAAGCTCTTCACTACCACATCACATAACACCCACCTTTTACCATGTGCCGAATCACCCTTGTTAGTCAAGATTCAATTAGGTCTTACCTTGTCTCTGGCCTCTCCAGTGTGTTATTTGTTTGTTTGTTTTTTTGGTGGTTTGTACTTTCGACTTATAATTTTGTTACAGACATAGCCTACTTCACTTGACTTGGTCTTTCATTTTATATGGATTGTAAATTATACACTGCATTGAACTAATTCTCTTGAGCTACAGCAACAACATTTTCAAGTGTTTCATTCAAATGCATGGGTGGAAAGAGTGCACTCTACACTTATTTACCGTTCCTGCTTGCCCCCATGCTGCCCTTTTTTTAGCTAATCAGAATTCACATTGCCTTTGTGTCTTCTTAAATACCTTTCCATGGAAGTTCTGTCCTGCGTTGAGTTTACTCTTTCTCTGTTCTCCTCATTTTTCTTCTTCACCCTCCCACAGCTCTAGACTTTTAGAATAACAGCTTTGGGAAGATGGATTCTCTGTGGTTTCTCCTTCCTCCTCCTCTTCCTCCTTCTCCTCCTCCTCTTCCTTTTCCTTCTTTTAAATGCCATCACCATTTATCACAGTGCCTGGCATTAGGTTAGCATGTGATAAATGCTGCTTTTACTAGTCCTAGGCTGATGTTCTTGATGCTTAGGATTATATTATATAAAACTTCTATAAAAATAGATGTTTCTCTTTCAATATTTCTTAGAAAACTCGAAAGGGAATTATTGCTGTTGACCTGATGTGAGCTATTTTAGATGGCTTAAATGATACCCACAAGTCATGCCCTTTGAATTTTATCTATTGCTTTTGTTTTAAAAAATATAAATAAACGTTCGTCCTCAACAGAATTGTTTGAATTTTCTCAACTGCCTGATCGTAATCTTCTCCAAACAGCTCCTTGAGGGGAAATCTTCTTTTCCTAGCACTTCACAAATCTAGATACAATCATAACAGTATTATTTTGCATCTGAGAATATCCTGTTTTTCTATTATGTACTGACATTGAAAAAAGTCTACACAAATGCCACTTTGTTGTCTGTGGATTATAAATTAAATAAAATTGTTTTACAAGATTATACAATAATTGGCCATTTTCTTCCCTGTTAGTAACAAACTCATTGTTTTAAATCAGAACACTATAGCTGTCACCCCAGTTCCTTTATTGCCATTTGAGGGGCAGAGTTAGAAGATTGGTCTCTGATGGCCTCTTTGGTCCCCATTCACTGTCTTTATGTGTGGTTAGTGAATTGACTTAGACTTTTGTTAGAGGCTAAATTTTGTCAGGTTAAATAGATGTTGTGCTTTAAAACACTGTACTAACTCCAACATCAATATTCATAATATTCAAGAAACAAGTCTCTGAAGTAAATTTATGCAATATACTATGTTCATAACTTGCTTCATAACCAAGCTGTACTGGAAAATATGGCAGCATGAATTAAAGTAATACATTTTGAATGTGCTGCTTCTAATATTCATTACTGGTTCAAATTATTGGATGAAATTGGACTTATAAAGGTTTGAGAGGGATAATATGCTGAAGGAGAAGAAATAAAAATATTCTAAACACTACATTTAAATGTGAGAGTAAGGTTTAATTTCACACATAATTTTTTTTCCTCTATGCCATCCATTTGCAGTGTCTGGTACGATGAGCTTACTTTCCTCTGAACATTTCATTGGCCACTGCTTGAAAGAGGACTTCTATTTCTACTGTGGGGATGCTGCAAATATTTTTGGCCCTAAGGAGTAAAAAACGTGAAGTCATGATACCTATACCTTCGACAAACTTTTAACAGTGTGGATTTAATTGAGGCCTGTTTCAACTGCATTTATGGATTGAAATAAGTCATAAACTTTCCTTAAATCTTGGGGCAAACCATTTAAAAATGTGAAATTAAAGCTGCATGGTGATTGTCATGCATGGCTGGAAGTGAGACCCACTTCAGCTCTTGAAAGGCACTGCGATTGGTGTTCATGTGGATTACATTTTAATATTATCCTGGAAGCTTAATTATAAAGGATTATTAGCAGATCATAAGAGGACTACAATGAAATAGGGTTGTGCAGAGTGGAATATTATTAGCTGCCTAAGCTTCAAGGCATATCTTCCTTTCAGGGATACATCTTTCTCCTATGTGAGCTGTGGACTAAGTTTATAAGGACTACACACATTTGTGAAATGTAGACTAGGTTTATAAGGATTACACACTTTCCCCCTCATGACATGTTGGCCAAAATGTCTATCTCTGTCCTGTTACTGTCTTGAGTTTCTTGTTGGCTGGCTGTGCCCCTGCTGCTAGACTGTGATCTGTAGAAGCACGGCTTCATCTTTGGTCCCTCAAAAGCCATCCAACTGCATTGGCTGATGATTATAAAGTGTCAAAACACGAGCAGGATACAGGATCAGGAGATCTCTATTTTATGTTCTCTTCAAAGGTAACAAATGGCAGAAGCGAATGCATGAATGCACGGACTTGGACTCAACATTTAAAAATCACAATTAGCCTAAGAATCGGTGCTGTCGAGCAAGCTTTTCAACAGGTGCTAGGAGGGGTCTGACCTCAGCAGCTCTGTCTTTCATAACGTGGTACAGCATTGTCTTAAAATACCACATGTTGACTTTGTCGTGTTAACTGTGGGAATGTTGGAGGAAATACATTTAGGCACTTGAAGACTATAAGTTAAAAGATAAGGCCAGCTGATACCGTGAACAGTGTGCCTGAGAGGTAAATTGCACTGAGAAACTAAACATGACAGGCTTAGATAAAACACTTATTATGATTAATACCAGAAGTAGTAACAAACTCATTTCTTTCTGCAGCTCCAGGAAACTCAGCGTTAGCTGATAATGTTTATAGCTCCAACTCCCTGACCCAATGCCAGGAGCTCCTTAATGGCAGGCCACTAATCTGTGAACCATCAGGGCTTTCGGATTGCTGCTTTTCTGATTTTCAGCTTTCCTTGAAAGCTTTACAAATTGTTACTGTTCAGTTCCCCCACCAAGAACTTAAAGGGCACAGACTGGAGGCCTGGTATCCACAGACATAAATGAGATTCAACATCACACCTTTTCCTAGATACAGCTGGCTGTCATCTGTGGTTGGTTCTTAGAACATGATGAGGATTCTGGGGAAGAGATTGCTAGTCATTGCTGATGACTATAGATGAACTATATTAATGAAACTGATGTTTGAGAACTTGCTTTGGGCAAGTCTGAAGTCACAAGGGATGCAAACTCACAACTCTGTTAACATACACAGAAGACAAAGTCTCCTGTTTTCATCCTTGTCATCCACAAAGATGTCCACATCTTTTCAGAACTAGTGTGATGTTGGAATTAAAATAAACTCCTCACATTCTAACCCAATTTCTTCTGATTCATTGTCCTCACATTTTTACCTATCTCATTTTTGGGAAGCAGTTTAGTTCTCTGAAGAGCCTTTTTTCTTAGTAAGATCCACCCAGGATTGATCCAACACATCTCTATAATTTTGGTCTCCTTATTCTAACTTGGCATCTTAGCATTGTACACAAAAAGCAGAATTTGTTCAGATGAATTCTCAAAACATCATAATTTCACGAAGGTATGTGATCCACTTGTAGAAAATTTCCAGTTCCTTGGACTATTGTTCAGGGGAAATGTTTTCTAAGTAGATGCATTTCTTTAAGAACCCAGCCACTATTTAAATATTCTACATTATAAGCAGTTCAGAGTGAGTATGTTGCTTTGCATGCTGTGTGACCAATGCACGATGCCATTTATGACTTCCTTTAGTGAACTCTAAATTGTACATTGTGTTTTGGGCATCCATTTTCTTGTAGACTCACATTCAAAGAAATGGGTTCAACTGTAGGAAAGTAAAACAAGCCCTAAGGCTTTCCCTTCAAACATGTATTGACATCTACTACATTAGTTTACACCTCCCACTAGAGTTGATGTCTTAAAAAGTCTGTCTGGAGAACCTAAACTCATCTTCTTTGTATGGCCCAAATATTGCAGTGATTGGGATCTTACTTAAAGGCTTTCTTCTGAGTTCACATTAATGAATAGGTTAAATAGTCTTTGGCTTTAATTGTACATCTATATAATCTTATCAAGTACATAACCTTTTGGGAACATAGCATTAGCAATCATTGCATGCAAGTTGCATGGGGGTGAGGAACCTTTATTGATTGCTTTTGTTACTGTGTCTTTGGATCTTAGAAAAGTGCCAATGCACTACAGCACTGATAATTGATAATGAGCACTCAATATGCATTCATTAAATAAATAATTTAATGAACAGATATATGAAATTACAATGTCTAAACATAGAAGAAAAACTTATAAATAGTGAGGCCAGAAGGAGTAAGTCCTGTAAAGAAAATGTACCCATGTGCAATTTCTCTCATTTCCAAGATGGCAGCCCAGAGAGATGGTTTATATCAGAAAAGTCAAGGAGGGTGATGTAGACATGTTTTTCTTTTTTCATTCCCTTGTATCAGCTCATAGTATGTAAGGGGCCCAAATTCCAAATTCTCCTAATAATCTGCCCCTCTCAGGAGTAGCAGCATATTTTCCTTCACCGGCAGTTTTCAGGGAGAGTTGACAGTATGCTGGTGTTCTTGGGACCAAACTGATGATATGGTTGGGAGCAAGGAGTTTGGATGTGTTTACTAGGAACACAAGAGTTGACGAGGCTGGGAATGACAGTATGGATAGAGGATGCCTGTTTTTAGCAGTTTTAAAGTCCCTTCTCTTGTTAACATTTTTATCCCACCAAAGGGTCTGCACATATAACCTCTTTGAAATTCATGAAAATGAACCTTGTGGGTTTTTTTTTCACAATCATTTTAAGGATTAAATTTTGTAGTCCAGAAAACCAATCAAGGTAGGAAATTTGAAACACCAAGAGTCCACAAACATCACAGTGAATTATCTACCCTAGGGTAGATAATAAGACTAGGTTTCAGTATTCACAAAGTCTGATGACTATAAAGGAGACTTAGTATGGTGGATTGCCTGTATCTCTGCTATAAGATTGTGTTATCAAGGGTTCTCAGTTTCATATAGTGAAATGCAGTCTGGACAGTTTAAAGATAAAAGGGATAGTTTAGAAGGTTTATATATTACACAGAATCAGGAGAGGCTGGTGAGGCCAGAGGTTAAGCCACCTAAAGCTATTATCAGAATTATGGCCATGGCTCCTGACGGCACCAAAAAGTTGAGTGCCGTGAATGCACCCCTGGTGCAGAGAACACAGGCATCAATGATGAGGAACACATCTTTTTGCTCACATTCTGTGAAGAGGCTGCACTTTTTGGCTGCCTCAATGCCCCTAGATCCCACACAGCCTCTGCTCACTGTGCTTTCCCCAAGTCACCGTGGATGTGTGGCTTACTGGCAGAGATCCTGCCTAGCAAACTGGGAAAGACCCTGGGATTGATCGCTAGCAGTGGAAAAAAGAAACAGTGAGGTGGAAAGATATGTAGGGGTATTGCTTTAAAGTTATGCATAAAGTGATAGCATGTGAAAAGATACTCTAAGTCCTTATTATTGGGAAGAATTTGTTAATTTTTACACATGCCCTTGCAGGTCCTTGTGCACTTGCCTAATTCTTAGTAAAGAATAATGTACAGAAGTGGAGTTAATAGAAAAGACGTTTTAAGCTTGTGAAAATAACACAGTATTGATCTTCAACAAGAGTTTTATCAATGCACACTATGCTGATAGCAAAGAAATGTTTATCCCAATGTTCTTGTTTGCACAAGAATCGCTAATTTCATTAGAACATTTTCCTTCAGAAAATGTAGTATAGACTAAATATGAGATGTATAAAAAGAAGCCCTTGCTTGCATTGTGGCAATATTAACTTTTAATTAGCTGGTTAATTATTCTAGCACAAAATTTATGGGAAGATGATAGATCAGTTGGTTTTAAATGAGCAGTTTATTTTCTATATAACCTTACTTTAAAGAAAATTTGTCCAAATAACAGAGATCTCCCATGTGCTTGTCAGAGTATCGGCTTGGAGCTTTTTGCTTTTGAACTTGAAAAATATAATTTTTTTTAAAAAATGTAAAAAACCAAAACATCTTTATTTTTGCATTAGTCCAATTTCTATTAACTAGTGTTATATAAAATGCTAATTAGCAAGGATTCCAAAGCTGCAAGAAGAGTTGCAATAGCAATGAGACTGATGTGACTTGATTTACGTTCTAAATGTGTCTCACTTCTAAAAAGTATTAAAAGTGTCTGATGGAAGCCTAGTTTTTAAACCACTGCCCATGGCTGTTTTAAGTGGGACATAACTTCTGTGTTCACCCTTCACACTTGTCTCTTCCTTTGATGACTCTAAAGTTACTGCAATAGCTTCATAGTAGAGTCTACTGACCCCAGGTCCTCGGAATGTGCTTTTCCTAGGTGTGGGGACCGGCTTTGGCGTAAAGCAGCTGAGTCATTTGCTTTTGGTTTCTTGTCTGTTTTGAATGTGAGAGTCCTGGCATTATCAGTTCTACTTTTCCACACCATGATCACTGTCATGGCTGAAGTAATTGTTTTAGTACCTTCTCCCGGACTGGCCCTTCTTTCTGCTGTATTTTTTCTTCTCCTAGTTGAAGTATACTACACAATGCCTAACTGATTAACGGTGCAAACAATAAAGCCCCGACACGCCCCTGTTTCCTGGACAACATGTTCCATGGTGTTACTGTTGCTGTGGACACTGTTGAGATCTCAACTTGGCTTGACTTTCATCTTTTCTGCTCTGCTACTCGGGAGGCCAGATCTGACCACTTCCTCCCTCGGGTGCACAATGCAGACCAGTTTCTTTAGTTCTCCTCCCCTGGCTTAAGCTGTCTTTCATGTCCAGGCTTCTTTTCTATGGACTCTCACCTCCCTTGTTCACCCACTGTTTTAGAATTCCCACTTTGATCCACCTTTCACTAAACTTCAGACTGTTCTCTTTAAGCAACCAGAAATAAACTTTCCTTTCTCTTGGTAGATAAGCTCTCAGATGAGAACCTGTCTGCTAGTGTTCTGCCAGTTCACTTTCTTTTCCTGTTTTATGTGATATTCATTTCTTCAGTAGCAAATGATTGTTGGGGGCAGTTGTATGCATATTCTTTCTAAGAGCTATCAGTATACACAATACAGTCTCACTTGGATACTACCAAAAAAGTGTTTCCTAGGAGATCAGGTATGTGTGTCGTTACAGGGTGAACTGTATAGGGAGGGATGCTGGTTTATGTATCCCCATATGGAAGTTGCTGTAGAAGAGATACCTTCCGACCAAGGTGAAGATTGCATCTGAAGTGGTCTATGACGTGTTCGCACACAGAAGGCTCTTGCATTCCAGCCAAAGCAACCGCAGAGAAAAATCACAGGAGTGTGAAAGTGTGTTTTATATTCAGAGAGAGACAGAGCTCATTTGGGTTCTAATGTAGACTGAATAAAAAGCAACAGCAAGAAAACAATTCACAAAAGTACATTGGGCCAGAAGCTGGAGGGATGTCTCGGCACATAAGGACTCTTGCTTCATGGTCAGGAAGACTGGTGTTCAGGTTCCAGCATTCACTAACAATCCAAGCATCCCACAAGTGCCTGCCACTCCAGCTCTGAGGGAATCCAAAGCCCTCTCTTCTGATCTCTGTGCTAGCACACTCATGTGTACTCACACACGTGTACACATATACTCTAACACACACACACACAGATAAAACATTTATAAAACTTTTAAACATGTTGGATTAATTGAAGACTACCCCATAATGCTCAGGATAAGCTTACCAGGTTTTATATTGAAGACATTAGAAAGATATTGGATATTTTGATTTCATATCAAATTCAAGTTCAATCTACAAGAAGAAAATTAAACAGATTAATAATGCTGCCTCGGAGACTAGATGAGTTGGGATGCCTTTTATGGAGGTGGAAAACATAAGATCTGTGGTTTAGGTTAGGTTAAAAAAAGTGTCTCTGGGTTGCAAGGGACTAATACAGGAGACTGGAGCAAAAAGAGGGGGATGAGGGACTTAACAGTTTATAGGTAACAGATATACAGTAAGGGACAGGGACTTTATGAACAGTTGGTACCCAGTAGATACACAAAGATGTTATACTTCTGTTAAACCACTGGGGTGCTGCTTGATAAGTCTGTTTGTCTTGAATCACTCTGGTGTCCCCTGTTCAATTCACTGGGTGCTCAGGCCATTTCCCTTTCCCATGCCCCATCCCTCCTCTATTCCAATAGCTAAAGAACTAACTGCTGGGCCATGGAGAGCCACAGAGACCTGACTGTGGGTACCCACTCAATACTGCTTATTAAATAGTTTGAACATCACCTTTGACTCAGATGGATTTAGTAAAATTAGGTTCAAAATACCATTTCTCCATTCTCGCCTCCTTAACTCTCTGAGAAATGAAATTATCAGCAAGCCAAAGCAAGACGGGGTGGGGATTTATCAGATGTTCTGCTCTGAAGAATGAGAATTCCAAGTGATAGCCAGAAGGCAGAGATTTTCCCATCATCAATATATCAGGCTTAAGAGTCAGCTTTGGAATTTAGATTAGGAAAATGCCAATTCTGCTTTCTGCCTAGTGAGCTGTGCTGATGGCGAACCAGGTCAGTTATCATAATATTAAGTTTCGTGGTCCCCATTAAGGCCTTTGTCTTTGGATTCGAACCTCTTGAAGAACAAATACTTGTCTGAATTGTTACAGTAATTACACAGCTAGAATGGCACATATTCATGTTATTTACACCTAGCTAAATTGTAATTATCAGGAAGTACTTCGAACGAGATGGACAAAATAAGCACTGATACATTTTTTCCCCTGCTTTGTGAGTTATTTTATTCTGTCAACTTTCCTTTGCTGGGCAGATTTTTTGTTTGTTTGTCTGCTTGATGAAATGTTTATTTTTTTGCTTGTGCATTTTGAATCCTAGACACAAGATCATTGCCCAATACTTGAGTTTATTTCTGTGACAACTGCTCCATGCTATTCGTCATAGTTTCTCTTTGCAGCCCAGTATCACACTTTACAAAGCTGTAGTAACGTTGAAATGCATTTTGAAATCAGGGAATGTGATGCCTTTGGCTTATTTTGTTTTTATTGATTGCTTTGGTTATTCCCTACTGTTTCCATATTGTGCCCTTTATATTTCATAACATTTTTTTTTTTTTTGTGATAGAGTTACAGCTACGTTACCACTTTCTGTTTAAAAAATGGAACAACCGGGAAAAATAAACTAACTTGCTCAAGGTCCATGTGTAGTAATTAGAGAGCTTGAGATTCAAACCCAGGCAATATTACAGCCAAATCTGCACTGCTAACCATGTATTTTCCTACCTGACATAAAGTTTAAGAAGATACATTTTGAATAAGCCAGGGTTTGTGGCTCCATAAGTATAAGGGATTTTTCCAATATCAAGCCAGTTCAGTTATTAAAAATCGTCGATTTTTTTTTTATTTTTTAGAGGTCAATGGGAGATATTAACAAGTTTCTAATAGAAAATAAAGTTTTCTAACACCTCTCCTTGTTGAGCAAAGTCTCCAGAGAAAAGAAAGATATTTTGATTCTTAAAGTTGTTTGCATGTGGCGGGGATGAGGTATAGAGTGAAAGTACAGTATGCATTAGTGGACTGGTGAGTGCTGTGAGAAAATATGGCGGCAAACTGGAGGTGTGCCTGTCAGTCTTCTCTCAGTACATTTACAACTATATATGGGTAAAAAATAATTGAGAACTGACTTCCATGAGCAAGGATAGTTATAGAAATTCATCATTGTGTGTGTGTGTGTGTGTGTGTGTGTGTGTGTGTGTGAGAGAGAGAGAGAGAGAGAGAGAGAGAGAGAGAGAGAGAGAGAGAGAGACAGAGACAGAGAGAGAGAGAGAGACAGAGATGGAGACAGAGAGAGAGACAGAGAGTTGATTTGCAATAAACAGGAAAGCAACTTAATTCAAAAAAGGATATAGTTTTAGAAGGAAAACGAGAAAAAAATCCTTACTATCACAAACTTTTCTAGGTTGTATTCAGGAGAGGGACAGTGGATTACTATCCAGAATTAAACTGTTAATAAATTACACTGTGAATGTTGAGTGTTGCTTAAAGGCCAGCAGAAGGAGAGTAGCAAACGATACGGATGAAGCCTCTGCCCTCCCGAGGGCAATGTGAATAGATAAAGATGAATGAATGCAGATACACAAGTAACAGTTATGCAGAGGGTGATGTCAGGGCTGTAGAGGAAATGCAAGCATGGCTACAGGGAAAGAAGAGAGGTGTCTTCAGTGTAAATGGAGGTGGGGAGTAGAGACTGGCATTCTAAGTCAACTGATGGCCATGCTATTTTTTGCCTCTATGTCTTCACACATTCCATGATAAGATACGTGGCCTAAATCCACTGGGATCAGAGGACACAAAGAGCCATTTGCCTTTCGAATGTGGGGTGGGGGATTGCACATTTACTATGTCACTAACGCTGCTGGAGTTGGTTGTGTCTCGATCAATGGGGCAGCAGTGCATTAAAGCCATCTATTTCCCTGTAATGGAGGAATTTATAAATTTATTAGTGCATTAGTTCTTAGATGGAGGACTTAAATATTACTCTTAAGAGGAAGTGCTTTATTTTAAATGACAGCCCAAGAGGGTGAGATTAATATGCACCATCATTAGCTGGACAGAAATTTGCAGAGACATGGACTATCACTAGGAAAAGTTAAAATATTTTGGTTTGTGTTTCTATTGGCTTAGACTCACTATAGTTTTGATGGTGACAGACCTCTGGGAACCTTGTCAACCTGAGGAGACTAACCTCTCCTGGGAGGTTTTGAAATCTGCAGGATGTGGAACAACATCAGGCATGTTTGTTAGCAGCAAATACTTTATTACTAGTAGAAAAATTCCAGATTGAAAAGGTAAAGAAAAAAAAGTACGGGGAGGTACTGAACTTGTGACTCAGTGGTAATACCTGGTATGGATGAGGCTCTGGGTTCAAACCTTAGCACCATAAAAGAACAAAACGAACAAACCAAGACAAAAAACAAAATACCTCAAACAAAACGTATTGCCCAGTATGATAGTATATAACTCTAATCCCAAAATTCAGGGAACTGAAGCAGGAAGATCATGACTTCAGGCCAGGTTGGACTATATGGTGAATTTCAGACCACCCTGGGCTACAGAGTAAAATCTTACTTCAAGGAAACACAAAACTCCAAACAAAGGAACAAAAAGGTAACAGCCAAAGACCACAATTCATAGTTCTGACAAAATTCATGTGTGGAGGTGAGCTCGGAGCTCCCTGGGTAGAAGTACAAAATAGCTGAGAAATATCTATGAAAGAAACACTTCAGAAGCTGATATTTGAGAAACGGAATGTACAATTTCTTCATTTCCTTTTTTCCCTCTTATTAGAGTATGCTAATTAGTTATTTAGAACGAAATGCATAAAAATTATTATAAATGTGAAGGGATCGGACACCATAGCTGGTGGATAGCTTGATGCTGGGCACCAGGTGGGCGTGGTGAGTGAGAAGGAACTTCTCTGGAGTGAACACCCTCTCTGTGGGAGTTCCCAGATGCCCTATAGAAACCCACAAGTTTGAGAACCCGAGAAGGACAAAGCAACTCTGCCTGGCTGAGCTTTGTAAAATACAAATTTCCCCCACAAATTACGCCTTTTGTAACTACATAGATTTTTTTTATGCAATTAACATCTTGGAAAACAATTTCAGAAATCATGAAATATCAAGGCTCAACTAGGTGCTTATCAAGACCATTTGTCTGCCTGTAGACTCTTCCTCAAGACTTCCCACTAATATTCTTTTTTAAAATAGGAAACATTGCTGTTACAAATACAATACAAATTTATTTAGCATGAAGTGTCTATTCTTAAAACTACTTTATTGAAACAAATTTTTTATCAAGTATTTTTTATTTTTTGATTAATTAATTAATATTATTTTGGTTTTTTCGAGACAGGGTTTCTCTGTGTAGCTTTGTGTCTTTCCTGGAACTCACTCTGTAGTCCAGGCTGGCCTCGAACTCACAGAGATCTGCCTGCCTCTGCCTCAAGTATTTTGAAATTTTCTAGGCAATAGCTGTAAGGCCTACTTTTAGAAAATAACTATCAAAATCAGCTGTGCCAGTTTGTGTGATAGGCTCACCAAAACGACAGATTCTTTATCACTTGGGCATCCCAAAGAAGCAGGGGTCTCCAAGGGGGAAGTTTGTTCCCAGGGTTATTTAAGACTCTGTGTGCTGGCACTGGAAACAAGGTTATAAATGGTATCAATGCTGATTTTCATTTCTTGGAAGAAATGAATGTTAGTAGTATCGAATACCTGACCTGACACTGGCCCTCAGCCTGTCCGACCATCACACACCCTGGAGAGTGAGGGGAAAAGGCTGGCCACCATTGGCAGTTGCATGCTCAGAGGTTCCCCCATTCTGATCTTACTGTGAGGTTTCCGAACACGTTTCAAAGTGTCCCTGATTTTGTTATGATCAAACCAAACTTTTAACGAAGCAGCGTCTGCCGAATGATACAGCCTGGTTGTGAACATTCTACTTCACAGGTCCATGTTATCTTGTGAACTGTCAAGATGGTCACACACATGCCTTTGTTAAGATGGAAATAAAATAGCTCCAGTGTTTCAACTGTCTCTGTGATATCAGGTGGGTGTGAGTGCTATGCGACCTAACGGGGACGTCAAAAGAACATGCCAGCTAGAGTTCACGGTTTACACAGTGTGTGATAGAGTAAGTGCTAGTCAAAATAAACGTGCCATCTTGGAGAATGGATTTTGAAAATTTGATTTAGAAAGTTTTGATATGGTGCCACTTATAAGATCTCTGCAGACCCACAGTGTAAATTTTGCTTAGAGGTAGGAATTTTTGATCTGGACAGTCTCCCAAATGAAGAGTTTCAATAAGTTTGAATCATGTGTTCAAAAATATTAAAGGAGAACACTACATAGTTTGCAAGAATAACTGGTTTTCTCAGGAGAAAAAGAAATTTCCTAGAGAATTTAAATACTTTCCCATGAATTACATTGATTATTACTTGAATCATGTTATCTGTAGCATCATTATATAGTAAGTTCAAATTATAGATTGATAATAGGTAGGAGGCACACATATACTATCATGTGATGGAGAAGAGAATGTGTCTCATTCTGCTGCAGGATACTGTTTAAGGAGTTATACAAATTAGGTATGAAGATTTGGTAAGTATAACCCACATACTTTTGAGCATGCTTCCCCTACAAATTAACTTATCTTTGTGGGGTAACTCTTTCAGCTATGATTGGCATTAAAATAAAATATATGTTAGACAACTTTAAAACAAAACAATTATTTTTTTTTTCTCTGTGTGTGTCTGTCTGTCTCTGTGTTACTGGGAGAGAACCCAGGACTTTGTGCAAACTAAATAACTAGTTGGTGTGAGTGACATTCCTCCTCACCTAATGTCTTTGTTTTAAAATAGAGGCATCAGTCAAGTTTGTTCATTTTGAAAACAAAAGCCGTTAGTATTGCTAATAATTATATTGAGTGCTATTATTTTACCTTCACCTCCTTTTCAGTTTAATCAGCTTAAACGAATAGATTTAAAGTATAAAATAATTTACTAAGGCTAAATTCATGTAACTTAAAATCAACTTAATTAATTCAGTGGCATTTACTATGTTCATATTGCTATATGAATACCACACATATCTATTTTAAATTGTTTTATCATCTAAAGTGAGTTATCCATTCACTTGTTCCTTCAGCCCCCAGGAATCAATCAGTATGCATTCTGTCTCTGAGGAGTTATCCATTTTGGCTATTTAAAATAGATGGAATTTTGTAATATGTGACCTTGTGTGCCTGGCTCCTTCCACTTAATGAGTTTTGGAGTTTGATTCATGATGCAATGTAGAGTAGAACTCGGTTTCCTTTTTATGGCTAAATGATATTCTAACACACACACATACACACACACTCCACAATGTAGCTACTTATCTATTATTAAGCATTTGAAGTCTCTCTCCCACTTGGCTATTGTGAATGATGTCGTCATGCATACTTTCATGTTTACATTTGACTGCGTGTTTTCAGTTCTTTTGGGCACACAACTAGCAACAGGAGTGGAGCTGAAGAGCCACAGATTAGACATAACAAAACAAAAGCTCTGATAAGTCTTTAAAGAATCGCCATTGTGTTTCCCGCAATTGTTCTGCATCACATTTCAGTGTGTACAGCTTTAAAATTAATGTTATCATAATAGCCGAGTGCTGTTTAGTGATGAAGAATGAAAATCCAAACATTCCAGAGTCCACCTCAGTAGAGCATGTTGGTGCCATGGGCAGTCAGGATGTGAGGTGGGAGCCTGTAGGTCAGAGTGGGATCTGAAGCCGGGAATGGAAAGGGCTGAGACTGGGCAGCCTTACACAGGCCAGTGGCTGGCATTGCTTGTCTTAGTGTGGGTGCCTGTGGTGCTAATGCAGCTTTTCGTGCTTTTATGCCATCCTACAATAACAGTCAAAAGGACATGGAGACATGATCCTGATCTCCATAATCTTCCATGACATCAGGACCCACTGAGGCATGAAGCCCTTTCTCACCTTTAAGAGGGAAATGGAGGCCATTGGAAATTAACAAGCTTGCTGTGAGTTGAGGCAACGACCTTGAGTGGGAACCCAGGACTGTCTACTCTCAGAATAACTTCTCTTTCCATTATAAAACCAAATTGCTTTAACCTTTTCATTAAATGCTTCCACCAATCATTTGTGCAACAACTTTGTCTTTAGCTTAGTTGACCTTTGCTGTTGAAATATAAGGAATAACAGCTCCAGAATGGAGATTCCCTTCCAAAAGTCACTGATACCGTGCAACTCAGGCTAAGGAAACCCCATGACTCTGCCTTTCTCCTGGGAGGCAGACTCAGGAGGATTCTGTTATTCCTTTTCATTTAACCCATGCTTCAGTGAGTTCTGCATGGCTGTTGTCTTGCTGAGGAGGCCTGTGTTGCTGATGCAGCCTCCTTTGGCTTTATGCCGACACTCAATTGCAGTCAAAATAACACGGTGATGGGATGGGAACTCGAGTGAAGCACACCAGGCGTTATTTGCAGACACAGTCTGTGTTCTAGCATCACTCTGGGGCTCTTTCCCCCTCATGCTTCATTTCTGATTTCCTGACTTCTGAGTCTAAATCTAAATTTAGGAGCAATCAACCATCAATGGAGTGAAAAGGAAGTCCCCAGAGCAGGGGAGAATCTTCGCCAGCTACACACCTGATACTAGAAGCAAGCCAACGACCCAAGTGAGACATAGGCTATAGGCCTGAACGGAGAGTTCTCAAAAAAGAAATAAAACGGTCCAGAAATATCTTAAAAGGTGTTCACCATCCTTAGCTGTCAGGGAAACACAAACAGTTTTGAGATTTCATCCCACCCCTGTCAGAGTGGCTAAAATCAAGAAGACAGTTGACGACCAACACTGGTGAGAATTCTGGGAAAGGGGAATCCTCATTTGCTGTTGGTGGGATTGCAAATGGGGTGAACCCTGTAGAAATCAGTGTGGAGAGTTGTCAGGAAGCTAAAAGCAGACCTATGATCCAGATATACTACCCCCGGCATGTATACGCAAACAAATCAATATCCTACCACAGCGATATTTGTTCAGCCATGTTCATTGCCCCTCTACTCACAATAGCTAGGGAATAGAGACACCTTAAATGTCCTGTGTTTGATTAATGGATTATGAAAGGGTGGTACAGACACACACAGTGGAATTCTATTCATCTGTAAGGAAAATAAAAGAATGAAATTTGAAGGCAAATGAACGGAACTAAAAACTAATACACTGAGTTAAGTAGGCAGACCCAGAAAGACACATGCAGCATGTGCTTTCTCATTTGTGGGTTCTTGATTTTTTCAAGTATAGGTAGATTTTCCGGAACTGTACAGATGTAACTGAAGGACTAGAAGTTAGACGGACAGCCTGGTAGTCAGACAAATAGGGAGAGGGGCTGTGGCTAGAAATCAATGTGTCAAATTTCCAAGGTGGTTACCTTGTTCCTTGCACCCCAGCAGCTTAAAACAAAGGCCTTCTAGGTTTCTTTTTCCCCTGCCAGTAGGTCCCTGCAGATGGACTGGCTCAACAAGTTCCAGAACTGATTAGGACACACACGATACACAACAGTTGTGGACTAATCAGCCCTCCTATCTTTCTTCAAACTGACCAAGCCTGGATTAGGGGAGGACGACTCTTCAAGGCTTTAAAAAACTCAGCCCTTAAGAAGAGATGGCAATGTGTGGCTTCCTAGTTCTGCCGCTGACTGGCAGGAGGTCTGTCTTTTTCTTTGTATGTCTGCCGAGTGTGTATATGTGTACTTTCTCACCTCCAATACATGCCTTTCTTCTACTGTTGGTGCTGTCTACCGCTGTCTACCGTCTTGGAGATTTCTCCAGTGCTACCTGTGGAGCTTGGGGTTTTTCCTGCCTTTTAATGCTTTAACTGGCAGAGCAAATGAACCTGACCAAGGCCTAGACTACCTCATAACCACATCTTGATAACTCTAGGAGAGAGACACTGGCAGATGGTACTTATCCCAGTCACCTCCCATCTCCCTCTCAGGCCTGTACTTCACCCCCTACTCCCCCACTGCCCCACTGTCCACTCACCTTGATGTCCTGGCATGGATGACATTCACAGCTTTCCCTTCCTCCTGCCTAACATATGTGAGGCCCTGGGGCAGTGACCTTGGGGCAGGATGGTGGAGGGGGGGAGGGAAGGGGGAGGGAGGAGAGGGGAGAGGGAGAATAAATCTGGTTCCAGAAACAGCTGGGCTCTTTGGTGTGGAGACGGTATGTCAGCATTACAAGGCCCTAGGTGCCCAGAGTTATAGAGAAACTGTAAAACTCATTTTCTGAATTCAGGTTAACTATAAGAGGATTTAACTGCATTTGTATCAATGCTTTCAGAGTATGACAGTTTTAGAGCACTTGAAATAGTCTATGCGGAGCAGGCAGGAAAAGGATCCTTCTCTATTTTAAGGTAGAATAGATGATTAATGACTACATGTAATTGGTAGAGCTCAGCTTACTTCATTTACACGAAAATTATTTGCTTAACAAAGTGAAGCTTTACTTTGTGAAAGCAACTTGATTTACATAAACACTGTTCAAATACTGAGGTGCAAAACATTTCAGCACAATGGTTGTTTCCCAACAGAACTGCGTTTTCTGTCTCTTGCCCCTCCTCCTCTGACTCATGTGGGCCACAGAATGGAGACATCAGGGCATGGCTGTCCTGTCACTAAGACCTAGGTTCACACTTCACCTCAGGTACTTATTTCATATCTGCCTCTAGACACATGGCAAAGCTCTTTTGAGTTATAGTGTTAAGAATCTGAGTGTATTAACACACACTTCAGGGGCTTGGTAAAAATTCAGTGGAGTAATATAATACATTAAGTGCTTACTCAGGGTATGGCACTCAGATTTTGTGGAATCAATGACCTTTTAAGTTCTCCAAATGGCATGCTTATGGGGAGTATGTGACAGTTTATTCTGTATCTTCATCACACTTGCAGCTTTATATTATGGGTTCACTTGTTGAGGTTTATTGTTGTTACTATTGTTTTGCATACATAGAAGAGAAAATTGAACATCAAGAAGTTTAAATCATTGACAACTGCAAAATAAAAGGATTAAGATTGAGGTCAGTTGCCTACTTGGGAGGCTCTGTCTGATTTCCTTTGTGGTGTGTAGAGAAATGAGAACACCCACACCTTATCTCCCTCACTCTCCCACTTTTCTTTTTCTCTCCTTTATTTTTTTTTTCATGCTGTCTTTGCTCTAAACTTGTGTTACTAATTCTGGGGTACTCTGGCTAACATAGCTCTTTTTTTTTCAGATGGGGTTTCTCTGGGTAGCTTTGTGCCTTTCCTGGAACTCGCTTTGGAGACCAGGCTGGCCTCAAACTCACAGAGATCCACCTGCCTCTGCCTCCCGAGTGCTGGGAATGCCTAAAAAACTTAGTGCCTGCATCCAGGAGCAGTGTTCCTGTGCTAATATTGTTGGGAAACACCCAGGGATATGGCCAATCTCATCTTAATGTTTCCTTCCTTCCTTCCTTCCTTCCTTCCTTCCTTCCTTCCTTCCTTCCTTCCTTCCTTCCTTCCTTCCTTCATTCCTCTTTCTTTTTCATTAGAAATGAGACTTCTTTTTACTGTTGCTTTCACAGTTTTAGAGACACAAGAACACAGCACATAAAGTGCTAAGAAAAGGACCTATATACAGTTCTCCTTAGATAAGTGAATGGTCACAGGGATTTCAGGCAGCACAGGGAGCTAAACCAAGACATTGCTGGACTCATTTATACCCTTGAGGGGGACTGTGGGATAGGGTGTTTTATTTGGCTTCATTTCTACTGGCAAGACAAAAAAAGAAATGTTATCAACTTGGAGGGATTTTTTCAGGTCTTCTGGATTAACCACTGAAAAGAAAAACAATTTTATTAAAAGTTCTTCACTTTAACCATCTTTATAGAGGATCGATCTGAGCTATAGATTCCAAGAGGTTTTAAATTAGATGGTAGAGCCATTTATCTTTATAAAATCAACCAGTCAAAGCATGAAACTCTGAATTCCTTTGGAAAAATAATGTTATTGTACATTTGGTTGAGTGTTTTTGTACCAAGAATATGAGAAGAATTTATACTGTAATTAGAAAATATAAAATATTTTTAAAATGTCAAATGTACAATGTCCTTTATACTTTATTTTCTCTATATCTGCCTGGATATATATATATATATATATATATATATATATATATATATATATTTTTTTTTTTTTTTCTTGAGAAGATGGTCAATGCCTTCATTATTTTCTTTCATTTAACAATTTCCAAAATAGCTCACCTCTCAGCCTCCTTGGAAGATAAACAACGTGCCTCTTCCCATCCTTTGTCTCTTGAGTTGTGGATATGCCTTCAATAGTTACTGAACCAATCTTGATATTGGACCAGATACATCTGTTCCTTCTCCATCCTGGAGGTGGGATCAGCTGTTTCCTCAAAGTGCCCTACTTTCTTGCAGCATGCATCTGTGTTTAGAGAATACAATCAGAATGTTAGAAAGCCAAGCATTTCCTTTAGGATTGATCATCACAGCTTATTTCAAAAATTCTTAAAACTATTGCTATTTATTAGGCTTTAGCATCACTCTAGAGTAATTTAGATCAGTAATTTTCTGTTTTTTTCTTTATGTAAACTTGTCAGTAAAATATACGCATTGTTTTCTGTCATTATTGATACATTTGTCCATTAGTGAACAAAATACAAACAATATTATATTAATTCACATTATTAAAAAGTTATCCCAAAACAGAAATGGGGCTTATATAGTCATTTTATCCCCACTTACATGCATTGTATTATCAGGTGCAGGATGTGAAGATTTGGTTCCCAGTTCAAGGAAGGCTGGTCTAGATTATGAAAGTTAATATTATATGCTGCACTTTATAGACTACTATAATCCTTGCACGTGCTTCACATAACATCCCCATTCCTATCTTAGATGCTCAAGATGCTGTTCTGATTCACTCTTTGTTTGACAAAATTGTGAAACGATGCTTATTTCTATTCAAAATTTTCTTAGACCCATACATCCAAACTCTTGAGTGTCACTAGTGATTTGACTATCCTGTTTAAGTGTGCACTTGCAAATAATAACAAGCAAGAAGCCATTATCTGTTAGCCTTTACACAACAGTACTACATAATATAAGAGTCTGTTAATTTTCAAACATGGCTCTTACATTCAGCTGAGAGCTGTAGTTCATACAATCCTGGGAATTTAGTACATAGAACTTTTATTTAAAATTAAATTTTGGCTTTAGGAAATGTCAGGTATTTGCTTATGATTAAGGATAAAAGGCCTGTAGAAAACATGTTTGAAATTGTATTTTAAGTTGGTGTCTTTTCTGTTAGAATAATATCTCTTTCTTTACCTGTATATATATCATAACTTATTATCTGAATAAAAGATATTTTCTTTACTAGATCTTAAAGTCCACCACCATGTCAGAAATGGTGTGTTCTTAAGAATAGATGTAGCTAGAGTTTTCCTGCCTTGCCCACAGTCAGGACAAGTCTCTATCACTCGCCAGTCCCACAGCCACTCACAACCGACCAAGTAAACACAGAGACTTATATTGCTAACAAACTGTATGGCCGTGGCAGGCTTCTTGCTAACTGTTATTATATCTTAAACTAATCCATTTCCATAAATCTAAACCTTGCCATGTGGCTCATGGCTTACCGGCGTTTTCACATGCTTCTCGTCATGGCGGCAGCTGGCAGTGTCTCTCTGCCTCAGCCTCCCGCTTCCCAGAATTCTCCTCTCTCTTTGTCCCACCTACTTCCTGCCTGGCCACTGGCCAATCAGTGTTTTATTTATTGACCAATCAGAGCAATTTGACACACGGACCATCCCACATCAAATAGATTAATGTTTTAAAATAATTTCATTTTAAATAAGTGTGTGTGTGTGTGTGTGTGTGTGTGTACATGTATATCTGTGTCTGTATGTGGATATATGAAGGTATCCATAGAAGCCAAAAAGCATCAGATCCTTGGGGTTGGAGTTATAGGAGAGTGTGAGACATCCACCATAGTTGCTGGGAACCAAACTCTGGCCCTTTGGAAGAATAGCTAGTAATCTTAACCACTGACTCCTCTGTCCAGCCCCAAGAATAGATTTCTTATTACAACATTCTTGAAATGATAAAACCAGACCTTTTAAGATAAACTATCTAAAACCTTCATGTTAAATATACAATACAGTTATGGTTAAGGATCACATTTTTATATTAAGAATAACTATATTGTATAATTATGTTAATAAACATTACTCATATTTTTAACCTGTGTTGTTCAGGGTTGGGAAACCATAGGTAACCAGCTTGTTAATCAACTGATTATAATTGTGATAAATACGAGAGAAGCAACTTAAATAAGAAAAAATGTTTGAGCTCATGCTCTCAAAGGTTTCAGTCCAAGATCATCTACATCTATAACTCTGGTCCTGAGGAGAGGCAGGCTGTGGTAAGAACATTTGCATAGCCAACATTAATGATTTTTCACTGCCTGTTGTTGACAATGAAATTATCAAGTTGTACTGTTACTTATTGTTCAATATTACAGAATAGTTTTTTTTCTTTTTTCCTTCAACTATTAAGAAATGTAAGAAATATTCTCTAGCCCATTGGAAATAGTAAATAAACAGTAATCTGGAATTAACCTCTAGGTTATAAACAGTTTTGGTTTTTATTTTATGACTTTGATTAACTTATAAAATATTGTCTAAAGAAGGATTCCTTAGCCACTTTCATACTGCTATGATAAAACACCATGACCAAGGCATAAGGAAATGATTTATTTGCCTTATTATTCCAGAGGGATAATAGTCTATGATGGTGGAACAGAGGTAGCAGGCTGCTGGCTGGAGCAGCAGCCAACAGCCCACATTGAACTTCAAGTAGGAAGTACAGGAACCAACTGGGAATGATTTGGCATTGGAAATACCAAAGCTCACTTCTAGTAACATACTTCCTCTCGCAGAGCCACACCTTCTAATTCTACCCAAACAATGTCACAAAACTGGGGACCAAGCATTCAAATGCCTGAGCATATGGGAGAAATTGTATTCAAACCACTATAGAGAAACTTATATTTGTTAATTCAAGGGCAAGAAGAGAACCTTGTCCTGGTAGGTATCATTTGATGGTCAAGTTCAAATGTCTAAAGATTTTATGGATCAGGTCCATGATTTGATAGCTTTCTAACCTGAGGTATAGTATTAGTTTTTCCTAAATAATTTTCTTGTCTTAAAGAGGCTCTTGCTCTCTACTTACAAGCATTAAGTGAACTGTGAGATTAGGCTCAGGCATGGAAATCAACTGGAATGTCCTATGATGGCAACTGTAGTTTTTTAGCCCCATAGGAAATAGAGTTATATAGAACATGCTGTGAAGCATATTATGATGAATAATTTCATAGCACTTTTGATTACTTTATCTAATTTGATTGTGTCTGAGGCTTGTGAGGCAAGTATGGTTATTATACCATTCTCAGTGGAAGAAATTAAAACAATTTTAAAGAACCTCCAGTAGACTAAGAGTTTGAAATGATGAACTGAATCATTTCTCTTTGCATTTCAAAACTTTACATGGTTGATGTATATATAGCGGTGTGACCATTATACAAGTCTAAACACACTCTTATAATAACCAGCATACCTAGTCACTTTCAAACATCATCTGCCTTTCACATATTTGAAAAGAAATCCAGAAACAGCACAAAGAATTTATCACATAAACATGAACTAGGTAACTTGTGTCATTTTTCTGGTGATTTTTTAAAAGAACTCCTCGGACATCCTTATAATTCAGATGCCAGTTTCTGAATAATTACCAATACAACAAACACAGGAAGCTGGTGCCCTTGAGGCTTTCCTCCAAGAAATCTATTATGTCTTTCTTTGCTCCTTCTCTAGTTTAGAAAATGTTCTCGCTATGGAAATGTGGGCCAATATTTGCAACTGTGATGGAGACAGGAAGGGAAGCCGAGATGGACAACACAGACAGGTACACGGAATCAGAACTACTTCCAGAAAAAAATGTCTTAGGACATTTCCACTATAAGAAGGACACACACACACACACACACACACACACACACACACACACACACGCCCCATATACATATGGGCAGAGAAAAGCTATCATTACCAAGTTAATCTGAATTAAATGTACTTTTTCCAAAGGCAACATACTTATTTCCATGTGAAATGGAAACCCCACTACTTAGACTTTTGGCTTTTAGAGACACATAAAAATAAAACTAAAGAATCAGGAAGCTTTTTTTGAACTTTTTATTTTATCAAGATAAAAAAATAAGTAAATTAAGTAACTGACTTCTTTTATTGGCATGCTTTGCTTATCTAAAGGCTATTTTAGAAATCAAGACACTAAATGAAAAAAAAATAATACATTTGATTTTCAAATATTTTTCTTTTTTTTTTTTCGGGGGGGAGGGTGTTTCATTTTACCAAACACAAGAAAATTCAAGTTTCCCTTGGTAGCCCTTGCTAACTTGCTTGCCAGTACTGTGGAAAGGGTGTGCCTGCCAGCTTGCCAGTCTATCTATCTAGATTTCTATTCAAAAAAGGAAACAAGACCTTGAGAACATGTGGAAACACTAAGCCAATGCTGTACATAATGAGCTCCCCAGGCTCTGAGGGAAAGAGTCATCAGAAAGCAGCATAGCATCTGAAGTGTGAGGAGGATGCCTAGCCAAACGCAGAGTGGCCAATGGCGGCCTGGCTATTTCTCTCCCAGCCAGGCTGACCTATTTTTTCCCACTTTTTTTCAAGCTGTTGCAAGAAATTTTCTACTATCTACTAGCTGAAAAGTTTTATTTCTGACGTGTACTGTAACATATTCATCTATTAAATTGCACATATGGGATAACTCAGTAAGTAGGATTATTATCTTAACACTTTGAAAATAGTTTTTTCCTAAATCATGTTTTCAGGAATTTTAATTATTACTCTTTTATATGCTAGAGGACTTGGTTCAGAGTTAGGTAGATTAGCTTACCCGTGTTGTGGTTTATTAAGTCACGTGAAACATCTCTGCTAGTCTACTGTTTTTCTGCATTCAATTATACCACTCACTGAACTTTATATCATTCTCTTTCAACTTTTAACTTGGGAGATATGATCATGAAAAACTTAAAAAATGTATTTCATGTTCACTTATGGCTGTTAGCAGCAGTCCATAAAACATCCAGCAACCACATGTCAGCAGGAGCGCTATGGTTCTTCAAGACATTTTTTAGTCTTTAGATTCTTGGGAAAACTTGATGAGGGGGCTTATTTGATTAATGTTACCCAAGCTTTCAGCAAAATCACATGTGTATGCTCACTAAAGACAGCTTATGGGTTTCAGAAAACTGTTCAAGGGTGCAGGCAGGACCACACTGTTTTTGCCTATGTTACTCAGCTGTGTCGATGGATATATCACTGAATGTTACCTGCTTCAAAAAACTGCCCTTGCTCCAGCACTTACTGATCCTGAAGGTCATTGTCATTGTGACCCTTACCCAGACCCATCACAGAATTTAGCATGGATGATTTTCTCTCTGTAACCTCACAAGTTGGGTTTAAAGATTGAGGAAATGGTGTGATACATTGTGACTGTCCTTCTCAGAATACCTTGTTCCAGATTGGAGCAGTTGTTCAAAACTTAGCCCTGTCCTAGGGGAGTCAGCACTGTCATACTCTTGTTAACGTTGGCCCTGCTGGCAGTGATGCATTAGGAGGGAAGTCCTGTGAAGCAAACCGCAGAGGCATTTGTCCTCTAAGCTCTGAGATTGACTCTTAACACATAGTGTATCTTAATTTAAATCCAAATGGGATCAATTGCGGATCACATTTCTTTCCCTTTCCCATTCATCCTACAGAGCTGCTCTTAGAGGGAAAATGATTAGGTCTAGACCTGCACCTTGGCTATGCTGGTGGTATTTGAAGTTGAAAAGTCACTCAGTGATTATGAATGGAAGGGCTTTTGAGGATTTACACAACTCAAGGATAAAAGTGGTTTATGAAAGTTCCGGTCATGGGCTCCTACCTTCTCTACCTCAGCAGGTAATCATTCATTTTTATCTCTAATAATATATAATAGCAGAAAATTTAAGTTCTACTTGAGGCATTAGTGTGGTCTTGGTGGAATACAAAAATTGGGGGATATTTTAATGACTAGCAGTCATATAATAAATATATTTAAAAATTACTGCAAACACCAAAGAAATAATTTTTATTATGAAAAGATTGAAAATATGAAGGTTAAGAAAAATGGAGAGTAATACATCTTAGGCAGCTAGGATAACTACCTTGGCTATTTAGGTTATGTTGCTTAATTTCTCTAAATAAAGATCTGTCTTTATTAATTGAACATATTAAATTTTGTTGGTTTTATTCCAATAATTTTTTGGTTGTTTATTGACTTTAGCTAAATATGGTCCTGGAGATGCCCAGGTGTGTGAGAAGTAGCCTCTCTCTTATTGTCAATATCTTTGGTGATAGAGGCAAATGTTAGACATGACCAAGAAGTATTCTGTAGATTTTGTTAAATGAGAAACACAGAGCCAAATGCAGAGTTAAAAGCCCCAGAGGTCAGAGAGCAGTAGCTAAGAGCTGAGACCAAAACTGTCTTCTTACCACTCGCTGCTGCTGCCATTCTTCCCCTGAGAAAGAAACCTACTTCCTGTGTGTCTTTTTATTGACTTTCTGTTTTGCCTTCTCATTGTTTGTAAACCCAACCACATGACTTCCTCATCACTGCCTGTCTATACAGACCTCCAGGTCTCTATGGTTGATATTGAGATTAAAGGCCTGTGTCGCCGTGCTGATGGTGTTCTTGAACACACAGAGATTCGCCTGTCATGTGATCGGGATTAAGGGTGCGTGCTACCACTGCCAGACTTCTGCTAAATGGCTTGCTATTAGCTCTGACCTCCCAGGCACTTTTATTTATTAACGTACAAATAAAATCACATGTCAGCACAAATAAAATATCACCATAGTATTTGGTTTGAAGAAAACTAATCAAGGGTATTGATGAAGTGAATTTTATTTGTGAAATTTCCTGGAATTGCTTCCTTTGCCAATAACTATTCTTTTTTCTTATGATTTTCCATAATGCAGGTCAAATTTCTTAGAATAAATGTGTCTAGTTATTAATCTTAGCAGTACTAGAAACATTATTCTGTGCAAAAGGCGATGGAAGTGTGGGTCTAGGAGCTAGTCTCTCAATTTTTCCAGGCCAAGTTACTCAGTGCTTATAAAACAGGAACAATGCTTTGCTATTCCATAGAGTCATTGGAGAGGCTGGAGGAGACATTACATAAATCAATACAAGTGTTATATTGAGTCCAATAAGACGTTAAATAAAGCCATACAAATCTTAGAATATAGGGAAATTTATTTGTAAAATATAATTTTTATATGAGCATGAGTGTGAGGACTCTGAGTCTATTGTTCTAATGTCTCTTTTACCCCCAAATTTATTTATTTATTTATTTATTTTTATATTTTATTTTACAATACTATTCAGTTCTACATAATAGCCACAGATTCCCTTGTTCTCTCCCTTCCTGCCCCCTCCCCTTCCCCCAGTCCACCCCCCATTCCCACCTCCTCCAGATCAAGGTCTCCCCTGAGGACTGGGATCGACCTGATAGACTTAGTCCAGGCAGGTCCAGTCCCCTACTCCCAGATTGAGCGAAGCGTCCCTGCATAAGTCCCAGGTTTCAAACAGCTAACTCATACAACTCTTTATTTTTTAAATTTTATGTGCTTTGGTGTTTTGCCATAGGTGTCAGGTCTCCTGGAACTGGAGTTACAGACAGTTGTGAGCTTCCATGTGGATGCTGGGAGTTAAACCTGGGTGCTCTGGAAGAGCAGTCAGTGTTCTCAACCATTGAGTCATCTCTCCATCCCCGTTCAAATGTCTCTTGTTAGGAATCTTTCAATTTTGGTTATGTAGAAGAGTATTTTAATTTATATTTTGATATATAGTCTATTTGTCACTATTTGCTAGTGAAAATAATGATATAATGAAAATAACACTGAGCTGAGAATTAAACTTTTAATTTAGAACTCTCAATCTATGATTATGCTGTTCTGAGTTTTAGATAATTGTTTTGTAAAGAATACAAATAAGAATCATTGTGATATTTACTTTTTTCACTAATTGGAAAGGATACCTGACCCCAACCTGAAATACTACATAGACACAAGGTGTTTTCTGTATCTGGCATTGAAGCTGCAGATCATGGGCTGAGCCAAGGGAACTTTCTGGAATGTGGAGCTCCTTCAGATAACAGAAGCTTTTCTGACATTTCTTTCATGTGAGTTATTTATGTAGGAATAGCAGCCATGAGTCTCTGCCTTCTCAGGTCCTGGGAGGCAGAAGTTTTCTGAGAAGCATGTAGATATGTCTGTATGTGGACAGAGTTGCTGCCAAGAGTGACAGCATTGAGCTGAATACGTGGAAGTGCTCCAGCTGCAGAAAAGTCCACTTTTAAAACTTAAAAAAAAATGAATATGAACATGGCATCATGGGATAAACACATGCTTTGGTCAGATTCAAGTGGATGTTTCTAAGGCTACAGGAATTGTGTGATCTATTTGAGAATATATTTGTGTAACAATATAAGGCTATAAAAAAAGCAACAACCATTTCTAGCTAAAGCTATACTCCTTATAAAGTGATTTCATGAAGTACAGTTAGAAGCATCAGCATTGTATTTATGTGCTGTTAAAAACTGATATGTATTATTTAAGTTATTTTGAGTCATGAGGTATCATTATGATATATTTAATGTCTGAAAAGTATTCTGTTATACATATTCGGTCTTCAGATAATTTATTAGATTGAGTCAACTGGTTATTAACTTAGTAAAATGAAATTAAAGAGTAGGTGGTTTGAGAAGGAGCTATGTTAGGTGGCCAACAGAGAAAATGATAGTGTGTGAGTTAGCTGGGGGCTGTGCATAGTGTGTTCTGATTTTCCTGTCTCCTCTCATATTTCTTCGACAGTCTAATTTCAATTTCACATGTTCCTGCACTGTCATTTGGAACTTATCGAGCATGACAGACTTTGTTGAAGGGAATAATCCCAAGGGACACCCAGGCATTTCTTTGGCTCCATCAACCAATTGACTGAAGTCTAAATTGTTTTCTTTTTATGAGCATGTTATGTAACAAACAGTTTAGTGGTCACATATTTTCTGTGATGTATTTTTTTTTTCAGTTGTTAATCTAGGAAGGTTTAAAGAGCATATGGAATTTTTTTGTTTAGTTCTTATACTTTATCAGCATGGTGCAATAGCGTAGACGAGTTGAGGACAGGAACAACAACTCCAAATGCTATGAAGAGCATGCAGATCAATGGTTCTCAACCTGTGGGTTGTGACCTACGTGTGGAGTCAAATGAGCCTTTTATAGGGGCTCTTATCAGATATCCTGTATCTCAGATCTACATTACAATTCATAACAGTATCAAAAATCACAGTTATAAAGTAGCAACAAAATAATTTTATGGTTGGGGGTCACCATAGAGGTGGTATTAAAGGGTCTCAGCAGTAGGCTGGGAACCACTGATATAGACAAAGAAAGTACATTTTCCTCCTTAAGGTCTCCTAAAGGACAGGTATGGAACACCAGGAATGTTAGGACATGAACTTTATTAATGGGGCAAGGTTTCTGGAGGTGGTGGAAAATGTACTACTGGTAAGAGAAACTTTAAACTTTTTAGTCTGAATACCTGTACATGCTTTTTCAGGGGACAAAGGACAAGGAAATATGAAGGTGACACCAATAGACTTTCAGTTATTTCAGAATTAAAAACCTTGTCTTGTAAATGCTCATGATTTGAAACATAGTTAACACCCTGGTACTTGTAACAGCTTCCTATGAGAAAAGGACAGACATGGAAGAAGTTTCGAGCTTAGAAGAATGTGGTTAAATGCACATGAGGACTGTGGGTAGTTGGATTCAAGCCAATGTCTCTGAAATTTTCACCAGATGCTAGGCTCGTAGAGAAGCCAAATTTGCTTATTGACCCTTCTTTCCACATTTCATTATTTGTTTATCACTTTTCTAATCTAAAAGATAGTAGGTTTTACTGTTTTCTTTGGGAAAGTTGGAATGTGAGAAGGATGCATGGTAAATGAAGATAAATTACATTGACTGATCTTTTTCTTGATAGATGAACTCGGTGTTGGTAACTAACCACTGAGTCATGTGTTTTCTTTGGAGTGGTTCTGATATCTAAGACTCAAGGAGCCCAATATCATACAGCTGTCCATTTCTAAAGGTGAAGAAGTTATTGAGTGGGGAAGTACTAGGTGATTTGATCCATCCTGGCTGTCACAATGGAATCATTTATTGGCTTTATTCCAATCCTCTTACATTAGTTTGTTCATTTCCCAAGTAGAAAGTCATTTGAAAATATAGCATAGAAGGCACACAACTCCACATCAGGACTGTCATTTTCTCATCCACTGACCTTATAGTTTTTAATTAATTATTATGAGATGGCTATTTTATTCATAACCTTTCCCACAGCTCTGTTAAGCTAACTTCATTTATGCTTTCATTACCCTGTCATTTAAAAAAAAAAAAATCTCGTTTCTCTTGGGTCACCTTCGGCCTTTTTATCCCATGAATCCATTTCTAGGGCGACAGTGACGAAGAAGCATGCAACTTGGGGAAGATGCATCCCTTCTCTGCTACAAATTCCCAGTGCCTTTCAATCAGAGGTGGCACAAGTCTCTGTGGTTATCGCTGTGATTTGGATATTGACATCTGGGATTGGTTTACACTGCTTTCATTGGTTACTATATGACAACTTGTCAGTCTGGTACTCACTGTGTGTCTGATTCTACACTATAACCATTAGATCAGAAGCTCTTAATTGTATTGCTTAAACACACACTCCCTTCAAATAGCCTATATGCTTTTAGGGAGAAATAAGACAATCTCTTTAAATGTTAGGGACCTGTCAATTTTTCTCTGTTACTCTGTTATGTTTTTCTCTAAAAAGTTTGAGGAAATATTTAATATATGTTTATTCTTATGGTTGTTAAGATTTCTTGGATATTACCTCTTTTACTACTTAATAGTACAGTGTTATCTCACAATTAATATTTTTTGTCTTTTGCTCATCTCAATTAAAGATTATTTTGTTCAATATTTGTTTGGACTAATTTGTCATCACTTTATATTAATGTGTGTTGTGTTGCATACCTGCCTTTGACAATGTATTAATATTGAAGGCAATCCAACCTAAGAACCTAAGTGAGTAGGTTTCATTAATTTTTTTTGTACCTTGCAATTGTTAACATATTTAATTATCATTTTTTCACCTCATTCTGTGCTTTGTACATTTTTTTGTTGTTTTTCTGTGTTTGCCTTTTTCTTCCTCTTTGTTGGTTTTGCCTATTTCATGAATGCAACTTTGCAGATTCAACAGAGTCTATGTCAGCCTTCCAAATACAATGGACTCTGGGCAGAGCAACTGTGTTTTGGTATTTATACATTCTTATATGAAAGAAGCCAGACAAAGCTATGGCTGCAGAACTCTCCCCCTCAAGGTTATTTCTGTAATAACCACAGAAATTTAACTGTTTCTTGACCACTTTTGTTTTCTTCTTGATGTAATATTTCTTTAACTTGAGAGAAAAGGTGAATTCGTGTTCTGTTTTCTTTGTTCAGGTTAGATAGCATTTGTAGCTTGAATCCCTGTTTCATCTCTGTGTTACTGAGCAAATTTAAAAAACTAATTCCATTTCCCTTTTCAAAGATGAGAGAATCTCTTTCTGGTTCTTAGATTTGCAGATGAACTCTGGTCTCTACTGTTTGTATTTAGTCTTGTATATGCAACATCTGAAATGCTGGTATATATTCTGACTTCTTTATGGAAAGCTTAGTCTCTCCAGGTATATAGTATACCAGTTCACTTAACCCCGGTCACTTAATTGTATATTGGGATATTTATTATCTCCCTATGTATCTCTCCATCTTCTATCTTGATCATCATTTGACATTTATTCATTGACATACAAGATATTTTTCTCTTTCATTTCATTTGTTAGTACAATGTTTAAATCTTTTGTCTCAGTTAAAGACATTTTAATTTTTGTTATTTATAGTTAAACATTTTCTATCAGTTTTTATGTTTCTTGGAGGAAAATGTAATTTTTGTCTTTGAATTTTATTTAAGGTTTATGTGTTTATTTATGAGAAACAGGTGAATATTAACATAACGTGTTTAGGATGAGAGTAGATATACATACATACATAGGCACAGACAGACAGACACACACACACACACATACACACATACACACATGCTCATACCAGTATTAGAGTGAAATATGTTTCCAAAAGTTTAAATAAAGCTATCAGTTCCTTTAAAATAGTATGACCCTATTTATTTATTTGTTTGTTAGTTTGTGCATGCATGTGTACACGTGTGTGCACATGACATAGCACTTGTACGGAGATACAAGGACAGCTTGCAGGAGTCAGTTCTCTCATTTCACCATATAGCTCCTGAGATTGAACTGAGGTCATTAGGCTTGCTGGCTAATTTCTTTCCTTACCAAGCCATCTGCCAAGCTCAGGCTGGCCATTCTTCATTGGAAGTAACATGTTCACACCGAAGAAGAATTCATGGTACAAATGTCAATTGAACTTTTCTTGAGTACCAGAACAATGACAATGATGTATAACCACCCAGCCTGAGAGGTTCAGTTCCCATTGTCAATATTTAGAGCACTGTTCACTAGCAATCTAGGTGTGTTGATTGCTGGTAGAATTTCTATAAACAGTGGATTTTCCTGGTTTGTGTATCAAACTCATTGTGAATAAGGCCACATGTTCACTCTAGAAGACATGAGTCTGGCCATAGGTACTGTGAATAATTTTCAACTGTCAGCTTTCCACTGTCCTTCAAAACCTCTTTCTCCACAGACTCCTCACTATGTCTCTGGATGTTTGAATAATGTATTTGATCTAATTCCACTATCCCACCGGAGAACCCATCAGCAAATATTTATTGAGTGCTGACTATATCCTGTATAGAATATAGATGCTGAGGAAGGAATTCAGCTAGATATCATTCTTCCTATTTCAGGCAGAGTTCTTGATTATATAATAGAAGCTCATATAATGGCATCGTTTCTCTTTAGATAATGAGGATGATGACAATGATGAAAGTAACTGCTATTACTTCACAAATGCCATGACATTTAATGCACATTATAAAAAGGGAAATACAGAAAAAGGTTGGTAGACTCAGTATTCTGGAACAGCCTAGATCTTGATGCTGAATTTGAGACTTTGTGCTGTTTATCTATCTATCTATCTATCTATCTATCTATCTATCTATCTATCTATCTATCCATCCATCCATCCATCCATCCATCCATCCATCCACCCTCCCACTCTCCCACCCACCCACCCATCCATCCATCCATCCATCCATCCATCCATCCATCCATCCCTTATTTATTTGTTATGGGATAGCACCATGTTGCCTAGCTGTCTAAACTCCTGGTTTTAAACTGTCCTTCTAGTTCCACCTCCTCTATCACTGGAACTACAGTTATGCACCACTGCACCCACTTTGGAGCTTTATATGGCAATGAAAACAGAGATTGCCATTTATTCTGAAATGACCAAGATGTTGGGGGATATTTAAGCCAAATTATATGAACAATGAACAAAAGAATTGGAGAAACAAAGTTGCTCATAATAAAGTTCAGTAGATTTGCACTCATCAATTCCTACATAGTTGGTTTTTTTTTTCATGAAATATGATGATATTCAGGGTGAAATGTCTGTACTTGTTCTCATCTTTAAATGTAAAGGTAATAATAACTATTTTACTCGAGTATGGCACATGTGTCTTGTGCACTATGAGATGGTCACAGCCTAAGAGTGGAGATCAAGACCTTCCCCTGTTTATTATTCACCAAATACCAATGTCAATGGTAGGCTCAAGTTTTGTTTACTTTAAAAGAATCCTAAAGCTATCATCATGTCCCAGGGAAGGCCTTTCACATTTATTTCTGGTCAAATCCAAATGTGAATGGTCTTTAATTTATTTGTTTACCAAGGAATAAATTATAGCTTTTCACACTAAGAATAAACTCTTTCCATCTGTCTCTTTTCAGAATTGTGCTATGCCATGCAAGGGGCCCTTCTGAGCCACAGATAGAGTCACATTTCTTTCTACTAACCTAAAAAAAGTAAAAAGCTAGCTATCAGAAAGTTAAGTAGTTGTTATGGGTTCTACAAATGGAAAATATGAACATGAAATCAGTTTTTCTTTTTCTTTTTGAAAATATGATCCTCCTATAAAATAATAAGACAGCACTATAAAGATGATTTCAGTATATGATAAATTCATAGCTCTCTACATCAATTTGGGGGAAGAAGTTTTTAAAAAGTTGGTATTTTGGCTTGTTATCAAATTTAAATCATTGCCAGACAAGATCAAGCTAAAGCTGAAATACTGTGGTTTTGAACTAGCTCAGTCTACTCCAAATTACCCAACATGAGGTGGCTTTAAACTCATTGAGTTTATATAAGAATTTATTCTTTTCTTGGATTCTTCCAGCTGCTCACAATGAACATGCCCCAGAAGTGTCTATAGTCCAGAAAGGGCATTTCACAGGTGCACATGGGCCACTTACTGGTGGAAGACTCCCAGAGATGTCTCCTCAGCTCTAGTTGTAGGTTTGGCCCTTTTCTTAGAGCACCGAAGGGAGAATCAGAGATGAAAGAAAAGAATACCTTACTTCTCGATGTCAAAACATTACTCATATTTGCTCCCCTCCCTTTATTCCCTGATGTTTTTGAACCTGCAGACTATTTTCTATTCAATATTTGAGTCCAAACATCTCTGCCCATATGTTGTTTTATGTCCTCTTTGCTCTGCTGCCTCAGTACAGGGCTTTCTTCTTAGACAGCGAGAAAGATGCAAAAATTTGGTCCTACAGCCGAGAAGATGGACAGTCTGAGACATGGCTTTATTGGTCCAATGAGAATCATTCATAGTCTAATCCTTGGACAGAGCACTTAGATCACACTCCATGGGTACTTCGTGTACTGAAAACCTTAAAAATGCACAAGCCCTCAGAATAACCATAATCTGTATGCAAATATACTTGCATTAAAGAAAAGTCAAGACTACCTTTTCCCCTATGAACTGTATATTCTTCTATCTCATATAAAAGTTTATTTTCTGGTAAGTCTTTGGAGTGACGCATAGTCTGAACAAAACAAAACGAATGCTCCTCTCTGTTCTTAAAAATACCATTCACTTTGCTGTCTTTATGACGTTGCTTTACTTTATTTTTGTTTCTTGCTCCCACTTCTCTCACCTGGCGTTGATGCACAGCGTAAACTGTAAGTGGTTCTCAACCTGTGGGTCCTGACCCCCTTGAGGCTTGCATATCAGATATCCTGCATATCAGATATTTACATTACAATTAATAACAGTAGCAAAATTACAGTTTTGAAGTAGTAACAGAATATTTTGTGGTTGAGGTCACTATAACATGAGGGACTGTGTTAAAGTGCTGCAGCTTTAGGAAGACTGAGAACCACTGGCCTAGAGGAACTCAGACTACAACTTTCTTCTGGATGGATGTGAGCACGTAGATGCTCAATGCACTAGCCAATGGGCTATAGGAACGAGATAGAAGCCGTCTTTGTCCTTTTATTTTCATCCTTCAGATTTGCTACTGTCTTCGACATAAATATGAGGCCACCCCCAAGTGGAGGATCCACAGCATCTGTGTTGCTGCACAACCTAGTGGACAACAGTTCACTTGAAGAATTTCCCCTTGGAGTTCTTTGGTGAGGGTGCTGTTGGAAACCATTCTCTGAGGACCTTGTAGGGCACAGCTACTATGTGGATGACCTTCCAGGGGAGCTCTCATATGTGAGAAGTAAGGTCTGGCTGTTATGAACTGGATTTTACCACGAACTATGTCTTACACATATTACAACTCAAAACATTTTCCATCAAGTTATGAATCAATATGAATATGTAAGATAGCAAAAACAATTGATAAGTTATGTGTCAACAGGTATAATAGTAAGCTAAATTATTATTATATTACTGGAACGAATCAAATCTTTCCCCCCTTAGGAAATACATATAAAGTGAAAATTTCATAACACATGGTGCAAAAACAGAAACTAAAATATGTTGGTGATGGAAAGCAGATGAAGAGGATGGAATAAAGGGGTAGAAGTGGGCTATAATAAGACACAAAGTGGGGGAGACATGGGAAATGGCAATAGGCATGCCGGAGGGGGTGCTGGCTAACTGTCATGAGAGGCTGTGGGGCTGGCAGTTTGTACTGTGAAATCATGACATGAGTTTTACTTATGTTTCACAAGTTACTTATGCCTTTTTGCTGTGTAAGTGAAAATCACTGGCGTATGTGTACATAGAGTTGCAACTTATCTTTTATTATTTTATAATTTTCTCAAATCGCCCTCTACTACTTTTATAGGAAAAAGTAACTGAGTAACTTGAAATAAATCTGATTTCTCCAGCAAAACTTCAGTCCTATTTTGGATCAAGAAAAATTAATTTGCTTTGAGTTTTCAGAGCTAACTTTACGTGATTATGTGATTGCCTGATGATTTCCGATAGTAATCCAGGGCCACATTTGACTTTTCTTTTTACTTTTCGGTATATGCTTACATGAATTTGTGTGGTTTAAGCCTATTATTTAATCACATTTGAGTATAGGTGTAGTTTCATGTCCTGTGCAACCACTGTTTTAAAAAGAACATAGCTGCATGCTAAGACAAATAGTATCTTCATATTATGAAACTTACACATTACAATGTGCTAAAGTATGTGTGTTTAATTTTTCCAAGACTCCGTGATAAAGGTGGGCTCATTAAAACTTAACATCATCTCACCTGGGATTCGCTGAACAGAGAATTGAATCTAGCTTTCATAATTTCTAACTCTGAAGCCTGGGTGTGAATGAAGATTGGTATTACTTTGCTCATATTAGTACTTTTTTAAAATTAAATCAAGCAGAAAAAAATGTCTTTTTCAATATATTTCTAAGGTTTATTCTTGGCATATAGTTCAGTGATCCAGTAAAGACTTAGCATTTATAAAGGCTACATATATTTATTCTTCACTTAGGGATGTCAAGTTCACTATTACTTATTCATTACTTATCAAAATTTCTTTCATCCTTGTAATGAATCATTGCTATTGGCATGATATTTTATTTTTTCTTTTTGGGCTTCATTTATTTCTCAATAACAGAAGATTGTTCTTCATTTGTCATATCATTTTGTTAATATACTAATAGTTTTTGGACATCACTTAGGCATTTATTTTCTTTAAGTTCACTGAGCTGTTTCTTTGTATCTTCTTTGCAAAGAAGATCTTCTTTGAGTTCTTTGGTAGGGTTTATGACTGTATGACTGTTCTTTTAAATTCTGTGTCATGGGGTTCATTTAGGAGATTCTTTTTTTTTTTTTTTTTTTTTTGGTTTTTCGAGACAGGGTTTCTCTGTGTAGCTTTGCGCCTTTCTGAACTCACTTGGTAGCCAGGCTGGCTCGAACTCACAGAGATCCGCCTGCCTCTGCCTCCCGAGTGCTGGGATTAAAGGCGTGCGCCACCACCGCCCGGCTTTCTAGGAGATTCTTACTGGTGAATATTTCTATATTTAGCGGGCAGCAAGTTGCCTTGATCTTTCACATTGTTTGAATGTTGGCAATGAGAGCTGGGCACATGGACTTCTTTTGTTAGTTCTGTGTCTGATATGCACAAAGTGGCTTGGGGCAGAATGCAGGGTATGTGCTTCCGGCTGGGCCTAAAGGTTGGCTTAGGTGGAATGAAGTCAGGTGGACACAGGGTGCTGAGCTGGCATGCAGGGTGTACATTGTGGTCTAAGCCTGGTGTCTGGGTTGAACCGGAGTGTGGGAGGCTATATGAAGAGGAAGATCGACTGCATTCGCCTGGTTAGGTGGTAGACTAAGAGTTTGAGTGTAATACAAGAGAAATCTGGTGGTCGGAGGCTGATAGAGTATGTATTGGCCAGAGCCTAGAGGGTGGGAGACATGCAAGCAGGGGTGGCCAAAGTAGGAGAGGGCACTAAACGTGGGAACCTGGCTAGATATGGGGGCTTGAGGAAGGTGCATGGTGGGGAGAGTTGGGATGACTTACCCTTCAGACACGGGCAAAGGATTACAAGATCTGGCTAACTAGAGGGGGTAGAATATGATAAAAAAGGCCTGCCCTACTAATTTTTAATCAGACTTTTAGGAATAAATTAGTCACTAAGAAGGTTTAGTTCCAAATCAGATGTCTTGATTTAGTAGATGTGTAACTGAATCCTGGTGCTCCATGCATTGCCCAGTTGAAGTCTACACTATGCATGCAACAGTTGCCCAACAGTTTCAGCATGCTGGCTTGCAGAGTCCAGAGCAATTCCATACGCTTCTCCATCTGGAGCCCTCAGATTTCATCAGGCCACAATGATTCAGATATGTTCAGACATGATCCCATATATTGGCATGCAGAACTTGAGTGATTTCACTCAGAGACATTCCCGTTGAAGCAGCACTTCTCAGTCGACATTCTGCAAACAGGGCTCCCGGTAGCATCTAACGTCACTCTCAGACAGACACTGTTTGAGGAGCTTACAGTTTATGAGCTGTGGTTTTGAGTGTGTTCTTCCTGACTGAGAGAATTCAGGTTTTGTTTGGCATTGGTGGGAGGCAAATCTTCCACCTGGAACTTCATGTGGTGATTGAAAAACTATCAAAATGTAACTGGAAGCTCCCCCGCCTCTCTTTCTCTGTATGTGTGTGTGTCTTCTTCTTTCCCCTTTCTCACTCTTCCTTTCTCTTTCTCATCTTCCTTCACCATCTCTCCTTCTTTGCCTTTTCTAATATGCACATATTTTTCATGTTTAGTCTTGAAGGACTTATTTATGTCATAGTACTACATCTGGCTCTGTAAGTTTTAATAGGAGGACTTATGAGACATTCCTATGACTAATAATAACTGGACTGTGCATAGACGTTTCTGAAAATCCACACTATATATTTCAGTTAATCTAAACTAAATGTTATTTCAGGTAATATTCCCTTAACTTGATATAAAAGTATCCTTGGGTTTCTAGGGAGATAGCTCAGTGAGAATGGGCATTTGTTACATTAGCTTGAGAACTTGGGCTTAGATCCCCTGCACTCACATAAAATTCAGGAGTGGACATGGACACCTATCACCCAAGATTGTGGGGGCACACAGGCAGGGGAGGCTCTGAAGCTCAGATTAGCTCTTGTCTCAAAGGAATAAGGAAAGTATAGACCAGGACAGCACACAGCTTCCTTCTTCTGGTCTCACACTTGCATACAATATGTGCATAAACCACACACATGTGCGCTCCCCACCCCAACTACACCCTTGGTTGCCTGAAGTGGACAAGTGCTGTTGAGGATTTGGAAAGCAGGGGACTGTTCTGACAATTAGTGAGGTGTAAATAAGACTACATGGAGTTTCCTCAAAAGAATTACAAATAGAATGACTATATAATACAGCAGAGTCACTCATGGCTCCCCACTACCGTGTGTGTGTGTGTGTGTGTGTGTGTGTGTGTGTGTGTGTGTGTATGTGTGCGTGCGCGCATGCGCGAGCGCGTGTGCACCCACAAGCTCGTCTGTCTGTCTGTCTCTCTCTCTCTGTCTGTAGAGTGAAGTGAAATCAGTATGTCAAAGACATTTCTGGTGTTTCTGAAAGCAAGGCTGAACCTGAAGATGGTCACATGACATGAAGTGAGTCAGGTCCAGAAATGTGAGAGCCATGCACTTTTAGTCATCTGTGGGATGTGGATCTCAGAGTATTTGAGAAGAGAATGCTGGTTCCACAAGTCTAGAGATGGAAGAGGAAAAGGAAAGATGGGAAATACTGACCAATTGGTCAAGTGACAGTCAGATAAAGACAAGAAGTTCTGGGGTGTTACAGTAGGGAGGCTATCCATAACCCTATATACTGCCCATTTCAAATAAAAGGATTTTGAATGTTTTCTGCACAAAGAAAGAATAAATATTTGATGACCTAGTTATATTTATTTAATAATTATGATATACATACATAAATATCACAACATTACATGGAATTTTAGTATATGTAACTTTTAAAATTTTATATACCATTTAAAATTTTTAATTTAAACTTTAAACGTGCAAAAGAGACAGATTTCTCAATAAAATTCAGTCCAAATACCTTACTTTAAAATATTTTTCCTTTTCTTTAAAAAAAGGACTATTTATTTTTTATTTTATGTGCATTGGTGTTTTGCCTATGTGCACATGTGTGTGAGGGTGCCAGGTCCTTTGGAAATGGAGTTACAGACAGTTGTGTGCTCCATGTGGTTGCTGGGAATTGAACATGGGTCCTCTGGAAGAGCAGTCAGTGCTCCTAACTCCCGAGCCATCAAAACTGCATAGCCATCTGGGGCCTAATAGGGTTTGATCAAAGGGAAAGATGCGAAAGTTTCCACAGCTTTGTGGCAAAGCTGCATCACTCTGTGGTGCTATCATTTTGAAAACAAAAGCATTCACTTTGAGCTTGAAATACCTCAATGTCATTGTTAAATAGAATTTTAAATTCAGATTTATTATTGAGGCCATTTCTAGGTCTAAATTTCACCTGTAATTTGCAGGTATTTAATTTATGGTCTGCTTTATGTATTCAGTTCTGTCTTGTCTCCTTAGGAACTGGATGCATTCCACATTGCATTACGTACTTGGATTGTTTGTTGCTTGCTAATACATTCAGAAGTCAATGGCATATTATGATTCTAAACAGGTCCCCCAATGTTAGTGACTTCATTCTGTGCAGTTTATCAAGTCTGCCAAAGTAGAGTCCGAAGGTCATTTATTTTTCTTCATTTCTTTTCTTAATTCTGCTGGATTTGGATTAGCTTGCAATGGGTAAGCAAAAGTGTTGGTGAGTGCCTTCTTGTAGTACATATTTCTATTGGTAAACATGCAGCATTTAAAGGGTCCCTTTATCACATTAGCATGCATGGAGTCGAATGTGTTGCATGTTGCAGGTGCATGCATGCCCAAATGCATTCACATGTTCCTTTTGCTTCAATAATGCTATGTTTTGAAAGCTAAATTCCAAAAGAACAACACTATGTTCTTCACAGGATGCTTTCCATTCTTTGTCTATCGAAGTGAGCACTCACCTCTATACTGTGAAAAATAGGAATAAAATGCATTTCCTTGATCAACCTCTTCACCTCAGTATTTATCGGAAGTCTTGCTTGACAAGAGTACTATTAGGTTGAAAATTCCCCCTTAGAAGTCTGGTACTATGACCCCAAATTTCACACATTTTTTTTTTTTTAATACTGGGAAGAAAACATGGTTTTTCTGGGGTTAGTTTATAATAGTTGGTGGTGATATATGATAAGGGTTGGGTGTTTATATTAGCCATGTCAGGATTCCCTTAGGTCTATAATTAACACACTCACCAAACACTATAGAATTCCCTGACGAATGGACTCAGCCTTTTAACTGACTGACCCAGGGATTTGCTGCTTTTAATCCCCACCTGACTCCTACATTCACTTTTCCCAAACATTTTATTTGGCATTTATCATATGCAGTATCCTCCCATTCTTTTCATCCTTCTTGTTTTATTGATGAATAATGTGAATGTTAACACTGCTTATCTTGACTTGGGCAAATGAAGAGTGACTTGCCTGAGAGCCTCTTGGCTGAATCAACTGGATGGTTTCTACTGTTTGCTTCCAGTTTTAAGCTATGATTGCTTACACCCAACAGTAGCTACAAAATACACATTAGTGGGAAAGACCCTAATCTCACAGTCAACGAAAGTAATCTTATTCTGTGATGTGACTATAAATGAAATCCTACTTTACAGTGGCTAGTCCGATGCCCGTGGAGAACCTCAAGGGTCTGGGACATAGAGAAGTAGCAGAAGAGTTAGCTTAGCAGAAATTTTATCTACCTCTCCCTTTTTCTTTTTCATTTCAATCATTGCTGAGGGGAATATTTTTATGACATTTTTATAGTTTTTGAGTTTTGTCCTCTACGTACAGAATCAAGACTCTATTAATCTACTGCGTCACACTGGAGGGATGTTTTGTTATCATCAGAGATTTTACTGGGAGGTGGAGTGATAGTTCAGCGGATAAAGTGTTTGCTGTGCACACATGAGGACCTGAGTAGGGTTCCCCACACTCACATTAAAGTAGGGCGCAGTGGCACACAACTGTAAGCCTAGTGCTGGGCAAGTGGGAACAGAAGAAAGGCTGGACATTGCTGGCAGAACTGAGAATACTGTGAGCTTGACACAGTCTGTATTGTTAAATCGTGTTGTGTAGAGGTTTGGGAGAAAGCCCATCTTCTCCTCTGTTATTACTTCTGGATAGCCTGGCCCTGGCCTGTGTCATGTTCAGCTTCTTTAGCAGTGTGACCTGTCTTTGCACTGTAAATCAAGATTGTTGATATTTCTTCTTGGTTCAGGAAACAAATTCGTTTTGAGTCTAAAACAATAGAGCGATCATTTCACAAAACATTTGTAATTATTTTTAAAACCCTCTAGTTACCTTAAGTTCTGTTTCAACTGATCTTTTTGAAAGTTTAAGAACTACTTTCTTTTGTTTGCAATATGCACATTGACGTATCATTAATACCATGAACCCCTCAAATTGTTTTTAAAAAGTGAAAACTTTTTCATATGCATTCATTAGGTCTTTTGTTTGAAGTTTTGAGCTTGAGCAGAACATTAGAATATTATATAGTGACAATATCTGTAATGTAAAATCCTGGGTAGGAGTCTGCCTTCATCACTACTTAGCTGCTGTACTGGGGGGCAGGTAACTTTGGCTGTATCGCTTGGAAAACAAATACCATAGTATTTGATTTACATGGTGGCTGAGGGAATGAAATAACATATGCAGTCTTATGTATGTACCATGACAGTTCATCTTGACAAGATCTAGAATCATCCAGGAGACAAGTCTCTGGATACACTGGTGAGAGATGATCTAGATTAGATTAACTGTAGTGCAAAGAGACACCCTGAATGTGGGCATCACAATTTCTAGACTAGGATCCAGGACTGAATAAAAAGGAGAGAGCACTGAGGACAGGTCGTGGTCCCACTGCCTGGGTGCCTCCCAAACAGTTCAAGCTCATCAACTGTCTCACTTATCCAGAGGGCCTGGTCCAGTTGGGGGCTCCTCAGCTATTGGTTCATAGTTCATGTGTTTCCATTCGTTTGGCTGTTTGTCCCTGTGCTTTTTCTAATCATGGTCTCAACAATTCTCGCTCATACAATCCCTCCTCTTTCTCGACGATTGGGGGGGTGGGCTAGGAGGAGGGCAGGGGGAGCGGGAGGAGGGGGAGGACAGGGGAATTCATGGCTGATATGTAAAATTAAATTAAATTATTAAATAATAAATAAATAAATAAATAAATAAAAGCTAAAACTTTATGACAAAAAGAGGTGGGGAGAGCAGATTGAGTGAGCATCTCTCCCTGCTTCCTGACTATGGACACGATGTGACCAACTGCCTCTAGCTCCTGCCATTTTAAATTTTTGGTGGACTAGGCTCACTGACTGTGAACCAAAATGATCCTTTCCTTCTTTAAGCTGCTTGGTCAGGAATTGTGTTACAGCACCAGACAAGTGACTAAAAGGTATATTATTCAAGTATGCACTTTCTATGTTTTTTTTTAAATATGGTACCATATTTAAAACACTATGATTGGTATTGACCATAGATGGTAATCCACACCTGGCTTTGCTGTCATATTTAAAAGGAATAGATCTATGCAACCACCTGCAACGCTATCCCGCTTGGTTCAGGAGGGAGGCTGAGAGCATTTTGATGAGATATGATCACTCTTAGATTAGCGCTCACCGCTGGTGCAGAAGCAAAGGCTAGAGCTGAGGGTGAGCTCTTGCTTTAAGAATCTGAACTTGAACTGGGGCAGTAAGCCATCCCTAGGTGAGAGAGTGTTCTTTGTGGGGAAGGCAAAGCAAAAAAAAAAAAAAAAAAAAAAAAAAAAAAAGTCTCTTTTATTTTATTAGTGCATGTTAATGATTATTATTTGTACTAATAGGTCTTTAAAAATTGTTCAAAATGTCTTAAGGAGACCAAGTACAGTGGTTTGGCACGCTTTCTGTATTGATAATAAATATGCCTGATAGCCACTGATAGAAAACAGCAGGCAGCCGCTGAGCCTAAGCAGCCCACCTCTGTATGCCAAAGCTGTAAATCTCCCTGGAGAATCCTGTTATGTCATGTCATGGGAAATCACCTGGGAACAAGACAGAGAAGTACTAACTCAACAGGGCAAGTAGCTTGCTTTTACCAATGTTCCCATCTCCACCTCGTGCAAGCAAGCATCAAAAACACAGGGAGACAGTTTGCCCATCTTTAAAACCAATGTTCAATTTCAGAACGAATACATAATGTGAAAAACAGCACAGACTCTTGACTACCTTTGAAATATATTGTACACACACACACACACACACACACACACACACACACACACACTAATAAATGAAGAGAAAAAGAAAGACTGATTGCATTTGATTCCATAAATACATAGATGTTGATGAGCTGTTTTAACAAATGGAAATGGTTCAGAAGAGGGAAAATACATAGACTTACCACGTGAAAATGTCGTTAAGGTATAGCTATGAAAATGAAAGGATTTATGTGTGTGTGTGTGTGTGTGTGTGTGTGTGTGTGTGTGTGTGTGATTTGCATACACACACGCCATGCTAGGCATGGAGAGGTCAGAAGACAGCTCCAGGTGTTGGTAATGAACTTCCACCTTGTTTGATCTGGATTTCTTGTTTCCTATTCCATACACTAGGCCAGCTGGCCTATGAACTTCTAGTGTTTCTTCTCATCTTTCTGCTTCCCATCTTGCCACAGGAGTGCTGGAATTATCAACCTGTACTATTGCATCTAGCTTTATGTGGGCTCCGGGGTTCCTGTCCATGTCCCCATTCTTGCACGGCAAGGGCTTAATCCATTCAGCCATTTCCTCAGCTCTCACCACACACATTCAATATGTCCCGCTACGCCTGTGTCTGAGTGACTTGGACACTGTGAACCTTACAGTTTCTCTAGCTTGGCCTCCCAACGTGTTGCTGTTCCTCCCAGAAGCTCGCCAGGAGCATGCCGTTCTCCCAGTTTTGTGTCTCACTCTTGCAGCAGGGATGGGCTGTTTTCTTTCCACAGTGCTGTGTGTAGTCTTTAGAATTTGACAGTCAATCATGTCTTCTCTAGTGAGTATCTTTAATGGTTGATGGTTATCCAAATATTAAGCACCCTATGAAAAATAAGCAAAACTGTCATACCCAAAACATTTTTTTGCACCATTAATTGAATTACTAAACATTTCCACATCGATAAATTTCAAACATGCAGTGTGTGTAACTAAAACTTTCTGTAGCTGAGGTAATTTTTAAGATTTAGATCTGAAGCCGGGCAGTGGTGGTGCATGCCTTTGATCCCAGCACTCAGGAGGCAGAGCCAGGCAGATCTCTGTGAGTTCGGGGTCAGCCTGGTCTACAGAGTGAGATCCAGGACAGGCTCCAAAACTACACAGAGAAACCCTGTCTTAAACCCCTTCTTCCCCACCAAAAAAGATTTAGATATGAATACTTGACCTTGTGTTGCTTTTAGTATTGCATCATATCTTAAGTAGAAATCCCTATGGGTTTTAAAATACTTCTCAAAAGCTTTCATGTATGTAATATGTAACAAAATAAAAGCATACTTGTTAGAGCTAAGAGAATGTGAAGAACATATGGAGCTTCTCAGGGGGAGGAAAGGCCAAACACTTCCTGTGTTGGACCCCAGCTGCAGCCTCCTTTGACTTTCTCTGTGTTTTCAACTGGCTGCTCATCAGAAAGTCCTTCTATCTAAGATGGATGTCTTGGAGTTTTCTAGACTTCATAAAGAGCATCAACCTTTTCCTATTGTCCAAGTCCTTAACATAGGAGACAGGCTCTATTCCCTCTGTCCCATGCTGTAATGTCACCCAAGTAAGCCTTAACAAAGCTGAACCTGTCATCATCTCTCTGTGGTAGCTTCTCCCCACTCCAGATACTCTCCCCACCCCAGATACTCTTCCTATCCCAGATACTCTCCCCACTCCAGACACTCTCCCCACCCCAGATACTCTTCCTGTCCCAGATACTCTCCCCACTCCAGATACTCTTCCTATCCCAGATACTCTCCCCACTCCAGATACTCTCCCCATCCCAGATACTCTTTCTATCCCAGATACTCTCCCCACTCCAGATACTCTTCCCACCTCCAACTCTTTCCCCACCCCAGATACTCTTCCCACCTCCAACTCTTTCCCCACCCCAGATATTCTTCCCACCTCCAACCTCTTTCCCCACCCCAGATACTCTCCACACCCCAGATACTCTTCTTATGCCCAGCCTCTTTCCTCACCCCAGATACTCTCACCACCCCAGTCTCTCTCCCCACCACCAGTCTCTATCTATACCTCCAGCTTCTCTTTCTGTCTCCAGCCACCCTCCTCCTTACTTCAAGCCTCTCTCCCCACCCCCAGCCACTTTCCTTCCCACCTCCAGCCACTGTTTTTAGTGGCCTTATTCTTCTCTTATCAACCCCTTGCCTGTGCTGTTTCCGTAAATTATCCCTTCCCATTTCAAAACCCAACTAACCAAGCTAATCATGGTGGAGCAAGACTTCAAAGTACTCCGGAGGTAGAACAAGGCCAAGCTCAGTGAGTTTGAGGCTAGCCTGGTCTATATAGTGAATTTCATGTCATCCTAAATAAGCTAGCCAACCAGAGTGGTTTCTTCTGCAGTCTGCCCCTTCCAATTCTGTCTATTTCTTTTGAGACAAGATATCACTAGGTAGCCCAGGGTAACTGTAAACTCAAAACCCACCTGCCTTGAGTCCTGAGTGCCAGATTACAGGTAGATGTCAACACACTCTGCTTTGGTTATTCTATTGTTTCTTCCTTGTTTGAGTCAGGTTCTGAGTGATATTGTAGTAAATACCTGGCAGGGACCATTTAAAGGACAAAGGTTCTATTTTGGCTCACAGTTTCCCAGGTGTCAATGGTCAGCTGAGGCCTTAGCTGCAGGGGTTATGAGAAGGGTGAACACCATGGTGGGAAGTATATGGTGGACTGTACTGGCTTACCTCATGACTAACAGAAAACAGAGAGAGTGAGTGAGGAGATAATAGGGCAGGGGAGACATCCATCCTTCAAAAGCACGTTAGTGTTCATTCTCCCAACCAAACCCATCTCTCAGTACTTCCATCACCTACCAATAATGTTATGAAATTATGAACCCACCTCAGGGTTAAGCCATTCGTGAAATCAGCTTTCATGATCCAATCACTTTCCAGAAAACCCATCATTGAACTCGAATATATCAACCTAAGGAGTGAATTTCATATTCAAACCATAACACTTCCTTATATTTTTTATTTATGACATTGCTTGAAATATGAGTCTTACATCATTTATGAGGCCTTTGACACTAGACAATCAACTGCATTGAGCATAAAAAAAAACCTTGTCTATATTTATTTTAAGAATGTCTTGTTCCTACAATACTTATTGAATGACAGAATATATGCATATTTGGGGAGGTAATTATCATATTTGTTGAGGGAAGCCAGAGGACAAAGCATACTGCAGCAATGTGGATGAGGGATTTCAGTGTGGGAAATGAAATAATCCAGTTTCTTTTGTCTACAGTGAAAGTTTGCAAAGTACAGCAGTAAGACACAGAGCAAGAGAAGCGTGTGAAGGCAGCTTGTTGGGCTTTAAATACAGCATGAAGTAGCTTGCCCTTCACTTGAAAATCAGCAGAGGAACATCTAGATCTCTTCAGTTCATACAATGCAGTAAAAGAGAGCAGGGCATGGTGACAAAACTCAAGGTTTGGAAGGCCAGAGAGCCTGGGTTTATACCCTCACCCTATTGTTTCCTGGCTATGTGGTCTTGAAGAACTTACTTCACCTTTCTGTACCTCATTCTCTTAGTATTAAAATGTGATCATGCTCTGATATTTCAAATATTTCATAAATTTTTAATAAAATGCACAAAATGTACAAAGTGTAACTCATTCATATTAAATATTAAATAAACTTATTTAACATTTAATCACATGCAGAATATTTATGCATTTTGTCTGTATTCTCAAAAATAATCCAAGGAAGATACAGATTGAAATAGTAGAGAGACAATTAACCTGATCAACTAAAGTATCTTATGGTTGTAAGACTTCCTGTCAGTTGAAAAGAGTCTGTAGGAACTTTGTTCCTCGCCTTTTGTGGGTAAATAAGCTGGTTTTCAGACTTTTATCATCTTCTTTCCTACTGTCTGGCCAAGGTGGGACCATAGGTCTGATGCCTGGGATGGGAAAGAACAAAGAGATGATATTTGGGTGGAAAGCTCCCCAGACTGGCCACGTCATCCAGGGATGCTGAACCAAAGATGCCCTTTAAAGAATCCAGGATTTCTGGGGCACAGAGGTGCTTTGATGATCAGAAAGAGCCTGGGCTAGTGTGGCCCCTGGGAATATAGTGGTGGTTACACAGTAAGATGCAGCAGAGAAGGTTGCCTACCAGCTAAACCACACACCACAGGTGATCTGAGTCATGCATTTTCACGGTTGCCACACTTGTCTGAGTGTGCAAACCCAATTTCCACATGGAAGTCAAGGACACTGGAAAATGGCTCAGGTCTATGCCATGTCTCAATATTCTGTAACACGTTTAAACTCATTCCAAATTTGCATGCAGAAAAAGACACCACTTGGAAGTACACCGAAGCCTCCAAAGGGAGAGGTAATCAGCAGTCTCCTGAGGATCTGTTGTGGAATAATCTTTTTGTACATTGTGAGGATCTGTCACTCAGATTGGTTTAATAAAAAGTTGAGCAGCCAATAGCTAGGTAGGATTTCCAGGCAGAGAGGATGCTGGGAAGATGAAAGACAGAGTCACCAGCCAGATGAGGAGTAACCAGTGCAGGCCTAGTGGAGATGAGGTAATGAGCGCTTGGAAGAACATAGATTTAAAAATATGGATTAATTAAAGTTATAAGAGCTAGTTAAAAACAAGCCTAAGCTAAGGCTGAGCTTTCATAATTAATAATACATCTCTGTGTCATTTTTGTCAGCTGGTGGTCCAAAAAGAGAAACTCTACTACAAAGACCATCAAATCAGTGGACACACACTGAAGGAAATGATTCCCCGGGCCCTGAATCATCTGTCAGTAGAAAATGGTTTAGCTATGAGATGTGGGACTCTTTGGGCCCCTACTCCATCCATGCCTGGCTGCTAATGGGCTCTGCTGTGCAGACCTAGCTCAGTCATCAGCGGTTATTGAGAGTTTGCCATTATAATGGCTGTGAGTGACTAATGAATTTATTCTGCTGCCCTTCTGTCTCTCTTCTAGCTCTTACATCCTTTACTATTCACTGAACAGAGATTTATAGCTACATAAGGTCTTGAAAATATGTGAAGGTTGAGTGCTGAGTCTTCTTCTGGACTTTAGCATATTAGCTTTGAGCTCCCATTTACCTTAATTAATGTTCTTCCTATGCATGAAGAGAGTTGGAGGAGCAACCATCTGTTTGTAGTTTTATATTTTCTTCTCTTTGCATGATTTGAATTTTCCCTGGTGGTGGTGGGTGTGGGTAATAGAAAGGCTAGCAGAAGGGGGAAGTGGACTGACCCCAGAGGTCTCTTAAGCAGGACTCATGTCATGGCTCCAAGAAGGAAAGCAGAGACAGAACTGGGGGTATCTTGGTTCTAGCTCTGGATGGCAGCAAGTCCCAGGAGAATGGAAATGGGCTGAAAGGAATATCTGAAGAACATATCAAAGAAGAACTAGGGAACCTTGGGTCCTTACCAGGAGTGGTAAATGGTAGCTAGGTATCAAGGGGATGGAGGTGGGATAGGAGGGGGGCTCAGGTATGCAACATTAACATATTTAAGAGTCCCCTAGAGAAAGCAGAATGGAAAGAGAGAACAGAATGGAAAAGTGGAAGGAGTGCACTGGTATCCTACCTGGTCCCAGCTAGGTGTGGTGACTATGGGGTTCCTGGTAGTGAGAGGTCCTGCATTCAAGAGTCACAAAGGAATATAAATGTGTTGTGAGGAGTGACCAAGGCAAGTGGGACTTAAGAACTACAAAGACCCTGGTGCCATTCTGCACCTAGAATGAAAAGTTGATTTCCAAGGGAATGAATAAAGTATGTCTTATCTGCCCCACAGCCCTCATCTATATTGTTAACCCTCTGGCTTCCAGTAACATTCTGTTCCAGCTTTGGAGCTTAGACCTCACAGAATTAGGCAAATTTAAGATTATTTTTGTATTGTCCCATCTCATGTTTATACCTCCAATTTGACCTAATTCATTTTAGTACATTATCAAAAGTATACATCATTTAATGATATATTAAGACGCAATTTGTAACAATCATCTCAAACTGACTTTAAAGCTTTATTTTAAAGTTTTTCTCTACGTGTGTGTGTGTGTGTGTGTGTGTGTGTGTGCGCGTGCGTGCGCGTGTGCATGCGCACTACCTATGGAAGCAGAAGAAGACATCTGATGTCCTGGGGCAGGGGTTACAGGTGCTTGTGAGCCACCTCACTTGGCTCCTGGGAACTGAACCTGGGTCCTCTGAAAGAGCAGCAAGTTCTCTTCACTACTAAACCATCTCTCCAGTGCTCAAAGCTCATTAAAAACATAAAGAAATTAGTGAGATTGCATGAATATGTCAACCCCCTGGGAAAGCATGGATGCATTTAAGCTTCAGAGAAAGTAAAACAGAATGTGATTTGGATGATGAAAAAATACTTTGTTTCTCTTTATCTTGCCTTGGTCTCTCAAATACTCTCTGAATGTAGTTTTTTTTTTCTATGTGTAACAGAAGAGGAAGAGGAACGACAGGGAGGAAGAAAATTATCAAAAATCTCAGAATTTTACATGACATCTAGTTTTGAAAAGGCATGACAAAGTGGGTATCTCGTACAGTTCATTGTGCAGAGAGCTATATTTGAGGTAACCTCTTCCATTGCTGACTCAGCCTATAGATACAATTGGCTGATGAACTTCACATTGTCATGTAGGATGATGGTCCAAAACAGACTGAGGGGCTCCTGAAAAACCTAAACTAATTAAAGGTTTTCAGTTTCAATGATTAGATCTCCCCAGGCAGAATAACCAATTTTTTAATTAATCTGCTCCTTGCTTTTGATATTCACTAAAGCACCATAAGGAGAAATAGTCACAAAAAGAGCTAGTTAGGTCTCACTTGCTCCACTCATATACTTCCCTAAAGCCCCATAGTTCAGAACCCCATTAACACAAATATTTTTCCTTCATTCCTTTTCCCATTTTTTTTTTTTTACTGCTAAGGTGGAGTTTAGGGAGTCACTGATATATCTTGAAATAATAACTTCCTTGTATTGATTGCCATCTTCTCAGTTAAGTGTTTTAGGTTGATGTCTCCTCTGCTTCCTAATATCCTTCAACAAAATTACATTTGCTTCCACTTGCTAGACAGGTGTTAATGCCTCAGCATATCTAAAAACTATATATTTAATGTATGTTCAATATTTAAATGTTTAAAACTCTATGCTTCGGGGAAAATGGGGCTAAGAACTGCTACTGGTATCAAATTGTGTCAATGAACAGAATGGCATTTCTATGTTGTTCTATAGTAATGTGGGAACATCTCAGAAGGAGTACAGCATGCTGACATAGCTTTAGAATCAGGTGCATTTCCCTCTCAGTTACCTGTTTCATGTTGGCCTCAAGCCATGCAAACAAACTATTTTGAAATGCTGTCCTCTCGGCATGAAATGGCCATTGCTCTCTTGAAGTCTCAGCATCTGTGATTATCCACAGCAGATCTGCCCAGTTTGGTCCATTAACATCCTTTCATGGAGGGTGAAAGAGCTCATTAGGTCCTTCCACTCCCAAAGGGTATTCAGGCAGTTAACAATTGTTGAGATACAGGGGGATGACTTTTCTTCAGCAGTGTAATTACCTGTAAGTTGTCCACACTCTTGTCATTTAATGCCAATTAAACACAGTGGTTCCCCAAGCTAGACTCTGGTAGTATAATTTCTTTGGTCTGTAGTTGGTACCCGATCTGAAGTGACTAGATAATTGTTTGTATCTCTGAAGGAAAATTTAATGCAACCCTTGGCACCAAATACAGGCATGATAGTGCAAAGGTGGGTCTAGGAGAGGCACTTAGTGTCTTTGCTGGGCTCATGATATATGCAACTGAAGCTATGCTATCTGAGGACAGAAGGGCCTTGAGGGAAATTCCTATATCGGCATCATTTTCCATGTGGTATGAATAGGCATGCCTTCTTGTATTTCCCTGTAATGGACGAGAAGACATCTAATGAAATCTGAAATGTCTGCAAGTGTCCATGGGAGGAATCCTCAGGGAGGTCTTCTTTTATATAATACAGATTGGCCTGATTTAGTGATAAATAGGATCAGACTCATAAGTATTGTGAATGCCCTCTAAATGGATGATTAACTAGAAAATATATTATAATCCATGAAAGTAGCATGCAGGTGTAGCTGGAGTATTTCTGTGTCCACCCGGCTCCTCTAGCTGCTCAGGCCCAATTAAACACACAGAGACTTATTTTACTTATAAACTGTATGGCTGTGACCGGCTTCTTGCTATCTATTCTTATATCCTTCTTGCCTGGCTACTGGCCAGTCAGCGTTTTATTTAACAATCAATCATAGCAACATATATAGGACATCCTGCAGCATGTATAAGATGTCTTTATAAGCAGGCAAGAAGGATAGTGTAGGCAGAACAAGGAGAAGGAGAATTCTAGGAGGTGGAAGGCTGAGGCAGGGAGACGCTGCCAGCCGCCGCCATGAGGAGCAGGATGTAAAATACCGGTAAGCCACGAGCTACGTGGCAAGGTATAGATTAATAGAAATGGGTGACTAAGCATTCAAATACATGAGCCTATGGGGGCCATTCTTATCCAAGCCACCACATTCCACTCCCTGGCCCCCATAGGCTTGTATCCATATTATAACGCAAAACAAAAGAAAACATAAAAAGCATTCCACTCAATTTCAAAAGTCCCCATAGTGTATCACAGTCTCAATACTATTAAAAAGCTCAAAATTCAAAAGTCTCTTCTTAGACTAACCCCATAAAAATCAAAATCGAAGAGCAGATCACAAACTTCCAACATAAAATGGCGCAGAATATGCATTACCAGTCTGAAAGGGAAGAAAGGGAGCGTAGTGAGGAAATACTGGCCCAAAGCAACACCGTAAACTAGCAGGGCAAACTCCACGCTCTATTTCTATGTCTGATGTCAAAGTCCTCTTTGGATGTCCCACTCCTTTTAGCTTAGTTGATTGCAACACACTTCTCTCCATGGGGCTGGTTCTACAACAGATCTGCAGCTCTTCTTGGCGGGTATCTCACGTCTCTGACTGGCATCTCCAACATCTTAGAGTCTTCAACAAAATCCAGATTGCACCTTCACAGCTTCACGTATTGTCCTCTCTGGGCCTCCATACATGGATACCCTGACACACCCCTAAGGCTACTTTAGAAGCTTTTGTTAGCCACAAATGGAAATTCCATGACCCTTTTCTTGTGTTCTTGACTCTAAAGCCAGATAGATCCACATGGCCCAAACTGCCAAGTCCTGCCGCTTGATGGACCTGAAACTTGGCTCCCTAGTTCAATTTCATTTGCATCAGCTTTTTTTTTTTTTTTTTTTTTTTTTTTTTTTTTGGTTTTTCGAGACAGGGTTTCTCTGTGTAGCTTTGCGCTCTTCCTGGAACTCACTTGGTAGCCCAGGCTGTCCTCGAACTCACAGAGATCCGCCTGCCTCTGCCTCCCGAGTGCTGGGATTAAAGGCGTGTGCCACCACCGCCCGGCTTATCATCAGCTTTTTTTTTAATGGATGGTTTTTGTCACCAATTAAGATTTCCTTTAATTACTTTTCACAAGTTGGAAGCTTAGCTAGGTGGGATCTTTCCCTGAGGTCACCATTTCCATGTTACCTGCCATGATGATAATGGAAAAAGCCTCTGGAACTGTAAGCAGGTCCCCAATTAAGTGCTTTATTTGATAAGAGTTTCCATGGTCGTGGTGTATCTCTACATCAATAGAACAGTGACTAAGACAATAACTATCTTTGATTATATATTAATTTTCACTATATGCCATACTTTTAAAGTATTAGGTAGTTGATGTCCAAAATTGATAAATTTAGCTTTAGTATACTTTTTTTTTTTTTTTTTTTTTTTTTTTTTAGGGTATGTTGGTACTGTGCTGACTTATCCATGGAAGACCACACTGTGATTGCATTAACCACAGAACTGAAGAAACAGTAGTGACTTGTTCAATTTTTGAAAACATCTTCAATTGATGTTGAACTTTACTGCTCTGCACGTTACTGATGTGGCTGCAAAATCAGGGATTTGACTGTTTCCCAGAGGGTTGGTTTTATTTAACTGCCTGTAGCTCTTACACTCATGGTTTATTCTTTTATACTGATTGTTTTATTTAGTTTGGAGTTTTTTTTCTAAGTTCTGATCACTCCATTTCAGAGTATCTTTTTAATGAGGTAAAAGACATTTTTTGATCTCAGTACTGGGATAGCTGGGTTTCTGAGAAGCATGTTTTTGTTAATCTTATGGCAACAGAATCCTGGAACTGATTAAATCTTCACGCTAAAGTGGTTATGTAAAACCTTGAGAGCTAAGTTTGTTAACTATCTCTCAGGCATTATTTACAGTAATCTTATTTCTGGCTTCTTTTTTCATTATCTTTATCATATTTTCCTTTTGTCCATATGGACACTTAAACATCAAAATCTAGGAAGACTCTATATCATTTTGAGTTACAGAGAACTACCTTGCTTCTAAGACTTGGAGGAAGGAGGCGTGGAGGGGATGGATGGAGAAAGAAATGGAAGCTAAGAAAATGTAAAAGGCTGCACACCCCAGACAATTATCTCACCGTGTGCTCCACTGAAGCCATCTTTGATAATTGTTTCCTTGTGTACAATAATGGGAGCCAAACTCTACTGCCATGGTCTGTGTGACACTTGGTAGGAAATGCTGGTGGGTGGGTATAAGGTGAAATGCAGGTGCAGCTCATGAAAAACATTTTATGGTTGTGTGTGTGTGTGTGTGTGTGTGTGTGTGTGTGTGTGTGAGAGAGAGAGAGAGAGAGAGAGAGAGAGAGAGAGAGAGAGAGAGAGAGAGAGATTTTTTACCTTGGGCCTTTTTTTTTCTTTTAAAAAAATTCTTTAAAATTTATACATATAGCTGCAGAAGAGATGACTGCCCTTTAAGAATAAAACTGAAAGAGGGAAGGATGAAAACTTAAACACCAGTTGAGAAGAAAACGCAAAAATTCTTCTGATGAAACAGTAGCTTGGAAGAGAGAGTAGCAGTGGTACAGATCTCAGACACCTAAGTAAAAATGTAGAACTGATCCAACATTGCACAGTGCCCTGTGTGCGTGTAACTGTGTATTGTGAAACTGCAGTAATCCAGAAAGTCTGGCAAGTCTTCTTTCAATTATCAAGATATTTTTGTTACCTTCATTTTCTCCTGTAACAAGGCCTGGTGTCTAGGTGATTAATAAAACTGCTTAATTCATCTTTGGTTGGGAAGGTGGACATAGGCAACCTTTCAAGGGGGAGGACATGCATAACAAGAAGTACTTTTCCATACCCCCCCTTAACTTTTAGAAAGTCCATGCACACACACAGAGAGAGAGAGAGAGAGAGAGAGAGAGAGAGAGAGAGAGAGAGAGAGAGAGAGAGAGAAAGAGAGAGAGAGAGAGAATTTGGAATTAGCAAAGAATCTCACCCTGACCTCGTGCAACCAAATCAAAGGGGATTGGCCTTTCCCCTCTAAAAATACACTGAGTAAATAGATAGATGGTTATTGCTGGAGGAGAGGGCTTGATACTAAAGGCAGGGGGTGATGGTGTCAAAACAGCCGGTTGACTCTGGTGGCGTGATTAGCAGTGAGGGGCCTCTGACAACCTGGCTAGTCCGACTCAGGGGGCAGGAGATAAGGCTGAGTGCTAACAACTTAGCAACAGCATGGCAGGCATTGTCAATAAATGCTGCAGTGTGAACCGGGGCCAAGCCATAGGATGTGATAATAGCGCTCCATTGAAGCCGCACTTCAGTATCTAATCTGGGGATTAGAGAAGATCTGGGGTTCACACCACTGAAACCGTGTCAGGGTGGAATTTATAGCTCTCCTCCATTAATAGTAATAAAAGGCACAGATTAAGGGAGGCCAGCATGATGCTGCCAACTGCAATGTTTCTGTGATAAAGCCTGGAAACTTGCTGCTCTCTTTACCACGGGCAGACCCTAGACCCACCTCTCAAATGTGTTGCAGCAGAGAGGGAGGCATCTGGTTCTCACTATCACCATGTTTTGTATAAATGTTTCCAAAGATCTAGCTCCTTGATAATGGCTTTTGGTAAATTCATTTAAGAAACATTTGGCCCCACACCCACATTTTCCCAAACAACAATGACTTGACATATGTGAACGTTGATTTCCAGCCCGGCTTTCCAGAGTTAGCACAATGTTGAGACAATTTGCATTGAGTTCAATAGTAAGCAAACAGGAAATCTTAGGGAAGTGTGTTACCTACCATTCTGCACATCGCTGGCCAAGAAGCCAGGCAGCAGGAGAAGAGGTGAGTGGGAAGGGGTGCCTGGAGAGAGCGGCCTGTGAGAGCAGCTACAAATGAGAACCAGAAGCACAAAGGGGAAAATGCTTTTTGGGAAAGTAATCTTTTAAATTCTGTTTTTAAAGTCATGCCGAGAAACTGTCCAAACTACAGCCAAATAATAAGATTATGTCTGATTCGTGATCCTTGCACTGTCAGGCTTGGTTAGGGTGATGCCCATGATGCATTTGGTGTGGCACTTTTGTTTTGTAGCAGCAGCTGGGATCCTTCACATCAGACATAAACTGTTTATATGTTTTTTTTTTTTTTAAATTTTTCTTCTGCATGGACATTTCAGAAGAACTTTTTTTTTTTTAACTTCACACAGGCATACACATATACATGGTCCAACTCAGAGACACAACTATTTGAAAAGATATGGCAATCACTGTACACAATAATTCTCTCCCATGAGAGACACAGAACACTTCATATTTTGTACTAATTTTGCATCAGCAAAGGAGAAACCTTATTTATTTATCTCCCCCAGAAGCTCATCACTAACACCATTTAATGATGCTAATAACAAATATTGGTATTGATAGCTTTAGCACCAGAAGACAATGAGGTCTTATGGGGAAGACTGATGTCTTCCCAGTATGTATCTATTCTCTGTTCGTGTCTCATTTTGTCTCAGGAAATGTTTTGTTTTGGAGTCCACAGACGTAGTTGTTAGAAGAAGATGTTGGACTAATACCTCTGACACCGACTTTAATTTCTGAGATGAAGATTTTGGTAATTTGTTTCCACTGGGAAAACATTCTACCATTCCATCTCCTGAGGAATCTCACAGAACGAGTCCACAAATGGTCCTGTGTATAAGTGGTCACACTGTGCAGTGTGGTGACACTTCATACCTCAATCATTAGGTAGACAAGTCCACACAGGAGTGGCTTGGTGTTTGGGGAGGAAATGAAGCTCATACCTTCAGACACAACTGGGCAGAACAATGTCCATGCTTCTGAGCAGATAGAAGTTTTAGGGTATTTGTGGTTCCTATTGTGGTCCCTTTCTTTCCTTCTAAATTTTTTCTTAAAAAATTTATACTCATAGTTGCTGAGGAGAGGACTTTGTCAGTAAAGTGGTTGCCCTGTCAACATGGAGACCTAAGTTCAGATTCTCAGTACCCGTGTAAGAGTGGGGGTGCAACTGTAGGCACTGTGATCCCAGTGCTGGGTCATCAAGAATGGCACAGCTAGGCAGTTCACTGGGCAGCAAGTCTAGCCGAATTGTGTGAGCTCCAGGTTCAGTGGGGGGCCCTGTCTCAAAAAACAAAGTGGAGACTGGCTGAAAAAGCACCATTGTCAGACTCTGTCCTCTACCTGCACATGTGCCCTCACAGGAGGCTGTGCACATCTACCTGCCACACACGCCAGCCACCCACAATTAGAGTTCACAAAGCCAGGCATGGTGACTCATGCTTGTAATCCTAGACCTCTGAGGATGAGACAGGAGCATGGTCACAAGTGTGGGGCTGCTTTGACTACAAAGCAAGTTCCAGGCCAGCCTGAGCTATAGGATGAGAACTTGTTTCAAAACAATAAGAGCAACAAAACAGAAGGCAAAGGAAGACAGACTAAATAAATAAGTTAGTTAACTGAAATTACATTCACATTTTTCATCAGACAAGTATCAATAATAAAATGTTAGTTCCCATTACTATTTTTTTTGCCATTAAATAGAATACATTTTGATTAAAAAAATAGAGAGGGAAATCAAAGAATCTAGAGATCCAAAATGTCTCCGGATTACTGCATTTGGTAACTACTCTTTTCAGTGTAAATTCCAATTATCATCTGGAATGTTCTGGCAGGACTTTGTAATGAATTAGCTTCAAACATTTCTTCACTCCTCAGTGACAAAGACTTTTAGCCTTCTTGCTTTGGAAGTCTGCAGTGTTTCTTTTTTTGTCAATAGCACACGGAAAGCCTTAAAAAGACACATTTATTTCATTTATGAGAAATTAAATCCAGATTTAAAGTTCTTGTCTCACCCACTACTGTTGGCTCTCTGCAGAATGGTTCTGTAGTGGTGTTGGGCCCCAGGAAGCATTGTAACATGTGTTGGCAATCTTGCAAACTAAATTTAGAGTCCCTTAGATTCAATATCAGGACATTTATTAGGAGTAAAGCTCGCCTGGAGCTCTTTCTGCGGGTTGATGTTAGGCCCCTGGCAGCGCTCCTCGGGTGAATTTTCCTGTTTATTCTTGTATTTAATGCAAAGCTAATGTACTTCCTGGGACGTTGCACAGAGGACAAGTCATTCTCTCAAGGCCTGGGAGGCTGGGCTTTGAGTTCAATTGGGCTATGGAATGAAGGCCCACAAGTATTTCTGTTCACTTTTTTTTTTATACAAATTGAAAGTATCTTGAGGAAAATATGAAGTGGAAGAGTAGAAGTTTTGTTATTTGTGGCATCTTCCTATACATTTCATTAAATGTATATGTTGCTTTACATGAGCTTTGAATTTCTCTCAAAACCAGCTCCACTATACACACACACACACACACACACACACACACACACACACACACACACAAGAGGAAGAGGGGAAGAGGGAGGGAGAGAGAATATTAAGCAGTAAAGAATGCTTTTGTAATGCCTGAATAGTGACTGGCTCTATATGTGTGTGTGTGTGTGTGTGTGTGTGTGTGTGTGTGTGTGTGTGTGTGTGTGTTTACATGAGCATGGCATCTTACCCAGGTTCTCTACATCTTAATTCTGGGACAGAGTCTTTCACTGACCTCGCAGTTTACTGATTTTTAGGAAATGGCTGGCCAACATGCCCCAGGATTGTTCTCCCTCTCTCCTCAGTGCTAGGGCTACAGTTGTGCTGTTCTTGGTTTTTAAGTGGGTACTGGAGTTTTGAACCCAGGTCTCATGCTTATGTGGCCAGCACATTATTGACTGAGCCGTCTTTCTAGTTCCTTATTACTTAACATAGTGCAATTGATTTTCGACTTAAAGACCAATGGCTCTTAAAACAAAATGAAAAACAGTTAGATAAGGTAGCATTTGCAAGCTTACTAGTTGTTGATGACCTTATTATGATCAGTTTCAACCTAACAACTTGATGTCAATTGGTTTTAATATTCTTATTAATAATAGACTCTAGCTAGCATTGGCTGACTCCAAGATGCCATCGTAAAAGTATTGTTGAAGTGTGTTTGTTGTTTGTTGTTTTGTTGTTGTTTTTTTTCTGAGACAGGGTCTCATTATATAACTCTGGCTGTTCTGGAGCTCACTATGTATACCAGGGTGGCCTTGAACTCACAGAGACCTGCCTGCCTCTGTCTCCCAAGTGCTGGGATTGAAGGTGTGCACTGCTGTGCCTAGTATGTTCGTTATTATTTTTATTGTGTTGTTAAGTGCAAACTTTATAGTATCAAGTCAAATATTCTACTGATGGAAAAAACAAGTTGATGTCAGACTGTAGTATGATAGTGATGACCTCGGTAGCAGAACCTCTGAAAACATCAACTCTGAACTATGTCATAGGATTCAGAATGTCGAGGTGGGAAGAACTTCTGCCTTTTAAACTTCATCTTAAAGAAACAGATACAGCCTGGCGTTGTGGCAATGCCTTTACTCCCAGTACTTGGAAGTCAGAAGCAGGCTAATCTCTGAGTTCGAGGCCTGCCTGGTCTTCAGAGTGAGTTGCAGGACAGCCGGGGCTACACAGAGAAACCCTGTCTGGCAAAACCAAGACCCAAACCCAAACCCAAACCAAAAATAAACTAGCCAACCAACCAACTAAACAAACAAACAAAAACAAAACTGAGGTGCAGAACACAGGGATATTACTGTCAAATTTGCAATGCCAGCAATAAAACTCACACCAAATTATTAAGGTTTCTGCTCAGTGTTTTCCTGTTGACTTCTCCTGGGTCCTTAACCGGATCACATAGATTATTCGACAGGGCAATTTTGCTACCTGGCCACTGCTAGAATCAATTGTCCAGATCCTGGAGAATTAAGGCATGCATAAAGAAGTGACTTTTCATTTACTTAGGGTATAAAGATAGTGGCTGTGAAATCTGAAGACAAAACAAAAGCAAATGTACAGCCCACTTAAAGAACGTAGACTCCGGTGGGGCTAGAGAGATGATGGCCCAGTGGTTAAGGGCAATTGCTGCTCCTTCAGAGGACCAGAGTTCTAGTCTCAGAAGCTCACAACCACCTGTAACTCCGACTTCAAAGGCACGCACAGAGAGAGACACACACACACATAAATAAATAACACAAAACATCTATAAAAAGGAGTACATGTTCTTATGAGACTGGTGCTCCTTTCCAAGGGAGGACTTCAAACAAGATAAAGGATATTCAAAGTGGTGGGTGTGGTCAGGGTCCGAGAAGCCCTTTAGCACTCAGCTCAAGAATGAGTGATATGCGTTTTGATTTACATATTTTTTCTTTTATCACTTTTAGCTAAAATGCCATTTTTCTTTTTCAGGTAAAGTCTTAGGCTGCTGTTTCTATTAGTTATTGCCCTCCTATGTAAATCTTCTACTACAGGGTTAGTATGTTACTGACGTCCTAGTCATTTCCATCATACTATTTCCCTCTTTTAAAGACATGGGATGATTTTCCCACCACCAAATAAACCCAAAACCCTGTTCCCTCAAGCCCTGATGACAGGAACCTAATGTGTTTTATTCACTCAAACCTTCAGTGCCAGCGAAGTATCTGGCCCAGGCAGTGTTAGCAGTGACCTCCCATGCCCTGTCTAACACACTTGAACACGCCTTTAGGGTAGGCACAGTGAGATTCCACTTCACACCCGGGAAAAAGAAGTGCAAGAAGCTTTCCCAGGAAAAGGTAGTAGTGTCCTCTGAATTTGGACTTGGCTTTTCAGATTACTCTTTAGGAATCTTGCCAAACTGCTTGTGGGATTTTTTTTTTTTTTAAATTAACCAACATGACCTCATATGAAATGTTCTTCACGGTTTTGATCTCTTCTGAATACCTTCCTTTTTATTTGTGGTTGTCTCTACATGTCTAGCTTCCCCAGACATACAGGGGTTTGAATCTCTTGGAATGGGAACAGTGCACTGGCATCCTTTAACTATCTGCTGTGATATGTATAACACCATAACCATTATATCATGGCAATTAAATTTTAGTGGAGTTTGATGACAATTCTGTTTTCCAGTTAAGGAGATCTTGGAAGGGGTTTTGACTACATCTCAGAAGTGATTCTGGAGAAAAGGGTTGCATTTTAAAAGGTCTTTGATGAGCCTGGTGTGGTGTGGTGGCTCACAGATTTAATCCCAGTTCTCTGAAGGCAAAGGTAGGTGGATCTCTGTGAGTTTGAGGCCAACCTGGTCTACATAGCAGGCTCCATGACAGTCAGGACTACAGAGGGACCCTGCCTATCTCAAAAAACAAAACAAATAAAAGTCTGTGACAAGCTGAATGACCCTGAAAGGGGCTGAACATTTCAGAGGCAGGATACAGAATCAGAAATATATGGGGATTAGAGTAGGGGTATGTAGAAGGCCTTCATGAACCTTGAATAAAGGTGGGCAGAGCTGAGCAGAAGTCTCTGCTAATCCTCCTGCTGGATATTGCTTGGGCCAGTCTTTCTCAGGAATAATCCACCTGCTCAGAGTTGTTCTCTTTCTGCAGAAGTAGTGAAGAAAGGACTTTAACAGCAGGAACTCACATTACATTTCACCTTTTGAAGGCCTGCTAAACTACAGTCATAATTGTGCAAAAACCTGCTCTCAAGCCAACCCAGAAATGGCATTGGCTCTTGTCTGTTGATTTCTCATGGCTGTCCCGTTCCTCTTAGAGCTCTGTTTGGCCGCAAGAATCCAGGAACAGTCAGAGAAAGCTTATCTTAGAGTGTAGTGCTGTAATTCAGGGACAGACAGCCCTGTAAGGTAGGGCATGTTCCATCTGGGACTGCAGGAGCTTCCTGAGAGGACCAGAGAGCTGCAGATAGAAAAGTCTTTATTCACATCTTGTTTTGTGATAATCCTGGTCTCGTTTCCTTTGCGTGTTTCATTAAACTAGTGTGGAGCCCCTGGATGTAGTGTACTTCACAAAAAAGCCCTGCCAGAGATCGGAGATGGTTCAGTCTCGAGAGGGAGCCCCTTCTGCCTATGTGCTGTTGGTGATCAGCATGGGCAAGTATTTGGGCTGCTTAGGAACTTCTTCAGCTTGATCATGCTGGGATATCTTGTCTTTTGATACTGTTTTAAGTAAACCTGGGCTGACCTTTGTGGATGTGGTAACTTCCACACTCACTTCACCTGCTAACAACTTTCTGAAGTAACACTTACAATACTTGTTTGTTTGTTTTGTGTTGTGTTTGTTTTTCAAGACAGTGTTTCTCTGTATTCCTGGCTATCCTGAAACCCCCTCTGTATACCAGGCTGGCCTTGAACTCAGAGATCTGCCTGCCTCTGACTCCCAAGTGCTGGTTCTGATACTTTTTTAATAGCTGAGTAAATAGAAGTTAAATATTTATCTAATGAGAAATAGTTGACAAACGTCTGATTACCTGACCTCAAACTACTGCATTATTGAGTCCCACATTAACTTCTTTTCGACAAGATCAGCAAATGTGATTTTAGATGAGGTGATTTCTTTCTTTCCTTTCAAAAAATAAACCGTGTAAAAACTTTCAGCAAAGAACTCTGTGTCCTACAATTATGCTGAAAAATGCGTGGATGGGGGATGTAATTGAGACACAAAGACATCTGAGATGTACCTCTCAGACTTGAATATAGAAAATTTCAGGTGCTAATAAAAATGTGCTAGTATATATGGTGTATATGCTGTGGAGGTGCTAAGGAAAGCAGGCATTTCAGTGAGGAAGCTTCGGGAAGCTCATACACACAGCAAGGAGCTGTGCAGCCTTGCAGCCCCTGTCCCTGCTCTGTGAGCACCGTTACTATCATAGGTGGCTTGTTTACTGTTTGCCTGGATGCCACCATTTCCTTTCCATTAATGCTCTCAGCCTTCCTTAAAGTGCTGGCTCTGTCTCTCCAATGGGCCTAATGGTGGAGTAACTTCACAACACCCCCCACCCCTTTAAATTGTTATCTCTTGACGTACTAATTTTTCCCAGACTGAAACTGCAGCCTGTTAAAAGTAAATGCATTCCTTCCAGGCTCCAGCGCTGGGTTCAAGCTCAGATGACCCCTTGACATTCTGCAGGCATTGATGAGGTTTCGTCTCCTCTCAGGAAATAATCTAAACATTGATCCCAATGAACTGAGTAGAGTCCTAGATAAGCAGAAGTAAATGCACTTATGGACATTTTCAGGTCATTGGAACTGTATTTCTGAAGGTTAAATACTTATACTTCAGGAGAGTAAGGAGTGGGGGAGGGTAATGTATCGTCTAACACAGTGAAATTATATATTTATCCTCTCATATAAAACACTCCTTGGGGATTCTATTACGCTAATAAATGCAAATACTGGGTGCTTCCTGTTGAATGATGATGTTCACCCTGTTGAGGGGCTGGGGAGGTTTGAAAGATGTAACAACACATTACATTATATCAAATAAAACTCTCCTTCATTTCTTAGATATTTTGGGAAGTTGTAGGGAAATAAATGTTCATTTAAAATGAATCAGAGAACACAGTGTACACTAGACTTGCTTGAAAATTCAGTCACTTTTACAATGAAGGGTTGTAATGACTTCTGCACTCATACAAGGACTTAATATTTTAGAACTCACACACTGGATACACGGCTTAACATTTTATGTGTCTGGCAATTTATAGTTCTTAATCTCAGCTTGTTTGCTGATTTCTAATGGAATGGCAGCTTCACAATTTGAAGTGAAGTATTTATGCTATTTTTCATATCCATATCCTTATGAATATATCTTTGTTTTTTTTTTTGTTTAATTTATTGTAGGAAGATTACCTGTAAGCTATTAGCCTTTCCTGGAATTTAACTTCCTCTAGGCCTTAGTCCTAATAGCTCTCACATGGTACATGCTTGGTAAGTATTTTTGAATGAATGAAATTTCAAGAGATGAGTGGTTTATCTAGCACAGTCTAGGAAAGAGTATGCCTGACCTGGGACATTCTGGGCTATGCAGTCAGCAGTCAGTCGGTATAACTGGATGAGCTTTGTTATGCATATGAAATCACAAGATTCTCTTCAATTCCCTTAGGCATTCAAGTCACATAAGTAATATTCTAGTAATATCAAGCTTTTGTTTCTGTTGTTGAGACAGAGTCTCAGGTAGTGCACATTGGCTTCAATTTCTCCATGTGGTTCAATCTGCCCTTGAACTTCTGATACTCCTGTCTCCATTTCTTCAAACTTTGAATATAATTTATCTTTCATGTCAATTGCCTAGAGGTTAAAATGTCAGGTGTACTGACTGTTGTCTAAGTCTCAACAGCTTTTAAGTTGTCATTGTTGGTCTAGATTAGTGAACTGAGATTAATGTTTTAGCTAGCTTCTTCCAGAGCTTGGCAACATTAATGTGTCTGTGGGAGACAGCCAAATATGGAATAATGGCATATACTAAGTATTGTATGGGAATAGAAAGCAAATTCATTTCTATTCTAGAAAGGAGCTGGGTGGTAGTGATGCACACCTTTAATCCGAGCACTCGGGAGACAGAAGCAGACAAATCTCTGAGTTCAAATCAGCTTAGTCTACAGAACAAGTTCCAGGACATCCAGCACCACACAGAGAAATCCTGTCTCATAAAAAAAAAAAAGAGAGGAAAGTGAATAGAGAAAAATGATACTAAATCCTAAATAACTGTGTACCATGAGAGCTGAGGAAGGACAGAATTAGAACTGAAGAAGGTGTCCTTGATAAAAAGAAAGATCGGCTCTAAGAGGCAAGAATATCAAAGGTCACATGAATGGCAAATTGTATCAACTTGTTGAAATACCTTGAAGAATCTACATTAGGAAAATATAAGCATGAGATTCATATGGCATTGGCTAGGTATCAAATTTATCTTTGATTATATGTCTTTGAAAGCATTGTATTTTGTAGGAGGTATTTTGTTTACTTATTACTGTAAATGAAACACCCCACTCACTGTTCAACAATTAAAAAAGAACGTTTTTAATTATTTCTTGTGTTTCTGTGGGTCTAGGATCATCTGCCTATCTTTTTCTCATCTCACTTGGGATCATTTTTACAGCTGTTGTAAAGTGGCAGCCAAGACTAGAACATCTAATAGCTTCTCCTGTTGTGGAAGGAATGGCTGAAGATTGGGTAGAGCTGAAAACATAGTCAGGCCAGCCCTTATCTTTTCTTGGTGGGCCTTTCTACATAATCTCTCTATTTGATCTTTCTTTATTGGTGAGTTTTACTTCTGATATCATGGATAATGAGCTCACAAAAGTGCAAGAGAAGTGTCCAGGCTTTTTAAAATTTCAGGCCCCAGATTGGAGTGGTGTAACAGTTAGCAGATTCTGTTCTTTGAGACCATTCACAGAGACAGCTCAGCATCCAATGTGAAATAGGCAATTCGAAACAGGTTATAAAAAAAAGCACGAATATTGAGCTCTTGTTCATTTAAGGACATATTTAGCTATACATCATCTTGAGACTCTATCATTCTCATCAACGTGATCATAATTACAGCAATAACCAGAAGTCTCAACCAAAGAACTCTGACTGTGTCAGGCACTATTCTCAATAATTTGCTTTTGATAATTAATTTAAATCCTGTAGAAACAGCATTCTGATTTCATGGATAAGGAAACTGAGACCCGAAGAAATTACAATGCTTGTTCAAGATGACGTCACTTCTCATTTGTGCCCAAACCATCCCACCTCAGTGGTTGCTCTAGAAGGTTCAATGCTGTTTACTTCTGCCATCTCTGTTCCCAGCACCTAACAATTGCTGCTGGGTAATCTTTCAGAGTGTGGCATCATCCCTCATTAGTTTACCCTTGTCTTACCTTGTTTTGTTCTCCTTTTTCCTCCTGCCTCTCTTAGGAGAACACCTCCTTCCTGTCAAATACCCACCCGCTTGTCTTTATATACCACATGTGCTCCTCTAACTTCCCTTTACCCATTTCCCCAAACCTGAAGACAACACCTTCCCCTCTTATGATCTCTTTCTTTCTACTTCTCTCTCTCTCTCTTTCTCTCTCTCTCTCTCTCTCTCTCTCTCTCTCTCTCTCTCTCTCTCTCTCTCTCACACACACACACACACACACACACACACACACACACAAGAAGTGGGTAGAGATGAATTTAAATTTGGATTCTGCATATGAGAAAAACCATGTGGTAATTTTATTTCTGAGTCTGGCTTATTTCACAGAATATAATCATCTTTGGTTTCACTCATCCATCTTTGGTTCTATCCATTTCCTGCAAATGTCATGATGTCATTTTCTTTAGTGCTGAATAAAATTCCATTGTACATATGTAGCATCTGTTGATTGACATTTAGGCTATTTCCATTTTTTAACTAGTGTAAAGAACACAGCAAAAAAACTTGAGTGTACAAAGTATGTATGTGGTGTGTTGACTTAGAGTCCTCCAGGCGCGCATCCCGGAGTGGTAGAGCTGGGTAGTTCTATTTTTTAGGTTTTTGAGCAACAGCCATACTGACCACCATAGTGGCATATAAACCACCAGTTTTTATTTCCAACAGCAGTGTGGGTCTCTCTTTCTCTTGCAACAACTTTTTGTCCTTTGTGTCTCTGCTTTAATCACCCTGACTGGAGTGACATGGAATCTCAAATAGTTTTAATTGGCATTTCAAGAATGGCTAAGGATGTTGAATGGTTTTTCTCACATTTTCTGGCCCTATTTGTACATCTTCTTTTGAGAACTATCTATTCAACTTGTTAGTCTATTTATTATAGAATGATGTGGTTTTGTGGTTAATTTTTATCATTCTTTATATATTTTCGGTTTTTCTCTTTGCCTCTGCTGTGCAGAATCCCTTTTATTTCATGTAATTTCATTTGTTAATTCTTAGGATTGTTTCCTGTGCTGTTGGAATTCTTTTCTGAAAGTCCTTTTCTATGCCTGTATCTTGAAGTGTTTTCCTCTGGCAGCTTGAAAGTTCTAGGTCTTATATTCAAGTCTTTGATTTATCTCGAACTGATTATTTTTTTCCAGGTGAGAAATGTTTGGTCTACTTTTATTCATTATGGGTGGATGTTAAGTTTTCCCAGCATCATGTTCTAGAAAACGGCTGTCTTTTTCGACAATGTATGTTTTTGCACCTTTGTAGAAAATTATTTAACTGTAGCTGTGTTGATTTATTTATGAATCCTTTATTTATTTGTCTGTATACCCATTATGTGCCAGTAGCATCCTGGTTTTTGTTTTGTTACCACGGCTCTGTAGTATAGTTTGAGATCAGACATTGTGATTCACATTGCTCTTTCTCCATAGAGTTGTTTGGCTATTTGGGAATCTATGTGGTTCTATAGGAATTTAGGATTGTTTTCTTCTAGTTCTATGAAGAATGCCATCAGAATTTTAATGGGTAATATGTTGATTTTGGTGTTTGATTTTGACACTGTGAGTTTTACAATATTTTTTTTTCTGCCCATCCATGAGCATGAGTGCTATTTCCACCGATTTTCTCCTTCAGTTTCTTTCTTTAGTGTCTTAAGATTTTCATTGCAAATATTTTTCACTTCTTTGCTTATGCTTATTTTTCTCTCTTTTTTCTTAAGAATCTATAGGCAACTGAGGGAATCCAGGAGCAGGAGAGATGTCTTCCCTAGGGAAGAGCACATCAATTAATTGTTCATTGTGAAATGGCCAGCCCTGAAAACATACGTATAAATTACACTATATGAACTGAGCAGTTTATATTTAAGAATATACACACACACACACACACACACACACACACACACACACATACACACGTGTGTGTGTGTGTATACATATATACATACATATACATGTGTGTATGTATGTAATAAAATTAATAAAATAAGAGGCTATGAATTTAAAAGCAAGTGGGGAGGGGTATATGGAAGTGTTTAGAGGGAGGAAAAGAAAAGGGGAAGTCTTGTAATTTTAATTTCAAAAATGAAAAACAAGCTATTGTAAATGTTTTTTTTTTCTCTTATTTCTTCCCTGCAAAGTTAACTTTTGTTATGTAAAATGACTATTGACTACTGTACATAGATTTTTGCATTCTCTTGCTTAGCTGAAACTGTTTATTAGATCTTTTAGGTTCTTGTAAGTAGGGGATGATGTTGCTTACAAATGGATATTTCATCATTTTCTTTTCTCCCATTTCTTTCTTTCTCTAGGCTTATCTCTCTAAGATTTCATGTACTGTCTTGTACTATATTGAAGAAGGGCACTGAGAGTGAGCATCTGCTCTTAGTCCTGATTTTAGAATGAATTTTGATTTTTTCCCACTAGTAAAGTATTGAATAGGGTTGTCACATATAGCATTTACTATTTTGAAATATTTTCCTTCCATTCCTAGTTTTATCAGGGTTTTAACCATGAAGGTACATTGAATGTTGTCAAGTGCTTTTTTTCTTCATCCACTGAAATGATTATGTGACTACTGTTCTTAATTTTATATATGTGCTATATTACATTTATTGATTTATATATATATATATTGAAGCAGCCTTGCATCTCTGAAATGAAATGAACTTCATTATAGTATATGATTTATTTATTGTGTTCTTTTGGTAAGAATTTCTACATCTATACTCATCAAGAACATTGGTCTATAATTTTCCTTTTTATTGCATCTCTCTCTGGTTTTGGTATGAGGTAATACTTACCTCACAGAATGAGTTTGGTCATGGTCCTCCCCTTTCTATTGTACAAGAAAATTTGCATTTAGCAACAAGCCTTGGGCTTTTCTTTGTTGGGAGACTTAATTATTCCCTCAATCTCATTGCTTATTTTGGGTCTAAGTTGACTTCTACCCTTTGACTCTTAGTCTCTGGGTACATGTCTCTGTGAGGTATGTTCCTTGGAGTCGGTGGGTAGTTGAATCTTGTTTCTAATCCAGTCAGCTTTTTGGTCTCTTTATTAGTGAATTGAGGTCTCTTGTACTCAAGTAGCCCTTGAGGCTCTTATTGGGAAATGTTTACTAATTCCTGTAATTTTGCTGGTCATTTTTCTGGTTCTTTGGATGATTGCTTATTCTTTCTTTCTGAACAGCCATAGGACCGCTCTAGTTTTCCATGCACACAGAACAGAATCCTTCCTATCTCTCTGTTATTCATCTGTTCCTCTCATTAAACTTTTTCTTTTCTGTGCTCTCTTGGTTGTGGCTGCTTTTTCTTCCTACCTGAATCGTATTCCTTTCACTGTCCTCTCCACTGATGTCTTGGACATTGTGACCTGCCTTAGTCTATGCTTTTCTTGAAACATAATTATTTCCTTGTAAATTTTTGTTGATTTTGGAGATGGCTAATTATATACATGGTTGGGAGTGGAAAATGTTGTGTACTCTTTTTATCAATGATGCTGTTGTTGGGTTCGTATTGTACAATTGTCTGGCATCTGCTGGGGTTATCCTTACTTTAGTAGCTTCCCTTTGGTCAATGTAGATTCTGTGGGTTATGCTTAGTTTTGTAGGATCCGAGCTGGACAGGATCTTTCTCCTCCTGTAACTCTCTGGATTATATATTCCATGTGCACTGGGAGTGTGAAAAGCAACCACAGCATTAGCATACCACAGCTGGAGACTTTGTCTTTATACTTTCCAAAGTGTATCCCCTCTACTCATTGGCTGCCTTGCTGGAGGGAAGTAGCTGAGTGTTAGACACACTATGGGTTCTTCATAGATTTTTAGACTTATGCAGTGGATGGTAAACAGGCAACTTACAAGATCAACCCACCGTCTGACCTTTGGACCAGGGCTGTAACATTAGTCTCAGCAGATGAGAGCAGATCCCAGTTACTAAGGGTGGGGTTAATTTTGTGTTGCTGTTTGAGCAGTCTCCTGCTGCCTGCACCTTGTGACGTGTTAGCCTCTGTCCCTCCTATTCTCCACTTCTTCTTCCCTGGGCAGTCTGGGACCCTGTGGCTGTGGCAGGTGAAATCTGGGCTCCCAACTTGTGATAGTCCTCTGCATTCAGGTCTCCAGGGCACCTCAGTTTTAAATAGTTACCACTCACAATGGCACCCACCCTCTGTCCTCTGAGTTGTACGGAGTAATAAAATGGGATTCCTCTCCATTTCCTAAATGCCACAGAACCCCGTTTCTCCCAGCCTCACAGCAGAGTTTGAGGCTTATGAGGGCTGTGGCTTGCCCAGAGAGTGTCTTTTCACCAGGTCGGCCCAGCTTACCTTCTGGATGAGGCTTCTGTTTTCTCTAGCTTGGTTCTGTGACTGGAGTTGTGCCAGCCTGGCTAATTTCTTTCTAGTGAATTGCCCATCTTTTTCTCAGTTGTTCTCTGTACTACATGTGCAAATTTCTAGGTCTCTGCCTTTTTCTCTCTTCACAGTAGAGTCTGTCTTTATTATCCCGACTCTTCTTGAATGTTCATTTGGAGGAAGAGTCTAGTCTGCCATCTTCCCAGGAAATCCCTCTCATTAATTTTGGGATACCCAACATAGCTCAATAGAGTCAGCGTTTGTTCCTGATATCAAAGTCAAGATGAAGTTCACCAGGGTGAAAGGACTCTGATGTGCTGTTTCCTATACAGGATTTCATGTCAAGACTTCCAGATTTTAAATAAGAAGAACAGGGCTCAGGCCCTGGGTGTATTGTTGGTTTGGCTACTGTGAACGATCACTCATCTCCTCTAAGTGTGAGCATGGCTGTATAATGTGAACAAGCCTTCTGTTGCTGTCTGTGTGGTTTCCCGTCTACACAGCAGGGTCAGTGGGCTTCGGTTCTGAGAGTTTGAGATTTGAAATGAGTATGCAAAATTCTATAAGCTAAATGGATTTAATATAATTTATCTGATAAGTATAACTGAATAATTTTTGAAATTATTTTTTGTGTATGTGTGTGTATGATGCATATATGTGTGTGATGTGTGTGCGTAATGCATATATGTGTGTGTAATGCATGTGCATGTATGTGTGTGTAATGCATATATGTGTATGATGCATGTGTGTGGGTAATGCATATATGTATGTGTAATGCATGTGCATGTATGTGTGTGTGTGGGGGAGGGTATGTACACCGTAGAGTGGAATTCAGAGGACAACTTTGTGGAATTGGTTCTCTCTTTCCACTTGTACATGGATCCCAGAGATCAAGCTCAGGTCTCCAGACTTGTCCAAGATGCTCCTCTACCCACTGAACCATTATTTCAGCTCCTTGAATCCATGTGTTATAGTCATAGCAACCACTTTAATCTTACTAGAGGATCAGTGGAATGATCTTTCTGACATGTGTGTATTAAGCCATCCCCCAAAGTTGCATATACAGAAATCAGAAAAACTCATTTACTTCCTTTGAAAACAAACTTTGTTGACTCTTAACTAATCCAAATGTCTTTATTAGCTTCTCTATTTTTCTTCTCTTCAGTATTAACTAGTTCCCACTACCTAGCATGCATTATACCAGCTTAACACTGGCTAATGAAGCTTTTTTTAAAAAATTTTATAATTTAATCCAACCTCACATATCAGCCACGGATTCCCTCATTCTCCCCCTCCCCTCCGCCCTCACCCCAGCCTACCCCCCCATTCCCATCTCTTCCAGGGCAAAGCCTCCTAAAGGGATGGGAACCTTTGACATCTGTACTCTTCAGGTCAGCAGTCACTCACCACACGTGACCACTGAGTCATTGAAATGTGGTTATTGTAACTGATGAACTGAATATTTCATGCTATATTCTAATGTAAATATCCACAAGTGGTGCTTGCACAGCTACCTTATTGAATAGAGCAGTACTAGACCCTACATCATCACAGCCCACCATTCTCTATATCTGAACTTACTTGTTTTTGTTTGGGGGGCTGGGATCTACCAATGAGATGTACCTCCCCATCTTTCAGCACTAACAGATTTTTTTTTTTTCTATTTGCTTTAAGCTCAGTTAAACTTTCAGTTAAGGTACATATTATCAGGGCCACTGACAAGTGTCAATCAGGTCAACTGGCCTAAAGGAGTGTTAGTAACTGGCCTTTCTAGGCATGAGACTTTCTCCAAGCACCAGTGGATATAGAAAAATACATCCACCCAACCATTATGCAAGTGAAATGTTCAATACCCATTCACAGTATTGTAGCCGGAAGGTTTTTCCAGTCCTGCCCAGCAGCACGGTCCCTCAGTCGCTTATAAAATAATCATTCAGAAGCTTAATATTAAATACCAACTGCATGGCCTATGGCAGGCTTCTTGCTAGCTAGCTCTTATAACTTGACTCATTTCTATTAATCTATAAGTTGCCATGTGGTGTTTTCACATCTTGCTTCTCCTGGCAGTGGCTGGTGTCTCTTTCCCCTCTCCTTTCTTCTTCCTGTTTCTCTCTTCAATTTCCTGCCTAGCTATAACCTGGCTTGCCATAGGCCAAATGGCTTTATTTATCAACCAATCAGAGCAACACATATTCACAGCATACAGAAAGACATCGCACAGCACAGTATGAGAAAAAGAAAGAGAGTATGAGTAGCATATATAGACCTACCACTAAAATGGCAATAGTCCACTGGCTTCTTAATCCACAGAGACACTTGCCTGAGGGAATGTTTTGCTTTGGTGAAATTAAAAATTCATTTTATGAGGCACTCTGTTTGTTTTTTATAGCCTAGAAAAATTCAACCCACATGTTTCTGTTCTTCGTGTGCATCTCTCTGCCGTGTGCTCAGAGACGGTTGTTTAGAAGTCCAGAAATCCCATGAGTCACTCGAGTAAGGGAAAAGGCCAGATCAGTTCTTTATAAATTTCCCACATGGCCAGAGCAGATTTGGCCAAAAGTCTGGCCACCTACCAGTTCAGTTGAGTGTTAAGGCCTCCCTCAACAGCTGGCTATTAATATTCAGGAATGTTATCTCTGCATATACAACACAGGGACTAAAATCATCTAGCTCGTGATGGTCAATACTAAACACACAAGAACTAAAAGTAATGCCAAGGTCTGTAACATTTTCAAGAGAAGAGATGGGAACTTGGGCTCAGGCCTCCTGGTTGTTGGTCACAAATACTTTTCAACAGAATCCACAGTCTCATCTTCATTCTTTGAAAGTCAGGGCACAGCTGGGGAGAGAACTCAGCAGGTAAGAGAACTTGCTGCTAAACCATGAGGGCCTGCATTTAAATCTCCAGCACCTTTACAAAATCAGGAATGCCTATGAGCATGCCTGTGATGCTAGTGCTGTGAGAGGTGGAGATATGAGGATTCTCGAGGCTTGCTGACTAACAGCCAGGCTCCAGGTTCAATGAGTAACCCTGTCTCAGGGGAATGAAGTGATACCCTCCTCTGGCCTCAACACGTCAGCATACATATTCTACTCCCTTCCACCTCTCTATTTCTCTGTCTCTCTCTTACACACACACACACACACACACACACACATCCACACACACACACACACACACACACACACACACACACATAGAGTCAGTGTAGTGACAAATTACAAAAATCATCCAGTGTTAAGAGTGTATGTGAACATAGTTAATTTTCACTACTCGCCCATGTCTTATTAGTATTTCAATTAAATATATATGCCAAAAATATATATGCCAAAAGTTATTGTGAAATACTGTATTTTAGTTGAAATAAAGTTTAAAATAACTGAAATAGAGGAAAGTCACATTTTCTGCTGAATATCTCATGGGAAGGTTTTGGAAGCGAGCTCTTTTGTTTTTTCCTAATCACTTAGCAGGGGAAGAGAAGTGGAGTCCTCCTGTTCTATGTGATTTGTTAACAGTGGCTTACAGGACGATGTGCTATAATTCCAGGGATGAACGCCTGGCAGTTCACACCTGATGCCGCGAGATCCCAAGGCTTTTTCAGGTTTTTGTTCTGGGGATTTCACAGAAGAGATGTCACTTAAACCCTTAAGTGCTATCAGTCTGTTCGGGAAGGCCTGTCTGGAGGAATTCTCCTGTCTCACATTCTCTTCTACTGCTGTCGTCAGTCAGTTCTACAGCCTTGGGTTCTCCCCTAAAAAAATTACATTGCCACATATCAGAAGCATGAGGGTAAATGATACCCATGTTCTAGAGACCGTGTCTGTTCCAGAGATGTCTGTACCAAAGACCTTCTATGCCCAGGCCATTCAAGGTCCCCATAGTTGCAAGTACATTTTTAGAAAAAAAAAAAAAAAAAAAAAAAAAAAAAAAAAAAAAAAAAAAACTTTTAAGGGACACAGAGTTTAGGGGAGATATCTAAGGGTTGATTCCAAGTCAGAGCTGCTCTGCAACTCCAGGAAGCTTAATTAACCTTTCTGTGCCCTCCCTTCTCAGTTTTCTCTTGATTCTATGAAAATGAAAAAGCTATTAGTAGCCAGATATAAAATACATTGGAAACATTGTTTGTTATTAAAAGTCAGACTGTGTTATAACAAATCTCAATACAATCTCTCCCAGGAAGCTTAGTTGTTGAAAATAAAAATATAAGGCTTCCAAATAGTTTTGAATTAAAACAACAGCAAAAAATAAATAAATAAAAACAAAACAAACAAAAAATAGAAGAAACCACAAACTCTACTGATAGAATCCAGGTTATAAAATAGTCTCATAGAAGAAAAAAAAGGAACAAGAAAGGCTGTTAGAGTACGTGAGGAGGAACCATTAAAACTATGAACAGGCACAGTTCCTAGAATTTATGTTAGATGTATGTGACTTTTTGAGAAAGATCATTGTGAAATATAAAAATTATAAAAGCAACATGATATATTTATAATGCTAATATCAAACATGGAGACCAAAGGCATGTTTTGCGTTTGCAATAAAACAAGTATTTAAATGAACCAATTTGTAGGTGACAGGCAAGCTTTCTTTCTCATCTCCTTGTTTATGAGCACGGATGAATATTCATATTTTGCCACACTAGAGAGTTGCTCTTCCACCCCTGATAACTTTATGAAAGTGATTAGTTTTTCTAGAACCTCAATTCTAAAACAGGAGCATAAAAGCTTCAGTAATGTCAAACGCAATGGCACTCGTGTGTACGTAGCCTTGTCGTATACCATTGCTGTCTCATCGTTACGTTTAATGATAATCATGTTTGGGGGAATGCTGCCTTCTGTGGTTTCTAAACTCCCCGTGACTTAGTGACAATGGCTTCTTTTAGTGATTGCAGATTTAAAGGATTACTGAACCCTTCGGATTGGATTTTTAAAACAGCAGAACATCCACCAGGATTTTATTTTCAACTCCTGCTGACTTCGTAAATCATGAATAAAGCAATGTTTGGAAGATGAGCTGGATGTTCTGGGGCTGCACCAGAGCCAGCCAGAATGTGAGATGCGAAAGTGGGATACAAATTGCCCCCATGTACTGAAAAAGATGTGTTAAATGCAAATGTGTTTACAAAGAAAGTGTCCTGAGAGTGAGTGTGAGGCATGCTTTGAGTCGGGAGGCAGGTGGTGGCTCTGCCTCCCACAGATAGAAGGGGTTAACCTGTACATTCTTTCCTCTTCAGGATTCTTCATTCAGGATTCTTCCCTCTTCGGGATTCGTTGACCTGAATAGTCAATTCAAATTCTTGGCTCCACTGTTCTAAGAACTGTGCTGACACCATTTTGGGTTCTTTTGTCTGGTTGTCCTTTCATCCAAAACAATGCCAAGCCTTGAATGCTGGCTTGCTCCAGATGTTAATCTCTGTGATTTGGACAGCCCGCATTTGAAATGGATCTTCAGGATTGCTCAGATGGCTGGCTTATATCTAGGCAACTGAGTTCTCTTTCTCCCCAGTGATAACTCTTTATCAATTTTATTACCCCTTTTAACCTGTACCCTAATTGACTCTCTTGCTTTTATTATGACCATATTTCATTCTTTGCTATACAATAAGTAAACTTATTTAATCTACTTCTTTCCTACCCTAGTCCTAATGCGATTAAGAGTCCCATCGGTTTCTCTCCTCTGGGTAGCTCTCAGTCGCTCCATCTTTACCCAGTTCTGCTTTGCTGATGTCAGATGATGGCTTCTCATGCTTCTTTCCCCTGCTTCCTCCCCACCTTCTGCTCTGTTAAGGCTTTTCATTTCCTTTGGATCTTGCTCTATAGTTTCATATCAGGACATATTAAAACACACCCTTCTTCCTTTAACTTTCTTTCTCCTACATATAAAACTGCCTATTATCACCGCAAAGAATTAGAATCCAATTCTTCATGGGACTCTGATGTTCCTTTTCACTGTCTACTTCCTCAGGAAGGACTGACATCCCACATGTACCTGCCATTGATCTTCAACTTCTGTTCTCTCAGACAGCCTGATTAGGGGCCTCTTCTTGGTAGTCATCCCGACCAAATCTGTCTGCTTCGCACTGGAGTCTGTATGCATCCTTGAAGTCCCCTCTCCAGGATTCTGGGGAGTGCTTCTTTGCTGAGTCTTGTCTCTTGATTTCTCTGTCTGAAGACCCTGTGTCCAGTGATTCCTGTCCTCGTCTGTCCTTTATGAGGATATGAGTTTCCATAGGTTTACCTTTCTGGTAGTCCATATCCTCTTCCCATAAGAAAATCTTGTCCTCGTCTTTGTTCATTTGATTTGACCTTTCACATGTCTTCATAGGAGAAACGTATCTACTCCATTTTATGTTATAGATCATGCATCTGTATAAGACAAATTGTGAATACACAATGAAGGTACTGCTTTGAAGTCCATCTGTTGATGATCTGTCAGCTGTGCATCCATCACTGAATCTGCTCTTTCTCCTCTCCTTGGAGTGACAGCACACGTTTCTAAAAATGTAAAGACAGCAAGACCTGAGCTTCTTGAAGGCCTGTCTCCTGACCTTACAATTACTACCCACTTGCCAGCCAACTTCTCCCAAAGTGCTAATGTAAGGGATTTTTCCATCTTTTCAGTCTTCCACTCATACTCCCATTTTTAATTGATTTAATTTCAATTGATTTAATTGATCAGTTTCTTCTATTTCTTTCCACTGTTTCCTTTTTAAATATTTAATTAAAATATAATTACACAACTTTCTTCACTTCCCTCCAACCTTTCTTCTATCCCTTCCCATTCTTCCTTTCAAACTCATGGCCCCTTACTGTGTCATTACTATGGTTACATATATATGCACAATTAATAAATAAATGTATAAAACCTAATGAGCCATTTGTGTGTTGCTTGTATGTATGCATTTAGGCTTTGTATGTGTGTTTTAGGGTTTTTGTGTATGTTTTTAGGGCTGACCACTTGGGATTTGATAACCGTTTAGGTTGCTCATCCCTGGGAAAGAGCAAGTCTCCCCCTCGTAGCAGTTTCAATTGCGCGTAGCTCTCCATCTGAAGATGGATCCCTGTTTGATTGCCCCTCTCCACATTGGTGTGTCAACTGGTGCTGTCATTGTTTAATACTTTTTAAAACAGCCATATTGTTGAGATATTGAGTGTAGATTTCCTATCATATTTAGAAGATTCAGTCTTGCAGCAGATTCCGGCCCTTTGGCTCTTGCAATCTTTCTGCCCCCTATTCCACAATGTTTCCTAAGCCTGAGTGGAGAGTTAGTTGCAGATGTATCAGTCAGGTCTGTTCCCCACCACAGCCATTTATTCCCTGGATGTCACCAAACTGTAGGTTTTGGAGGTTTCTTTGATGAGGGGTGAGAGCTACAATTATTTGGGGAGGGGTGTGTAATAAGGGTAAGTATTCTGAAAGTAGTTAGGGATTATGCTGGTTTAGGAAGATGGGTGTAGTAGTGTTTCCTCTGAGATTTATGACCTCCTTAGTCTCAGGTTGTTGTCTAGGCTTTCAGTGCCAAACATGTCTTCCCTCATGCTCAGCAGACCTCATGTGCAAATGGAGAGCTGTTGGTTACCACCAGGATGTGTCACTATTGCACTTCCAAGGCTGTCTTGCTGTGGTGATTGTGTTGTAGTTCTAAGTGCCATAACTGGGTGGGCTGTTGAATGCTTTCCTCCTTTGGCAGCTAACATAGCACCTCTGGAGTACAGTTCTGCTCAATTCTGATGTACATGGTATTTTCAGCAATAAGGACTTTCTTTTGGCTCCTAGAAGGCAACCAATGGCAACAGCAACACCACATTGCTTTTGAAGTCTCTTGAACATGCCTGACAGTTACCTGCTCAACAATGTCAATTGCCACTCTGTTCACAATACTTAAGAAATGAGAACCACGTAATGCTCTTAAACTGATGAATGAATAATGCAAATGTACATAGACACAATGAAAAAAAATACTATTCAGCAGTAGAGAAAAATGAAACCATAAAATTTGCAGGTAAGTTGATGGGACTCAAAAACATTATATTGAGTGAGATAACCCAGAGCCAGAAAGAAAAACATTGCTTGAATTTCTTACAATATATTTTGATCACATTCATCCCACTTCTTCCCAGATAATTTCCTACCTCCTTACCTACCCAATTCTATGCCCTGAACAAGTCCAGTTTGTGTTGGCTCTTTCATCAATGCACAAACTGGAATCACTGTGGGCTCCCACACTTGTTGGCTGACTATTTTTGTGCATTGGACTTGCCTGGAGTGTGGCTGATACACAAGGAGTCACACTGTTAAAGAAAACTGACTTTCCCTATCTTAGCAGCAATCAGTTGCTAATAGTGTCTCAGGTATGGATGGGGCTTCATGCCCAGCTTCCTTTCTCCATGCTCTAAGTTTGCCTGGCTTGAGCTTGTACAGGTCTTGTCCATGCAGTCACAGTCACTGTGAGTTCATATGTTCATCTTGCCTGTTGTGACTGAAAACACTGTTTCTTTGAAATCATCTAGTACCCCTGACTCTCAAAATTTTTCTGTCCCCCTTTCTGTATAGATTCCCGAGCCTTGAGGAGGTATGTGGTACAGAAGTCCCATTTAGAGCTGAGCACTTCAGGGCTTCTTCTTCCCTTTCTATTTTGTATGATCTAATTTTGTCAAATTGGAATTCATTCCTTTTCTTGATCTCTGATCATACTTAAGTGTCTCTCTATATCCCTAAACCTAGTTTTTCTTCTCGAAGAACATGAGTCATAATTAGAAGAACTCAGGTTCAAATCTTTACAGTCCCTTGGCTTCACAAGCGTTAAAACTCTGAGCTCGACACCTTTGTGATATTTAATGAAGATTATTCTTATTTTCTTTTCATTGCTTATTTTCTAATATCCAGCACAGAGTAAATAGTAAGTTCTCAGTAGTTTTGTGCTGTTAAATTGAGTAGGAACTCATCTGAAGGTTGGCTCAGAATCTTCTTAGGCAGAGCTTCAGGCTGTAAGAAGTTACGACACTTAGCTACCAGCATCAGCAGCGCTTGTTGCTGGCCTCACTGCTCATAACAACTTGGCATTGTTCACTGTGGTTAGAGTATTTATTGAGCATTGTCGAGCATAGTGCAAAGTACTCTGTAGCATTCCATGTACTTCATCTCCAAATTATCCCCATGAACTGGTGCTAGGTATCACATTCTATATCCTGAAAAACAACCTGTGACACCAGAATACAAAACCAGGCATGTGATTTGATAAGTCTTTAATCAGTATTAATTACTTTATCTATTTTACTAGTCTGGCCTCAGTTCATTGAGCTTATTTACATCGACCAATTCATTGTTAGAAGTGCATTAGGGATATGAGGCTTGTATAATTGAATAGCAGTGGACATACAGATCCAGAATGTGGAAATCCAAATGTTGAAATATATGGCCGATGGTAGGACTTAAAGGGTAAAGAGGCAGATTAAGATAATGACAAAAATGGGATAGTATGTCAAGAAGCAAAGGAAAACTGTTTTAGAAACACATATAAACCCTGCTCAGTCAACCCAATGGGTGGTTTAATTACACATTTTACCAACAAGTCAAAACTCACTGGTGTGAGACACCACTGTGAGGTACCTGGATAGTTAGTTTCTGGCCTGTTTCAGAGACAACCATACTTAAGGAGTCTAATTTACAAGTATGTACTCTGCATACTGTGTGACAGAGTTATTTCCTTTATCTTATTTATATAAAGTGTGGCTAAATTAATACTGCATAATTTCCCATTTAAGTGGTATAATTTTTTTGCTATCATGAAAATTACATACTCATAATTTCCAAAATATCCAAATTCGTTATAAGAAGACCGCTGAGCATGTATAGAAAAGTACAAACATTTCTTTGCCAAGTTCTAAGAATAAGAGATTTCATAAATAAGAATTTTCTTTATTCACAATGAAGATTTTCTGTGCTCTTGTGAAGAACAGAGTGAGCACAGCAAACAGTTTCCACTCCCTTAGTTCTTGATAGTTGTGTAACTTTCCCCTGAATGAGATGCTGAGCTTAGTTTGCCAATGGAGTAGGTCATTCCTGCTCAAAGCCCATCTCCAGATAGCAAAGAGGAATGCTTATTTAAGCACAAAAAGTACAACCCATGGAGAATGGTAGGCCTTGGGAGAGATTAGGAAGGCTTTAACATGTTTGTAGGAAGAAAATAGAGGACAAAGCTCAGCTCAAAATTTCAGAAAACCAACTGCGAAGACGCCACTACATTAAAGGCTTTAAACACAGGGTATTTTCATCTCTTGGATTAGATGAGAAGGTTACATTTGGATTTAAGCATTGGTAGAGAGCCTCAGAAACTATAGCGCACTTTTCTTCAATAGCATTGACTAACTGCTCTTTGTAACTATAATATGTGCAACTTCTTGTCATAAATACATCTTCAGTCACTGCTTAAGTGGATTTTTCTCTGCTAATAAAGACCCTTGGCTATTTGTCCTGTGTTTTTAGAAGAATACCAAGCAGGCTTTCCTTTTAGGGGTAGACTAGTATAGATGTGAAAGTGTTCACTGCTTAGAACTACAGCTGCTATTCAAACCAGAGAAATGTAGCAGTATCCAGTTGTGTTGCAAATTGAGGATGGCTGCCAGGTCACATGGGGTAAATTAAGGAGAAAAATGACCACTGTCCACGAAGTGTCTGTGTCATTTGGCACACATCATTTTCTTGATCATAAAACATGTATTAATAAGATGATTGAAGGGAACTTTTTTGTTCCTTTTTAAGCTAGAGAGAAGTGTGGTTTGGGCTTTGCTTGGTAAGCTAAGGGCCTGTTTTAGTCCATGAGGTAAGGATACCTGGAGTCCTATGTTTGTGTGCATGCTGCAGATGTAACACCTAGACTCAAAAACAGTGTGTTCTGACTGCAATGGAAATGTAAGTGTCCACTGGATTTAATGTCTCTGTTTGAAATGTTGTTTTGAATTAAAAAACAAGATTACAGGTTTCCTATGTGAATTATCCTCTACATCTTTGTAGGAAGGATGGGAGAAATCCTACACTGAGGACAGGCCACTGGAGTTGAGGCCTCTCAGAAGACAGCTGCATGGCTTGCCCTGCAGTCTGCACCATGTGGACAAGATTGTCATTTTCCATGATTGGAAAGCACAAGTCAAACTCTTAAAAAAACGTTCTTACATTTTTTTTCTCTTAAGCAGCATCAAATGACCAGTCTTTGACAATAACTTTTTTTGTGTGTGATAACTAAACAATAGAAAGTATCCGACCATATGTTATACAGCTTAGTACATGTTTACAGAACTCTGGTAATGTGCTTCACTCACTGACAATTTCCAAATAACGCTGGCTCACCCTTTTGTGTGCCAAACCATTTCATGTATTTATTTTTATTATCCTGGATTAAACTTTCATAAAATATATTATGCATGTCTGTGCCATCTAACATTCAGGTTACAGTACTTTAGCTAGTCTTTTTCTTGATGATTCACGTTCTTTGCTTGGAGTGAATATAATCACACATCTCCGTATGTGCCCTTAGGGGCTGGAGAGATGGTTCAGTCCTCAAGAGTTCTTACTATCCTCATGGGGACCCAGTTCTCAGCACCTACATCAGAGGACTCACAACTACCTGTAACTCCAGTTCCAGGATGTTTCATTCTCTGACTTCTACAGGTGCTTACATCCATGTAGTGCACATAAACTTATGCAGGTACACACATGCACATAAATAATAAAATAAGGTCTTAATATGCACCTTTCATCAAGGGAGATGTCAGCCTGTCCTGTGTCACTTCATTGCTGCTTGAGTAACTGGTTCTAGATGTCTATTCCTTCTACCATATATGCAGCCCATCTTATATTATCCTTTGAATGGTGAGAAGCCATTTCACAAAGCCTTAATATTTTTACAACTATAGATAATGCATTTTTATAATGGAAATGATAGTGGTAGGCACAGTTATAGAAAGCATTGGAAGTTGTTGCTTTCTACATGTCTTCTGGGAACTGAAGCTAGAATCACATACACAATAGTCAAGCACGATTCCACCAAGCTACACTTCCAGACTGTGATGGTCTTGTTTTGGAATGGTCTTCTTTTGCCATATATAATTCATTTTAAAAGAACCCAGTTATCCATGCATGATAGTACAAGTCCCTAACCTTCATACTAGGGGACAGAAGGATCCTAAGTTCCTTGGAAACAGTGGAATCTTGTCTAAAAAATTTAACTAACTTACTAAATAAGGAACTTACTAATTAAAAAAAAATCTTTGAATGAAGATTGAAAGAATTGGTTCTGGAAATCTGTAACTTTGGTGCTGCGGGTGTTGCTAGAGATTTGGAATTGATATGTGGCTTGAGCAAGGGCCCTAACAGGGGAACTCTTGAATCCCACTCAGAAGTAAGAAGATTTTTAAAAAAGAAGGAACATTGGGAATCAATTGGGAGAGGCAGAGAAAACAAATTAGACCCAAATATGGGTCAGGCAAGAGTTACCACCTTCATATTTAGGGCTAGAACTAAGCACACACTGAGTGCTTTATAAAGTGACTTTCCCCTTATTTGTAAATAATATTAGCATTTCAATTTCAAAAGGGTAAAAGAGTGAATAATTTCTGCACTGTGCAAAAAAATGTGCAACAATCTTACATTTATTAGAATTAAACTACCAAAATTGCATAAGAACACAACTAATTTAGGGACTATAGTAACATGATATCTTGGCAGTGTATAATATCAGTAATTAATATTGGTCTGGCACACTGGTGTATGATATACACACCTTGACACATTAATATACATGTACACGCATGCTGACACATGCATATGCAAACACACCTCATACACACCGACACAAACACATACACATAGATACACACACAGACACATACTCAAATGCACACAAACACACAAGAGACAGGAATATATGCACACAGTCACATATACATAAACACAGACATACATATACAACACATATAGATTTAAACATAAACATACACATACATACATAAGCACACACATACAGAGGCACAAACATAGAATATTCCTTTGGCAAATAACTTAGGAAGCATTGGGAACTCTATCTCCCTTCTTGAAGATTCATGATGCACATCAATGTTATAAAAATCCTAAGTTCTGAAATAAACAGAAATCTGTTTAACTGTGTCTAAGCAAACATTTTCCAAGTATATTTGAACACAGGGCATTTTGTTTGCATTGAATACAATTTAAAGTCTTTTATGGAGCAACTGTAGTAAATGCAGATCTCATCCTAAACCCTATTTAACATATAAAACATTATGTCCAAGAGGTTCATTAGAATTATTGGATCCAGAATTAAAATGCAAACTCTGCAACCATCTTCCTGGTGCTATGCCCACAGTCACACCAATTCAGCTAATTCTACATTTGCATTTTCCACTGAATCCTAGATTCCTTTTTTCTTTGGTACCTTTAAGACTCCTTCAGCAATCACCTTTAGGGATGTTCACTAGCCCATGGCTTAATGAACCATCTTTGCATGTTGCCTCCTCTATTTCCTGCTCTAGTCCTGACTTTTAATCCATGTCAGAATCACTGTGCTCCTGTTGAATTCCTTTATTGGGATATCTTGCTTTTTCTTAAAATGTAGTGTGTCTATAGTCAAATTTATGGTCCCAGGAAATAGATTGTTCTTTCAAACTTCTCTATTTCTAGTAACAAAATTCTTAGAACCTTGGAGACTTTTTTGTTGCAGTCAATTTTTGGACTATCTATGCCTCTTATCATTTAGATCTAGTCATAGGTTAATTTCTCACAGTGTTTTCTCTCATAAAGCTCATCCCAATTCAGCCACTCACTTCTGTTTTTTCATCTCCATTTTAGAATTCCATGTATACATACAATAGCAGAATTCCATATTTTCTTTCTCTATTACCAGCCTCTTCACATTTTATTATGATTTAAACTTGATTTCTAAATTGTTTGCCCAAAAGATAAATCATTGTTTATTTATTAATTTCTTGTTTAAGAGTGTTTCTGTATTATTGAGTGTTTATGTTCTGGCCACACACCATATAGACAGTAAGATGTCCTTATGTTCCACATTTCAGGGCCTGCTCTATTATTAGCAACAGTTGCCCTCTTTGGTGATGGAGCATGAAGTGTAAGCAGGAAAGATGTGGTGAAGGGCTGGTACCACAATATTTGGACATGGAGACCTAGTGCAGAGGCCAGTAGGAGAGGGCATAATAGAACTTCACTTGACACATACCATCACAGGCTCTGAGATAGGAAAATGGGAATTTAGCAGACTATGGGTTATTCTATTCCTCTCGTAGCTAACTCCCACAATGCAGCAACAGTCATGGATGAAACCCTGCAATTCCTGAATTCCTTACCACACAATGAAGGTGAGACAGCATGAGGAAAATACTGGGACATATATAGTGTTTATTATTTGGTATTAGAAATCACAATATATATATATATATATATATAATAAAAACAGAGGAGTTCTAAGTTGGAATATGATCAGAATAAAAATCCTGCCTCAGTCTCTTTGAAGAAGGATCCATCTTGATGGGACTACAACCATCTTGTCCACAGCTTCCATTTTGCCTGCCAGATGATTATGGTGATATATTGTGTATCAAATAAAGCTTGCCTGAGAATCAGAGGACAGAGCCAGCCATTAAATTAGACATAGAGGTCAGGCAGTGTTGGCACACACCTTTAATCCTAGTATTTGGGAGGCAGAGATCCATCTGTATTTCTGTGAGTTCAAAGCCACCCTGGACAATATGAGATTGATTCAATCTAGGAGAGAGACAGAGCCAGGCAGTGTTGGCACACACCTTTAATCCCCGTACTTGGGAGTCACATGCCTCTAATCCCAGCATTTGAGATCTCATGCCTTTGCTACTAGTATTTGGGAAGCACACTTGGCAATAATCCCAGCACTAGGAAGGAAGTGAAATGGCTGGGTGGAGAAAGGTATATAAGATGTGAGGAGACAGGAACTAGAGCTTTTTGGCTGAGAACTCAGAGGCATTCAGTCAGAGGATTTGTCGAGATAGGCTCTCACCTTCCATTCAGCCTGAGTATTCAGGAGTGGTGAGAAGTTTCTCTAGTGGCTTGTTCCTTTGTCTCTCTGATCTTTCAGCATTTACCCTAATATCTGGCTCTGGGTTTTTATTATATGACCAATTAGGATTCGAGCAACAGACAATCCTACTATTTGTCCCAAATCCTATTGAATAAAATAGTCATCAAAATAGAGAGCATGTTGCATAGGCCACTTCTTCCCAGACTATTTATTTTTCTTTTTTAAGATCTGATCATTTATTTGATACTCCTAAAGACTTATTTTTTGTTGGACTCAGATTAAGAAATAGAAGTTCTCAGTAAGGATAGCCTGTATCTCTTGGCATTCTGTTCTTGGCATATTTCTCTGGCTTCCTTCATTTTCCTTGGCCAAAAGTTCAGCATATTCTGCAGCCTATTCCTAATTTTTCATCGTGCATTGTTTCTTCAGAGCAATATGTTGGTGTTTGTGTTGCAGGACAAATGGAGTAACAGGTTGCTGGATCTTGGGTGATTTGGGCCTGGTCTTACCTTCTTTGTTTAAGGGGTTTTTATCAACATGTTGGTGGACAACAATCCCCTTAGAGAGATTGAAAGGCTTTCAGATCCTGTTATTGCTTTTGGGTCCCGATATCCAAAGCACAGTAGTTTATGTCGGTCCAGGAACATCCTTCTTCCCACTTTTTACAGTAACCAAGTCAAGAACACTCAGCTTGGCATCCACAATGTATTCCTGAACCAATTTGCACATCCTTGCTCCAGTTCTTCTTGGTTTATAACAAGAACACCCCTTATTCAACCCCAGGTGCACTCTGCCATGGGTCAGCATAACTTGCTTCATGAGAAAACCTTGGTTTTTGCTCCCACCACTGATGTTGGCCACACAACTCTTCAACCAGCAGCTAATTCTGTGGCTCTGAACTTCTCATACAAAGTACAAATTTGGACTTGTCTTCCACATCAGTGAGTCTCTGATAGGGGGAAGGAGATATTCAGCTTCATCTTTCCACAGCAACCCTGCTCCCAAGGTTCCTTAAAAGAGAGCACAGAGTATTCTTTACTGATGTTGTAAATGCTAAGAGTTTCAGAGGAAGCCCAGGTGCACTCTGATTATCCACCATTTCCTTTTCCTAGGTCAGCATATAAGCTACACCTCCCTCTCTGGACTATGCCCATATGCCTGTCTGGTTGCTTTTAAAGGTATACTTTTGTTCCACCAACTTTCAATAAACAGCACTTTGTGCAACCTTGGATCTGTCTGCCTCTGTCTTCAGTCTTCAAGCATTATATGTCTCTGTTGGAAGTAGTCTGTCCATGTCTGTCAAAGGCCACCATTGCTCCAAGACATTTCTTTTCATTATCAATGGCTGAGAGTAAAGGATCTAATTTATGTATTTGAGGCAACTGCTGCTCCTTCCAGTGTCTCTGAGCACTAATTTAGATCTCTTTTACTGAATGGCTTCCTCCCTATGTTTCTGAGAAAAGAAGACTCATTTCAGAACATCTTCCCATTTGATTGATGATAACATGCTCTCAGAGCTTTTCTCTGTTACTTACATGTATGGAGTGGGTTTGCATGCTAATTGAACTCAGAGGTAAGAATTATAGAATAATCCAGAGCATAGTATGTCATGCCATGTTATGAATACATGGAAGAAGACCTTTTAGTAGTGAAAGAAATGCATATAAGTATATTAGCTTCCTGCCACTGAGAAAAATCTGAGCAAATCAGTTCAAATGAGGAAAGACTTATTTGATCTTGTGGTTTCAAAGACATTAAGTCTATGGTACTTTGGTCTCATTGTTTTGGGCCTGTTGTGGAAATCACATCATGGAGTAAATACACATACCTCATAGCAGCCAGCCAATAAAGGGGAAGTAAGTAAGATAGATACATAGATAGATATATAGATAGATACACAGATATATAGAATGCATTCCAAAGAAACAACCATAGTAATTAATATCTTTCAGCTACTCAAAACATTTTCATAGACCACTAAGTTATGATACCATCAAAAGACCAAGAGTAATCCTTTAACAAGGTTAGTATCCTCAGGAATGAGCTCATCACCTCTCTATAGCTCCTCCAACCAGAGAGCAAACCTTTACCATATATAAGCTTTGGGGAGGACATGTCACATTCACACCATAGCAAGAGCCACCATGAGCTCTCTCTGTTGGTTCAGAGGTCAGTACCAAGTAATCTAAGAGACACAGAGTCTGTTCTGAAATACGTCAGTTAGTTCAATACTCTTTCAGGGGTTCTAGAACAGGTGACTGCATAATTTGAACCCTTTAGATTTGGGGGTTTGATCCATTCTGTCAAGATAATTATCCTACAGAGAGATGATCTCACTTAAAGAAGTTATCTCAGCCTAGACATTTTTTCCTATTGTATTTTTCAAAAAAGTCAGTGAGAGCTTGATAGAAACCAGATTTCTTCCTTACATAGCAGAGCCAGAAGGAGAGCAACATAAACATCATCCACTTGCTGATACAGATAACGAGAATTAATGGTGGGAGTGGAGAGAAGACCACTTGACTCCATTTTGTGGATTTTCTGGAGAGAAGCACTTTTAAATAAATCACTTTATTTGGATTTAAGCAAAATTGTCTGTCTCTAAGCTTCATGCATTTAAAGAAGCACTTGTGAAGTAAAAAGAGAGCACTTGTAAAATTATTTACTAACAAGATTCCAGGTAAAGGCAACTGGGCTTTATCCATAATGCTCCCACACACACCCCTTCTGTGTTCTTCCCCCTTTGCCTATTTCTCTTAGTTCCCCCTTTTATAGAACATTCAGGAGGTGTGAGCTTTTCTTTATAAATTATGTGCTTTGTGCAAGTAGAATTCTGGGACTCTATCTATCTATGTATCTATGTATCTATGTATCTATGTATCTGTGTATCTATGTATCTATCTATCTATCTATTCATCTATCTGTTTATCATCTATCATCTATCATTTATATCTTCTTATCTATTGTCTATTGATCTATCTGTATATCCACCATCTATCTATCTATCTATCTATCTATCTATCTATCTATCTATCTATCTAATATCTACATACCTATCTAATTTCCAATAAGAATGGAAGGAAATCACCCATGCAATAGAGTGCATGCTTTGAGAGTTGGAAGGACTGCTTGCTCTACGTGCAACAGAATGAAATTCACACTGTGATAATTGCTATTTCTGGCCTTTGATGTATCCAAGAACGAAGCAGCTTTTACTGGCCTCTATGCATTTAGATGGTTGGTGACATCAAATCCAATTACCGTCAGCTGCATGACCACTGAAGCTGCTCTCATCTGTGAGTGATTCCTGACAGCAAGGAGAGGGAGGGAGTGCTCATACTCCTTGCTGTAAGGCAGGCTAGTGGATGGGGTGGGGCAGGAACCCAGAGGACAGCACATAACAGGAGGGCTAACATATTAAAGTAAAGCAGAACAGATTAGGAAGGAAGAAAGCGAGGCTGATGGTGAGCTAGCATTGAATGAATGGATTTTGAAGCTGTCAATTACAAACACCTTTTTACGAAAGGCCAAAACACAGCCTGCGGGACTGATTGTCATTGTCATAGAATGTATTTCCACAAACATTTTCACATTTGTGACTCTCAACTTGACAGTGCTGGAGCCCTGTAAATGTCAATGCTTAGTTCCAAGCCCCAATCAATTAACTGGAGATCTTTTGATGGTGGGATGCTTATGTATAGCAACAATGGAGGACCACTTACTGTGGAATCACTGATGGTGATGCATAATCCTTAGTATGCAGAATTTCCCATGCACTCACATTGGCAATTCTGGGGCTGAGATATGTGAAGTGCCGTCCTCGATTAAGGTAGTGTCTTGACTTAATGCTTCATTTTGCATACATACATACGTGTGTGTGTGTGTGTGTGTGTGTGTGTGTGTGTGTGTGTATCTGTGTTTGGCTCCCACAGATTCACTGCATTCTTCAGTAACAACATTTTTGTAATGTTAATGAAACCAGTGGACGGGAATGTTTGGGGAGAATTTCCCTTCTTTTCTATAGTACTGTGTCTGTGTACTTTTTATATGCTAATGTGTCATTTTTATTCCCACTGTTCCCTACACTTTCTTAATATTATATAACTAAATAAATATTCTTTAAAGATAGAAAGTCTCTACTTGGTTTTATGTCCTACAAAATAAATTTTGTATATTATGTTCAGCCTCTAAATCTCCATCTCCTGTGTTCTCACTCACCCTGCTCACACATGTCCACTAACTTCTGACATTGACTGATGAGAGTTATAATATTCTGATTAAATTAACTCTGAATATGAACAAAATAGTGTCATATTAATGATTTATTTGAATACATATTTTTCATAATACTTAAATGGATATGATGACTACCCAATTGGCTATTGCTAAACCTCTTAAGTTATAAATATCTAATTTCTTTGATGCCATGTTTCCCAAAGTCACATCATTTCCTCAAGGCTAACACATAGGTGAGCTAGTCCTCCTATTTAAGCTGAAGATTTGTGAGTGCCAAAGACTTCTCATCAGTATACCATTATGTTTTAGTTTCCACTCAGTTTGCGATATACCCTCACAACTGATGTCAACCTTGAATTAATCAAAGGGTTATCAGGGCCATGAGACCACTATCTCATACTCCTCTCAGGTAGACTAGAGTATTTGAACAAGCGTGGCAAGGACAATCTTTTTCAATGTAGTATAACTTGAATTTTATGATAATAGACTTTTTTGGGGGGGGGTGTTGTTTATTTGTTTGTTTGATTCATTTTTCAGTCAAAATATGTCTTCTTCCTCTGGTTCTTGCAATGATGTCTTTTCAACACATATTTTGCTTTTCCTGCTTCCTCCTTTTCTCCCTCATAGCTGACATGCCATTCTCTTTAGCATTTAAATGTTTATGAATTAGTTCTGTCTCACGACATACAATGTTGTTTGGGTGTAATGACCTGATCCTTCATTACTTACCAGCAACTGCTCAGTGGGAGAGACTTCCAGAAGTGAAAGTATAACTACATAACTTAAGCTAACTACATATGCTCATTTCCCCAGACACCAGGGGCATCTTATCTAACTACTTCAGTGCATTATAGTTACATCACAACCAGTTTTTAGGATAGATTATAAGGTTATAATAAAAAGAACAAAGTCTGTAAAGCATAACAGTTTTCTTATTTTGAATGTATTTCTCTTAAGTAAAGGGTGTGGATGGGTGTTTTCACTGAAGATAAAAAAAATAGTAATAGTAAAATCCAGTGTCATTCTGAGATATATTTAGATACTTTCCTTCTAAAAATACTTTGAATTTTCTTCGAGACTGTAGATGCTTTTCCAACTACAGAGTCTGACAAGTCAAGTCTCTTGAGCCCCCCGCCAATGGATGTTTTATTACCCATTAGGGCCTTTCTACCTTTTCATCTTTACAAAGTGAATAAATGGTTTTCTCTGCAATATTCAGTCTGTGGATCTTTCTCTTGAGACACAAATCTTCTCTAGTTCTTTGTAGCCATATTTTTAAAAAAATCCTATGATATTTTCCAGAAGAGCTGAGTTTTAACTGTAGCTTCAGTAGACTCAAATGTTAAGAATCTAAATAAAAATCAAGAAAATTAAGGTCTTTGCTAGTTTAGTTGGTGCATTGTTTGGGAAGATATTTTAACACACTGCCTTGAGTGTATAAAATCATTCAAATTTCTAGAAGGAGTTTGATATTGATAATCTCATGAGAATCTGTCCTTGTGCAAAGACAGGGCTACTTCTATTAACCATTACTTCCAATGAAGGAAAACATACTTTATGAATATGGCATGACAACACTCCTCCATTTGCATGGAAGACTATGGGAAAAATCACTGATTGCATCCATTTCCTGAATGCTAGTTTCTGTGTTTCGACCTCTACTCATATAACCAGCCTAATAGGAACATAAAAGAAGAAGCAGTAGAAGCAAAACATGAAGAGGAGAGGGATATCCTTACATCTAAACCTTGTAATGCATAAACTGAGTTTCAAAATTAGAAAATGTAAATATAAAGAATATAAAGAAATATTTTAAGATTAGCAAGACTCAAACAATGCAATGAAGTTCATGAGCTGTTTCTCAGCCATGCTGATGCTCTTTCTTCCCACCTCCATCCTCCCCTTCCTTCCTTTCTTTCCTCTGCTTTTCCTGTCATATTTATGAGAGTTGGGAAGATGGGAAGTTTAAGATTGGTACAACTGAGAAGTAGTACTGTTTAAAACTGAACCGAGGAATAGTGGATAGGCAATTACCTCAATGCTAATCTTGTCAGCAATCGAATTAAGGAAAGTCCCCTTTCTTTTACTGTGTGAAATTCTATAATGAAAGCAATAAATAATCAAGCACTAGAGATTGTCAGAAAACAATTCTATAATAAGTTGACAACTAGCCAGGTGGTAGTGGCTCACACCTCTAATCCTAGCACCTGGGAGGCAGAACTAGGCGGATGTCTGTGAGTTTGAGGCCAGTCTGGTCTACAGAGTGAGATCCAGGACAGGCACCAAAGCTACACAGAGAAACCCTGTCTCGAAAAACCAAAAAAAAAAAAAAAAAAAAAAAAAGAAAGAAAGAAAGAAATTAACAACTAGTGCTCTACTGTTCTGCATAGCAAATTCTTTCCTTTCCATTTTTTTCCTTCCAAGTTTAAATGAAAAAAAAAAAGTCAAGTTCTAGAGAAAACAAGTGGACAGAAATGCGTGGATTTCATTCCGACAGACCAATGTGTTCTGTGTCACGATGTCTTATTGCACTGAGCAGAGGGATTTGAATCTATTGGCTATTGTGTGTTTTCAAAATGACAAGAAGACTCCCAAGGGACACATCCGCTCCTGAAGTGCTCCTTTCTTCCTCCCACTCTGGCCTACAACATGTATTAATCAGAAAGAGTGTGTTAAACCATTATAGACATTTCTCATTTCATCCAAAAGACCTTTTGCAAATTTGATTATGTTCAAACTTGTGATTTTAGCATAAAAAGCTCCTTGTTAATTTGGTCTGCCTGTCAAGACTCACTTCAGTGATGGAACAGGTACGAATATTCACTTACAGAAAGATGGCAGCAGGGACAGATTTAAAGAAGCATTGAGGCCAATATTTGGGAGCTTCATCAGCAGAAAGTACTAAATTAGTGTTTATGCTTGACTGACTACAGCTGGATGATGATATCCTTCATATACCGGGCCAAGAACTTGGACTATATAGAGTAGGAATACATTGTGAAGTGAAAGAGAAAGCTCTATGGCTAGGCTCAGTGGTTCCTAGAGTTAAAGAATCTGGTTTTAGGATGTTTAAAATACCCATATTTCAATCTGCTCTTGAATGCTTAAACCAACTTCAAATCTACCAGCTACCACCCACTGGCTCTGTGGGAAGTCTCTCAGACCCTTGTTCAGATTTAATCTCCATTTGAGGTATGAACTGTTAACAAGGACTTTGTAGTTCAAGGAAATTAAATTATTTCCCCAAAGATGTATGACTAGACAGGAGTTGGAGGATTCAAGGTTTGCACTTCAACTCAAATGGCTTTACAAATAGTGCTGTCTACAGTGGTACTCAGCTATTTCAGACTGCTACAGAACTTATAGAAGCACCTGAGAGGAAGAGACTATGCTTCGTTACCAGGCAAATTCAAGTAATAGCACACTAATACATCCAATGACTCTAGCAGTGTCCAGAGTAGGGAGGTTTGTTGTGGCACTGCAAATTGTCAAGGTCAAGTCTCTATAGATGAGTTAGAATTTACCTTTGGTGGTCCAGATCTATTTTTCTTCTCTGAAGAAGGGTGAACAATGTCTATACAATGATGATGGATACCAACATCTTCAAAATATAGACCACTCATAGTATATGGCATTTATTTCTCATTAGAGGAAGAAAAACACAACACATATTGGTCAGCCACAGTATGGAGAGACTGATAGGGTACATTCTCACAGAGCCAGCCCGAAGCAATGTACCCAGCAGTATTAATTACTTTCCTCGACACAGTAACTGACAAAACCCAAATATAGGAGGAAACATTTACTTTGGCTCATGGATTCTGAGGCTTGCAGTCCACTGTAATGGTGAATGCACAGCAGAGTAACAGAGGCAGAAGGAGCATGTGGAGGAGACTCCTCATACCACAGTGGACTAAAGAGAAAGACTTGTTGAAAGAAGGGGCCAAGCTGAAACCTTTAAAGTCCTGTCCCAGCTATACCCTACTTTATAAACCTCTCCTACTCTCCATGACATCACTATCCACTGTGTCAAAGTGTTAAAAAAAAAAAATGTGCCCAGGGCTTGAGTGATGGTTCTGCAGTTTATGAACTTGTTGATCTTCCAGAAGATCTAGGTTCGACTCCTAGTACTTACATGGTAGCTCACAACCTTACATATTTCCAGTTCTAGGGCATCTGACACCCTGTTTTGACATCTGAAGGTTTCAGGTATGTGTATGGTACATGCACATACATGCAATCAAAATGCTCATGTGCATAAAGTAAATAAATAATTCTAAAAAAATTTTTAAAAGAATCATGAGCCCATTGGGAACATTTCAAATACAAGTCACATTTAACTCCCAAGGTATTACTTTAAATATCACTGTCTTCAATAGAATAATGGAATGAAAACATGTTTCCACCTCTGAAATCATTCCAAGAATGGTTAATATTCATCTGCAGGGTTATTTTTAGACTTCTAGTCTTGAATTTTTCCAATTTAAATACACATATTTAACATTTATTGATGGACCACTTGGTAAATGCTGCATCTACCCCGAGAATCTGGTATACAAGCCATGGTCACTATGACAATCTTGTAAGGTCTGTTCCGCTTCTACCTATACTACTTAGATAACGAATCTGTTGTGAGGAGAAATTAAATCCTTTCTTAAGGTTCACAGAGCTAGATAAGTGGACAGAAAGCAGTGGAGCTTGGAAACAAAGGAGGTGGGTAGGAGGCTGAATGTGAACTCTGCAGAAGAAACCATCTGCAAAGGCACTAGAGAGAGGCATGAAGAAAGATCCCAAAGCAAAAATAACACCCCAAAGAAAGCAGAATGTTTGGGAGAAGTTGACATGGCTGCAGCCATTCACATCTTCCACATTGTGATGAGCTGCCATCTCCCTATTAACCTGTGGAATTTTCCACATTGTCCCAGGCCTAAGTTGCAAAGAAAAGAAAAGAAAAAAACCAGAAAGTCCTCTATGACAAATGATGGCAGAACCGAAGGGAAAGAGCAGCCTTGTGTCCAGATTCCAGATGGAGCGAGTCTATGATGTCAGGTAGAAAACCGTTTGACTTATGGCCCCAGTCATTGCACAAGAGCCGCTTTTGGATACCTGTAATATATGCGGAACATTGGAGCATAGCTCAAGCTTTTTCCTAAATCTTCTTTACTGTAGTTTAAAGCCCAGAAGAACTTTTGAGATGAGAACTTAAAGCTAGGCATTTCTTAACAGTAAGTGTGATGGTGAATCCACATGGATGGCACAGCAACCTGGAGTCTGGATGGGGTTTGGTTGTGCTTGGGAAAGGTTTTTGAAATGTTGTCCTTCAGTTTCCTTATCTAGAGAGAACAGGCTGGTGAGCTTTAGGAGTTTGAGGGGAGCAGAATAAATTAATGTAAGTGAAACGTCTGAAGCTCCTTAGTCACACAGGTAAAACATACATAGTGATCATGTTAGGTTATAAACTGAACTTTTAGTGAAAGTTGGTCTTTGGCTTTCTATTCAGCCTTCAGAAATTATGAAGATGAAGTTGTTATTCTACACTATCTTGTGATATCTGCTATACGTATAATAAGAGGGCCATACCCCCTGTACTAATATCGGTTTCATTATGAATGAGAGTCAGTGGGTAGAACTTTTTCTAAAAAGCAATGCATTAATTTCTTTTGAGTCTCTGTGGCAAAACACAGGGCAGAAAAAAGTGAAAGTGAGAAGGAGTTGGCTTAGAGGGGATGTCACTCCATCACGATGGAGGAGGCTTGGTTCTAGGAATGACTCCATCAGGGGGTCAGGAGTGTGCTATGGCAGAGGTTCATGTGTCCCCGCACAGGAAGCAGAAAGAGCAGCAGGGACCAGGGGCTGGGCTAACCTTCAAAGACCCTGGAAGAGTGGTCTGCTTTTTCCAGTCAGGCCTCATTTCTTTAAGACCTTACACAGCTTTAAGTATTGTCCTACATACTGGGGACCAATGTTCAAACTAGGAGCATAGGAGAGATGTTTCACATTTGAGACATGGCAATGTCTACGAAACCAAATGTAGTGTTTCTTTTTTTCTTTTCTTTTCTTTCTTTCTTTCTTTTTTTTTTTTTTTTTGGTTTTTCGAGACAGGGTTTCTCTTGTGTAGCTTTGCGCCTTTCCTGGAACTCACTTGATAGCCCAGGCTGGCCTCGAACTCACAGAGATCCGCCTGCCTCTGCCTCCCGAGTGCTGGGATTAAAGGCGTGCGCCGCCGCCGCCGCCGCCGCCGCCGCCGCCACCACCACCACCAGCAAATGTAGTGTTTCTTAATAGTTAGTTTTAATGGTCATTTTTCTAAAAATTTTTACACTGTTCAACACCAGTGTTTTGATATGAAGGCTTAGAAAGAAAGCCCTTGTGTTGGGGTAACCCAGTGTTATTCTTGCTCACTCAAAATTAATTTTTCTCTAGGTAGGCTATTTAGCTAGAGCTACTAAATCCTAACTCCTCATGTATAGAATTTTTACTAACTTTCTAGTTATTATTATTATACTTTGGGATGTGTGTTTTATAGATATATATTTACATATTCTTTGTTAATGGGTACTTTAACAGTTAGGCAGAGTTAACAAGAACAAGAACTATGAAGTAGTTAAACTTCTGTCCTATATTTTTTCCCATAATAAGAACCCTAAAAATTGAAAATACAAATATGTATATTTTTAAACATATATTTATAAAAACATTCACATGTACTCAGACTGATATTTACCTATCTCTCCGTATTTTTCTGTCCCTGAAGAAGACATCTGTAAGTAGTTTCTATTGAATGGGATGAATGTAATGGACCATAGCCACGACCTCATGCCTTAAGTTCTCAAGATGGCATGTAGTTGAATAATCAGGACTTACCACAAAGGTGACACAGAGGGAAAACGAGTATTTTTACAGCCTCTGTTCATTTTCCCCTCAATACTCAAATTTTAAGATTTCTTTTGATGGAATGCCATAGTTTTAACGAGCAGGCAACACAAAACTAAGACAAGCTATGATTAAGTGCCAGGACTTCCCACATTATCTCTGTTACTTGAACAGTTTTTGCTTCTATAAACCTGTTTTATTTTTTCACTTGTAAGACAATAATAAAATAGTCTTCCTCTCATTGACATATGGTGAGAATTACATTACATTAAAAAGCACATAACCCATAACTAACATTTACCAAGTTCACATAATGTAAACCTCACTTACTTGGATTAGGCTGGTGTTTTGGAAGGCATTTCAATAAACTTGAAGATTCAGGGCCACATCCAGCCAGAGATGGTTACACTTTTTTTTTCTTGTTTTTTCAGGTCAAACAAAGCAGAGCTAAGAAAGTTCATATAATCTTCCTGGCACAGAAATTGAAAAATGTCCATGTGAGAAGGCCAATGAGAAGGAGGAAGAACTGCTTATTTTCATTAGGTTGAGGATATTTGTCTTTCTTGAGGTTTACACGTTTTTCAAGTAAAAGAGTATTTTTTTTCTAGCCAAGCATGGTGGCTCATACCTGTAATTATAGCTGAGGTAGGAAGTTCGTGATTCAAAGGCATCCTAGGCTACTTTATTAATAACTTTGTCTGAAAATGAAACAACAAAATGTAGTTGTCAACAAATGCTTTATGCACAGTCAATATATATTATACAAATCTACAATTTTAGTATTAAAGGCATGACTTTGAAAAGAAAAATTCATTTAGTCAAAAATGGAAATAAATCATGAGATGCATTCTTTGTCATAACACATTCACATGTTTCCTATGTATTTATCTTTTGAGTAGTGGTAAAATTATAATGAAATATTAGGGAAGCAAATCTTTCCCCATGTATGATAGCTATCATTCAATATGCTATAATGACTTTCTAAATGTCATTTAATCTAAAGTTAGAATTCACTGAAAAATGGTAGGCGTAAGTGAACTCATTTGTGACCACACACTGGTCACAAAGCCGTATATAGTGGCTACAGTTTCGCTGGCTTATGGTGAAGTATAATTACAAAATTCCTACAATTAGTATTTGTATATTTACAATAAAATTAACTGCATCACCGAACATTCAGAATCAAAAGATCTCTTCCTACACACGAGCCTGCAAAATAATTGAGAAGCTAGCTGGATTGGAAATGGAATTCAGTAAACTGGCTTTAACATTGGACCATCACAAGGAAATTACATGTATTAAATGTGCCATTCACTCTATAAATGCTGACCCCAAACCTTCTAAAGTTTATTTTGTTTATATACTGCAATACTATTTTACGTGGAAGTGGCATACTCACACTATCAGCAAATGAAGGATGTGTGTATATTGTATGTTGGGACTTTGTAATAAATTGTGTATATGGTGATGGAGAAAACACTAATACAGCAAGTCTTTTTAATGAGTGAGATTTCCATAATAATTAGTTTGACTTATTAACTACAAAATTCATGTTTAAAAGTAACGCAGATATTGACTTTTAACTGAAAGTAAGATTAATCTTATTTTGAAGGTACAGTTACACCTGTCAGAACTATTAAAGTAATCACGTTTGCTGCAAACACATTTGGGGTTTAGTGCTCACAACTTCATGTTGAAATCTAAATGTACCAGCAGCTCCAGTAGAGGGCACTGTGCACAGGTCTGCTCCCTGCGGACTCTTTGTTCAGCCCGTGGTTCATCTTAACTCATGCAGGGGCTCCCTCTGCTGTTCTTTTAGACCTGAAGACAAATGTGTCAGTGAGTGCACCCCAAATCTCAAAACTGTGCTAGCATAGTCTCGAGACTATACATAATGCAGTTCCAGATCATCCTGACTTCGGCATCCAAGTCTGAAAAGTTAACATTCAAACTGAATGAAACTTTGGTAAATGGCTCTGTAAATAAGTCCCGAAAAATGTTATTTCTTCTAAGAAAACTGGGTAGGCCAATATGGGAAAGTGAAATGATACCTTCAAACTGCACACCAAGAGAAGAGCATGACGTAGAAATGGAAACTGCAAACAACTGTGATCAATTAAAACATGAAGATACATGTACACACAAGTGTGTGTGTGTGTTTGTGTGTGTGTGTGTGTGTGTGTGTGTGTGTGTGTGTGTGTGTGTGTATACCTGCTCAGGGAGAGGTAGTGTGTTGGAGTAGGGAGGTAGTTCCTATTTCACCTCTTGTAACTTTCATTCATAGTGTTTTTATTATAGTTTTTATTTGTAGTTGTATTTTAAATGAATCCACAGACTAGTATTTGGCAAACTTTTAGGGTTTATGTACTTATCTAGTAGGATAAAAGGAAATAGTTCATGTTTAGACACATGTAAAGAAGACATATTTTGAGGTAATTATACTTATAATTATTATTTCTGAAGTCACTTTCATGTAAAATAGGAGTGTCTGCCAGAAAGGCATTCTTCCACTGTCTATCTCACTACAAACTGAATAATGTCCAATGTCTGTAACAAAGCAGTTAGCTAATTAATGAATTAACCTTCATTTTAATTTTAAATCAGTGCTATAATTCATACTTACCTGGATTTACCTTAAAACCCCACATTAGTAAATGAAATTGCTTTGGCCTTTGTACCTTCAAGCCAAACACAAGTCATGGTTCCAAACAAAAGTGTGAAAATTGTAAGAATGCTGAAACCTACTGGCCTTTTAAAGTGGATATCGATAAATGAAATCTTCAAGCTTTAAAACACAAGAACAATAAAGCTGGTTCTAATAATTTGTGAGGTGAGTTTTATGATTGCTTGTACCTGAGCAGCAGTAATGGTATATGCTGGATACATAACAGTAACAAGACAGAACTGAGCAGAAGCATTTGCAGCATCAGAAATAGATAAATTTTCAGGTCTGTTGTTCATCTTCAAACTCAACAGTCATGTGGTTCTTATGGGAGAAAACCAACTTTCTTCTTTTTATCACATTTAGCTTATAGAGTTTGGATTAATAGGTTCTAGAGTTCAGATGTGGTCCAGCAGGCTGGACACAGCTTTGTGCTGAAGCATACACCAGCAACTACAAAGGTCTTAGCTGCAACTCTCAGCAACACATACATACATACATACATATATACATACATACATACACACACACACACACACACACAAAAATACACCAACCAATTTGTCTGTTTTCATATTTAATGTATATGTTACTTGGGCTGCAAATGCTGCTGTATTTGTAAAATTCTGGGACCAACATTTGAGGAAGAATAGAAAACTGTTAAAATGATTTTTATTATCATTGAAATGTTTAGTTTCATTTCTCTAATTTATACTCTATTATGGTTTATTACTTCATAAAGAACATTTCCATGATCTGAAAGGAAATGGGGAAACAATTTCAGAAGTTAATGTTTTAAGTGAGGGGATATATTTTTCTCCTATTTGTTCTCATTTGGGGGCTGGTAGTGGTGCAGAAAACAGACCAAGTTTTATTAGGTTCTTTTGTTTTGTTTTGTTTTTTTAGACAGAGTTTCTCTGTGCAGTTTTGGAGCCTTTCCTGGAACTCACTCTGTAGCCCAGGCTGGCCTCGAACTCACAGAGATCCACCTGTTTCTGCCTCCCAAGTACTGGGATTAAAGGCATACGCCACCACTGGCTGGCCCTTATTTGGCTTCTTTTGGGCAAAGAGGAAAGAAATACTGACTAGTGGTTTAGTGTGGGTCTTGATATTTGGATATGACAAAGGATGGACTTTATTTCTCCATCTTGGAATACATTCAACAATAGCTTACATTTCTTTCAAATGAACACACAAAATAATGGCCTTTATTAGTATAGTTTCATGTGGTCAGTCATTGTGAAAAGCAGGTCACAAATCTTGTGTTTAATATCTTTATTATGGTTAAAAGTGATAGTAAAAAAATTTTCTGTTCTCACCAAGTTCTTTTTCTAAAAGCAAAAGATGCCATATGGAGGAAGCACAGAGTCCAAACAAAATGAGACAGTTTATTTAATACCATACTACAAATCACAGTGTGTGTGTGTGTGTGTGTGTGTGTGTGTGTGTGTGTATGTATAAGTGTGAAGTGTGCTCTGTACATGAACATATGGAGGCCAGAGGTTTGGGATCTTCCTGTAGCACTCTGCACTCTCCACCATCTATTTTGAGATAGAGTCAGTCTATCTGTATCTGTGTCTGTCTGTCTATCTCTCCCCCAACACCTCCAATGGCTTTGCTGGACTGGCTGGCCAAAAGTGTCTGGATCCACCTATCTCCAACATGCTCCTCCCAGTTTAGGTTTACATTTAGCCTTTAATTGGGTTCTAGGGATGTGACCACAGAGTCTAATGCTAACACTGCAGTCATTTTACCTAATAAGCTGTCTCTCTGTCCATCATCTTTTACTCAAAATAAGACTTAGATTTCAATAATGTACTGGCATGAAGGCATAATTATTGACATAATTCCAATTAGTTCTGAGTGATTGGTGGGTGCTTTATGAAAAGGGTCATTTAGCATGCTTACATATGTGAAGTTTTTTTTTTTTTAAGAACAACTGCAATTAAAATGAAATAAAAACTTATTCCAGTTCATCCAGCAGCCTCCTCACTATAACTAATGTCTGCAGATCTGGCTGAGTGGTCTGGTCTGGACTTCCTGCCTGAACCTGTCATCTGAAGACAGAACAAAGACAAAATTTAAAAATTGACAAAGATTCTTGGCATTTATTTTATTTTATTTTATATTTAGGAATGCCTAAACTTTTTGTCAATGCTTTAAACAACGAGTATCTCCCTGTGTCTACATCATTATCTGGATACACAGCCCATCCTTTCTTTGTCTTTATGAGAAAGGTGTAGCCAGAAGTTTTCCTGTGTCCTGTCTGGTCCATAGCCACTCAGATCCAAGTAAACACACAGAGGCTTATATTAATTAAAACTGCTCAGTCATTAGCTCAGGCTTACTACTGACTAGCTCTTACACTTAAACTCAGCCCAGTTCTGTTAATCTGTATGTCGCCACATGTTCCTTGGCTTTACCTGTGTGCCATTACATGTTGCTCCCTGGACAGCAGGCTGGCGTCTCCTTACTCAGTCTTTCTTCTCCTTGTTGGCTTATCCTGCCTATACTTCCTGCCTGGCTACTGGCCAATCAGCATTTTATTAGTCAACCAATCAAAACAACACACATTCACAGCATACAGAAAGACACCCCACAGCAGAAGGGGGCCTAGGACTTTCTCCCAAGGACCGTGTTAAATAGTGCCTACATACTGCAGCAATGGGGAATGTCTGCAGGTCTGGGAAAGCAGAACAAATCAAACTTGCCCTCATTCAGAATTACTGACGGAAACATTTTAAAATCTCAAGACAGTTTTTTAATTTTTTGGAGGAAAACGCCTCCAAAAATATCTGCTTTAAATTTGAGTGATTGTTCTTCATTTTTTTTTTAAAGATAAGAGGGATAAAGACTATAGATAATTTTCATGGATCAAAGCAGATTGGTTTAGCTTTCTGTTGTAAGGTTTTACTTGAATCTTTTACAAAAGATTTTCAGTTAAGTCTTGTTAGGTCTCTGTTTCGTAACTCTAAGCTCTGTGCTATTTACAATATTTTAACAGGGATTAGTGGAAGTGAGGTAAAGCGGTAAACCCCCACATTTAAATATTTTTTTTTCTGGCAGATTTTAGTTAAACGATCACAGAATATTTGCACAGGGGGAATGAACTGATAGAATGTCATCTGCCGTGACTCACGTGCCCCAGCCTCCTTTGTGGACATTTTTACCCCCATGGAAGTCATTTCATAGTAAAAAACCTAGACAGCTATTCATTGTTTAACTGCTAAGGTTCGTGGTTACCACCTAGAGTAACATGATTACACCATACGTGTGATTAGAAGTTTCAGAAAACTCAATCAAAACTGCCCAAGAATGATACAGCTCCATCATTCCGTGAGTCCAAATCCTTCAGAAGATGCATCATCATCAATGATTCCTCCTGATGTCACACTAGGTTTGAGGCTTAGCCTTCCTGTGGACAGACTGCACAAGTTACCTTCCTACTGCACATGACCTTTGCACCTACAATAGACACACATATTTTGAAGAAATCCGTGTTATATGCATGCATTTAAACATTAATTTAAAAAAATCAAGTATTTCTCTCTCTCTCTCTCTCTCTCTCTCTCTCTCTCTCTCTCTCTCTCTCTCTCTCTCTCTGTTTATCTGTCTGTCTGTGTCTGTATGCATTTACACACAAGTGCCTCTAGAGAGCATTAGATCTCCTGGAGCCAGATAAATGTATAGAGTGGTTGCAAGCTGCCTAATGTGTGTTCTGGGAACAGAACTCTTGTCTTTTGCAATAGCAGCAAGTACTTTTAACTGCTGAGCCATCTCTCCAGCTCTATGATCTATAGCTTTCTGTTTTCTTTTTCTAAGATAATACCTCTCAAAAGACTTCAAAGTTTATAAAGTTTCCTTTAACTTTTCTACTATATTCACATGTAGCTAGTTCCAAATTACCTATACCTATAAAAATTAAGCGTTATTTTTCTACTTTAGGAAATGGTACATGCAACAGTTTGGTCTGGATGTTTTTGTTTGTCGTAGAAGAACATCATTTTGATGCTCAGCTGGTGGATGTTGATCTGTGGGAATTGGCATAGTTTTATAGCTTGTGAGTCTAACTAGGATCAGTGATGCCAGAGAACTCCTTATACTCACCACTGCATCTCTGTGCATCCATGCACCTGGATGAGTGTCTTCACAGAATACCTACTATGCACTTTAACACCCTGGGGGTAAAACACCATATCTTAGCCTAGCATAAAAACATTGCTCAATAAATGTTTGTTTAAGAAATGAATAAATAGAAAAAATTATAAATGTCTAGCCACATGCATGTGTGTTTCCTAGTTTCAGTTTAGCCAGCATATACTAAGTGGTCTACAGTGAAATTTGCTTTGTATTTCTTTTCCAAACTTTTTTTTCCTCTGAAGAAAGAAGAGCTGCATATTACCTGAAAGACTATGAGGCCATTTGTTCCATCTTTGCTTGGGGATTTTTTTTGGAACTCAGGTGAGAGATTGTAATTAAAGATGATAGAAAAAGTACATTTTAAAAGCTGGTTTTCTAGTGATCCTGAACATCAGTTACTATGCTGAACTTCAACGTTCTCCAGTTTTGTTTCTTAAAATTAAATGACCAGAACTTGAAAAATGTTTAAATTCTGGACTCAAAGTTCTCAACTCCTGTGTCCCCACAGATATCAGGAAGTGTGCCTATGACAAGTCAAGAAGCCAGCATTCTTTAGCCACAGGTCCCCTGTGACAAATAAGCACTGTTTATTCTTCCTGATACCAACTTCAGCATGCAAATACAGAAGAAAGATAACTGATATTTTTGTGACAAATATTTGGGATTTAATAACTACTAATAAATTTGTGTAACTAAAGTTTTCATTCTTAAGGAATAGCCTTTTAAACACATTTGTTTTCCAAGCTCTAGATTATGCTAAGATACTCATTTGTATATATGTGCTCATAACAGACACACATAACAGAATACAGATACAGTGTGTCTGAATGTTTACATATTAATATCATACACACACACACACACACACACACACACACACACACACACATCTCTTTTCATTTCCAAGTTGGCCGAATGCATTTCTGCCTGTGTGTGCATGAACTCACAGGCACAGGCTTTCACAGGCACACCCACATATTTCCCCAATTGTCATCTGCGACCTTGCACATTATTATTTCCCAACTTCATGGCCTCAAGCATGAGCACACCTTTCCTACTGTTTACTGATTTACTCCTCACCTGACAAACATTACCCTGTGACCCACCCTCTCATCCTGCCTGCATTTGCCAACTGAAGAATTAGTGACTGCTTGAAATCCCTAGCTGAGGAACAATATCATTTATCAGTGGCTAAGTTTAGAACTTGCAGAAGGGAAACTGACACCTGTGAGCAGTCCACTGGATTTCTGGAGCCACCAGATGTTGCTGCTTGCCTTCAAGCTTAATGATGTCTCCCACAGTGCAAAGATTATAATGTTTCATTTCTCAGTGAACTTAAGTGAAAAGACATTATTCCAGAAAGAATATGGCTTGTCCAGGGAAAACAAACCAACACCAGTTCTCTAGTTTCAATCCCTACAGAAAGGCATACCTCTCATGCTTTAACAAATAAATTTTGATGCTCACTAAAATTTAGTTTAAGGCAGCCTGGCTCTGTAAGATCACTGGGAAGCCAAAGCTTTCACACAGAGATCATGTGCACATTTTGCTCACACTATATGAAACTAATAATCAAGAGATCTGGCTGAAAAATATGTTTAGCATTGATGACCACAGAAGTCTGCCTTACAGCTTATGTGGTTAGGCTGACAGCTATTGCATAAAAAGAATGTTCAGCCTTAACTGGCTTTCCCAACACCCTGACAGCGAATTACCACACATCTGCAGCAAAAAATAAAATTGTTCAATCCAAGAGAATAAGCTTAACCCTTGCTGTCTAAGCTAAGTCTGATTCATAGTGCTACCACGGACCCCTTCACTACTGGCCTTCACTATTTTAAATCTCACTTCACTAGTAGCATTTATTTTTTCTTGTGGGTTCAAATTAATTGTTCAGGATATAGATTTGCACTCCATTATTTGAGACACTTCATTTTTAGAATGGGTTTCTGGTGTAAAAAAAAAAAACCCTCAATAACAGCTTATTTGATACTAGAATGTCCAATTAAGATACTTCATCTGTGTGTGTAGCCCCACATGGTGGTAAACCAAGAGAAGGCCACAGGTATTCCTCTTGTGGAGCAGACTCTTAGTTGCCCACATTATTAGCTTCTAGTGTGCATAATGAAGCAGCCCATGTGATTTCCAAATGTGCAGCTAATTTCTACACACTTACCATATTCTCTTCAAGGCTCCGCTCTCTGCTCCTTCCCTTCCTGTCTGACAATATGCCGCCATGCTATAAAAGCCCTGATGCCCATTTTCAACGATTAGCTGTACATCAGCATTACCACCACAAATCCACAAGTTTCACATCAAGCATTAAATGGGATGAATATTGATCTGCTAAAGAGGATTTATTTATTTCTAGCTCTATCCAAAGATCAACTGCTAGCAGCTTTTGGGGGATCTGTGAAGCTCTCACAGCACAAAGCTCCTGCATACATGACACTGGACTTGACATTTCAGTTCTGGAAGAAAACCAAACAGTAAATTCAGTGCAATAATCCTAGATAAATGAGATGATCACTGGAAAAGCTGAGATAGTTAAGTGGTCTATCAGAGAAGTCCAACGGACGGTATTGAACAGTTGCTACCTAGAAACTTTACTCATGTCAATATGGTCCAAAGCACCATCATATCAGATGCCAATATAATCACAATAAAACTGTCTCTACCTCCTGCCTGGCTTTGATTTCTTTCTCTGTGTTTTTCGGGATTCAAAGTGACTGTAAATAATGCAAAATGCGACAAAGCTTTAGTCTGGCAATTGTTTTGAATATGGATAAGCAGCATTGTAATGTGGCGGAACATATATGAGATGCATTAAATTGAGTTATGCTCTCTAGCAAGGCCAGGTGACTCCCTGTTCCTATGGTGAAGCACAGCTCGAGAGAGCGCATCTGTGTGAGTTAAAGCTGATCATTTTTATAAGGCAAGAAAGGTCAAACATGCCCATAAAAATGTAAAGACTTGCTGAGTTACCTCTTCCCCCAACAATTTAAAAATGCCTACCCTTCTCTGTACCATTCCAGTCCTGCATTCAATTGAAACTCATGGCTGGATGTGGGCTGAACCAGATAAATGCACAGACTTTGCCTAAGTTTATCAGGGCTGAGTGAAGTGTGCTTGAACTATTTAATACAATCCAATTTTACTTCTACACAAATAGGCGCTGAAATGTGGTTTTCTACAAATTTTGTTATCAGAAAGTAGGAAAATTCACATGGATTCAGATTTTTTAAAATTATTGGCTTAAATACTAGTACCCAAATGTAAAAACAAAGTAAATTAGAGCGAACTTTTTTATTGTGTCTATAAATATAAAAATGTTCATTAATTATTGTAAGGCAACTCATCAAATGATTTCATTTGCAATTATTGCAAGTTCAGTGCAAAACATGTGAAAATAATTTCTGAAGATGATTTAGTCATACTAGGCATGTGTGTGTCCTTCTTACATTTATTCACACCAAACATGCATAAGCATTATCTTATCAGAATAGGAGGTCTGTGCAAGCCCTTGGGCCTTTGGGTAGTTTGCAGATGAACTTTCTGAAGAGTAGAAGGTGGCCCCCTTGTCACTGACAGAAAAGGCTCCTGCTTCCTATCCCTGCCCCATATCTGCGCCATAACATTTAATCCCAATAGAGTTGTGCACAGCCGACAAATTGGCTGGAAAATGGTTTACTTCCTTTTGATTTTTGGAGACTCCATTTTAGAGGAAGAGAATGGGTGGAAGTTTAAGCCACTTCTTCACCCAAGAGGAAATAACTCTTGGATTTCTTGCCAAGTTCAATCCTATAATAATGTTTTGCTACCTGACTGTCTAGGGGGCATTTTAATTATTAAGCCTGTAGTGTCAAAGCATTTAAGGAACTGAAGAAATGAAATGAAAACAGTGGGGGTTGGACTGGAAGTTGTTATTTGAAGGTTCTAAAAACAGTATCTCAATTTGTAATTACACTTTTGGAAAAAACCCTCTCTGTATTAATTATGTTTCTGGAAACTGAAATATTATACATTGTTGTTGGTACTTGGAGACTTTTGGTAGCAGATGTCCTCAGAAGAGGCACCACTTACCTTAATTAGAGTTTGTTCACAGACCTGAGGGTCTAGATTGCCAAGGCTCAGTGATGTTTATCAGTCTAAACAGGGTCACTTGGAGAAAGCAAACTGGATTAAGCATCGTGTGTGTATTCGCTTTACTCTCTGATGGTGCAGTTCATTTTAAAACACTATTGTCACCCTGATAATGGGGATCACATACTGACTCTTAAAACAGATATTAAAACACATTTGGACCACATGGGAGCAATTGCTTAGGTTAGGTTGGTTCTTAAGATTTTTTAATTAGTCGGTTTGAAGATCTTTTAGAAACAGACAGGACATTGCTTTTAGGTTCATTGTTTTTCTTTTGGTTTTCATGAAGGAAGGCAAAGCATGATGACAATGATCTGAAGGTCCTGTGGGTGATGAGTGCGTTCTTTCCCGGAGACGAATTTTCTACATTTTTGAGTGATATTCTTTGGGGGAAGGCAAACAATACTTCTTCTTAGTGGGAGGCTGAGAGTGAATTATTACACAAGATTGAACACCTGTATTTATGCCTTTCTCAAGTCATTGTCGTGGAAACCAGAAAAGTCTTGAGATTGTCAGTGCATTAATGCCACCACAGAATACAGATGTCTTATTTAGCATGACTTTCAAAGTCAGTGTGCTGAAGACAGCTTCCTTTCTCAGATCTTTATGACTATCATCTTCAATGTCTCTTCTTTCTTCTAAATATTTCCTTGTTCTGATAGGTGTCTTAGGGGAAGAATTCACTCTATCTTGAACACTTCTGTAGAAACCAAAAGCTTAACAATATTAATAATCTCTATTTCAACTATCAATCTCTCTATCTCTGTTATGCCAAGAAGACATGGGTAGTGTATAATGGATGTCCAGTAAATGGCCTTAATACCAATGCAGATGAGAACTTTCTAAAGCAATTGAATATACCTGTGATCATTGCTAATCCATTAGTTAAGACCCAACCACTCAAAAATTTAGAAAATACTTTCATGGATGATTCAAGCACAAAAGTCTCAATAAAGATATATATGTAATTATTTATAGATATGTATGCCCATATGTTAGATTCTAAAATCATTTTACAAACTTCTCAGTAGATGTGTTTGTAGTATACTTGGGACAGTCTTACTGAAACTAAACATGCAAAATATTTGAGTCAATTTTCATGTACACAATGTTGTTAACTAACACAGTCATCTGCCACACTGACACTGGCTGCAGTGCACGTGATGGGAAATAAGATGGCATCTCAAAGGAAGCAAAGTGCAGCCTCCCCCTTTAAAAAGGCAACATGATCAGACATGTCTTTTCCTTTCTGTGGGGCATGTAAGTCAGTATCAACTCTCTGTTGGTCAGAGGCAAAGCAAGGCCATTTGGGTTAGGTACTGTTTTATCTTTGTTTTTATTTTCAATGTCAGCTTAGGACATAGGTTCTCAGCCTATGGGTCGTGACCCCCTTGAAGAGCTCTATCTCAAAAATATTTACATTAGATTCATAACAGTAGCAAAATTGCAGTTATGAAGTAGCAACAAAAATAAATTTATCATTGGGGGGGGAGTCACCACAACATGAGGAACTGTATTAAAGTTTCACAGCATTAGGAAGGTAGAGAACCACTAGCTTAGGGCGAAAATGCCTGAAAGGTACTAAGGAGAAGGCTGGGGTGTCACTGCACTGAGAACAGGGTGAGGGATTAGAGTTGAATTACTTAGTTAATCAAATGTCTCAATGCAAAAACTCAGAGGCTGGAACACTGTCTTGTGTTTCAGAGACAGATCTGCTTAGATCCTTAAGCTACCAGGCTGTCAGCGTCTTCCTACCAAGAATAAGTGGGTTTGCTCACATCAGTGCTCTTTCTCACGTTTCAGTTGGTCTCACCAGAGAAAAAGGCTCAATGTTATAGCTCTGATTTGGAGAATACCAATGCCTTGATTGAGACAACAGGTTTTGATTTCTCCCCATCCATTGTTCAGAGTACCTTTCCTCCTTTTTAGATTAGAACAAAGGACTTGTTCTTAGCCTGCACTGTGTGTGCTAGTAACATTTATGGGAAAATATAACAGGAAGGGCTTTCTTTTCCAGTTACACATTATACCACCACCTCACAGAAGTGCCAGCAGCATAAAGCGTCTCGAACAGTAGCTGATTTGTATGCAACAATGACCATAAGGGTAACTCTCCAGCAAACCCGAATCTCATATATAATGCATAGCAGTTAATAAATCATAGTAAAATCAGATGGCTTAGAGCCAACAATACCTAACTAGTAATGGAAAGGGGTGGAAAGATTTATGGAGAGACAGAGTCTGTCTGGATTTTGCTTTAAAGATGCTTGCCAACTACAGTGGAGTATCTCAGTTTCTAACTCTCGACTTGAGTGTTCTGTTGATTCACTCCATCTTTTCCTCCTGAGGGTACTTTGCAGAAAGCTGTTCCCCCTTTTCTTCTACCACCAGGTGGAGTGTTCTCTACTTAGCATTTAAGATTTTATATTTCAGACCAAACCATCATATGGGGAGAAGATGTTCTATTGGGATCTCTGGTTCTTTAAATCTTCAGTTTTTAGAATGCTGCTTTTCTCAATCAAAAACACACAGATAATTATTCCTTGAAACTTCTGGTCAAAAAGCTAATTTATGCTTCAGATGGCATCTCACACATCTTGACCAAGAAACAGAATAATGTTTTTGCTTTATAGATCAGAGAAAACTGTTCCTACATGTGTTTATTGTATATCGTCACCATTGTTTCACTTGCTGCGCCAGCCATCTGAATCGTAAAAATGCAGAATTTGCAAATTTGTCACATGTCAAGGGAAAGAATATTGAAGACAGCATGTGCCACACAGATCTTAGAGAAACGTTGACTCTCAATCTGGTTCTGGTTATTAGTGGGTCTTGGCCAATTTCCGGTGTTGACATGGGCTGTTGAGATGAGTGGCAAACATGTCACCTCAGAGTTAGAAATATCCAAACCTAATGAATTAATGATACTCTGCAAGTTCTTAACATTAAAGGTGAGGAAAATGTATTGCTGGAGTGGGGAACGGACAGTTGAAATTTTGTTAGTGCTTCCACTAATTTGTTTAACTGTCTGTCTTTTGTAGACTCCAAGTTCTATTTTAGACTAATACTCTACATTTTATGTTTACAGCTTCATTTTAATGAAGCATAGAACAGAGCTCATCTTCTTGAATGTTATGGTACCAGTGCACATACCAGCACTAAAATAATGTGGATTATGATGTTTCTTAATGATGTGAAGTTAAAGAATGAAAAATTAAGCTTAAAAGAATTTATTTTTTTTCTTTCTTTTCTTCTATAGTGCTACGGGATGGATGCCTTCCATTATGACAGCCACAAGATGGCGGTAATTCCTCATTAAACGGAGAGTCGCCTCTGCCCTGGATAGTAGAGTGGTGACTGACTCCTGGGTAGGAGAGATATAGGAAAATAAAGAGAACCTCCATGGGTTATAGGCGAGAACAGAGGGGTTCATGGTTAGAAACGGTAGGAGTGGCCTCAATTAGTGGGCAATCAATTTTATCTTAATGTCTTCAGGTTTTTGGATGGGAGACATTTCAGACAAAATACTCAGAAGAGTTCTCCAGAAGCAATATTGTAAAAGGACTCCTCTGCAATGATTCGGGAATGTGACTAGTCTCATCTCTGTGTGTAGTAATTAATTTCCTGACGACTGTGAAGACTTAGGCTTGTTTTGGCAGATTCCAGCTCTGGTTCTTCTGCGATGTGCTTCTTTAATGATAGACACAGTGATGGCTGGCAATAGAAATAAATAGCTCACGGTAATAGGATTTCATGTCCCTGAAAGAAGATATTAATTCAGAACAAAATAACTGAAGACAAAAATACATCATTCAGTGTGCAAACAGCTTTGTCCTAGAACACTCTGTGCGAGAAAACACAGAACAGCCCATCTTCTAAGGTAGTCATGATATGCACAAAGCAATTCTGAAAACAACAGTACATCTCTTTTTTCCTGTTTATTCTCTGCAAATGGCATCTATTAGTAAAGTGATCTTTATTTCTGTAAATGTTACCTGACATAAATATTATGTTTAAAATTCAGAGAATCAGAGATTAAGCTCTAGAAGAATGTAGAGATTCATCATCAGTAATATATTTTTAAACCTCCGTGACTCAGCTGGATTACACTTGCACAGAGGAGATGGAGCTGGGAGAAACAGAGGCAGGAAGCTTATCTGCCACGGCAATTTGAAAGATGCAACATGGGAAAGGTCTGTAAAATTCCACAGAAGATCAATGAAGCTACTATCCAATGAGTTGTATTACATCTTAGTATAAGTTTTATGATATTTCATGGAAAGGAATTGGACTTATTTTTTGTTTATAGTAATAAAGTCTATTTAGAGTCCACTTGGTCTAGGTAATCACTTCCTTCCTACTGAATTTTATAATTCTAATCCTAGAAATTCAGGATCGTGACTCATTGTCTTCATGTGTACACAGAAAAGACAAAAGGCCAAGAGATTTCTACTGGCATATCCACCTTGAAATGTTGTTACTGGGCCTGGGGTTGTCTCAGTGACTAAGAGCACATACTGCTCTCGCACGGGACATGAGTTTGGTTTCTAGCACTCACGATCAGATGGCTCACAATCATCTGTAACCTAGTTACAGGAGCATATTACACCTCTGGCTTCTGTGAGCATCAGCCCTTATGTTTATAAGTCCCTGCACAGAGACACATACACGCACACAGATAAAATGTTATTTTCAACTCAATTCACTGAATACTGTAGTTTATATTTGGGATTTCATAAGGACTATATCTTAATTGTTCTCACCCCAAAACAACCAAAAATTAAAAAAAGGGTTTTACTATGGTAACTTTGGGAGACTACAAATATGTTAATTACTTGATTGAGTATCAATTTACAGTGAAGATATCTATCAAAACATGCTATACTTTCTATATAAATATACATATACATACACACATATACACATGTACACACACACACACACACACACACACACACACACACACACACACACACACATATATATATATATATATATATATATATATATATAGTTAATTATACCTTCAGGAGTCCAGAAATATGTTATTACTGAAAATATGTGATTCATTAGAGAACTAACAGGTGTTTCAAAAACTAATTCATAGGATTTTGATTCAATTTGTTTGTATTACACATTCTTCTGGCATAAATCCAGTGACTGAAAAACTTACATTATTTCCATTCTTTCAATCTGTGGCCTATATAAAGTGACCATTTATGAAAGGAATTTGATGAATTTAATTGAAATTTTCACTTTTGAACATGTAGGCAGAAGCTAAATGTAATTCCTGAAATTCATGATGCTTACTGTGTGCTAACTGCTGTCTTCACTGTTATTTAAGTTATTGGAGCATGGCTGCTTTTATTTTGAGCCAGGGAAAAGGTGAATATATACCTAACCTAGCATAAGGACTGGAGAATTTTTATCACATTTTTTCCCCATGCAAACCATGTCTAAAAAGAGAGATCCCGTACTGAGAAGGGAAGAAAAGGTTGACGGTGGCTAAGTGGACCTATAATTCATTCCTTCATGGTCTGTTTATAATCGCTGGGTTATGGATGGTATGCTGTTTTAGAATATTACTTTGAAAAATATAGAAAGATTAGAAGATTGAATCCCCCCGAGAAGTGCACACATCTGAAACCATGAAACCTTCAAGGAGAAAGAGAGAATTTATGAGCTAGATTTCATTCTCAAAAAACAAAACAAAACAAAACAAAAAACAAAAAACAAAAGTTCTCATTATAATCATCAAGGTCTTTTAAAATGTAGTTAAATTTTGATACAGAACATGACTGGTACTTCCTAATAAACTCAGGTGTTATAAAAATATTAAAGTATTCTTTACCATGGCAGAAGGAGTTCCATACACAGTCAGTCCATGCTTTGAGTAATAACGGCAAAATGCAATCCTCTTTAGCAACCATTATTCAAATACAGTAGGCAGCATTAAACAGAATGTCCCTTACATAACTAAAAGAGCAGACACTTTTGGAATGAGAGAATTCTTTTCGTAATGATGTGGAGGGAATATGTTGACTTATAGTTTTCATGTGTTTATTTCAGTTTGGCAGATTTGCATCACACATGAGGAACTGGAGTTGCCGTGGTAAATATGGAGGTTTAGTGTGTCTTGCTGGGCAAACCAGCAGAATTCAGTTGTTGGAAATGACTGCATTTTCCATCAGTTTTTCTCACCATACCTGCAAATCTGTTACATAGTACAATGGTGATAATTCCTTGATTGAAAGAGGATTTGGATGTCTCAGTCCAAACCTTAAGCATTTATGCCACAATAATGAGCTTAATGCTTCTGTTATAGTATTAATTTGACTACAATTATCTGTATGATTGTATTGCTGTTTCACTTACCCATAAGAACTAGGTATAGGGGAGTGTAATGTGGAAGTTAGTCCCACATTCATCTGACTTTCTGGAGCTCAGGGATCCTAGGTGAGCGGCAACCTAGAGACAGAATCTTATAAAGACATGCTATGGAAATACACTTGAGAGAACATTCTTAATTCAATCACCAGTTGCAAAGATGAAGGTCCCTCTCCATTCATTTGTACATTGTACTTAACCTTTTAAAGTGAAAATGGGCAAAATAAAAATCTCTTATTTTAGTGACACAATTTTAAGCAAAATACAAGGACAGTTATAACCCAGCCATTATGATAGGCCTAAACTCCCTTGACATGCAAGGCTGCAGATGATCTAATGGGACTAGTGGAACCATAATCTCCATTCTGAATTCAAACACTATAGTGAAGAGAGTTGTGCAATATATTGTTAGCTTCACAAATGTCTCATGCATTCCTGTTTTGAACTTGCTTTCACTTGGTACCATGTGCATTGGGCAGTATACTTGAGACCTCCCGAAATATCACAGAGATCAACTTGGTATCCATATTGGCATCTTGGAATCAGTGAACATAATACAAAAGACTTTGTGAAACTGCCATTAGAGTGGTCATCCTAACTGAGGAAAAACATGAGTGATGAGTGACATTGGCTAACAGCAGGTATAATATGTAATCTTTCATGGTATAAACCATTTTTAAGAGCACAAAAATTCTAGGTACCAGCCTCTTGAATTCATGCCACTTGATGATGTAGGTGATGAATAGATTCTGAAGTGAATCCTTTTCAGAGTAGTTTCTCTCTAATGAATGGTTTTTGGTTCTCAAAAGAAAAGTAAACTTCTTAGGCTGCGAAGCACACCAAAACCGGAACAACTACCAAAGGGGCTCAGTGAAAGTGAGTATCGCATATTAGGAAAGTTCTTCTAAAACTATATGGCATATTTTTGGAGTTACTGTATGAAAAATGTTTTACGACCTGTGAAAAAAATGTCAAATTATCTGATACTTTAATAGTGATACCTTAATACCTAAATCTTCTTATATGGAGTTAAATGTCCGTGAAAATACACGCAGGCTCGAAAATTGAATTAAACTGTCAGTTCTGGTTCTGCACACCAAAGCATACTTTGAGATGAATTCAAGTCCTTCTTTACATCATGTGTTCTGTGAGATTCTCATCCAGAGGAAAGGATAAAAGCGAAGCAGGGAAGGCAGTAAGTCAGGCAAGATTGTTACACCATGACTCACCTGCACTTCCCTTCTTGTAGAGGCACAGGAGAGCCACAACCCCTTGGAGACTTCTCCCTTTCTCACTCTGCCACTCTCTTACTCTCTCACTTCTGGACACACACACACACACACACACACACACACACACTCACTCACATGAACTGGAAGAGGATTACAGAAATTGCATACCAATCTGCATATTTTTTGGGTCCTGTATAATGAGTAATTTTGAAGTTACGGAACAAACTAAGTGAACTAAACTCCCAGCTTTAGAGAAGACTAGTTTAAAGAATTTAGGTACAGCTAGTTAATCCAATGTTTTAAGGAATGTCCATTTTTTACTTTCTTATTCTATTTCTCTTTGCTATTCTCATTTCTGTTAAAATTAAAAGGCCTTGAGTGTAACAGTACGAGCACATAAATATTCCATTGTGCATTGGGGATGTGTCATATTCAAGAATAATCTCAGCCCTGTTTCCCATTTATTCACTCAATACCTGTTTGGGAAGCATAGCTCTACGTTCTTGGGCAGCTTGGAATCTGTGAACAGAACACAGAAGACTTTGTGGAGTGGCCATTAGAATGGTCATTCTAATTGAGGAAAAACATGATTGGCAAGTGACATCGGATAATAGTAGGTCTAATGAGTAACCCTGCATGTTTAGAATCCATTTTTGCGGGTACAAATATCCCAGGTTCCATCACCATTGCCACTTGATGACCTATGCAGCGAGCAAAGAAAAGCAAACAGAGTGGAATAAAGGGCACCGAGCGTATTGTCGTGAGAGTATAGCATGAAGTACTAAAGAAGATACCAGGTTAGACTTTATTAGTTCAGGAGCTCTGTGAAAGAATTAGCACAGTTTTAGAAATAACAATTAAAACTTAATAACTACCGTGGACGTGAAGTCTTAGGCATTGTTAGAGACCTTGTGCCGTCAAAGGTTAGGGATAGTTTCCTCTAAGTAACTGACATTTAATTTGAGACTTGAAGGGTTCAACCTGTAATGACCTTGAGTTTTATTGTTCAGCACACTGTGGTCTCCCACCCCTACCATGAGATGCTCTGGAGCCTTAAGTAATGGCTGCTGACAGGGTCACCTGACTGCTTGCTGCTTTGAGGAAATCAGCATTACAGTTTAGTTCTACGACACAAAAGGGAAAACAAATGAAATCCCAAAGCTTTCAATGCAGTTCCCCAAAGGCCATTTAATATAGTCCGGACAGCTTGGAGGCTTGGATTTGTGTTGGATTATTGCCAGGCAGATGTGGGAGAAGTTCTCTGCTTGCCAGATAAAGGCTGCTTTATCCGTGTTCTCACTGAGCTGACATCAGGGGACGGAGGATTTGTCCGCACCATAGAGGGGTCCCAAGGGGAAAGTCCAGACAGAAAGAAGCTGAAGAACTAACGGAATCATTCTTGCATAGTCTGGTAGAGCCTAAGAGAGAGATCATCAGCCCAGCTCAGCTGTAGTCAGCCTCTCTCTGAAATGGCCTCTCCTTAGCCCAAGATGCTAGAGAACAGAGATGGAAACCAATTCTACACCAGGATGCAGTGCTCTTTGGAGATGGTGGGCAGGGTGGGGAGATAGGAGTGGTTTATTTACAAGGTTATGTCTATGTGTAATATAAGTGTAAATTAAGTCTTTGGAAATGAGTTAATGAATTAGCAGAAAGAGACATGGGTCTTTCTAGATACATGAGGGGACTGTCCAGAAGTACAAGGAACAGACCCAGGAATCACTTCAAGTTTTAGAGGACTCTATCCAGAATCTGGTTCTCAGGAGAAAGATCTTCAAAGGAAACATTAATGGAGAGGAGGGAGAATACAAGTTAGGGTCTCTAAAGATGAAGACTATTCCAATTTTAAAATTAATTCATTTTGCATGTGTTCAGTATGAACATATGTACATGTTCCAGGATGTATGTTCATGTCCATCTTTTTTTGTGCAAATGTACACATATATATAGTGACAAGTGATAGAACATTGGCCAATAGTCTATCACTTGCTACCTTATATTATGAGACATGGTCTCTCCCTGGACCCAGAGCCCACCAGTTCTCTGGTCAGCAAGCTCCAGGGATCCTTCAGTCTTTCCTCCCAGTGCTAGGATTGTAGGCATATGCCTCCATGCTTTGCTGTTTTGAGGGTTCTGGATATTCAAACTAGGGTTCACATGATTTCACTTATGAGGAATGCACTTTATCAACTAAGCAGTTTCCCTTCCCAAGGGAAGTCTTTCACCCTCCTTCTTCAGCAACATGTTAAATTGTTTTTTCTTCTATAAATCTTCCCCCTGCCTTTCTCTCTTCTCTTTCTTTCTTTTCCTTGCTTCTCAAAAGAGAGTTAATGAATAGCTGGCAAGATATCCCACAAGTAGAGCGAGTTAAATGGGAGAGACACCAAGGTGGGATAGCAGTGGCAGCTGTTGTCTGTACTCCAGCAGAAAATATTGGTGCATGGAAACTGTAGTCTGATGTCAGGTTCCTGGCCACATCACTGTTTCTCATAAGCTTTGGGTACCTGTTTTCTAAGTTCATCTATATACTATATGTCCTCTCTCTTGACTTTTCAAATGACCACTGTGACTTCTGGTTTGATTGGTGGGTCCACCATTCACCACTAACCCAACTTTGGATTGGTTACTCCACGTCTCTCTATCTCTATTTTCTCATTGACTATCTAATATCTAAGTAATAGAGTTGTGGAATTAAGTAAACTAATGTCTTTGTGGGTCCTAAATCTTCAAAAATATTATTGACTGTCATTGTAAGTATCAGTATTTTATATTTACTTTTATTAATTCCAAGCATTCATTTCATTGTGTATTCAGCACATGTTATATGATATAGCGATACTGAACATACAAGGTGGTTTTGAATACACAGATGCATTCTTCAGCTTCAAAATCCACTAATAGAACAAAGTGGATGTTATCTTCCCAAAGAATACCAAAATTGGAGGGGTAACCAGGTCTCACAGGAGAGGTCAGAGCAGAGTTATAGAGATGGTTACCAGAGCAAAGTGTTCCTAAAAAAAGATACGTGAGCAGTCTGATGTAGATTTGCTTAATTGATTCACTTTAATGCTTAATAGCATCACATAATTTTTATCTTTTTCTTTCTCCCTTTCTATAGACACATTGGAATGCAAGAATTTCAGTATAATTATGTTGGAATATGATTGATTGCTAGTATTTGCTAAGTTTAATAAGAATTCATTTTTACCCTGTTTATAGTTAAATAATTATACATCAATTCATTGAGTCATTTAAAAATATTTATTCACTCTTAACTATGTATTAAGATTTTCACAAAACAGTCCCAATAAATCAATCCTGTGTTAACAGAACCTACTCTAAATCTATGGGGTCATAGACAATTAAATAATAACACAGAAATCTATACATAATTGGTAAGGTGATAGAGTGTCAACTACTTACATCTTTCTATAGATTAGAATAAATGTTACATTTTGGCTTTCTTGAATTACTAATTCTATTGGCATAAACTTCCAACTTTTAACTTAGGTCTCAACCAAAGTAGTTATTGTCAAATCTCAGGAATGATAATCTCTAAATTCTTTGTATATAATATTGCTTTTCCTTAACTGTGGAAATATTGAGTAATCTCTTATGTTCTGTTTTGTTTCTCGACACCCATTTACATAAAGCTACCATAGTATGCAACTTTGTTATCACTCATTCACTACCCATTTTAAGCGTGTCTTCTTCGGAACCCAAAGCTTGCAATTCCATGTGCTCACTTTGAGTGAATGTCACTTATGTGATCTACTGATGTATTGTGGCCAGTGCATGCTGTTGCTTTTTTCACTTACAAAAGCAATGCTAAATTTCTTCCTCAGATTTTGAGTGCCTGTTGTTTTTGGGTAAAGTGCTGAATGTGAGACTGCAGTAGAGTAGTTACTCAATGAAAACACTCCCCAGGTCTAGGAGCCAGATCCCTTGACCCTTGATACCATTGGTACTTACTTAGATCAATAGTGCAAGTTTGGGTGCTATGTGTCCTTTCTTTTATAATTTTTCTGTTTTTCTTAATTAGAAAGTATTTAGGTCAATTTCTTCAAGGAAAAGTTAGGGTCTCATGCAGAATCATGAGAAGATTCTGCATGAGACCCATGTAGTGCTTCTTAGGTAGAATGCACTTAATAAAAATATGTCAAATAAATTCAGTAATATAATCACTTAAGATATACACTACACATTTTATCTTGTCAGCTTGTACACCTCAGATCAATTAAGGAAATAAACACCAATAATTTTTGTTTATTAAGTTCATAATAAATTGGAATAAGTAATTTCATATAGTTAGGAGTAAAAAGTTATTTTTTTCCTAAACATGAATTCTTTTTTCACAATTTATGATTTATCTTTTTTTAGGAAATAGTCACAGAATTCTCAGGCAAAGAAATTAAGACTCTCAATATTTCCCTTTTCTGACCTCCATGTTTAGTGAGTCACCAAGTCCAGTTGTCTTACTTTGTGTCTCCCGAATCTCTTTTCTCTTATTTCTCTATCCACTGACATTTCTTCTAACATCACATTTATTCACTATAGGTATTGATATGTGCAGCCACTATAGCTTGAGGGAAGTGATGAACTCTTAGGGGAGAATATTGACCTTACAGCCCACTGCTCTGGGTTCAATGCCAGGCCTTACTTAATGAATGTGATGCTGTAAGAAAATCTCTTTTTGCTTTGTTCAATTTCTTTTTGGTATATTGAGTCTCTCTCTCTCTCTCTCTCTCTCTCTCTCTCTCTCTCTCTCTCTCTCTCTCTGTAGGTGTGTGTGTGTGTGTGTGTGTGTGTGTGTGTGTGTGTGTGTGTATGTGTAAATGCCAATGGTTGACATTGGGTGTCTTCCTCAATCACTTTCTGCCTTAGTATTTTTGAGTCAGTGTCTCTTACTGAACCTGAAGCATTCTCTTTGGGCTAGACTGGCTGGACAGTAGTTCCAAGGAACCTCTGGGTCTCTATCTGTCTAGGACTGCTGTTACAGGAGTGTGTCACTCTGCTGACTTTTTAGGGGGTACTGAGTATTGAACTTGGGTTCCCATGTTTGTTGGTGCAAGTAGTTTAACAACTGAACCATATCCCTAGCCTCTACTTTCAAGTTTTTCTCACTTTAAACTAGCTCTTTGAAAATTTCATACATGTATTTTGATCATATTCTTCCCTGCTCTACTCTTCCCAGATCCATTCTTTCTTCCCAACCCACTTAACTGTGTCTTATTATTATATTTTTATTGATGGATAATAGTTGTACAAATTCATGGGGCACAATGTGATACTATGATGTACCTTGCTTGATCCTCTAAGACTCAATTTTCTTGCTTCTCAAAAGTAAGGAATATAGTGATTTATTCTAATATATTATAATTATCCCATTAAACAAGTAAATTATCAAATAATTAATAATTATAACACTTACGAAATAATAATTGAAATCCTACTCACATACAGAAAACTGTTAAAATATTTCATTTTTCCTTTCCCTTTAATAGCTTTTGGTTTTTCTGTGTTCTATCAAATCGAAATTCCTTAAAAATTAAAATCTGTTTGTATTGTTCCCCTGCTGACCTCCCATCTCTCAAACACAGTCCTCCTTAAGCCCCTTCGTCTGTTGCTCAGCTCTTTACAGGTCTGTATGATAATGGGAGAAATCCATGGGGTCCATTTTAAGGGCAAAGGAATTTATTTGGGAAAGAAAACTCACAAGTCTGAATAAAGGAATTTGTTGCAGGATCCTGGAAAGATGAGTCATGGTCTTACACTGTTCTTCCACTTGAGATCTACTTGGTTTGTCCCAGCATCCAAAACCAAGAGGGAGCAAAGAGAGAGAGCATATGTGCCTCCCAGGTCTTAAGGATCTCTATTGGCCATGCCGCAGGGTCATGTACTTCAAGGTCATAGGCAGGTGTAGCAGTTACCTGTTACCTCACTAGGGGCAGTGCTTCAAGGTCATAGCTAGAACAGCTACCCACTACAGTATCCGGTGACTTTCTAGAGGCTCCAACAAGCCATGGACACTTGTAGTCCTTGGGGTGCATTACACAACATTCATGTGGTTACTAAGCATTTCTGCTTTTCCCTATTTTCATCCTCATCACTGATATAATGCCTGCTAGCTTCTGGCCATTATTCTCCACAAATTAGATGTGTAGATGTGTCTCACTATCTTTTCAGATTCTCTCCCTCTTTCTTTCCTGAAACACATTCTTTCAGTTTCCACTAAGTATGGTATAGAGAGCTTAAGAGGCTACACAGTCAACAAAAATTCTTGGTGAAAGTAAGGATGATAATTTCAAAGATAAGTAGCCTGATACATGGTGAGGATGAGACCTCTGACCAACTCACGATGAGCTAGGACCAGGCTTATGCTGAGATCATGTCTCC